>NC_077228.1:477164660-477765140 GCF_027887165.1 Monodelphis domestica
CAAGGACAGAAAAATTATGAAGTCCAAGAGTCCTGTCACTGCCGTGGATAGATCCCAAACAACTGTGATTCCTTCAGTCACCAAGGACCCCTACCTTCTAGCTGTCGCTACCTTTTCACTTGTAGCCGTGGCTTCCTCTAACACCAAGGGTTCAATTATTCAATGTGCTATGCTACAGTTACAAAAATGAAAGCAGAAATAAAATAGTCTCTGTTTCAAAGAAACATCTCTTCTACTAGGCAAGTGCCTCATGGAGTCTGGGAAATAGCACCAAATAAGGTGGGCTACTTAATTTTTTTTATTAATTTCATTAATTAATTTCATTCAATCATCAATTTCATTCATTTCATTCAATTTTTTCATTAACTTCATTCAAATTCATTCAAATTAATTTCATTTGATCCTCATAAGAATCCTGTGAGTTTGGTACTACAAGAATTATTAATATCCCCATTTTAGAGACAAGAAAACTGAGGCTCAGAGAACCCCGTTGACTTTTCTACAGTAAGAGAGCTAGTGAGCCATGGCTCAGTATAATGGGAAGAATGGTAGACACATAGGTAGGAAACCCCTCCGTTCTCATCCTACCTCTGACATTGACTAGCGATGTAGACCATTGGCAAGTCATTTCCTATCCCTATTGCTTTAACTTAGAATATCAAGGGAAAGCTACATGAAACTTGGATGTTTCCAGAGACAGGGGGTCTGCTTAGTCCACTTAGAGGCAGATAGTTATAATAGTAGATAGAGTGCAGAACCTGAATTCAGGAAGATCTGAATTAAAATCCAAATGTTTACTAGCTATATAACCCTAGATGAATCACTTGATCTCTATCTGCCTCAGTTTCCTCATTTGTAAAATGAGGATAATAATTTGATTCAGTCATTTTTCAGTCATGTTCAAGTCTTTATTATTTCATTTGGGCTTTTCTTGGCAAAGGTACTGGAGTGGGTTGCCATTTCCTTCTGGAGCTCATTTTACAAATGAAGAGACTGAGGCAAACAGGGTCGAGTGACTTGCCCAAGGTCACACACCTTGTATCTGAGGCTGGATTTAAGTTCAGATTTTCCTGACTCCAGGCCCAGCACTCCATCCACTGAACAACCTAACTGCTCCTGAACAATATTACTATTTTAAATTTTGGTTAGCTATACAGAGATCAAATTGTTTCTTGTCTATGTTAAATTAGAATGTTTAAAATCACTCACAGAACTTTTGAAATTGATTCTTTTTAATTACCTTGGAATGATTTAGGAATATAGATTGATCCTGTTGTTCTTGCTGCTTCACAATATTGTCTTCCACCTTACCTTCCTAGGTAACCTTTCCTACTTATCATATTTCTGATGAACTTATCTGAATATTGAGCAGAAAAAAATAGGGCAGGCAAGCAGCAATGGATAGAGAAGTAGCACCAACTTTAAGCAAGAATTTTTTTTCTATATTGAATTTATAGAGATCTCTAAAAAGGTACCATAATAGAGTAAAGAGAGGTGAGTTTATGTTCCAAAAATCTGCATTTGATTCCCACCACTGTTACTTAATCACTCTGTGACTCTGAACAAAGTCTTTTTCCTTTTCATAGCCTCTGTTAGTGGTAACTTATTATGTGCCAAGTACGTTACAATTATTATCTTATTTGATCCTCACAAATCTAGGAGATAGGTGCTATTCTTAAACCATTTTATAGATAAGGAAACTGAGACAGTTAAGTGACTGACCCAAGGTCACACAACTAAACTACTTATGTACTTAGTTAAGCCAATTAATCTCTCTGGGTTTAAAGTTAATTATCTATAAGTGAGACTATTAGTTTAGACAATATCTAAGCTTCCTTTCAATTTTATTAATTGTTATATTATTCTATAGCTCCAAGGACAAGGAATGTGCTTATTGTTTGGTGACTATAAAAAATATTTTACTTGATAGAACAAAACACTTCCTTAAAGACCCTACTCCTTCAATATGTCTCTGATGGACAAAGGTCAAAGATGAACCTTCCCATAATTACTATCAAATGAAGCATAAAATAGGGAGACATTGGTTCATCCAAACTCTTTACTGCCATCTTGGTGGAGTCACCTATAGATGGAGGTCCCTATAGACAGAGACTCCTATTGAGGAAGGTCCTTTAGAGGTTCCTGTTGGCAGATGATATCTTACAGATTTATTCAGAGCCAGAACACTTAGCTTAGAGGTTGTTTGTTTGTTTTTATGCTTGACTAACTATATGACCTCTCCCTTCCCACCCACCCTAATTTCCAATGACTTTCTCATCACCTCTGTGATAAAATACAAACACAAACTCCTCAACCTAGCATTTCAGACCTCTCTAATCTATCTTGGACCTATTTTTCCAGTCTTATCTCATACTTGATATGAGATATCCCATATGCCCTCTTTTCCAATCAAACCAATGGGACAGCTATTCCCATCTCTCACCACATCTATTTGTTAACTAGTTGTCCCCTATGTCTGGAATGCATTCCCTGCTTCTCAGAATGCCTTGCTTCCTTCAAAGCATAGGTTCTATCTCGCGAAAGAGACTTTTCTTGATGCCTCCTAGCTGTGAACTCTTATTCTCTCTTTGGCCATGGCTGTTCATTGTAAAGGGATCTATGTATGACTTGGAGCAGATCACTTAAGTACCTTAGTTTCTTCATATGTAAAGTGGGGTTAATGAACTTAATAGCCTAGGAACATCTTTATAACTCTGGCTTGGATCTTCTAAACTTACTTTGCAGATCCTTAAAATTTACCTCCTGATGAACACAGTGCATATATCCAGTCAAGTAAAATGGAAGCATCTGAAAGGCAGGGACCATTTCTTTTTAGCCTTTGTATCCTTAACACTTAGCAGGGGGACTGACACATGTTATTGTTCAGTCATTTCTGATTTTTTGTGACCTTATTCGGAGTTTTCTTCACAAAGATATTTGAGTGATTTTCCATTTCTTTCTCCAGCTCATTTGATAGATGAGAAAACCAAGGTAAACAGAATTAAGTGAGGAAGTGCCTGAGGTTAGATTTGAACTCAAGTCTTACTGATTCCAGGACCAGCACTCTATTCACTCTTCCATCAAGTTACCCCTGCCACATAACTGCCATTTAACATAAGTTTTTATTGAATTGCATTTGACCAATTGAGTACACATTCACAGGAATACCAAGGTGACCTGTAATTTGGTTGGCATGGGGAATCCCAGAGTGGGACTCCCTTCCACCATTGCAAATAGCCATACGCTGTTCACTTGTCACTTAGCATAAATGGCTCTCAAAAGCATGGCCTGTGGCCCCAGTATCCTTATGGGGAGGGAGGGATCCAAAAGGTCAGAACTGTTTTCATAAAAATAATTCTAAGATATCATTTTCCTTTTTCACTTGAAGATTGTATGGTAGAGTTTCCAGAAGCTATATGACCTATGCATTAAATATTTATCTACAAACATGAAGACTGAGTTAATATCTCAGCTACAGGATTGTACTTTTTCCTTACAAATGAATGACAGCCACAGCCAGATTTGCTGTATTCGTCTGGAATTGGCACTAACTGATCATCAAAGACAAACTTTTATGCGAATGCTTGTCAACAAACATAAATGGTACTAAAATATTCAGTGTTGAATAACTCTTTTAAACCTCATGATTTCTCATGGAAGAATTGTACTGACATTTGCATTGATGGAGCAAAAACCAATGATGGGTAAAATTTCTCAAGCCTTAGCACAAATCAAGGCACCAAACCACTAACAGAAGGAATTGTATTCATCACCTCTGCACAATCGCAATAATTTTTTTTCATTTTTAAATGCTTGTTTTACTTTAAAATGTCCTTTATGGGGTAATAAGAATTATTAATTTTATTAAAGCTTAACCTTTGATTGTATATCTTTTTAAATATTCCATATATCAAAACGAGAAGTACAAATAATTCACTTTTACTGTAAAACAATGTGTAGTGGTTATCTCAAGGAAAAGTCCTTATCCAATTGCTTGGGTCGCCATCTTTTTTTTTTTTTCATGGATTACCATATTTACTCGAAAGAATGACTGACAGCCAAACGATGGTTATTCAGACTTAGGTGGCTGGCAGACACTTTCTTGAAAATGAACAAAGTGAGCCTGTCACTTCAAGGAAAACAACTGACAGAATTCATTGCCAATGATAAAATTCAAGCTTTCAAGTGAGAATTAGAATTTCAGAAAACTTGTATCTGCAACTGTGAGCTTGACAGGCTCCTAAAGATTTTTCTGACGCGATCAGTGGTGATATTAATGAATGTAACTTTTTGATATCGTATAATGAAATGTGTCAACATTTGGATGATCTGAATAACCCAGTGAACCAACAGTTTCCAAATAAACATCATGCACGGGTAAAAGAACCATTCAAAATGCAAGATAGGTTTTCTGTAAGATGGATTTTAATGTAACTGAGAAGAAAAGAATTCATTGATATAGTTTCAGATTTCACATTACAACTAACCTTTAAGAAATTACTACCTTCTGAGTTATGGTATCATATCAAAATAGAATATCTACATTTATCTGAAAAGACTATTATCATATTCCTCCCTTTTCCAACTGTATACCTATGTAAGACCAGATTTTTTTCATGTACTTCAACTAAAAGAGCATATTGCAACAGATTGAATGCAAAAGCAGATAAAAAAATTCAGACTGTAGAGATCTGCAAAAATCTAAAACTATGTCATTCTCATTAAATTTTTTGTTTCATAGAATATGGGTTTTTTAAAAATAAAAATACAATATATGGGCAATAAAAGGTTCATTGTTATTTTAAAATTAATTATGACATTTTTCAATTTTATTTCTAATACTGTAAATATCAATAGTAGGATTCATGTAAATGAAAGCTCTTTGGAGTACTTGATAATTTTTAAGAATAAAGGGGTCTTCTTGGGCAAATCACTCCATTGCCTAGCCTTTACTGCTCTTCTGTCTTAGAACCACACAGAGTATTGATTCTAAGATGGAAGATATGGGTTTTAAAAAAAGAATAGAGGTCTTGAAAAACATTTTACATGATTGTACATGCAAAATATATGTTTGCTTACCATCTCAGGGAGAGGCGAGGGAAGGGAAAGAATTTGCAACTCAAAAAAATTTTATAAGAATGTTAAAAATTATTTTATATGTAACTGGAGAAGAATTTTTATTTAATTTTATTAATTGATTAAGAAAAAATTTCCATGATTACATGATTCATGTTCTTTCCCTCCCCTCTTCTCTCCCCTTTCCCATAGCCAACAAGCAATTCCACTGGGTTTTACATGAGTCATTGATCAAGACCCATTTCCATATTATTGATATTTGCACTAGTGATCATTTAACGTCTACATACCCAATCATATCCCCATCAACCCATGTGATTAGGCAGTTGTTTTTCTTGGAGAAGAATTTTTAAAAGAGAAGATACCAGGCCAGAGAGGTTTGTCTGACCCTCCCATCCTGGACACCATCCTTGACTCCTCATTTTCACTCCCCACATCCAAGCCTTTGGTTGGTCTTGCCTGCCATAAGTATTTCCCCACTTCCTTCTGTCCTCCATGTATCTATCAAAATGATTTTCCTACAATGTGGGTCTGACCACATCATCCCCTACTCCATAAACTCCAGTGGCTCCCTATCACTGTCAGGATCAAACATGAAATCCCCTTCGACCTCCCCGTATTCCAGAGTCTAATAACACCTGCCTCCCTGATGTTCCACAAGCAAGAAACTCCTTATCGTGACTTCAGGCATTATTGGTTACCCCCATACCTGGGCCATTCTCTCTCTTCATCTTTACTTCCTGACTTTCTTTAAATGCCAAGTTAAAATTCCACAGGATATCTTCCCCAGTCCCTCAATTCTACTGCCTCCTCTCTGTTAAGTATTCCCAGTTTATCCTGTATCTGGTTTGTTTGAACGTGTTTATTTGCATGTTGCCTCCCTTATTTGACTGTGAGCTCCTTGGGTGTAGGGACTGTATATTGCTTTTCTCATTGTCCTCAGCAATTAACAGTGTCTGACATATCATAGGCTTTTAATAAATGTTTACTAACTAATTGACTGAGGAACACAGAGGTTAAGTGAATTGTCAGGTATCTCACAAGTCAAGTTAACAAATACTTATTAAGTGTACACTTGTTTTCAGTCCTATCTGACTCTTTGTGACCCAGTTTGGGGTTTTGTTAGCAGAGATTTGTCACTTCTTTCTCCAGCTCATTTTACAAATGAGAAAAGTGAGACAAAGTTAAGTTACTTGCCCAGGGTCACACAGCTCAGAAGTGTCTGAAGCTCAGTTTGAATTCAGATCTTCCTGACTCCAAGCAGGGTGCTCTATTCACTGTGCCACCTATGTGCCAGGCACTGTGTTAAGTGGATGCAAATATAAGACAAAAAAGTCATTCTCCACTATCATGGAGTTTATATTGATGTTGGCCAAACACAAAACATAAAATGAAACTGAAAATTGAATGGTGGGGGCGAGAAGGGTCAAAGGGGAGGTAATGGGGAGGTACCTGAGACAAACAGCCCAGGGAGTAAGGAAGGGAACCCAGAAGGAGTGAACATGACTGGTCTGGGCATTTTCTCTATACTGGAAGCTGTTTCTGGGAGGGACTGAACATTCAGGGAAAAGGGCTGCAGGGGTAGAATGATTTTTCAGGGTGAGAAGACAGTTGGACCATGATGGAGAAAAAAAATCCAAAGCTTCAGCATCAGAAACCAAAGAGAAAAGTTCAGCAAGGTCAGAAATGGGCATTTAGACTAGGTCTTCCCAATTCTAAGCCCAATTCCAGCCCCTATGATATGCTGTCTTCTCAGACTTGCACCCAAACACGATACTAGGTAAGTCCTACTGTTCCAAAGGCATCTCAGTAAGTCTGTTTCTTTTTAAAATATGCATTACTCCTCAGACACTTCCCAGCTGTGTGACCCTGGGCAAGTCACTTAACCCCCACTGCCTAGCCCTTACCACTCTTCTGCCTTAGAACCAATACACAGTATTCATTTTAAGACAGAAGGTAAGCATTAACAAAATAAAATAAAATAAAATATTAATTACAGTTTAGAGACTACAAGATTTTAGACAACATATTTCCAGTGGCCATTTTCAAGGGCACTTTTTAAAATGTCAAACTCATCCCTACTGACCATAAAAATATCAACTAAATTAAATTGGTTCAGAATTGACCATGCATACCTTCAGAATAGTCAGTAAGAAGCCAAACAGAAGTATAATTCAATTGCACTAAAAATACTGTTACTCAGCTTGAAAAAAGAAAAAAAAATCAATCTTGGACATTTGAGTGCGAATCACTGAGAGCAGGCCAGGAGAAATCTTCTATTGCAGCAAATAGAAGAATGGTGAAATTAAGCAAGTTGACACGGGGTCGGAACTGAATAAGTAAGAGTAAGAATTTGAGTCCCAATATGGCTTTCCAGAAGATACGAACTCTGGGGCAGCTAGGTGGCACAATGGATAGAGTGCCATGTCTAGAGTCAAGAGGACCTGGTTTTAAATCTGGCCACAGACACTTCCTAGCTGTGTGACCCTGGCACCCCAATTGCCTAGCCTTTGCTGCTCTTCTGCCTTGGAACCAATACACAGTATTGATTCTAAGACAGAAGGGAAAGGATTAGTTTTTTTTTAATTAATTTTTTAAATTATAGAATAATCAAAGGAGATATCTTTCACAACTATGAATAGGGAAAGAATTCTTGGTTAGACAGGAGATAGAGTTCCATTAGATGAAATGGACAGTTTTGGGTACATAAAATTAACGTGTTTGCACAAACAAAAGCAATTCACTTAGACTTAGAAAGGAAATAGTTATCTGAGGGTGATAATTTCTTCCAAATTTTTCTAATAAAGGTTTTATATAATATATATTTCTATATGTTATTAATGTAAATATATTAGAACAAAAATGATTCACATAAATAACTGATCAAAGGATATAAATAGCCAATTCTCAAGGGAAAAACTCCAAGTTTTCAATAGTCAAATGAGAAAATGCTCCAAATCATTAATAAGAGAAATGCACATTTAAACTCTGAGGTCCTATCTCACATCCCATCATATTAGTAAAGATGATTCTTACAGAGGTTTGAGAAAAAACAGGTACCCTAATGCACTATCAGTGGAGCTGTAAATTCATTCTGGAAAGCAATTTTGAATTTTGTCCCCTAAGTCACTAAATTATGCATACCCTTTGACACAGTGATGCTACTACTAGGTCTATACCTCACAGAGGTCAAAGACTGAAGGAAAAGATTAACATGCAAAAATATTTATAGAAACATTTTTGTGGTATCAAAGGAATTGGATATCAAGGGAGTACTTATCAACTTTAATGACTGAACAAAGTGTATCACAAAAAGGTAATAGAATATTATTGTACTGTAGGAAATGATGGAAGGAAGGGGTTCAGAGAAGTCTAAGAAATTTTATATGAACTGATGCAAAGTGAAAGAAGAAGTATTTATGCAATGACCATAACATCTTAAAGGAAAACTATTTTGAAAGATATAATGGATTCTAATCAATGCAGTGGCCACTGATGATTCCAGAAGACTGATGTCAGATCATGCTTACTACCTCTTGGTGGAAAGGCAATGATCTTTAGATGCAGAATAAGGAATATATTTTCAAACACAACTATTACAATGCAATATTTTGCTTGTTTTGCTTTTGATATCAGAAAGGACTTTGATTTGGTAGAGGCAGGAAGAAGGGCAGTGACTAATTTTTTCTAAAGGGAAAAGGGTATCAATAAAACACCTTTAAAAGCACAAATGAGAGCATAAGGAAGCTCAAAATGTCACACATATCAACAGAATAATATTGGAATTACCATTTTGAATTTCACATATATTTTTGAAACCTATATTTTCTGAAATTTGTGTACAGAAATGGTTAATTAGCACTTTTCTAGTTCATAACTTTAAATTTTTCCAAAAAAAAAATGTTATGAGTCTATTTCACTTAATTATAGGACTAGTCACTTACACCAAGATGTTCATCCTAGAGTAGTTGGGGGCTGGAGATCTATATTATAAGCAAGAAGCAGTATTGGTATAATAGATAGAGAACTGACCCTAGAGAGAGGAAAGGTAAGGGGGAGGAAAGGAAAAAGGATGTTTTAAATGCCTACTGAGTGTCAGGCAATATGCTACTAGCTTTACAAGTATTATCTCATTTGACTCAAGAAGACCTAAATTCAAGTCCTACCTCTGATACATACTGATTTTGTTTCTGTGGGTCTCTCAATCTCTCACTATTCTAATAATGTTCTAAGACTGTACATTACAGAAAAGGTGCCCACCTGTATTGATAGGAGTCTTCTTACTTAGGAGTTCCTTATTATAGGAAACACTACAGAAAACAAAATGGCTATTTCCTTTTTATAAACCAGCCAAGAGTTCTTACTCACATACATCCCTCCACTTAGGTCTTTCTCTGATGCTTCATTATGGTATAAAAATGATTCTGAATTCTAGAAAACTCAGTACAAGCTCTACCGAGTCCTAATCAGCTGAAAAGATGCCGAGCACAGGTCCAGCAAAGAGCTGACTAGCCAAGATCCAAAGGAACTAAGTTCAGAGAAACTTTTCACCAAAAATCTAGCCACAGGGGATATTTTTTAGCTACAGCAAGTCAGAACAGTGCCTACTGAGGCTCAAACAGGTTGCTATCAGTAAGAGTGTTTCTGCCGAGGAAATCACAGATCTTGTTGAAATGTTACGTATACCCATGCACACAAACCTACTTTCATATTTGTAGCCCGATGGACATGGAATGTCTAGCTGTGCACATCCCCTCCTATCCATGCCTTCCCATTGGATCTGACTCTTCTCTGTATCCTCGTAAATGGGTAGAGTATCCAATGGGCTTGAACCTTCCACTTGATGTTGTGTGGTTACCAATGGATCACATGGGTGGTCCATTGTTTATCTCTTGCTCTCATTAAATGACCCACCAACTACACTTTTCAGCCAAGCATTTCTTATGATATACTTTTCATAGTCTATTCAAAACCATGTTTAATTGACAGTATCTACTCACACCCTTTATATGCCTCACCATAATCATATAAACATACATGGTGACCATGTGTGCATATAAATATACCCATACGTATGTACACAGGGTTTCATCAAGTACTGAGGAAGGCTGAGTTTTAGCCATGATTACCTTCCCGTTCTTTCAACCCAGGAGTGGTTGCCTAGGAAGATGAAAAGGTAAAGCCAAGAGGAAGGTAGTATGTGGGAGGGCAGAACAACCCAGTCAATTCATCAGCCTCAGCTCTGGCTGGCAAAAACACCCAAGAGCTGGCAAGCTGGAGCCCCTCCAAATGGAGAGATTGTGCACAAAGAGAGCTGCAACCCAGGCCAAGGAAACTTCCTTCCAGAACTGCCTCCCTAGGTATCCGCTTGCTGGAAATATACTTACCCTCAGCAAGAAAAAAAATGCTACTCTAAACACTTGGCCCCTGTGCATGGTAATTAGCAAAGACACTCCACCTAATCACTGCCTCTGGTGCCATCACTCCCACAGTGGAAAAGATAAAGCAACAAAATAGGAAAGTTAAGGAGAATCCATTGGATGGGGCTCACTCAATAATCAGGTTCAATTTCAAATACTTATTTATCACTGCTTGAACAGAGCCGTTTACTATCTTGCTGAGAAAGTTGGAACAGGTGAAAGGATATTATTCATTACCCAAACTTTTGTCAAAACAGACCCCCCTCCTTTTTTACTGCCTCGGGGATCCATGATTTCATAAGTGGGGACGTTCCTTCTCCCAAAGAAGATTACAGTTCCTCTATAATTTGGCAGAGAGGTTTGAAGAATTACCAGGGAGGAAAAATTCATCCTTCTTCAGCCAACCTCATGATGAACCTTTCCAAACTTAGCTAAACTGGGTCCTCAGGCAATGGACAAATTGCTCAGTGCTAAGCCTGTTCTCAAAATCTTTCCACGTAAACAGAGCAAGTCCAAGGTCACTGTCACCTAGTGGTAAGGCATCAGAGTGGGGGGTTAGTGGAGAAGGGCACTTCCTGTGAAATGTTTAGAGCTTTAGAAATTATATGATGATACTGTGATTATTGCTCCCAGCCGAAACCATTTAATTTGGCAGCCATCGTAAGGGCACTCCTCCAGTAACATGTCCTCCAATGAATGTCAGAATCACACAAAATTGTAGAGTAGCATGTCACAGTGAATAGGGTCCTGGACTTGGAATCTGAGAGATCTGAGTTTGAATCTAACCTCAGATGCTTACTAGCTGTGTGACCCTAGGCAAATGATTTAACCTTTCTGTGCCTCCTTTTCTCCATAAAGAAAATGAGGAGGTTGGATTTAATAACATATCCGGCTCCTTTAGCATAAATTTCTTTATCTTAAAAATGTTCACCAGTGCTTGTATTGCAAGAAATAAAATAAGGAAGCATTTGCTCAGCAAGGGTATCATTCACAGAACATGTTCAACATGAAGTCTAGGTAAGAGGTTCCTAAATCTGTGGACTATGAATTTGGGGGAGTTTCAATTTTTTGACATCTAAATTTTCAAAATTGAGCTCAATATTTTTCAGTTTCAGCTTGGGTTACAGCTCCCTTTATATACAATCCCCAAAAGTACAGTTTTAAACTTTAATAGCTCAAAACAAAACCTTGGAGTGTAATAGCTTAAAATTATGTTTTAATAACTTAAAACTAAACTAAAACTTGTAGACGCTTTATATAATTGATTTCCTTTGTAATCCTATGCATTTTTAAAGTCCTTACCTTCTTTCTTAGAATCAATACTGTGTATTGGTTCTAAGGTAAAAGGACAGCTTTGGCAATGGAGGTTGTGATTTGCCCAGGGCCATACAGCTAGGAAGTGTCTGAAGCCAAATTTGAACCCAGGTTGAAGCCTGGTTCTCAATCCACTGGGCCACCCAGATGCCCCATTATGTATTTTATTTCATGTCTTTAAACCATTATTCTAAGAAGTGGTCACTAGATTTTACCAGATTTCTAAAGGGGTCCATAACATGAGAAGGTTAAAGACTCTTAATCTATATGGAAAAGTGATTCCCTGTAAATTGTGAGATTCTCCAGAGTTTCCTATGTGTGGGTGACTTCATGGTGGTTGTTTCAAGTCCTAGAACACTGAAGAACCTTCTAAATGAAGTCTGTCATCAAATGAGTTTGGTCTATCTGTCCATCCAGGCCAAGTGGATGAAGGACATGTGGTTCCTAGATCCTAATGATAACTTGAATTTAGATGAAAACCAAGAGAGCTCAGTTCCACTCTGTCTATCTCATGTTGATCATGGAGGATGTAAATGGTAACTCAAAGACAACAGAGAGGATATAATGGGTGTAAGTAGGCTAGAATGAACTGAAGAGAAGAAGAGATGTGGATGTCATCAGAAAGAAGGACTTGTCATTTGATAAGTGAAGGATAACATAGCCTGTTGCTAAACTACTACATCTGACATGAGGAAACCTAGGGGGAGATCTCCAGTATATTGAATGAACCCTGCATCATGGATTTGTAAGAGAAAGTGGACCATAACTACATAAGCTGAGAAGTCTTGAATGGGTTGTGATCTTAACCTTTGGGAGGAATCAATAGTCACATTGATGAAACACTAAACTTCATTAGTGGATATCAATGTAATCCGATAAGCCCCAACTGCTGCATGTGGCTTAGTCTTAATGCTTTTTATCAGAGCTTGTCTGTTCAATGGGGCTGTTTATTTTGTCAAGTTGGAGTTAAATCCTTTAATGTTTCCCCTTTTCTTCCTGAGGAAAGTTCAGATTCCTTTGTGTTGTATTCAAGACCTTGTACAGACTGGTACCACCTAATCTTTCTGGTCTTTCCATGCTAACCCCCTCAGCCTCCTTTATAGTCTAGTCAAATTGAGTTGCTTTCCCTTTCAAATATATGCCCTGTATGCACTCAATCCTCATGCTTTTTTTCAAGATGTTCCATTATCTTGTCACTCACTTCTGCCTGTTGAACCTCTACCTAACCATTCTCTAAAGTCCAACTTCAGTCACCTCTTCTAGGAAGCCTTCCCTGATATCCCTAGTCCAAAAGGAATTCCACTACCCCCTATATTTGTCCCTAACCTAACATTTCTTACGCATTTCTTTTTCATATATTTTGTATTTTTATTATTGTTCTTATATGTGTGTGATATTCTAATTTTAGACAATCTGATCCATAAGAGAGGAATTCATGGCCTAATTAAACTTCATATTTCTAAACTATGTGCATGATAGAAGATGAATAAATTCAATTCAATGGAATTCTCAAATTGAGATTTCTGATATTTGTTCTTTGTTTTTTCTCATCCTGGCAATGTAATTTTTTGAGGTCTACTAGAGCAGTATAGCACTATATGTAAAATGAGATTTCTAATATTTCAATTGCAGAGCAATGCAATA
Source organism: Monodelphis domestica (assembly GCF_027887165.1). Taxonomy (NCBI): domain Eukaryota; kingdom Metazoa; phylum Chordata; class Mammalia; order Didelphimorphia; family Didelphidae; genus Monodelphis; species Monodelphis domestica. The sequence goes on from NC_077228.1 coordinate 477,178,115, forward strand.
ACGGAACTGTAGAGCTGGAAGGGACCTCAGCAACCATCTAGTCCAACCAAGGGTTGAAAGGTATCCCCACTGCAAAATTCTTGATATATACAACAAAATCATGCAGCATTTATGTCATGATCTCTAATGAGCAGAAATTCCTTACCTCTCTAAATAATCCATTTCAAAAGAATAATTTCTTTTTTATATTTTATAAGCTTTTATGATTTTATGTCCTTTTACACCACTGCTAATTCCCAAAATCTCCTCAAAAAAAAAAACCCTCTCTATCAACAAATAAAAATTTAAGCAAAATAAACTGATGTTTTTATGATGTGGTATGCACCATTCTACACCTGTAGTGCACCAATTCCTTCTCAAGAGGGAAGTCAAAATGTTTCATTGTCAGTCCTCTGGAATCAAAATCAACCACTGCTTCCCTGTGAGTTCTGCTTTCTGTTAGCTTTGCTTTCTTCCGTATGACTGTCGTCATTATGCACATTGTTCTTTAGATTTTCTAAGGTTCCTTTGGTTCTTCTTTATCTGTTCTGCATCGCTCCATAAAGTCATTCCTGTTCTCTCTAGATCCCTCATATTTCTTGTTTTTTACAACATGATATATGGCCATTGCATTCATGTGTCATAATTTGTTCAGTCTAGGTGGTCCAATGGATAGATCATTGGGTTTAGTGTCAGGAAGACAAGCTCAAATACAGTTTTGGGCACTTACTAGCTATATGACCCTTGACAAATCACTTAACTCTGTCTCAGTTCTCTTATCTGTAAAATGAGTTGAAGAAAGATATGGCAGATCACTCCAGCATCTGTGCCAAGAAGACTCTATATGGAGTCACAAAAAGTTAAGAACAACAAAAATAACAGAAACGACTGAATAACAATATTTCCCAATTGTAGGCACCCACTGAGTTTCCGAGTTTTCTGCTAGGAAAAAAGTAGTAGTATTAGGCAGCTAGATAGTTAAGGATAGCTCACTAGGCCTAGAAACAGGAAGACTCAAGTTCAAATCCTCTATCAGATACTATCTGTGTGGCACTGGACAGGCCACTTAATTTCTATTTGCCTTAATTTTCTCAACTATGAAATGGGGATAATAATAGTTAGCTAGCTCACAGAATTGTTGTGAGAATCAAATGAGATATTTGTAAAGCACTTAGCATCCCTGGCACATAGTAGGGACTATATAAATTCTTATTCTCTTATCCTTTCTCACTTCCCCCATAAATACTTTGATATTGATATATATGTTTATATATCACATATAAACATTGACAAATATATATATATAGCATTTCCATTTGCTTTAGACCTATGTGGAAAATACACATAGTATTATCCAAAGATAATAACAATATAGTGATTCATCTCAAAAAAATTTCCAATTCCTTTTTACAGTGATTGTTCCACTAAGAGTATATTTTTCTGCTTGTCTTTCCTCCAGCATTGACTGTTTCCATCTTTTGTCATCTTTATCCATTTTAAATCATTTCTGCCAATTTTTGTTACTTCTTCCCCTGAGTTCTTAATGATGATCAACTGAGAAAATGTCTATTAAAGTGGCTTTTTGCCTTGAAATATTCCTTGAATTAGGCTTTTTCATTTTTATCATTCTAGGCAGATAAAGAAAATCTAGAAATCATCTGTAAACACTGAGATTCTTGAAACAAGGAACTGCCAGATGTAACTTTGTTTAGAATAGTGATCAAAAAAAGTTTTGACTGAAAATTCTAGCTTAATTCCACATGATACTATGAACGAAGATTTTATGAATCCAATCTTCTCCCTGTTGGAATCTCCCAAGTGCCTTCTCAGTCTGTAAATTAACATTTATAAGAGGTTTTTTTTTGCCAGCATGAAAGTTGTTTGGGAAACTTCCAATCCATCTGGAAAGCCGCATGTGTCTACATATTTTGCATTTACACAAAGTATTTATTTGTTCCTAAGTATGCTTATAACCAGAACCAGGGCACCCTAGCCGCCAGACTGGCCTCTCCCTTTCCCTATTGCTCCAACTTTGTCAATTATGGTCACTGAGTCACTGCTGAAAAAAAAGAAGAGTTCTACCACCCAGAGCAAATTTAAGGAAACAATGTTGTACAGCAAAGGCATAACGAGCTTTGGGCAAACGTGGCTTTGTCCCGAAGTGCTAACATCCACAAGATGTTCTTCCGCCTCGTTGGTAGCACTTTCCTTGTACCTTGTACCTGACTTCACTTTCCTTTTCTGCCCTGAACCTCAGTGGCATAACTACCCTTTCAAAAATAGTACATTGTCCACCTTCTGCCCCCACCCTAGTAAGGCTGAACCACTTAACCACCTCCCCATCCCATGGTCAGACTGTCCTCCATACCACAGTCAGTTCCACTCTACTCCAAACTATTTTTGCCTCAAGTAAAAAAAGGATTTAGTTGCACCTTATAGTTTTGTATAAAAAAAAGCATAGAATTTAATCCTGGATCTGCAAACTTTGGCAAGTCTATGAAATTTGGAGGCTTCAGTTTACTCATCTATAAAATGGAGGGAGGGAGAGGATTAAGGATGATCTTTATGGTCCTACTAGCTCTAAAACCCTTTGATCAAAAGTGTCATCATGGAGTGTTTTTTTCCTTCTTTCAGCATATTCTCTTTACACTCCACACATTCATAATTTGATTCCTTCCTACTCTCATATTTGTACCTAAGCATTTTAGATTTCAATTCTAATCTCATTCCTATAAATTTTGAATGTAGAATTTGAAGAGATTTCCTTTACAGAAATGAATCATCTAATTTATGTTAGAAATGTGCTATACTCTTCTTTTTGAAAAGCATTAGTGATGTTGCAGACCTATAACAAATGGAAAACAATAGCATATTAGGCTCAGACATTCCCTAGATATATCACCCTTGGCCAAGTCATTTGACCCAGACTAAAAAACAAAACAAAACAAGGAAAAAGGAAAGGAAAGGAAAGGAAAGGAAAGGAAAGGAAAGGAAAGGAAAGGAAAGGAAAGGAAAGGAAAGGAAAGGAAAGGAAAGGAAAGGAAAGGAAAGGAAAGGAAAGGAAAGGAAAGGAAAGGAAAGGAAAGGAAAGGAAAGGAAAGGAAAGGAAAGGAAAGGAAAGGAAAGGAAAGGAAAGGAAAGGAAAGGAAAGGAAAGGAAAGGAAAGGAAAGGAAAGGAAAGGAAAGGAAAGGAAAGGAAAGGAAAGGAAAGGAAAGGAAAGGAAAGGAAAGGAAAGGAAAGGAAAGGAAAGGAAAGGAAAGGGAAGGAAAGGAAAGGGAAGGGAAGGAAAGGGAAGGGAAGGGAAGGGAAGGGAAGGGAAGGGAAGGGAAGGGAAGGGAAGGGAAGGGAAGGGAAGGGAAGGGAAGGGAAGGGAAGGGAAGGGAAGGGAAGGGAAGGGAAGGGAAGGGAAGGGAAGGGAAGGGAAGGGAAGGGAAGGGAAGGGAAGGGAAGGCAAAGGCAAAGGCAAAGGCAAAGGCAAAGGCAAAGGCAAAGGCAAAGGCAAAGGAAATAAACAACAATATGTCAAATAGAACTGGTTATAGTTACATGTTCACAATAATAAATCCTCAAAGCATGAATTTTCTGAGTAACTAAAATTTAACAAAAACAAACTTTTTAAAAAACCAGAATCAGGCACCTTTCAAAATGTATCTGTAAGAGCAGCTAGGTGGTGGATCAGTAGAGAGAGACCTAAGCTTGAAACTAGGAGGATATGGATTCAACTCTGATCTTAGATACTTCCTAGGTCTGTGATCCTGGTCAAGTCACTTAACCCCAATTGCCTAGCTCTTCTGCCTTGGAACCAATACTTAGTCTCAATTCTTTTTGTTTTTAACTTTTACCTTCTGTTTTAATAACACTAAAAGAGAGGGACAAGGACTAAGCAAAAAAAAGGTTAAGCGACTAGCCCAGGGTCACAAAGCTAGGAAGTGTCTCGGGCCAATTTTGAACACAAGACCTACTTTCTCCAGGCCTGGTTCTCTATCCACTGAGCCTCCCCTTAATATTGATTCAAAGACTGAAGGGAAGAGGTTTTTTTAATACCTGTATTACTTATTTATTATTTATGTATTAAATATGTATTATGTATTATATAATTATGTATTAAATATGTATTATTTAATACCTGTACCTGTCCTATAAGCATAGTTATGCATAATTTAATAAATCATAACTTAATAGAACTTAATATTTTTGCTTTACCCTGGAAAGTAAAACTATAATCAAAAAGGGAAATTTAGGGTTATTAAATTCAACCCCTCCTTTTATAGATAAGGATACAGGTATTTAGAGATTAAATAACTCTGCCAGGGTCACATAGCTAGTGTGAGGTGGAATTTGAACCCAAGTTTTCTGATTAAGTCTAACATTTTCTCTACTATACTTTTGGAAGCTACAAGTATTTAGGACTTGATATAATGAAGATCTTCCCAACAGAACTATCTGATGACAGAATGACTGCCTTGGGAAGTTAACGACTTTCCTATCTCTGGACATCTTTAAAAAGAGCCACAATGATAACCTATCAAGAATGCTATCACTGGGATTGATGCTCAGTTTTATTTTTATGTAACAAATATGGAGTGTTTCCTGTAGAACTGGGCTTGATGGTTATTGATGTTCTTGGCTTGCCTGGCTTGTAATGGGAATGAATATAACTCTGTGGAAAGGGAAAGGAGTGGAGTAATGGGTAATAATATTTAGGTTTTAATTCTGTGAATGTAAGCTTTTAGGGTTATAATCTGGGGGAATTAAGGTGGGATATATGTATGTTAACCCTATAAATATTTGCTCTCATATTATTTCTCGTGTATTTGGGGAGAGAACAATAATCATAGCAATTCCATTAGTAGGTGAATTTAGAGGGAGAAGTCACACAGAAGGGGGTTTAGTGGGTGCCTTATTTTCTGGGGACTGATTTGCAGTCTCCATTTCCCCAGACTGTGACTCTGTCAGACAGCAGGGGTGTGATGGATCTCCACAATATCACCTATGTGCATAGTTCTTTACATGCCATTCCCCCATTTGAATCTTTGAAGGGAGGGATAATATTTTTGCATTTTGTATCCTTACCACTTAGAATAATACCTGGCACATAGAAGGTGTGCTAAATAAATACTTATCAACTGAGAAGTCAACAAGGAAGAGTGGGAATACCATTCAGTTGGAAATCAAAAAACATAAGTTCAAAATAGAGCTGCATTTATGAACTGAGTGAACATGGACAAGTCACAATTCCATTGCTTCAACTTTATAGGAAGGTGAAGAATCCTTGAACAACAAACCTTATAAAACCTTAAAAGGAAAATTCTATATAAATGTCAGTAGCTTTCAGAATAATTCTTTCCCCAGACCATAAACTCCTTCAGGGTCATTCCCATGTCTTAGCTTAACCTTGTATCTCCTCCAAAGCACTTATGCTTAATTTTCATTGAAATTAGTTGATGAAATATAACAATTAAATACTGGTTATCCTATTACAGAGAGAGTCCCTATTAACATTTCTTAAGTCTCATCAGAGCAGAAAGTGGAGCCTGGTCCCTCAAAGGTTATACCAACAGTGTTAATTAGGAGATGCTTAGAATCTGTGGACTAACCTAGCTAAGCATCAGGATGTTCATTCAGAAGATTGAGGACACTAGACAGCACAGTTGATAGAATGTTGGACTTCAACCCAGGAAGGCGAGTTTGAATCTTACTTCAGACACTATCCATGAGACCCTAGGCAAGTCACTTAAACTTCCTTCTTCTCAGTTCCGTCATCTGTAAAATGGGAATCAGAATAGTGCTCAGCTCACATGTTCATTGTGAGGATCCAGTGAGATAATGTAGGTAAAAGCACGTAGTATGCATTAAAACCCTATAGAAATACTAGCTATTTTTATTAGTAATACCATACAAAGGGTTGGGAGAATAAATGCAAAGGTAAATAAAACTGAATCCCTGCCTTCAAGAGGGTTAACATTTTTTAAATGTTTCTTCTTGAAACTGTAGCACCTAAAAGAGGTATCTTGGCTGTTGAGTCAAGAAATGCATTTGAAAGATGTGCTTTGGTAGGAAGAGTAATATAGGAAATGGGGTTGTAGATTCAAATGAAGGGAATGAATTATAATCCTGTCTCCATCACCAACTAGCAAGTTCATTCAGGTCTTCAAAACTCATATTTCTCATCTGTAAATTAAGAGTTTTGGATTAGAAAATAACAAGAGTGGATTTGGTCTCTTAGGTCCCTTCTATCTTTGGCATCCTATGATAAACCTCCACCTTCGTGCTAAGGCAAAAGAATAGTTTCACTCATCTGCAGTTTGCAAAACCATCTTAATACTTGCCAACTTCCCTGCTCCCTCTGTGTACAAACACAGTCCACTTCAATGTTCTCTGATCAAGCTTTGTCTGTCTGTCTGTATGTCTCTCTCTCTCTCTCTCTCTCTCTCTCTCTCTCTCTCTCTCTCTCTCTCTCTCGCCATGAGTCATGTTGACTTGGAAAAAACATAGACATTCTGAATGATCAGCTTCTCAATTTGTCCTGACCTAATTTACAAAAGAGAAAAGGAGGCTTTTGGGCTTCACATCTCCCCTGGAGTGTGCTAGGAAAACCCTTTTATATCACATTCTCTTGTCCCCAACAAAGCATGCTTGACTTATTTGATGCCCCTGATGCTACTAGGTCACCCAAAAGAAACTTTGAAAAAAGTGAGTAAACATTAAATACCTTTTATCAGTTCTAGAATCTTAGAGCTGGAAATTATTCCTTTTTCCTACCAAAATCATAAATAAATTCCCAACACAGTCTGATCCTATTTACTGAGTTACAGCCATGCAGATAACCTGGTATAAATGAAAGAGAGCCACATTTGGAATTGTAGAACCCATGTTGGAATCTCATCTCTGCCATTTACTACCTATGAGACTGGGCAAATCTCTTAATTCCTATCTGTAAAATGAGAGAACTGGATTCAATGATTACAAAAGTCTCTTTTAGCTATAAATCATTTAACCTATAATCCTATTGCCAATGAAGTATTTTGCCAAACACTTCTGGGAATTTGGGGATTCCTCCCTCCTTCCCCTATCTGTCACTGGCCACTTTTTCCAAATCTATTTCATACCACCCTATCCTCCATACTCTGCCAGTCAAATAGAGCTATCCATGGCACTCAGTACATACCTTACACTTGAAGAGACTTGACAAAAGAAGGTAAAAAAAGAGATGGGCTGGCCAGCTCCACTGGAGTCTGAGAAAGACCTGTAGACTGTATCATCTGCTTGGCCCTACAAAGATCAGCACACCAAGAACTACATACACCAAAGAGGAACTCAAACTTCTTTGCTGATACCATCAGAATTGCTATAGCCCAAAATATCTCTCTGATTTGAGGACCCTTGTCTGTAAGTTCTGCTCTAGACTCTGCCCACCTCCTCCTGTCTAGAACTTCCTTCAACCTTTTCCCTCAATTTCCTGAAATCTTCTGTGCCTGGAATTTTCTGGTCCTATGCTTGTTCAATGATACCTTATTGGTCTAACCCTCATTTCTCTCTTCCTATGGCATCAAAGAAGCATACTAACTAGTTGCACATAGACAAGAAGCAGTCTGTATCTGCACAAATAAAGAGTAGGAAAACTGGAAAACATCAAGATTATTTTACAAATTGCTCATCCCTATATTATAATAACAATTCACATTTATTTACTTTCAGGTTTGCAAAACACTTCATGCATGTTATCTCATTTGATCTTCTCAACAAGCCTGTGAAATAGGAGTTTCTATTACTCCCCACTTTTCAGATTAGCAAATTGAGTCAGAATTTAAATGACTTACCCAGGGCCTCACATCTAGTTAATGTCTGAGCCGTGGTTTGAAGGTGATGCTTCCTGATTCCAAGTCCAGCACTCTATCCACTGTAGTATTTAGCCTACTTGTTTGAATTATTGAACCCCTCAGTTGTATCCTTTCTTTATCTATGATGAGAAGGTGTTGCCTGCTTTTGTTATTAGGCTGCCCCAATTTGGAGGTTTGGGCTGCTGTGCTAGTAAGAAATAATCTGTCAGTTATTGACTTCCCATGGAAGTCGTGATTGCTAATGTGGCTTCAAACTATCCACTGCTGCCCTGGTTTGGAAGAGTTGTGATTGGCTGTGATGGGCAGGTGTCATGGAGCTCTAAAGGTGCCATGCTCTTACTGACCTATCCCTATGTTCTTGTCTGCAGGCACTTCTGCAAGCTTTAAGTCTTCCCATATGTGAATTTAGAGGTACCCTGATAAAGGTCTGTTTTCAGTATTTATTGACTATCTGCTTCTTTTTAGAAACCTCATTCAAGTCCCAAAACTACTGCAATGAACTGCAACAAGAATAAAAAGGGGAAGAAATTCTACAAAGCAATGGATGAGATCCATCAAACCAGGCCACCATATATCCTGATATCTTGGTGACTTGATTGTGAATATGGCATAAGGAAGCCTGGTGATACTTTTCTTTAAAAATGTTACTGAACCTATACATTCTAAAATATTTATAGCAGCTCTCTTTGTGGTAGCAAAGAATGAGAAATTGAGGGGATATCCATCATTTGGGAAATGACAAAACAAGTTTTGGCGTATGATTATGATGGGAACTCTACTACATCTTGAAGAAAATGATGAGCATATTAACTTAATTAAGTTTTTTAAACCCTTATCTTCAGTCTTAGTTTTGATATGAAGTATTGATTCCTAGACAGAAGAGCAGTAAGAATTAAGAAATTAGGGTTAAGTGACTTTCCCAGGGTCACACAACTAGGAAGTATCTGACTATCCACTGAGCCACCTAGCTGTCTTGAGCAGGTAAGTTTTTTAAAACCATGGAAAGGCTTACATGAAATTATGAAGAGTGAGACAAGAAGAACCAGCAATAGAAATATTATTTGAAGAATAACTTGTATATGTCCACCTCTAGAGAAAGAACTGATAAATAGAAACAAGCAAGACAGTTTTATATATACATATATTTTTGTAAAATGACGCCTTCTCTAATATGAGGAGAGGAAAGAGAAAGAGAAATATCTGGGAACTTTAATGTAACAAAAATGAATTAACTTAAAAGGCATAATAAACATTATTGATAACTATTGCTTTTATATCACTTTTTCCAACTATAACTCTCCTCCATGTCTTACCCAGACCATCACTAATAAGTTCTAGTAAATAGTAGTCCATGAAGCCAAGAAGACCTAGTTAGGTTCAAGTTCCACCTCTGAAGCATACAGGATATGTGACTTTGGACAAGGATATAAGGGAGAATATGGACAAGAATAACAAAGAAGGAGAAGAAATGGGTGGATTGCAATCTACACTAGTGGAGGGAGTCACTACACTGGAAAAGACACATATCTATGGAAATGATCAGAATAACAACTCATCGTTACGTTGAATTTTATACAAAGCTTTCCCTACACTATATCTTTCTGGGAATAGGTTTACTTGTATTATTTTATAGATTTAAAAAACTCAAATTTAGAGGTGTTGATTCTCCCATAGTAACACAGTGAGTGGTAGAGCCAGGATTTGAATCCAGGTGTTCTAAACCCTAAGGGTTTACAATCAAAAAGACTCATATTCACGAGTTCAAATCTGACCTCAGATACCTACTGGCTGTGTGACTCTGGGAAAACAATTTTTTTTTTAATTTAAGAAATCCTATAAGTTGTGCTCCATCATCTTGAACACAAGGGAGGTAAGATTCTTGTTCTGGGAGCACTTATAAGAAAGGACAGAATTGTACTCTGTTTGCCTCAGTGTCTCATCTGTAAAATGAGCTGGAGAAGGAAATAGCAAACCACTCCAGTATCTTTGCCATGAAAACTCCAAGTGGGGTCGTGGAGAATCAGGTACAACTAAAAATCACCTTAACACCAAAATTCTAACTCCTAATCCAGTGTTAGTTACACTCTAGCCCACTGTTTCTTAAAGATAGATAGAATTGGATTTTGAATAGTAGAAACTTAAAATGTTTATTGAATAGAATATAGGTAGAGGGAATGCCAGAGGATTAGTTATAAATCTAATCAGAGATTAGAATACAGGACTTCAATGCTTTGATTTTTAAAATATACTTGAAACAGAATGAAGTTTCCTCCTTAGAATTTTATAAACTGCTAACAAATCAATATTTCATTCTCCCTCTCTCAATGAATCCCAGGCTTCAGAAAGGCATGTGGGAACTAAGACAGGCCAAAAGAGAATATTGAAATCAGCCCCATGTATCTATGAGTGAGTAGCATCCAACTCACTGTTTTTTCTAAGAATGGATTCTTTTAATAGCTCAAAATTACATCATAATCTTTAAGGCTGAGAAGCTGACTTAACACATCAAAGAAACATCATTCATTTCATAGATTGTACTTCAGAGCAATGCTCCTAATTAATATTTCATATAACAGGCTACCTTCAATGAGTCGGCAGAATGGATGGCAGAAAAATTCAATTATGGCCAACTTAGAATTATGATCTCAAAACCTCCTAATACCCTCCTTAGAGACCATATGAAATTGAAACAAAAATGTATTTGGTTCCAAGTCAGTTTAATAAGAAGCATTTTTAAAAGGATGTTATTGTTAATAATACTTTATTTTTCAGATTACAAGCATTTATTTTCTCTCACTAACCCTCTCCCCTCATTGAGAAAGAAAAAAGGGGGAAAAAAAGAAAACCTTTGTAATAAATATGAATAGCTGGGCAAAACAAATTCTGTTGGTCATGTCCAAAAACGGAAATTTATTTTACAAAGAATTAAGCTACATCATCTTGTTAATCATATATTCTGCTTCAGAGCAGCTAGGTGCCTCAGTGGATGAAGAGCCATGCCTTGAGACCAGCATTCCTGGGCCTCAGACACTTCCTAGCTGTGTGACCCTGGGCAAGCTACTTAACTCCAGTTTCCTAGTCCCTACCATTCATCTGCTTTAGAATCAATAGCTGATTCTAAGACAGAAAGTAAGGATTTTTAAAATCATATATGCTATTTATGTTCACAGATAATCGAATTACTGTTAGAAAACTCATTGAGGGCAGGGATGTATTGCTTTGTGTTTTTTCATTTGTCTTTGAATACACAATACCTAATACCATGCCTTGGTACATCAGGAAGTGCCTAATAAATGTTTTATGAATTGGATTGAAACTCATTTTCTTATTTCAGCTGGACATGTCTATCCTATTTCAACCAAATAAAACATGTACTACTTAATTAAGTTGTTTTTTAACACAGACATATCACGATTAACTGAATTTCTAGGTTTTTAGATGTCTTACAAAATCTGTAGAATAATTTGAACTGAGATCCATAGAAAACTATAATCTCTGAAGAACTGAGTTGAGGATTACCAAAAGAGCAAAGGAAAGGTGCATGATGGGTGCTAGAAAAGATTAAAGTTTATGAGAAAGAAGAATGAGAAATTATGAGAAATATGAAAAAATAATGTGGATTAAATGGTGTAAAGCATTGATTTCAAAGTCAAATAGAAATGGAAGCTACTAATCTGTGCATAAGAATCTCTACTCTCTACTGAAATAGGAAGGGTTTTTAGGGAAGAACCATAGATGTAACATATAAATAATTTTACTTTATTAAACAAGGAAAGGGAAGGTAAAAAGGGAAAGAAAGGAAAGGGAGAGATCTCAATTTTTTTACCCTCTAACTATACACACTATCTAACTTACTCTATATTAAACCCTAATTTATCTAAAGGCTGTAAAATGGAGAATTGAAGTCTGGGGTTCAAAGTTGCCTAAATCAAACAGGGGACCAGTATCTTACAAAGAGTCTCTGGAGAGCCAAAGCATGAATCCCAGGTGAAATGTCCACAGATGGCAATTCTCCAAGTTGAAGTCAGCTCCTCAATTCCTGACCAGCAGATGACTGAAGAATAACTCCTCACCATAGCCAAAAGATATTCACAGGCTAGTATCTTGGTAAATGAGCTTCTGGAAGATGTAGCCACCCATCTCTCTCCTTTCCTCACCCAGGTCCAGAGTAACAGTTTTTTCCAACGGAATCCCATGGATTCTAACTCAACCAGGCTGAGGAGATTCCAGTCCCATGTTCCTGTCCATCTCTCTTATGTCCTAAGTCTTAATTTCCTATTGCAACAGTCCCCCCTTTTCATAAAGCCTAAATTGTGTTGAAAAAAACTATTTTGGCATTTGTGCACAACCTAAATTACTTATAGATTACCTATACCTATTACTAAGATATCTACCTGTTAAATTTAATTGTGGTTGGGCTTAATATATTATTAATTGGTGGTTGCCAGGGATTTAATTTCTAAATCCCAAAATGAATTACTAAAGTAGAATGTAAATTTATGGTAGTTTACTTACAATAGAGGGAAATATTAAGGAATGAGAGAGAGAGAAAAAAAAAAAACTCTGGCTTCCTCTGAGCCAGGTAGAAATTCTAAGGCCCTAATCAGGGAAAAGAATCTCAAGACAATGGGCCTTTCTCAGAAGTTCACCCCTCCAGAAAGGCAGGAAAACTAAGTCAGCCTTTCACTCACCAATGGTGACTATCTAAAAGGAAAAGAAATATGAGGTCTCCTGCACAAGCTCCTCCAGGGTTGAGTTCCACAGCCAAGTCCGAGTGTCTGTCTTCCAGTCTCTCCTCAAGTGTCTGTCTGCCAGTCTCTCCTCGAAGTGACTCTTTTTCATTCCAACTCTGAGTCTTGTGGGCCTCTGTTTCCTCTTAAGAATTTTTTTTTCTTGTGTCACCTCCCCTAAATTTCACATCTACCAATCACAGCAGACTCTCCTCTCCAGAAAGGCCCACTCAATGTATGAAATAGGTGTTCACACCTTTTTTGGTTAGATTATACTTTTTTTGGTTATATCACCTTTAGTAGTTAGTTCTCACCTTTAGTAGTTAAAGATAGATAGGCCTACTTTAAATACTGAGTTAACACTTTTGGAGATTAAAATCTAAAAATAGACTGGGGATTACAATTCAATCTTCCCAATAAAGAAAGAGCTAAGCACCTTCATTGTTACAATCAGGAGATAGCTAAATGAAATCTTCACATACCCAAAATAACAAACAACCTACACTCAACTATCTTAATCTAACTAATACTAACCTATTCAAGGGATTTTATCAAGGAAAGGGAAAAGGAGTCTTAAATAATGAACAAGAAAAATTTCAAACATGCAAAAGCACAACAAGCAAATAACATCAAAAGCAAAAAATGAACACAACTTCCATGCAAATACTAACCTCATAAATACTACTCTTATCAGCTAATACAGATCATTCTAATACAATTGTAATACATTAACATCAAACTTAGAGAAAATTTTTTGAAAATTACAATAAGCACAACATTGCATAAGTTTTATCCGAAATTAAACCAAAACGTTAAACTCACTTATGCAAACTACATGTAACAATAGTTATAAGTGAGCTGTTTACACATATATATACAAATATACACATAGTACATACGTAAAATATATACATGTGGGTTATACACATGCACATATACTTCATATTTACATATATGGTGCATATGTGTTGCATATATACATATACATGCACTATAATACTATTAATTAACAGTCCTATTATACACACTATTTTCATATATTTACATCTGTATTTACAATTTTGTTTGATATGTGATGTTATTTGTGTTATGTAATGTATGTTGTTATGTATTTCATATTGCAAGTTAGTATCTAATCTTATCTTATATACTTAATCCTATCTAATTAAATCTCTATCTTCAAAATTCTTCTGTATACCTAAATTGCTATACTAAAACTATCTAAATAGCTAAGTAGATTTTGTTAGTAACTAACTAATCTATAGCTAATGTTAGTACCCTAACTATACATTGTTCCATTCATTCAAATAGTGATTCAATGTAACCTAACCATGTTTATGTTTTGTGTGATTATGTTATATTGTTACTTTTGCTATGTCATGTTGTCTTGCTAGTGTTGTATTCAAGGGGTTGTTTAGTTGTAACCAAGGGGTTCATACTTTCAGTATAGAGAGGGGAAAGAGAGGAGAACCTCCTTTCTCAAAGTGGGGTTCAGGGGAGACAGATGATGTTTAGGGTTGGCTCAGAGAGAAAAGAGGTTGTTTGAAGATTTTCCCTCTTCTGCCTTCCCTCCTTAGCTAAGGCTGCTCTCTCAGATTTGCTCTTGTCCTTCTTGTTCCCTCTCCGCTACTCGAGACCAAAGGGTCTCCCCTTGATCTATTCACTCACACATAACTTGGGGAAAAGTTAACTATTTTAATGTCAACTCAAATAAGTTAATACAAAGAATAACTAGCAGGGAAAGAATAGGAGAGGAAAATGGGCGGAAAGGGGTCCCTGTCTCTATCTAAAACCCTTTTCCCTCCCTCCTCGAGTTTGGGGGATCTCAGGCCTTGGCAGCCTGATCCCCCTGAGAGAAAGTCAGGTTGACTCACCCTGGGTTTTGCCCCTTGGCCACAGTTCAGACTCAGGGCAACAGGAGCTGAGGTAAAGTTAGAGATTTAAAATGTCTTTCTCAGGTTTCCTCTTCAATCATCTTTTCAATTGGGAAATGTTGAGGGGAAAGATTTCCAGTCACAGACAGGAAAAGGTGAGTAACCCTCATGAGAAAGTCTTTTTCAACCTTCTCTCTTTGGCATCTCCCGACAGCCAGTCTTCTCCTCCTCAAGATTCTAAACTCCTGGGGCCCCTCCGCTGTTAATGTAATCAATTCCACACACTCTTCAGCCTGGCACTTTTCTTATGTGCCAGCCTCTGTCACAGTGTAATGTCAGTGTTACTGTTATGTTAGTAATATGTTACTATTACATGCAATATACTCATCACTACTTTAAATCTTTCCTTCTCATCTCATCTTGATTGAATAATTCTTCTTCTTCAACTCCATGATAGTAAATATACTTATGTTTGTGTGATTATGTGACATGTTGTTTGGGGTTATAATACATTACCCCAAATTTTAATCAATTCGTCCATTAATCCTGTGGTTCTCTTCATTGCAATTTTTTCAAAGTTTTTAATGTTATAAGTTTTCAGTCTTTTAACAATGTCCATTAATTTCTTGAATTCTCCTCTTGATATGCATTGTCTCTTCTATCTTCTTCCCCTAGAATGGTCCTCTCCTTACTGATCTTTTTGGCTACAGACTCAATTTGCCTGATGATTCTAACTTTCTACAATCTCTTCCTCTTCATTTTCTTCCTCAATGATTTGTACATTTTCATTATTTATACCATGTGCTAATTTTTATATATGAACAATGATATCATGAATCTCTACCCAAAACCTTTACTGAAGATGGAGAAACTAATACAATGGTGTAAGGACCTACCCAGCTCTCTTGTGTTGCTGATGTTTTAGCAAAATTTTTGACATATGCACTATCTCCTGGTTTGAAATCATGGAGAGAATAATCCAATGGACCAGATTGAATTAATATTCCCATATAATGTAGCTCTCTGAGTCTTTGTTATAAAGCACTTAAGTAAGAAGCAGGTTGACAGTATCCTCCTAAGACTGATATATAGATTGTCTTACAAGTTTTTGCCTATAGTGGAGCATGTCCAAAGAGTATTTCATAGGACAATATATGCAAATCTGCTCTTGGTCTCATACATAGGTAAAACAAAGCTATGGGAAGAATATCTGGCCATTTGAGATGAGTTTCAGCACAGATATTTCCCCACCATAGTCTTGAGTTCTCTATTTACATGTTCCACTTGACCCAAACTTTGTGGGTGATAAGGAACATGATATTTAGGTATTATTCCTAGATTCTCATAGACTCTTTTCAGGATATCTTGGATGAAATGAGATCCCTTATCAGAGTCTATGGTAAGTGGTACTCCAAATCTCGGTATAATTTCCTTAATCAACACTTTTACCACAAAACTAGCTGTAATTGTATTTGATGGAAATGCTTCAGGCCATTTAGTTAATCTGTCTACTATTACCAGACAAAATTTGTATCTTCCAACTTCTGGCATGCTGATGTAATCAATTTGCAGGACTCTCAAATTGACAATATGCTAAAGGTCTACCAACTAAATCTTTCTGTCTGAACGCCCCTTGATTGAATTTTGGGCAAGAGTTGCATGGGAAGGTCAGTATAGATGGGCTGCCCTTTGTATCACTGGAGAGAACAGCCACATCAGTGAGATCAAACATCCTGGCTTTTCTTGAATAAGAATAAAGGTTGACTATGGCCATTCATTGTTCTATTTAGTGGTAAAATGAAGGAGGAAAGAGAAAAAGAGAAGAAGGAAGGAAGGAAGGAAGGAAGGAAGGAAGGAAGGAAGGAAGGAAGGAAGGAAGGAAGGAAGGAAGGAAGGAAGGAAGGAAGGAAGGAAGGAAGGAAGGAAGGAAGGAAGGAAGGAAGGAACTAAGGAAGGAAGGAACTAAGGAAGGAAGGAAGGAAGGAAGGAACTAAGGAAGGAAGGAAGGAAGGAAGGAAGGAAGAGCAAGTTGGCCATTTTTATTATCTTCCTATTCTTTAAATGCGATGTCATCACCAATATCACATTTCACCATTCACAGTAAAAAATTGATACAGAAAATTGAAAAAATAAATAAATAAAAAGCCCCTTCCATTAAATCCAGCTTCCTAATTGATGAAAGGCTGGAGGAAGACTACACAGACTTGAAAGTCACACAGCTCTAAATCTCTGTTCCTATGACTTCATATCAACACAAAGATCTGAGTATTTTGATGTTAAAGGAGTCCTTCTGACTGACCAAGGTGTGAAATCCATTACTGCAACTTACAGAAGTGATAGATAAAGGAAAATAAGGGGGAAGGAGAGAGAAAGGGAGACATAATTTCACCAAGAAGAGTTTATTCCTTCAAGGTGAGTCTTGAAGGTTTTCCTCAGCTCAGGCTGATTTCCCAGAAGCTCTATTGCTCTGTATTGGAGTATTGCCCCACTATTTAGTACTTAAAATGCACCATAGGTCTTGCTGCTCAGAGGTAACACAAAGGAGGAGGAATCCTATTTGCTGTTTCCTGTCCAGCCTTCCTTCTGCTTGTTTCTATTCAGGCTCCCCACCCCTAAGGAATCAGGGGCTGCTTGCCAAGTAGGCTCATCACCATTCTCCCAAGGGCTGCCTGTGGTACAATTAAGCTGAGAAGCCAGATTGCTCCCAGCCAGGATATTGGATGGTTTCCAATGCCAACATCTCTGACAGGTTCAGGGCTATGTATGGATCTGGCTCTCCTGGGTATATTGACCCACAGTGTGCCCCCTTCAAGCTTAGCCAGGACTTAGGGCAAAAGTCAAGAAATTTTCAATTAACTCTGACTGGAGATACTGTTTAAGAAATTGAAGAAGTTAAATAAAATTATGTCCTTTTCATTAAGGTGAGAGGCAACTATCATCCTAGTTTAGTAGATAGAATAGGCTTGAAGTCAGGAAGACCTACATTCAAATCCACTTCTGCCAGGTACCAGGTACTATTTAACATCACTATGCCATGGGAAATTTCCTAGGACTTCCCTACTAAGGCAATGATAGGTTGCAATCTGCATTGGTGGAAGGAATTCCCACACTAGGACTTCCCCACAATGAAGAAATTATAGCTATTTCCCATATTCATTAAGCTGATTGATTCAGCAATGGACAACATGTCAGTTGCCAAAAGCCTAACCTGGCTAATTTTGGGAAAACATCACCAGATTGACTACAAAGTAATGAATTTTTAAAAATATTAACATCTCTAGAAAAGTGTCATTGAAATTATAGAGGAGTTGTGCTCTGTGTCATCCAGTCCCCACACTGACAAAATCCTAGATCTTTGAAATATTGATTAGGTTTTTCATTAAAGTCATTGTACTCAATGTGTGAATATTTTTATTCCTTCTTCTCCAGAATCATTCCAGCTGATCACAAGAGTGTATATATCCTGCTATAGGATACACACACACACACACACACACATGCACGCACACATATATATACTGTTGAGGGGGAGGGAGGGAGGGAGGGAGAGAGAGAGAGAGAGAGAGAGAGAGAGAGAGAGAGAGAGAGAGAGAGAGAGAGAGAGAGAGAGAGAGAGTTGATCAGTCATTTTTTAGTCCTGTCTTACTTGGGATTTTTCTAGTCAAAGATATTGGACTAGTTTACCATTTCCTTCTCTGCCTTATTGTACAGGTGAGAAACTAAAACAAATAGGATTAAATGACTTGCCCAGAGTCACACAGCTTGTAAGTGACTGAGGTTGGATTTGAACTCAGGAAAATGAATCTTCCTGATTCCAAGTTCAGTGTTCTATCCACTGTGTCATCTAGCTACCTATATGTATGCATATGTATACACACATATTTATACATATGTATAAATGACATGTATATATATT
Organism: Monodelphis domestica; assembly: GCF_027887165.1. NCBI lineage: Eukaryota > Metazoa > Chordata > Mammalia > Didelphimorphia > Didelphidae > Monodelphis > Monodelphis domestica. The sequence goes on from NC_077228.1 coordinate 477,196,456, forward strand.
TTTTTCTTCATATATATTTACATATAGATATATTCAGGGATGCTAAGGGGCTCAGTGGATAAAGCCTGGACTTTTAATCAGGAAGAATCCTCTTCCACAATTCAAATATGGCCTCAGACATTTACTAGCTGTGTGACCCTGGGCAAGTCACTTACCTGTATTTGACTCAGTTTTCCTCATTTGTAAAATGAACAGTAAAAGATATGGCAAACCATTCTAGTATCTTTGGCAAGAAAACCCCAAGTGGGGACACAGAGTCAGACACAACTGAAAAATGATCAAACAACAACAAATATACATGCATCATAGCCACTATTTCCTATTGACAAAATTAATAGAATTTAGAGCTGGAGGGGTCCTTAGAGATCTTCTTGAGTCATAGGCTCTTCATCTTTATTTTGTCTACTGGATCCCTCTAAGAATCTGGTAAAGCCAATGAACTGCCTTCTCAGAAGAATGTTGTTGTTGTTGTTTTTAACCCTTACCTTCAATCTTGGAATCAATACTGTGTTTTGGTTTCAAGACAGAAGAGTAGTAAGTGCTAGGCAATGGGGGTTAAGTGACTTGCCCAAGGTCACATAGCTGGGAAGTGTCTGAGGCCAGATTTGAACCTAGGACCTCCTGTATCTAGGCCTGGCTCCTCATCCACTGAGCTACCCAGCTGTCCCCAGAAGAATGTTTTTAAATTTGCAAAATACATGTAATTGCATTGAAACATAGATACCATTTAATTTTAAAATATCAAATTCCAAAAATTTAAAAACAATTTCCCAAACTCTAGGTTAAGAACCTCTGATCTAATTTAAAATAAGAAGCTCCTCCTTTCCTAAGAAAGAAATTGGACACCTGGAAGGGCTAAGTGATTTACCCAAGGCTACACAGGTAGTAAAAGATGGTCCAGGTCCTCTGATTTCACATCTGGTGCCTGTTTCTGTGCAGAGAGAGAAAGAGCATCTTTCTAAGTGCCTGCTATGTTCCACGTACTGTGCTAAGCACTTTACAAATATTATCTTATGTGGTCTTCAATGATTAAATGGAGGAGGTAGTTAAATGTAAGATTTTAGATACGGACTTTTATTGTAGAGTGGCTTAACTGACCTCAAATACATTATCTAGGAAAAGACTTGAAAGTGAGGAAAAACTCAAAAAAGTTGACCTCAGAGTCATTCTGTGTGACAAGGGAAAAAGAAGACTTAAGATGGAAATCTTGAGCTGGGGGAATCAGGAGCAACTGGTGAATAGGGGGTAGTAGAGTGTTGGTGAATGTTTAACAACAGGTTCTGGGGGAAACGAGGAAGGGGGTGTAATGTACATGTGGCATATTTGTAAGTTTTTCTTGTCAATCAAGTCTAATTCTTCATGACCCTTTTGGGGGTACTTGGCGGAGATAGTGGAGTGGTTTTCTTCTTCGGATCATTTTACAGAAGAGGAAACTGAGATAGGGAGGGTTAAGTGACTTGCCCAGGGTCACACAACTAGTAAGTGTCTGAGGATTTGAACTCAAGATGTGTCTTCCTGACTCCAGACCCAGCACTCTAACACTGTGCCACCTAGTTGCCCCCAAAACATTTGGTAAAATATCTATTATGCTTTTTTGGCAAAGGTAGAGAATGTGGAGAAGATAATACAAAGATTAAAAATTGATTGCACTGATAGTTTCAACCTAATCAACAAAGGTTCACTATCAGCTTGTCAGGAAGTTTCCAGAAGAGGGCCTCAGGGATCTGGGTTTGGCTCTGCACTGATTTATATTTTTATAACTTGAATAAAGGGATAGATAATATGCATGCTCATCAAATTTGTAGATGACACAAAGCCAGAAGGAAAACTAGATGTCATACTGTGACAGAGGCTGGAACCACAAAGGTCTTGACAGGTTGAAATCCTGGGCTGAATCAGATAAGTTAAAATTCAGTAGAGATAATTGTGATGTCTTACAGAGACTCAGAAATTCATCTTCACAAGCAAATAATGGGAAAAGCATGGTTAGATGGCAGCTGGTCTGAAAAAGATCTGGGAAGACTACAAGGTCAATATTGGCAAAAATAAATATGAGAGAGAGAGACAGAGAGAGACAGAAAAACAGAGAAAGAGAGAGCTAGAGAGACAGAGAGAGGCAGAAAAAGACAGAGAGAGACAGAGACAGAGAGACAGAGAGAAAAACAGAGACAGAGACAGACAGATGGACAGACAGACAGAGAAAAAGAGACAGAGAGTGGAAAAGAGAGACAGAGAGGGAGAAAGAGATAGAGATAGAAAGGGGGAGAGTGAAAGAGAAAGGGGGAACAGAGACAGAGGGAGAGACAAAGGTAGAGACAGAGACAGATAAACAGACAGAGAAAGAGAAAGGGGAAAAGAGAGATATGGATATAGAGGGGGAAGAGAAAGAGAGAGGGGGGATGCAAGAGAGAGAGAGAGAGAGAGAGAAATTGACGCAAATGTGGGCTTCATTATGAGATAAATAGATTTCAAGAGGTCATATTTCCTCTGTACTCTGCCCTTGTCAGGATTCTATTCCGTTTTGGACATTAGACTTTAAGAAGGACATTGGGAAGATGGCAAGTGGCCAGAGGTTCCATCCAGATCCCAAGATCTTATGATTTGGAGTCATTCTTTTAATGAGACAATTATCTTTCTGGTCTTCAGGGGAAAACTCATATAGAAATTATGTTACTTTTTTTGGTATAATAATTTCCTTCTAAAACCTGTAGGTAGGGACCTTTGGCCTCTCCCTTCCAAAGTTTGGGACCCATCTGGACCAGATAGATTCTTAGGAGTAACATTCAATGATCACTATCTCTTTGGTTTGTTATGGTCCTCCAACCCTTTCCACTAGTGTTTCCTCTAGGAAATTTCTAGACTTGGCATTTACACATATTAGAAGTTTTCCCTACCAGGTGAACTGTAGAAAACTGCTTTGCTTCTCTAGACCTCAGTTGCTTCATCTGTAAAATGATGAGATTGGATTAAATTATTTCTAAGGTTCCTTCCAGAACTAACTTCCTGGAATTCTGGAATTCAAAATTAAGCTGGGAATGCTTTTGTGCATCCTTCATTTTTTTAAACTTACACATAGGACCAAATTCTCTACAAAGGTCTATTTTAAAACAAACAAACATTTCTTTACCACAGGCTTGAAGGCACAAGGTCATCTAACTCTGCAAGAAGTAAGGGAAGATCTTGAAACATTAGAGCAACATTAGCCAGCTTGTCCAGTGTGGAATTTCAAGGAACAGAGGTAGAGCTGTACAGTTTAATTTAAGTAGGAGGCCTATTCACAATACCCAAACCATCGGTGGTTAGCCTACCACACATACACAAAAAGACAAGGAAGCATATTGTTCATCCTTTTTGCCATCACCATAGTAGCATTGTTTATTTTTGTCTTAAAAGATAAGACTTTATACATGGAAGTGCCAGGGAATAAGTTTTATCCAGAATTGAGGGCTGACTCTGAATAGCTTATAGCAATCAAGGTTAGCCAGGACTCACTCGTGCCTTTCTATTTGTACCCCCAGCACTTAGCACAATGCCTTACATATAGTCAGCTTTTAATCCATCCACGCATCCATCCATCCATTTATCCATCTATTCAAACACATCAGCCTAGAACGAGCAGGTTCCAGGCATCTATGATTACATTGGAAGTCAGTAAACTAGATAAGAATGGACAAAAAATACTCTTTTGGCACTCTCAGGCTGTCGTTAAGGACTCTTCTATTATTTTAGCTTTTACTTTCTCCAATTCCCATCCTTCTTCCCACTCCCTGGAAGAGGGGACTTCATCTGGCCACATGACACCCATTGGGACAATCCTTTCCTCATGAGATGTCTTTGCCCCTTACAGACGCACCTCCCCAGCCAGAGCTGAAGGAATGTTTTATCACTGCAGCCTGCACATTGTGTGCTGTATTTAAAGTTCTTCAGCTGTGCAGCAGGACTGACAAATATGATCCCGTCCTCATCCTTATCTAATCATTTTATGGACCATTAAGCTGCCTTTACTAAACTGGCTGCCAGCTGTGATAACAGTCCCAAGGAAAGGGCACCACCTCCTGTGTATGTTAAACCATATTCCAGGAACAGCAACCGTGTCTCCGGGTGGATGTGGGAGTGTGCACATACACGCATATTTAATTGACAGCTTATATAATTTATCTGAAACTCATCATTTCTGCCCTCAGACATTGGGCTCTTCCCACACAGAATAGGGACAGTTCCCTATTGAAGGCAGCCACAGGGTACAAATAGACAGAATGGTATCAGCTAGAGTTCTTGTCTCCCCACACAGTAGCCCAAGGAGTGCCCACCAGCCCTCTCAAAAAGAGACTTTGCAAAACAAAACTTCACAACCAAGTTTTCCTAGTTTATAAATGTTAAAGGCATGCTGGCTTCCTTAAAATCAGATCCATTCCACCTGTTGATAGGGTTAGTCTCATTCTGTGGAAAGGATCTGAACAGCCCTCTAGCAAGCCTGGGTTGTTTTTAAACAAGTTTTTCTTCAAAGGGATTGTAATCATTTGTCTCTCTTCATTCACCTCCCCAGGACCCACACTCATCTCTGCTCCTAGCATGTGTTCCTTCTCCAGCTCCTGCCAGCTGCTATCAAGTTCAGTAGGTGTTGAGCAGAAGAAGAATGTCTATTTGTATATTTGGGGAACCATAGCAACCAGAATCATCAACAGCATTGCGAGGACTCATCAGGACGCTAACAAGAGCCCAGCTTTAGCAAACACTGGAGAAGGAACCTTTATTAAAACGCCTCGTGTCCCATCAATGTACGTCTAGCCTGAGGGGTGTGGCTTTGACTGCTGGATCTTATTTGCAGAGCCATTGATATCTGTGCCTAGTGAAGAAGGGCGTCATGCTATTTGAGCAAAGACTGAACAAAGCAAAGATTCAGTGTTAAGGCTCCAGTCCTAGACCCCTTACCCTTGAACCAGGGTGGAGCAAAGTCCAGGAAGAAAAGAATTTCAACAATGAAACAAGCAAGGAACTAGAGAAATCAGCCTCCATTCCTTCCAAGTATTTAGTAGTACTAGTAAGAGGAAGAGGAATAATGGTAGAGGTAGTAGTGGTGGTGGTGGTAGTGGTAGTAGTAATAGTAGAAGTAGTAGTAGTGGTAGTTGTAGTAGTGCTGGTAGTAGTAGTAGTAGAGTAGTAATAGTAATAGTAATAGCAGTAGCCTTGCTAGTAGTAGTGGTGGAGGTAGTTGTGGTGGTGGTGGTATTAGTAGTAGTAGTAATAGTAGCTAGCAATAGTGGTGGAGGTAGTGGTGGTAGTGGTAGTAGTAGTGGTAGTTGTAGTAATGGTAGTAGAAGAAAAGTAGTAATAGTTGGAGTAATAGCAGTACTATTGATAGTAGTAGTAGTGGTGGAGGTGGTTGTGTGGTGATGGTGGTGGGAGTAGTGGTAGTAATAGTAGTAGTAGTGGTAGAGGTAGAGGTGGTGGTAATAATAGTAGTGGTAGTAGTAGAAGAGTAATAATAGTTGTAGTGATAGTAGTAGTATTGGTAGTAGTATTGGTGGTGGAGGTGGTGGTGGTGGTGGTGGTAGTAATAGTAATAGTAGTGGTAGTAATAGAGGTGGTGGAGGTGGTGATGGTGGTGGTGGTACTAGTAGTAGTGATAGAGGTAGTGGTAGTGGTGGAGGTGATAGTAGTAGCAATCATAGTAGTAGAAGAGTTGTAATAATTGAAGTAATAGCAAGAGTATTGGTAGTAGAGGTGGAGGTGGCGGTGGTGGTAATAGCAACAGTAGTAGAATAGCTGGCATTTATCAGCACCTAAAATTTTAGAAAATACTTTGCACCATTACTTAATTTGACTGACTTTTGCAGCAACGGTGAATGGTCATTGGAGAGCCCCTATTATCCCCATTTACAATCTAGGAAATGGACCCAGAGAAGATACCCAAAGTCCCCAAGATCATATAACTGGTGAGTCACAGAGCTGGGATTAAAGGTTGTGTGTTTGATGCTGCTTTTAAAACCTCCAACTCTGCATCCTTGCCACTTATTCCATCTGCCTCTTACCAGGGATCCCAAGCACATGAAAAGTTATCCTACAGTCATCAGACAGAAAGTTCTAGGACAGAGGAGACCCAGAAGAACAAAGGGCATCCCCTTGCTATTAGCTCCTAGGAAACCACAGAGTCCAAAGGGAGTTAGCCCTGGTGCTTGTCTGAGATGTTTCGCCCAGATTCAGCCCTGCCTGTTATCTCAGTTTATTCAACAAGCCTTACCCTGTCTTGCCCACTAATACTACTCAGGAGTAATCCTTCCACTGTCTCCTGATCAGATCTTGTCCTGAGTGCATTTTTGTAACAGAACCCTTAGCCTGAGATCTGCCTGTATTCTCACCTATTCCTAATCTCATTTTCTGTTCAATCATGCCTTCATGGATTTGTTGCCAGCACCATGTCCAATTTCCACTCCAATCTAGAAGTCTTTCTAGAATCTCCACTGACCTGGTCCATTGCTGCCGTAGCTAAACCTGAGAAGACATATAGCTATACATTGGCATTCCTTCCATAGTCTGGCTCTCAATGTGGGAGTTGGAGAAGGAGGTGGAACAACTGGAGGATGGAAAGCTTCTGCTAATCCTGCCTCATCCTCCATCATCTGATCTTTGTGTATCCTGCAGCTCTGATTTACCAGAGGATAATGTTGGCATCTAAGACCACAGGCGCCATCTTTGTTCCTTAAGAAGGACATTGCTGGATCAAGTTCAAAAAAAGATGGCACAGGACCTCACAATCATGCTCCATTGGGATCAGTTGAAGGAACAGTGGAAGATTATGATGAAAAAAAGAAGGCTGAAGGAAGACACTTTAGATATCTTGAAGTATTTGAAAGGCCAACATATGGATCTGCTTGACCTGAAAGAGTAGAACAAAGGTAAATAGCTAAAAGTGGTAGAGAGGCTGATGGGTCTATGGGAGGCAGAATTCCCAAACTGTTAGAGCTTTACAAAAGTGAAATGGCCTTCTGTGGAAGAGGAAAGAGTTTTAATTCACTTGAATTTTTTAAACAAAAGCTGAATTAGCACCTGGGAATATTGTAGAAGGAATTCTCATTCAGACCTATGATTTCATTGTTATCAAGAGGGTCTCAGTATGGAAACTCCTTCCATCAAAACAGTTCAGCAACTATCTATAATCTTAGAGAGTTGCCAGGGGGCCCAAACAAGGTGAGGGTGATGAGAATTTTCAGAGAATATAAGAATTTGTAGGAACAAAGATTTTGAGCTTGAAGGGACCTTAGAGACCACTGAGATGAAACCATCCACTCATTTTGCAGATGAGGCAACTGGGGCATAGAAAAGCTATATGATTTCTCCAAGGTCACATAATTAGTAAGCATCTTGGACAATATTGAAACTCAACTCCTCTTGACTACAAATCCATTGCCCTATCCATTATGCCATGCTGCCTTCCAAACCTCAGCCTTGGGAAATTGTGATGTTGGGGAGGAGAAAAAATAGGAAAGGTCTGCAGCAGAGCTGGAGAAGTTAGGACTGCTGAACTGTGAATCAAGGAGAACATTCTAATTGGAATGGTGACCAGAAAAGACTGTTAAAAAGGGAACAGACAAGCTGAAAAACTTGGTCTCTTTGTCCTTGAGACAGAAAGGAGGAAAGACAGAAAGTCTTGCTCTCTGGTTTCTCTCTACTATACTACTATGATGAATCTTCAAGACCTGTTGGCCATTTTCCCAAATCTAAACTCTATTCCACCATCCTCCAATTTAGGAATTGGTTTAGGATTAGGGAAACCCCAAACCCTCTCTCCCCTCAACTTCTTTACTTTTCCCTTTCTCCCAAATAAACCCCTTACTTAAACTTAGAAAAGAGAGAGAGGGCTTTGTTCGATATAACAAGATACTCGCTTTGAGCTGACTTCAGTGCTACTAACAGAAGAACTAAGGGAGGGGAAGGGAAGAGGGAGGAGGGACCAGGAGCAAGGAAAAGAGGGAACAGGGAGGAGGGAGGAGATTGGCAGATCTGATCTTGAAATTATCATCTCTCACTTAAAAGAATCCCCTAGTACAAAACCTTGGGAATTCTTAGCTCAATACCAACATCCAAACACATAATTTATACCAGACTCTAATGGGATTAGCATCCTTAGCATCAATTTTTAAATGCTGAAAACAATTATTACTGGAGAAAAGATGGTTATGGGTTATTCATCACTTGCTATCCTAGGTGTGGCAGGATCTACCAGGAGACCACATGAGAAGGATGGATAGATGAAACCAAACCCCCTTTACTCATCAAGGAGGCAGAGAAGATAGGATAGAAAGGGGGGTGGGGACATGGAGAGAGGGGGGAGAGACAGAGTCAGAGAGAAGGGGGGAGGGAGAGAGACAGAGAGAGACAAAGAGAGGGAGATGGAGAGAGAGATTGAGAATTTTAGTGTTTTGCTTCCCTGGCCCATGGGAAGAAATGAAGGCAGTACAGACAGAGAGGTTTTACTCTCTGGCCTAGGGATAGGAGTCTAAGAAGATGAGTAAGAAAGTGAGCAAAAGAGGGACTGAGGCATAAGAACAGAGCTTTTGCTGTTGCCTTGTTTAGCCAAAGAGAAAAGAGAAACCAAGGTAAAGGAGAGCGTATGAAAGCAGAGCCAAATCTACTCTTCTGTTCAACCAGAGGGAAAAGAAAATGATATCAAGAATGAGGTGCCAGAAGGAGTACTAATTCTGGTCAAGTCCCATGCTCCATTCAAAGTCTGTACCCCACAATCTCCCCAGACAGAGGAGAAATAAGGTAAATTGATTTAAATGCAGTCATACATACCAAACTCTGCTGGTTCTGAAGGTCAAGGGAGGTGGTTTCCCTTTTCCCAGGAAGAAGTAAATGTTGAAGTGAGGGGATCCTTTTCCATCAACATAAAAGCATCTTCTCATGTCAGTTCAGATGATTCCTATTGGGGTTCACACTTCTTAAGCAGGGGGGGGGATCTGGCTCCTGTTATTATTAAACAGAAAACCATCCCTTGAATCTGTTCCTCATAAAAAATCACTCTTTGCTTAGGCTTTGAATGAAGAAGAAATCATCTTATTTTATATTCCCTTCCAATTTCAGACACCCAGAAGGCAACCTGCTGGTAAGTATGAACTTCTCTATTGCCAAGGTTAGTTGAACAAGCAGACTTGTAATACCATCAGTTGCAAAAATAATCACCAATTGCAAGATAATATGTAATATGCCAAAATCTCATGCTACTGGGTTTCATTTTCATGAAGCAGGGAGGGTGGTTCAATGGACAGAGTGGTGGATCTGGAGTAAAGAAGACCTGAGTTCAAGTCCAGCCAAAGATACCTTCTAATTACGTGGCTCTTGACAAGTCACTTAACCTGTTTCCTCATCTGAAAAACAAGGCTACTAATAACACCTATCTCCCAAAGTGGACAACTTAAATAATCTTTGTAAAGTACTTTGTGAACTATAAGATACTATATAGATGCTTGTTATCATTATTGGATTGTATTTTTTTTTATTCTAATTTGGTTAGATCTAGAACAAGTCATGTTATCCCATGGTACTAGACTTAGAGATAGAAGGGATCTCAGAGGTCACTGATTCCAACTCCTCATCAGAGATGAGAGGAGTGAAGCATGATGAAATCAAGTCATTATCTCAAGCTCAGACAGGTAGCAAGGACCTTGTTGGTCAGCCTTTTCAGTCCTGTCCTACTCTCTTGACCCCATTTGAGATTTACTTGGCAAAGATACTAGTTTGCCATTTCCTTCTCCAGATAATTTTATAGGTGAAGAAACTGAGACAAGCAGGTGTGACTTGTCCAGGGTCACACAGCTAGTAAATGTCTGAGGCCAGAGTTGAATTTAGGAAGATTAGTCTTCTTAATTCCCAGTCAAGTCAGAGGTTCTCTAATTCCAGTGCCAATATTCCTTCCACTATGTCATAATCCCTTCTCCTCTTTAGGTCTCAATTTTCTCATCTGTCAAATGAAAGGGATGATCTCCTTCTGCTACAAAACTAAATAAGTACTAGTACGTTGTCCTGAAGTGCTCCCTTTAACATTAATGGGGCTGAGCTCTAACCAAAGAGGGAAAACAAAAAACATTTTCTGTGGCTGCGGGAGCTATGGATATTGAAAGAAATTAAGGTATATTGTTCTCCTGGATTATTCAAAGAAGTGGGGGGGGGTAAATAGAAAGGTCACTAGATTTAGAAGCCAAAGACCTGAGTTTAAATTCCTGAGGTCACACTGACTGGATGATACCATACGAGTCCCTTAGCCTCTCTTGTCCTCAGTTACTACTTCTTTAAAATGGGAATAATAATTACCTCTAATATCTATTTCACAAGATTGTCATGAGGTTCAAATGAGAAAAGAGATGTGAATCACTTCATAATCCAAGAGCTAGAAAAATGTGAATTATTATTATTTTACTATGTTATTACTGAGACAGTATTGCATCATGGATAAGAGAGGTAGCCTTGGAGTCAGGGAGACCTTCAGCTAATTCCTGCCTTTGACAAACCCTTTCCCTTGACATTGGACAAGTCATTTAACTTTTCAGTACTCAAATAGTTTAACCCTGTTGCCTCAGTTTCCTCATCTGTAAAATAAACTGGAGAAGGAAATAAAAAAACCACTCCATTATTCTTACCAAGAAAACCCCAAATGAGGTCAGAAAGAGTCAGACATGCCTGAAAATGGCTAATCCACTAATCCACTCTCACACAACCCTTTGAAACTATATGTTACAGATGCGCTGCCAATTGGCAGTCATAGAGAGAGCTGGCATGCCAGGAATTCCCTTGCCCAATGAAATCAGAATTCAAGATTCCCTGCTACTCCCCCACCACTTTCTTCTCAAAAGAGAGAGAAAGAAAGAAAGAGAGAGAGAGAGAGAGAGAGAGAGAGAGAGAGAGAGAGAGAGAGAGAGAGAGAGAGAGAGAGAGATTTTCCATCATCAGGAATGCAAGAATGACTTTGTAAAAGAGAAATTTTCCTGGAACAACCTCGTAATTTTAGAATGACCTCCACTACGTCATTCCCACTTTGCCAATCTGGAGATCAGAGCAGATTGGTGTAAATTGTCTCGCCTGAGTGTATACAGTCAGTGTATCTAATAGAAACAGGGTTCCTCCATGGGTTTCTCCACATGTCACCTTTTATGCTAATGGCTATCCCAGGTTCCCTCCTCTCATTCACTCTCTGACATTACTTGGCAGCCCAACTCCATCAGCTCTCTGTCTTGAGGAGAAAAATGGGTCGTTGCATGGAAATAAAAGGACATTCACTGAGAATACAGCAATTAAGAACATTTTGAGCTCAAATAGCTTCAAATGCCCAGGGGAAGCTTGTACTTGTAGCGAACGGGTGCCAGGAGCAGGCGGACGGACAAAGGCACACAAATATGGCCACCAGGCTGCTGGGGAGAAGTTGGAGAACTCAGTAAGGCAGTCTGAAATGGGCTGAGAGCCACCCTTGGAAGGGTTGATAGGAGCCCTCAGAAGAAAGACTCTCTTCAGCCTTGCTTGTATTTAGTTGAAATTCTCTGGAACTTCATGTCCCAAGGCTTAGAAACCAGCAGCCTCTGAAAAGGAGGCAACAGAAAGTTGTCCCTGATGAAATTTCATTTATGCCTGAAGCATCCAGATGAGGATGTGGGCCCTCCCACAAAAAAAGGCAGAATCACAGAATTGCTGCACAAATTTGAGAATTAGAAAAGGCCTAGTGGTACCTAATTCAATTCCTAAGCAAAAGAAGAGCCAGTATAACAAATGGTTAAGTGGTCATCCAGCCAGTGTTGGAAAACCATTCTACTTTTGGTCAGTTAATTTGGGACAGAAAGTGCTATTTCATTGAGTGAAGATTTGCCTATGGTTCGTGGGATTTCAGGGAAGGAGGAACTTCACAGATTCTTAACTGTCTTGTGTCATGGATCTCTTTGGCAGTCTGGTAACAACTGTGGATCCCTTCTCAGAAATAATAGTTTTAAATGCACAAAATAAATGGCAGAAGATTACAGAGGAAACAAATTACATTGAAATATCATTATCAAAATAAAATTTAAAAATATAAGTTCACAGATTCCAGGTTAAGAATTCCTGTTCTAAAGACTTGTACAAGAGTATTCATAGCTGCACTCTTTGTGGTGGCAAAAAATTGGAAAATGAGGGGATGCCCTTCAATTGGGGAATGGCTGAACAAATTATGGTATATGTTGGTGATGTGATACTATTGCGCTAAAAGGAATAATAAAGTGGAGGAATTCCATGGAGAATAGAACAACCTCCAGGAAGTGATGCAGAGCGAGAGGAGCAGAACCAGGAGAACATTGTACACAGAGACTAATACACTGTGGTACAATCAAACATAATGGACTTCTCCATAAGTGTCAATACAATGTCCCTGAACATTCTGCAGGGATCTAGGAGAAGAAACACTATCCACAAGCAGAGGACAAATTGTGGGAGTAAAAGCACTGAGGAAAAGCGACTGCTTGACTACAGGGGTGGAAGGGACATGAATGAGGAGTCACTCTAAATGAACACACTAATGCAAATACCAACAACATGGAAATGGGTTCGAATCAAGGACACATGTGATACCCAGTGGAATCGTGCATCGGCTATGGGAGGAGTGGTGGAAGGAAAAGTGGTGGAAGGGGGGAGGAAAAGAAAATGACATTTGTTTCCAAGGAATAATGTTGGAAAATGACCAAATAAAATAATTCTAAAATAAAAAACAAAAAACAAAAAAAAAAGAATTTCTGTTCTACTCTAACTCTTTAATTATACAGATGAGGAAACTGAGTCCTAGAGGGAATATGGCAATGTGCGGTATGCTGTAGGTCATTAATGGAGTAATTAGTAAAGCCAAGATTGAAACCCAAATACACACTTTTTTTTCCCTTTTCTTAAAACTGGTCCTTCCTATTATGCTGCAAGAAGATTAACTATTTAATGATCTCATCAATAATCATCACTGAATCTCTGATCTGCTCTCTTTCAGACTTAGGCAGTTCACCCCTCCTTAGGGAGCTTGGGACTTTATGTGGAATACCTGATCAATTTAGTCTATTGTAGCTCATCTCCTGAGCTCAAGTGAGCCACCAGCCTCAAGCTCCCTGGAAGTAGGGATCACAGATACATAGGACCATGCCCAGCCTCCACACCATTTTTCACATCATAAATTCAGAGCTGGTAGAGACAATAGAGGTCATCTAGTCCAATCCCCTCATTTTACAGCTGAAAGAACTGAGACTCAGGAAGGCAAAGAAATATGTATGGTCACAGAGACAGAGCCAGAATTTGGACTCAAGTTACATGGCTCCAAGATGAGTTATATGGCTCTTTACCAATGCTTCCAAATTGTGTCTTATGGTTGTTGTTTTTGTTCAGTCACTTGCATTGCATGCAACTCTTCATGACCCCAAGAGTGGATTGCCCTTTCCTTCTCCAACTCATTTTACGGATGAGGAAACCAAGGCAATCCTCGGGGTTAAGAGACCAGCCCAGGATCACATAGCTAAGAACTGACTGAAGAAAGATTTGAACTCATAAAGCTGAATCTTCTTGATTCCAAGCCCAATGCTGTATCCACTACACCACCTAGCTGCCTTACTCCATACTACCTCTTCAATAAAAGCATGAAAGATTTCCCTGATTTCCCCCTAAATTGTGGTCCACTTTGGCAGTCTGGTGAAGCCTATGGAATCTTCCTCAGGAAGTTTTTTTTAATGCATAAAATAAAATGTATAATGTTGTAAAGGAAATCAATTATATTGAAATAGTTAACAAGATGTTTTCTTTAAAAAAATTTTCTCATGTGCCCTCTCTGTTTCTCAATGTGCTCATCAGAAGCAGAATAAGGGTTACCCTGGAAAGCCTATATGGGACTAAAGGTCTGTGAGTGATAAATTCTAGGGTATTGGAAGCCCAAAAGAGGAGAGTCCTCTCCAAATAAGAAAGATTGCAGGTGAGTGCAGTTGAGGCACTACTGATCCATCATTCTCTTTTCAGCATCACTTCATGGCTAGAGCATTGATTGATTGGTCTTAAGAGTCAAGAACACATGGATTTCTCTTCTGCCTTTTCCACTTATTAGTGGTATGACTCTGGGCAAATCATTGAATCTCCCTAAGCCCCAATTTCCCGAGTTACTAGCACATCTTAAGTATTTAATATGTGTTCTAAATAGCTTATCTATAAAAATGGGAATAATAATATCTAAAGTGCTAAGTATCAATTCCTAAGTATGAAGTCTCCTATATCAATTCCTAGGGTTGTATTGAAGTTCATTTGAGATAATGTCTACAGAGCATGTTGTAAACTTTAAAGATGACTAAAATAGCATAGTCATTATTAGTTATTATTTTCACAACCCACAACAAAAATGGAGGGAGCTGGGGGCAGCTGGGTGACTCAGTGGATTGAGAGCCTGGTCTAAAGATGGGAGGTCCTTGGTACAAATCTGCCCTCAGACATTTCCTAGCTATATAACTCTGAGCAAGTCATTTGATGCCCATTGCCTAGCTCTTGATGCTCTTCTGCCTTGAAATCAGCACACAGTATGGATTCTAAGATGGAAGATAAATGTTTGAAAAAATGGAATCAAGATCAAATGTGTACTAAAGTCCTTCTGACACTGCTAAGACAATGGGGCAATCATACCTAAGGGTCGACATCTAAAAGAGCTACTACCTTAACAATTACTGAGTCAATAACATGACTCAAAAGGAAAATGATAAATGTTGGAGAGAATGTGGGAAAATTGGATACTGATACACTGTGGGCAAAGTTGTGAACTGATACAACTCTTCTGGAGAGCAATTTGGAACCATGCCTAATGGGCTATAAAATTGTTCATACCCTTTGACCCAACCATACCACGACTAGGTCTGTATCCCAAAGAGATCAGAGAAAGGGGGAAAGCACCCATTTGTACAAAAATATTTATAACAGCTCTTTTTGTAGTGGCAAAGAATTGGAAATATGATGTCAATCAATTGGGGCATAATTGCTCAACATCTTGTGGTATATCATTGTAATGAAACACTATCGTGTTATAAAAAATAAGAACCAGATGATTTTAGGAAAACCTGGAAAGAATGATGTGAAGTGAAGTGAGCAGAACCAGAACACTGTACACAGTAGCAGCAATAATGTATGATGATCAACTTAAATGACTTAAATATTATCAGCAATGCAAGGATTCAAGACAGATCCAAGGGACTCATGATGAAAAATGCTATATACTACCACAGAAGGAACTGATAGAGTCTGAACACAGATCAAAGCATGACATCTTTCACTTTATTTCCTTCATGAGCTTTTTTTCTTGTATGCGTGATATGTGTCTTCTTTCACAACATGATGAATAAGGAAATATGTATTGCATGATAACCCATATATTATCTTTATCAGATTATTCAGCATCTCAAGGAAAGGAAAGAAATTGAATTGCAAAATGCCAGATAACAAATGTTAAAAATTGTTTCTACGTGTAATTGAGAAAAACACAATAAAATATTACTGGGGGGATTATTGAGCCAAAAGTTTATCAACAATGACCAACTACTATACCTGGAAGGCGTCGAGATCCTATGTAAACTACCAGCTTCCTGAATTAAAAAAAAATGGAGTGACATTCTCTACATTCCTAGACATCATTTCCTCCTAGGCTGGTTATCTTGGCCCATAAAGACCTGGGTCCATAACCTACCCAGTCTGCTGACTAAGCAGCATTTAAAAGAAGCACTTTATTGAGAGATGGTACTTTTGGAGAAATGGACCAAATGCTCCATCTCTCTCTCACCCAACAGAAAAGGGACATCTCCATCAGGCTAAATGGAATGACCTTCTGGGGGGAAAATTTGGAGGTGCTGGTCCAAGTCTTTTCTATATATTCTTGACCATATGTGTATATGTATGGAATAGGGGGAGGTAGGAGGAATAAGCAGGGATTGATAATAGATAGTGGAATGCCTTATCCATGGAGAGCATTGTTTTTCCTCCATTTCCTCTCCTCCTTGACAGCTGGCATGAAGGAACTAAACTTAGCAAAAGAGAGGTGTAGGAAACCAGATAGCGCATTCTGCAGTTGGAGAGGAAATACAGGGCTCAATGTGTTCAAGGTTAAGATTAATTCCCGACTTCCTCTGAATCTATTTTAAAACAGGGTGATGGGGTGGCATATGCTTTCCTCTCCCCAAATGACAGATGATCAAAGGAGGGACATGAGCTGTATGTCAAGCATCCCTCCTACCCTCCTCGAAGACTTTTCCCTCAGGGATCAAGGAGAGAAGAATTTGATGGCAGGGGTTAAAATATGGCCGGCTGCCTGTTTCTACCAAGGAGCCAGAAAACTGGCTGAAATCAGCAGGGAATGGTTGATCAGTGGGCTAAGTTGGCACGAGCCTTCAGAACAAATGATACTGTCATTTGGATACTGTAAAATTCATTAGAGTACCTATCTAATGGGTTGTCGTGACAATGGAATGAGATGATGCATGTAAAATACTTGGCAAATTCTATATAGTTGTTAGCTGCCATTGGCAGCACTGTTAGAGAGAGAAAATGGACCTGTGATCTCATCAGAATAAGAAATTCCCAGGTGAGGAAACTCCCACTATAGATTAGCCACTTCTCTGTAATTTGTAGTCTTAGAGAATATCCTAAGGATAAGTAATTTGTCCATTATACAAGCCAGTATATATCAGAGGCAGGACTTGAATTCAGGTCTTCTTGACTTAGGGATTAACCCTCCATCCAATGCCATAGTGATGATTAAAAAACAAACAAACAGTTAATGGCTTTTGAACATTCCTCAACAGAGAGAGAGACAGAGACAGAGACAGAGACAGAGACAGAGAGAGACAGAGAACCTTACCTTCTGTCTTAGGATCAATACTAAGTATTGGTTCCAAGGCAGAAGAGTGGTAAAGTTTAGGCAAGTAGGGCTAAGTGACTTGTCCAAGGTGACATACCTCAATCAGAGTTCAAATTTTAACCCAAGACCTCCCATCTCCAGACCTGGCTTTCTATCTCCTGAGGC
This sequence comes from Monodelphis domestica, assembly GCF_027887165.1. Lineage (NCBI taxonomy): Eukaryota > Metazoa > Chordata > Mammalia > Didelphimorphia > Didelphidae > Monodelphis > Monodelphis domestica. The sequence goes on from NC_077228.1 coordinate 477,213,491, forward strand.
ACCTAGCTGCCCCAAGGCCTGGACATTCTTAAAGCAAGATGGATATTTTATACTCCAACGATGTTTGGATCCAGCTTGTTTAGGGACAACCAAAATCAGGCCAGATCATTGGTGTATCATTTGAGGCAATAATGATGATAACTTTGATTAATTCTGGCTTTTGATTCCATCCTGTGTCATGTAAATAAGAGCTCCCTTTCAGGACTGCCTCACAGCAGGGCTGGTTTAATTAAATTTGAGAAGAGGGAAGGATGACAGCTTTGCAAAGCTGAACACCATATTTGCTGGCAGTTTTGCCCCTGAAATGAACAGAACCTCTCAAGTGACTCATTGCATTCACCATCTAAGTAACACCTTTTGAATTTCATAACAGTCACTGACTGTTGGGGAGCACAGAGGAGGAAGGACGTCAAGAAGCACTTTTTTTAAATCAAGTAGCAATTTAAGGAGCTCAGCATTCATTTTCCCTGGTTTGCCTCTTGCTTTCCTCACTGGCAGTTTGTGGTTCCACCATGGCACTGAGTTCTGTTCCTCCTGGGGCTCAGCAGTGTCTGAACCCAATGGGTCTGCATCTGTGGTCAGAGTAGGCTGGTTCCATGTTTTTTATGAAGTGTAATGATTGTATGGAATTTGCTCACGGGAATGCAATGCCCAGTTTCAAAAGTGGCCGACATCCTGGTTAGCCAAATGGCTCTCCAACTATTTGTTGACTTTGAGTTTTCTTTTCACAAGGCATAATTATCAACACCTTGGAACTCCATTAATGGCATGACAAGACTGAAAAAGTAATGAATCAAATCCAAGGAAGACATTTTTATGAGGCTAAGATGTTTACAAAGTGCTTCACAGACATGATTTCCTTTGAGGCTCCCAATGACCTTATGAAGACGGTACTGTAGTATTAGTGTTCCCATTTTACCAATGAGAAAACTGATGTTCAGAAATAGTATACAACTTCCCCAGGATCACATAGGTAGTATCAGGTGAGGATTCAAATACAGTCAGCCTGCCTCTAATCTGGACTTAGGCTCTTTCTAGCTCCGTGACAGTGAATAAGTCACCTAACCTTGCTTTTCTCAATTTCCTCATGTGTAAAATGAACTGAAGAAGGCAATGGAAAACCATTGCAATATCTTTACCAAGAAAACCTCAAAGGGATCACAAGGAGTTGAACACAATGACTGAACACTAGTAATAATTAATATATTAATAATGGCTCATTAACAATAGTGAGGATGTTGAAAAACAGGGACACTAGTGCACTGTTGGTGGAGCTGTGAAGTGATCAACGTTTTTAGAGAGCAATTTGGAATTACACTCAGAGAATTCTAAAACTGTGTAATACCATTGCTGGGTCTGTTTCCCAAAGAGATCAGGGAAAGAGGAAAAGAACCCATGTGTTCTAAAATATTTATAGCAGCTCTCTTTCTGGTGGCAGAGAATTGGAAACAAGAGATGCCCATCAGTTGGGAAATGGCTGAACAAACTGTAGCATATGATGGTGATGGAATACTACTGCACCATAAGAAATGATGAACAGACTGATTTTTAAAAACCAGGAAAGAACTATATGAGATAATGGACAGTGAAATGAGTAGAACCAAGAGCTAATACTAGAATAAACTGAGAATATTACCTCCAGAAACTGAACAGAAAGATAAAACACAAAAGACTTAATCTATATGAAAATGTTGGCCTCCCTGATGATATCCTTTGTGATGCAGGAAGGGTGGAGAGAGGTTGGAATACTTGCAGACAAGATCTATTACGTAGGTATGGAGAAGAATAAGTTAAATATATAGGAGATTTGTGATTCATTTATATGAGATCTTCTTTTTCTTTATACATGGAAATGCTTGTTTGGTTTGATTTGGTAAACATTTGGAATAACAATAAATTTCTTAAAAGTTCACTATTGACCAGTTCCAAAGATTCATTATATCATGATGCATTTCAAATATATTAACTTCCAGTTTTTCCAAGTATAAATTAAAATTTTTTTATTCAGGGAAATAAAAATAAGCAATAGTTAGAGCTGACATTTATATAGTGGGTTAAGGTTTGCAAAGCATTTCTACACATAATCTCATTTAATCCTCGCAGCAAACTTGTGAAGAAGGTGCTATTGTGATTCCCATTTTACAGAGGAGGAAACTGAGGCCAAGACTTGCCCCAGATCATACAGAAAGTATCTGAGGCAGGAATTAAATTCAGGTCTTCCTTATGCAGTCCTTAATCTTACTGCCTTTCCTCTGAGAGTCTACTCAATCCATCTTGTCCGTATCTTGTTTGTCTATAGAAATTTGCATATGGTCTGCCCCATCAGGATTTGGAGATTATATTATTGGGAATTGTTATTAACATATATATTATTTTCCTTGCACTAGGAAACCCACCATCCATGCCAAAGTAGCTGGAGTTTCACAGAATCTACAAATCCAAAACCTCACAATTTTTCTTCCTCTCCAGGTCTATTTTCAAAGGGGAATTCATGAGAGGATAGACTGTGTGGAAGAACTGCAGCCTTAGTTTAACATTATCCATGTTCAGACTGAAGGATAAACGGAAAGAGGAATGGATTAGATTAGATTGTTCATTTATTAAGCATTTATTACGTGTCTGGGACTATGACTAGGAATACAAATGGAAGGAAGGCAGTCCCTACTCTCAAGGAGCACACATTCTGAGGGAGGGGTGAGGAGAGATGATTAAAAGGGACCTGAAGTGGGATGAAGGGAGTGGAGACAGTCCTCAAATGGGGTAAAAGTCCAGAGTCAGGTTAGAAGTGAGTATGGCTCACTTCTTCAAATGGAAATTCCCGGCAGGAATTCATCAAAAGGCAGAGGCAGCGTCAGGGTTAGTAGAGGCATCTCAAACATAAACAGGCAGCTGGGACAGAGGTGGAAAAACCCAGAGTTCAGCAAAATCTCCAAATCCAAAACATTACAATTTTTCTTCCTTTCTAGACCTATTTCCAAAACCCAGAGAGTCAGAAATGGAGCTGGGGTAGAAGTGGGCACAGGCACAGACAAAAGGTTTTTGTCCTGTTGAAGAATTCTATTCCATGAACGTACATAGTACCAGGCAAGGGTATTGGACACAGAGCATGGAAAAAGGGAAAAACAACATGTTACCTGTCCTAAGCAACTTACAATTAAATGGAGGAAGGAGAACATACACAAATGAGAATAGTAAAAGCTGGAAGGTGGAGGGGCAAAAGCAAAGATTTAGATGAGTAAATCACTAAATAGAACTGTGGGAGCTTACAATCATGTTTCCTTGTTCTCTAAAGCCATTAAGAGAACCCCAGTGTGTTCTCTGTCAGTCACCCACAGATTATATCTCCTGGACGCTTGGATCATCTAGAAATATCCATGCCAATCAATTGGCTTGTGCCCCCACCAATGGGCATTCCTTTCTTTCCTTTAATGTACTTAGTCAATACCCTCAGCATTAATTTAGCAAACAGTTTAATTAGACTATATATAGGATAATAAAAGCAGAATAATCATTACTCTCTTGCAATATAGACTATAAATGCCATTTTTCTTCAGACCCAGTCTTTCCCAAAGGGTGCTTGCTCTCTCTCTCTCTCTCCGTCTTTCTCTTTTTCTCCTCTCTCTCCACATACATACATATATACACACACCATATGTATGTTTTATTTTATATATACATACATGTGTTCGTGTTAACATTGCATATGTGAAACAAAGTTCCTTGGTTTTATATAGGTGTATATATGCCAATATAAAATCAATTGCGTTGAAATATTTATAAATATTTTCCACATATACTGAAAACAATTTCAAAGTCATCGATTTCCTTTGTAATCCTATATATATCTTATTTTATGCATTTAAAGGCGTTTTTCTAAGAAGAAGTCCATAGACTTCCTCAAACTGACAAAGGGGTCCGTGACACAAAAATGGTTTAAGAGCCTGTGGTAGGGAATTTGCTTGCTGGCCAGGATATCCTCTATGATAGCAGTAAACAACTTTGATAGGCATTCATTTCCCTCTTCTAGCATCACTTGATATCAAGAATCAGAGGATTGTGGGATGGAATTATCTCTATGGTTTCATCAAGGCATCATATATCATCTTGACATATGCCTGTAGGAAAGTTTTTAAGGCTGAGTTTGTTTTTTTTCCCACTGAGGCAAATAACAACAACAATAAATAACTGTGTATTCTCTGCACCTTTCTGTCCTCATCACAACCTGACTCAGTTGTTAGAAGTGATGATCTTCTTCTGTCTTCTCAGGAAGGGGGAGTTAAATAACTCGCTTTTCTGAGTTCAAAATTCAGCCTCAGACATTTACTAGTTGTAGGACCCTAGGCAAGTCATTTAGCCCTGTTTGCTTCATTTTCTTGAACTCTGAAATAAAATGATGATCTGTGTAGAAACTATTTCTGGTTGTAATAACTGGAATATACTCTGGCTGCTAAAGAGTTGCTACTAGGGACACCTGAGGCTGCCCAGTTATAATGGAGATGGATGAGAGATAGATGGATAGATGCTGCTAGAAGGGTTTCTCTGGGCTGCCTATCGATCATTAATGGCTAATCAAGATATTTCCTACCCTTCCTCCTTCAATGCCACCCTTCACCTCCCAGGTTTCACCCAGCCCTTTTGCCTCCCTTGTCCCTTCCCCAGTCTTAGTCAGCCACCTTCTAAGTAACTCAGGGGAACTATGAGATTTCAGAGAAATATTCTTTACCCTTCTTTTCTCAAGTAAAGGGGTTTATTGGTAACAAACAGAATGGGGATTGAGGTGAGAGGGATGAGGTTTGTCCCTAATCTACAAGGAGAATTAGGAGGGTGTGGGAAATGTCAGTCCAGTCACAGCTATGACTCGGGGACAATCAGAGAGATGGAGAACAAGTATCTTTCTTCTTTTCTTCTTTCTTTAGTCAGATAATCTCTGCTTGAGTAACTCAAGTCCAGACTCTGTCAAAACCCCAAAGGTCTCTCTGCCTAGATCAGAAAAAGCCAGTCTCTTTTTATCAGGAATCCAGAGAAGAGGTTTCTCTTTTCTTGGTCAGTCACCCCCAGAGAGAGAGAATCAGTTCCTCCCCCTGGCCAGCTTCAACTGCTTCTTCCAGGAACATTCCATTGGAATCTTCACCTTGATTGACAGACATATCAATCACCTTGATCTGCATGCCTGGCTTGTCCTGCAAATCCTCCCTTTCTTCATGCCTCTTCCACAACTTGTGAAGGAAATGGCAAGCCACTCCAGAATGTTTACCAAGAAAACTCCTTATAGGTCACCAAGAGTCAGACACAACTAAAATGTATGAATAACAACAACACTATATCTCAGTTATTCATTTTCTGGAGTTTGAGTCTCTGCTATCCCCTCTCTCATGCAGGATTTCCTAATAGCCCAGTAGCTTCCCTTCAAAGCTACATGGTGAGTACCAGGGGAGAACAGAGGAAGAAGAAGCTCTTTCCTTTCCTCCCCTCCCAGATAAAGATCTTCTCCACAGGTGATTCCCTGCTTGCAGTATCTCCAGTTCTTGAACTAGAACTGCTACATAGGTGCCCTGACCTGTGGCTAGGTGCCATGGCTGATGGAGGGAGACAAAGGAGTAGAAATTCCCCCTCTCTCCTGTGTAGAGGTCTCTCTCCTCCACAATTGCTCTGTGTCTTGGCTCCTTAGAATTCTTCACGGCTTAGCTCTTTAAAGCCTCCAGAGGGATGACTAATTTGATTTTTAAACCAATCCTATTGCTCCCTTTTGGATCTGAGAGGGTTATAAAGGGATTAAGATATAAATACATCTTGTTTACACATTTAAAAAGCCTCACCATTTGAGACTATATCCAGTGACTATGTAATCTGAGCTGTGGGGTAGCAATCACATCTTTGTTCACATTTACAGGCTGTCCCAAAAGTCTTAGCACAGTCTAAGTTTATTAAAGTTTAAACTGCATGATGATTTTGGGAATAACTTGTATTTGACATTTACATATATACATATGTGTACACACGTATAAAAACATATATGTCTATTTCTGTATTTATCTAGTTTTATATATATTTATAAATGTTCACATATGTACATATGGGTTCAGCTAGACAACACGATGGATAGAGCATGGAGCCTGGAGTCAGGAAGACTGGAGTTCAAATCCATCCTCATACATTTAACTAGCTGTGAAGTGTTGGGCAAGTCACTTAATCCTGTTTGCCTCAGTTTCCTCAACTGTAAAATGAACTGGAGAAGGAAATGGCAAACCATACCAGTAATTTTGCCAAGAAAACCCCAAATGGGGTCATGAAGAGCTGATCATAACTGAAACGACTGAACAACAACATATTTATATGCTTATGTATGTACATATATAAAGAGACATGATTGTGAGTAAATGTGTGTTTGTATGCATTTTTACATACTTGGGTTGAGATTCTTTGACATCTCCATGGTTTTTGTATTCCTGGCACCAACCATGGTGCAAAAGAGGCACTTAACAAATTCTAATTGATGGAATGTTTGGTCACTGGAAAAGATCTCACATTTATGATCCCAGTGCTAAAATGATATTCACATATGCTTTTAAAAATATGATTCTTATCATCTACCATCATCACTGTGAATTAAGAGCCATTTTATCCTTTTTTCTTTGCTCCCTGGGTTACCATGGCCAAAAATTCTTTATTTAGTGACTAATCTGCTTGAGATGATCCTCTTCAAAATTAACTAAACTGGCCCATAAAACCAACCATAACCTTCTGGAGCTTGTGCTCTTATTCCTCCTATCCATGGCACAAAGAGATGTCAAAGTTAAACTTTTGGAGAAAAAAACACATAAAGTAATTGCAAAATTTTTGCAATTATATTTTTATTACATTTTTCCCAAAAAGTATGAACCTCAAGTATACAGCACAAATTACATGAGGATCAACACAAATTCCTGTTGGATATTCTGAGTCTAATATTCAGGGGCACTGAAAAAAAGTGGGACAATTATAGGATTTAGTGGCAGCTTAAAATGAGGAAAATTTGAGATTGGCCAGTTAAATTAAAATAAAGCTTATTCTCAAAAAAGCAACATCTTAAATAGCCTTAAATTTATATATAATATTTCTAAAAAGCTTTATAAAAATGAATATTTTAGAATCTGCTGAATTAGTCATCCAGTGTTTATTAAATACCTACTATGTGTTAGATTCTGTAATAAGTGCTGGGATACAAAGAAAGTCACAAAATAGTCTTTGCTTTCAGGGAGCTGACATTCTAATGGGGGGAAAACTTGTAGACAAGCAAGTACAAGAATACTGGCTATGCTGTGAATTGGAAATTATCAGCAAAGATAAAGTCGTGGCATTGAAGGGGATAAAGGGAGGATTTAGTTGGGACTTGAAGGAAGTCAAGGAGTCCAGGGGACTCAGACAAGAAGGGAAAGAAGTGAAGACATAGGGGACAGCCAGTGACAATGCCCAGGATTGGGAGGTGAAGTGTCTTGAGTAAGGAAATCAGTGTCACTGGATCACTGAGTACATGGAGGGAATAAGGTGCAAGAAGACCAGAGAGATAGAAGGAAACCAGATTTTAAAGTATTTGAATACAAAATAGCATTTTATATTTGGTTGTGGAGGTGGTACGGACACATTAGAGTTTACTGAGTGATGTGGTTAGACTTCTATAGGAAGATGAATTTCATAGTGGATGAAAGGGGCCAGGTAGGTTTGGAGTGGAAAGAAACTTGAGGAAGGGAAGCCAACCAAGAAATATTTTCAGGAGAATACATGGAAAAGTGCCATTTCAAAACCTAGAAACAAAGTGGGTGACCAGCCTGGAGATGGTTGAATGAATTGTGCCATATAAATAAAATAGAATATTATTAGACCATGAGAAAAAAAAATGACAGAAACTCAGAGAACCACTAAAAGATCTATGTGAATTGATGCAGTGAAAACAAAACCAGAATAATATATACAATGACTATAATTATGTAACAAAAATAATGCTAAAAGGCATTAAATGTCATGACTAATCATGGCACCAAAGAATAGGTAAACACAATTTTATCTTCTTGATAGAGAAGTGAGTGAACTATGGACGTGAAATGCAACTTACACTCTTAGTAGCAGTCTCTATGCTACTAGTGTTACATGATTTTTTTCTGTTTTCTGTTGTTCAGTTGGTCATACTTGACTCTTCATGACCCCACTTGGGAAATATATTGGAGTGGTTTGCCATTTCCTTCTTCTACTCATTTGACAGATAAGGAAACTGAGGTAAATAGGGTTAAGTGCCTTGTTTGGGCTCAAATCTGAGGACAGATTTGAAATTAAGAAGATGAGGTTTCCTGATTCTAAGCCTGGTCTCTATTCACTGTACTACTTAGCTGTCCTTTTTTTCTATGTTACAAGAGATGATTTAGTGATGTAAGAAGTCATCATTTGAGGACCAGAAAATAAAAGAACACATGATTTTTCTCCCCTATTCATTCCCTTGTAATCTTTTTTTTCAAGTTTATCATTATTCTAGAATAATGTCTTTTTTATTATTTTGAGAATTCTGAAATGAAATTATACAAAAGGTTTGTATTCTCTCATCCTCCAAGTGTCCTTGTAGGCAGTGCCAATGAAAAAGTTAGCAGGTAGATCATGGGAATCAAAGGCATGGTTTTGGAGAAATGGTGAGTAATTGGAGTCAAAGAGAGCAGAGGACAAAAAATAACCGAATAACGGACAAAATAGAAGCTAGAGATAAGTTCAGGAAATCGACAAACTGTTGCAATTAAAGGATGTGGCAAACAGAGAGGGAAGTGGCTGTTGGCAGGAATCCAAGAAGGTACTAATAGGTAAAAAGTTAAGGCCACAGGAGAAAATCTTGCCTGAATACTTTGTTGTTGTTCCTCTTCCCACCCACTCCAACCCAGTTTTCCCAGACCTGAAAATAAGGATGTGAGCATTATTCAAGTATAGAAGTTATATGAGCAGACAACACACTAAAGTAGTTTCATCTTCAACAGTTCTCATACTAAATGACTTAACATCAGAAACGCAAAGGAAAATTGAGCAATTAATTCAATGTTTCAGGTCATGAAATAATGACACCCAATATTGCAATATTGCTCATTCCAAGTTAAGAGGTTGAAAGGAAATCAGAATATTCTCAGGAAGTCAAGAATTTCATTTGTATCTGGAAGCTGAGCCTCATAGTGGTAACATAACCTATAATAACAATGAAGATGATAATACATTTTTCTAATTAATCTTGGACAAATTATAAACTAGGAAAGGACCTTATTAAGTCATTTACTCTAACCCCTTAGGAAGACCCTTATTAAATCATTTATTCAACCCTTCCTTTAGCCAAACTCTGAGGAAAGAGGATTATCTCAGAAATATTGACTCAGGAATTCAGTAAAACAAACCCTCAATACATTCCTGATCAAGTACCTCCATTGTTAAAAATGGGGAATCAAATCTTCTAAAGTAGAGTCTAAGTAGTTTTAAGATTCACAAGCTCTGCTTATGGCACCACTCCCACTATTACTCCCAGCCTCTGTCTCAACCTCAAGTTAGTCTTGCTCTTTCAAACTGGTCTCATATTTCATATCTTTCATTTCAAAAAGAATAATAGTAATCAGTCAGTCAATAAGCACTTATTAAACACTTACTATCTTCCAGACATTGCACTAAACACTAAGGATACAAAGAAAAACAAAAGGAAACCTTGCCCTCCAGGAGGTCACATTCTATTGCTGATACTTATAGATATCTAAGAGGTTTTTTAAGCACTTTAAATATATTAATCTAATTTTAATCCTACAGTAGGTACCTGGTAAGGTAGCTACTATGGGAATTATCATCCTCAATTTTATAGAGGTCACAATGTTAGAGGTCACAGATTTAGGGGAGGGTGGGAAGGAGGAACAGAAAAAAGGAAGGGAGGAAGGATTGATTAAACAACAGGAACTATGCTAGGTGCATTATTCATATTACCTTATTTGTTCCTTACAACAACCCAGAAAGTTGTGTCATTATTATGCCCATTTTATAGTAGAGGAAACTGAGGCAAATAGAAGTTACAGAGTCAAACAGCTAGTAAGTGTATGAGTACAGATTTGAATTCAGGTCTTCCTGATTCCAGCTCCAATACTCTATCCACTGTGTCATCTAGCTGCTCAGTAAATACATCTGATACCATGTAAAATTTGATAGGGGCAAAGGAATGATATAAACAAAGTACTATTTTTTTAGTAAATTTTTTTAGTACAAATTTAATTGTTATTAAATTTGAAAAGGGAGAGCTTAATCAATTAATAACCAATAAGCATTTATATGTCAAGCACTGTGCTGGGAGCACAAAGTGAAATGATCCCTGCCCTCAAAGAGCTTCCATTCTAATAAAAAAAAGACAGAGCTTACATTCTAATAAAAAAGACAGCATATATATATATATATATATATATATATATATACACATATATATAGTGAAGAGAAAATTGAACTCTGTTTATTTTAATGTAATCAATCAACAATCTTTAATTTAATCAATCAAGAATTTGAAGTGCCACTGCTTAGCACTTGGTGGGTCACTAAGTAAGAGTTCACAAGTCACTTACTAGAAAGGCCACAAACACTGGCCCCCTTGGGCAAATTGGGAAGCTGATTGATTCCGGTGAAGTGGGAGAGAGACCGAAAGTGACATGGGAAAAGGACTTTAAAAGGAGAGACCGAAAAGATTGAGATATATATTTTTCTTTGACTCTTCAAGGAGGAGACTGTTCTGGAAGAGGATTGATTCTTGGGCTTTTGGGAGAGACTTTTCTCATAGACACATGTTGATTGGAGATTGCTGCATCAGAGACGCTTGCTGAGTGACTGACGGGAGCTGAAGGAAGAGGCTTGCAATGGTGGAACCCTTGCTGAAGAGACTATCACCATTCCATGGGGAGACCAGGACTTGAAGGAGCCTTTGCCAGATGGTGAGCTGGACTTCTTCAGACAGCAATTATAGGGTATCTAGCTAGGCAGTATTTTCTACTTCTTTCCTACATTTCTCTTCTTTTACTATATTTATATTATATTAAATTGTTAAAAGAGTTAATTTTATTAACAGTGATCACAATCTCATTTTTTACTCTCATATTTAGTCAAACCAATTCTGAATCTTACTATATATATATATATGGGGGTGGGGGGGGAGAGAGAGAAGGAGAAACAGACAGTCAGAAAATGTAATACGTGCAAAAGGAACACAAGATAGTTTGGGGAGGAAGTGGACTAATAACTGGGGAAAAGAGTTCATGTAGAAGGTAATGCTTGAGTTGAGTTTTAAAGGAAATCAAAGATTTCCAGGGGAAGGTGATGAGAATGAAGAACATTTCAGGCTTGGAGAAAAGATTCAGAGATAGAAGATGGAGAAATCATTTCAGTTAGAGGGTCAAGAAGATTTCCCCCAATGGCAAAAGAGTATTTGTTAAGAGTACTAACTGCCAAGTTGGTGTCTGAGGCGGGTAGAGCTGAGTTCTTGGACTCAGGAGTTCCCAACTACAGTAGGGCTAAGCCAACAAAGTATCCATCCTAGGTCCAGAACTAAAATGATGAAGCCTTGGGAATGGGAGGTCACCAGGTTGCATAAGGAAAGGCAAACCAGCCCAAATTTGAAATGGAGCAAGCCAAAATTCCTATGCCAATACATAGCAGGATCAAGCCCATACCAGCTACTAAATTTCATTTGGAGAAGAAAAGGGTACAGTTACATTAACGTTGCTAGAGTCTAAAAGCTACCTGATAATAATAACTCACATTTGCATAGGGCTCTAAAATTTGCAAAGTGTTTGAATTTTGTAACACCAGAACCTTGTGTTATTGTTCTCACTTTATAGACATGAAAACCGATGCTGAAAGAAATTAATTGATTTGACAAGGACTTCATAGTTAATTAGTACCACGATAGGATTTGAACTCAGGTCTTCCTAACTCCAACTCTAGTTCTTTCTCCTCCATGCCATCTATGTGATTCTCAGACCCATCCCTACCATAAAAATAGAAGAGTGTTGCAAAGAACTGAGAATTGTTTTGAATTTTTATGTTTTAAGAGTTAATATTGCCCCTCAAACAATCACTATTAGGTAGCCATGATGAAGAGTCTTTTGAGAGTCAGGATGGTCCTTGGACAACAAATATTCTTAAGAAGCAAAGCCATAACTAGTAATTCTTTTTTAATTATTTATTTAGAATATTTTTCCATGGTTACATGACTCATGATTTTTCCCACCCCTCCCAGAGCTGACAAGCAATTCCAATGGGTATACATGTATCATTCATAACTAGTAATTCTTGAACCTGGAGCAGATTCAGTTGATGAGCAGAGGGAAGGAGTATAGCCCAGAGAATAGTTCACCCTGGGTCAGTGATGCTGGGAAAGAAAAAGAGGGCAGCACATCCCCCAGATACTCTAGTCCACAGCATTGCAGCAGATAGTTCCAGTACCCCCATCTGCCCAGGGAGATGGAAGAGGGGACCTCCAGTCTCAGATCCTTCAATTGGAGGAGTCAAGGGAATGAGGCATAAAGAAGGCAGACCTTGGGAGAGCAATCCAACAAATATAAGACCCAAACATGGCAGTCTTGAGTAGGGTAAGGGAAGCACAGGCAAAAGTAAGTTGTGTGAAACAGCAAAGATCCAAGATATGTGAGAACATCATTGTACCTGAAGACTACCCTCTGAAGAAATATCCTCTACCTTATCAGCATTCTTAGTCACTCTATCCTAGTTATAACTCTGCTAAGGAGTCATGGGGACATGTCTAGAGCTGGAGAAGGTCTCAGAGGTCATCTAGCCCAACCCCCCCCCATTTAACAAATGTGGAAACTACAACCAAAAAGTTTTCCCAAGATCCCTTAAACCTTAAACCTCTGGTAAGTGCCAGAGCCAGAATTCCAACTCTGATCCCAAGATGCCAAGCTCAGTGGGAATGTTCAGCCATCTTTTTATTACACCACACAATTTCCTGAATCTGACTGTGTTCTCTTGTGACCCCAGTTTACATATCTCACATAAAGACACTAATGTCCCTTGAATCTCTAAAATTCCATGATTCATTGGGTTGATTAAATTTAGCAACCTCCAACCTCTGTACTGTAAGAGTTAGGTATTATCCTGGGAAGCCAAGGCAGTAGCCCCACCTCTAACACTACCCCCACTCTGATCGCTCGGCAATACATTCAACCCCAGGCATCACAAGTTCTAACAGCAGAAAGACAGCCATGGTCCAAAGTAAACTTTCCTGGGTTGGGCAGAAGCAACATGTATATATTTCCCATAGGAACAAAAGAGTTCTTCAAGCAGAGTACACTACTATGATTTCTGGGGATAACGGAAAAGTTCTCCTCCCAATATTCGCCAAGAGATGGAGGCAATCTTGATATACTGATAGAGGAGATTTCTATAAGAAGAAAATGTAATGTTTTATTAAAACATTATTTTTATTTGGTCAATTTCAAACATTATTCCTTCATTGCAAAAAATATTTTCTATAAGTAAAAAGACTTGTACAAGAATATTCATAGCTACACTCTTTGTGGTGGCAAAAAATTGGAAAATGAGGGGATGCCCTTTAATTGGGGAATGGCTGAACAGAAAATGTAATGTTTATAGGAACTTAGAGGTAAAGCAACCTAATGCTCTCCAAAGCCACATTCAATATTGCAAGATACCACCCCCTATTGATTATTCTAGGAGAAGAGGAAGTTCAAAGACATCTGATCAGGGGACTGCAGATTTAGAGCAGAATGAGATCTTAAAGGCATCTAGTGCAACCTAAATATGTTACAGATCAGGAAACTGGGGTCTGGGAATTTGAGCAATTCACCTAAAAGGCAATGATTTATCCAAGATGAAAGACAAAAAATAATAGAGGCAGGACCAAAACTCAGATCCTTTTACTCCAAAGTTTTCTTTCTCCTGTACCATATTAAGACTATTTTTTAAAATTTCCTTTCTTATTTTGAATTTAACCATCATAAACATAATGCCTGACAGGCAGCTAGGTAGCACAATAGATAGCATGCTGGGCTTGGAATCAGAAAGACTCTTCTTAAGTTTAAATCTAACCTCAGACACTTAGTGGCTATGTGACCCTGGGCAAGTCACTTAATCTCTGTTTGCCTCAGTTTCCTCATCTGTACAATGAACGGGAGAAAGAAATAGCAAACTACTCCAGTATCTCTGCCAAGAAAACCCCAAATGGAGTCACAACGAGTCACACATGTCTGAAGACAACTAAACAGAGTCCATAAATGTGTGTCTCATTCTTCACCTCTCTAGTGCATCATCTCACTCTCCATTTAATACAGACCAATTTCCATAGTATCATAGGGGAATGGGATTTTTAGTGCCAGAGGGGGGCCTGCCTTTAAGATCATTTAGTCCTATCTTCTCCCTAACCACCCCCAATTTAATGATAAAGAAATTTGATCCCTAAAAGATAGAGTAATTTTCCCAAGGTCACAAGAGGGAGCAAGTAGAAATGAAGGAAATGGAAGCGGTTTTCTGGCTCTATCTAGATCAGGGCTTCTTAACTTTTCTCATGTCATAGACCCTTTGGTAGTTCTGGTGAAGCCAGAGGACTCTTCCTCAGAATAATGTTTTCAAATTAATAACATAAAGCACACGCTCCCTCCTCTCTGAAACAGGAAATAATTTGATATAGGTTATAGATGTGCTATTGTGCAATAAGTATTTCCATACTCATCATTTTATGAAAGAAAACACACATCACCAATACAAGAAAAAATTCATGAAGTAAATAAAATGAAAAATAGTATGCTTCCATCTTCATTCAGACTCCATCAGTTCTTTTTCTGTTAGTGGATAGCATTTTTCATCATAAAGTTGTCTTATCATTGTAATCCTAATAATAGCTAAATCATTCACAATTGATCATTGTATAACATTTCTCTTACTGTGTACAATGTGCTGAGTTGTTCACTACACTTTGCATCAGTTCATACAAGCCTTTTCAGATTTTTCTGAAATCATTCTGTTCATCATTTCTTATGGCACAATAGATGCCATTACAACTATATACCACAACTTGTTCAGCCATTCTCCAATACTCACTAACCATTTTTGTTTAATCTTCATAATACACATTTTGTTTTCTCCATTACTTTCTTAAGTTTAGACGATCAACAAAACAATAAATAGTGCTTTGATTTATAGTTTTTGACCATTTCCAGACATAAACACACGCAATGAATATTCATAATTGGCTCTCAGAATCCAACTTGACCTGACTCCAGCACATCCTTGAATACTGTAAAGGAAACTTATCTTTCTCATTGTGGCAAGAATCTAGTTAAATTAAGTGAAAAAAATTAATTGCCCTAATCCAACTGTGAGTGATATCTAAGTACCTTTTCATGAGGGGTTGAGTAAATAAGGGTCTTGATCATCGTTGCTTAAAGCTAAGTTGGGGTGAATTAATTCCTTTCACATCTATGTGCTCCTACACGGAGTTCAAAGCTCATAACAAGTATTTGTAAAACTGAAATAAATATAAATAATAATCTTTATTTGTCTTTTCTACTCCTATCATTCCCCAAGCAGCTAGCACTTAGATCATGGGAATGGCTTTGAAGCTTCCGTAAGTCACAAATAAGCAGTTAGTAGCACCAAAGTACAGGGGCTGGATAGTTTAACCATTGCTTTGCTTTCATGACACCATAGTAAAGGTCTCCGATGCCCTTATAACACAATATGAAATAATATAAACATATTAGAGGTTTCAAAAAAGGGAACTTTGTGATATCTTATAGTACAATAGAAAGCATTCTGTATTTGACATCAAAGGACCTCAGTTTGATTTTTACTTCTGCTATTTATGTTTGGATCACCTTGAGCAAATTACTTAATTGGGCCTCAGTTTCCTCAAGTACAAAAAGTTGGGATTGAACTAAATGAAGCACAAGGGCCATTCCAATTCTGAATCAAAGATCCTTTGATCCCAAACTGGATCTTTTTATAGAAGCTAATATTTGTGTCTGACTATAATGAACTGATAGGAAATCAAAGAAGTGAAATGAGGATGGAGAAACATTCTAGAAACAGGGAGTATCACAAGTAAAGTAATAGAAACAAACAGGATATATTCAGGAAAGGCAGAGAGCTACTCACTTTGGTAGAGTTGTAGAATAAATGGAAGAAAGAAATATGAAATAAGACTAGAAAGGGGGCTTAAAATGCTTTCCCTTCACCCTTCTGGATTCTATCCTATCTCTCACCTCCTCTTATTCCTGAACATCTGGAATTGTTCCATTTCATTGCCATCTATATTCTCTTCTAACACATTTTGTGTTGCTTCTATCCCCACTACTCTGTTCTCTCAAATCCAAAGGCCATTTTTTTCAACCTAATCCTCCTTGATCTAAGCCACATTTGACATTGCTATATACCAACCCTTGTTGATTATTCTATCTTCCTTTGGCTTCAAAAATATTGTTCTTTTCCTTGTTCCCCTCCTCTTTAACTATTCCTTCTCTATATTTTTCATTGACTTCTTATGCTTTCCAAAAGGTTTACCCTTAGTACTCTACTCTTCCATTTCTTCTGCCCATCTTTCCTCGCCTCTCTCCTCTTTCTCCTCCCTTCTCTTCCTCTTGCATCCTTTCCTCTCTTCCCTCTAGATTCTCTCTCAGCAATTTTTTCCATTCTTTTGGTTTCAACAACCATTTCTATGTAGAAGACTATAAATCTATATCATCAAAAACTCTTCTGGATTTCAAATATGCATCTTAAATTACTTACAAGAAGTATGCCTCCAAATGTCTGGTCACCTCTCAGAATCTTAGAATTACAGGATCTAAGAGTTGGAAGGGAACACAGCAGTCTACCACTCCCACCTTGATTTCACCAAGGACCCTTTCATCAGGATGCCCAAGAAGTAACCTCCCAGCTTTTCCTTGAATGCCTTCAGTGAGGGGACATCTATTACTTCCCAACTCAGCTCCATCCAGCATGGAGACAACTTGTTAGAAAGTTTTCCCATGACATCAGGTCTAAATTTGCCACTCTATCTTTTACCCATTGCTCATGGTTATACCACTTGAGCCCAAGCACAATGATTTTCATCCCTCTTCCACAGAATAGCCCTTTAAATGCTTCCTGGACTACTATTGTATCCTACCAAGTCTTCTCTTATCCAAATTGAGCATCTTCAGTCATCCAATAACCTGTCTAGTGGAACCAAAGATGTTCTTCTCTAAGGTGGGCAGAGAGTTCTGAATATTTTTATATTGACAACTCTTAATGAACATCAACTGAACCACAGAAGGAATAGAATATGTGTAAATGGAGTGCCCACAAGTTCCTGAAGTATAGAAATATGTCCACACTTTCTAGCACTAGGAAGATGCAAAAAGGCTTCAGATCAGTCCAGCATAAGTAGTGTAGACAGTTTTAGTTTCTCCAGAACACTAGATAGACTGGGTTGAGTGATGGAAGGCCCACTTGTTATGCAGAATTGTCCAATTCTCCAACAAGCAGAGAGCCAAGCAGAGAAATGTTTGATCTGAAAGTAGTTTCTAACCTCTTATACTAACCCAGGGCCATAATTCCTAAGGATTCTTAGTATTCTAAGTAACCTATTAGTTTGGGTTATTTATGACATTCTGTCCCTGTTAGTAGAACTTTGGGTTGTCTAAATGAGGAAGGTTTATTGCTGATGAGAAATACACAGGAGGTATATCTCCAATTACATGTCCCCATCCCTCTTCCTCCTCCACCTCATTTTAGGCAGTGATATATAAGGATTGACTTTGCCATTGCATAGTGAGAAACCTTCAGGACATAAATTCCAATGAGTTATTTTTCAGTGGCCCATTTTCCTCAATTTAAATCCCTTACTAAGTTCTTTCAAAGGTATATCTAAGCCCACTTTGGTTTTTGCATCTTAAATAAGACTTTTACTCAAAGTCTTTGTTTAATCTTGATCATGGACAATTCCTGTGGGTGTTGGTTGGTTAGCATACATTATTTTAGAATCTCTTTATTAGAGTCCTATTAGTTTTTATCCCTTTAGGTCACATTTTGCCAAAAATGTCTCTAACTGGATTCTGTCTGTTCACCATCATACCTTTCTGTTTCTAAATGTTCAATTTGAATCTTCAAAATGAAACAGAAGTAAAAGATTATTCATGATTCCCAAGAGCTAGCTAGAATAGGGTATAGGAACAGAAGACACAAGAAGTGTACTGATGGAGGACTCAGAATACCTGGACTTGACTCTTATCTTATCATCTATTAGCTAGATGATCCAGAACAAGTCAGTGAATTTTGGGGAGCTTCAGTTTCCTCACCTGTAAAATGGGAATAATTATATTTGCCCTACTGACTGCATAAGGTTTTGGTGTGGGAGGAAAGTTCTTTGAAGTCCTGTATAAATGAGAACTATTAAACTATAAAATATAGATAATCATACTTGGGCTATTACTTTAAAGCTCTGTTGTGAGGAAAATTTTAAAGGTCATACTAATGAAGTTAAACTTTGCTCAATAGGCAATAGTTTCATTGTATTTGTGCCCTGGGCAAGTCACCAAGCACTATATTTTAGGAAACAAATAAACAAGCTGGAGAGCATCTGGAAGAGGGCAACTCAGGCCAGGAAGAGGGCTGGAAAATATGTCATATGAAAATATGTCATATAAGAATGGACAGTTTTCATCACCAGTGGGCCTTCCATCACTCAAAACAGCCTTTCAAGTATTCTGGAGAAACCAACATTGACTACACCACCTAGACTGGGCTGAAATAAGACTTCTTGTCTCTTCCTAGTGCTAGAGGGTGTGGACTATACTTACTTCCATACTTTTATTCATTTCCGTATTTCAAAGACTTGTGATTTTTATCTATATGCATTCTCACTCCATCTGTACATATTCTATTCCTTCTATTAATCAGTTGATGGTCTTTAAGAGTTTCTGTGATCAAAAAATTCAGTAATCTGTGGCCTCTGGTGAGAAACTTCTTTGATTTAGCTAGACAGGTCCTTGGATGATTATCACAGAATCTATCAGTGAGCCCAACTTTGAAGCATTTCCTATTTGGATGGACCCCATTGTCATAGCCTAGGAGAGCCCAGGTTCACCTCCACACCCTGTGAATGTGAAGAATATGTTCTATCCAAATAATTCATTGGACTTTTTGCTATTAGAAATAGAGGATTTTGCTAGATTTTAAATATGCAAACTATATGGGTAATTCCAAATGAAAGCAATATGGAAAATAAAGAAGAGAGGATGGCCATTAAAACAGAATTTAGTTAACTGTCATTCATATGGTCAAGAGAGACTATTAATTATCTGCAGATGTTCCAAAAGGCAGGAAGGGATTTCTAGTCTGTAGTGCACTGAAACTTACCAGACCTAGTAATGGGAAATCTTCTTTACTAAAAATGTTAGATTCAAGAGCTTTTTCTCGCTCTTCTCTTCATCCTCAACACCCCATCACTGTCACCAGCATAATGGTTCTGCTGAGATTCAGTGTTGGAGGAAATGGGCACAAAATCTGAGTGGGCAAAGGTAGGAGACAGAGCCTGTTGGGAAAAAAGAAAAAAATGTATATATGTACATGATAATGGTCATTTAAACAAAACATCATTTTGTGTTGCATTAATCTCAAGAGAGGAAGCATGGCATTATGACTAAAGAGCTAGACTTGGAGCATAGAAATCAATGGCTCAAGCCTGCCACTGATAGTTACTTTATGACCTGGGGCAACTTAACTTCTGCTCACTCTAGACAATTTGGCAAAATAAGGTTCTGACTACCATTCAGAAAGATAGTAACTCACGTACACTGAAGGTATCACAGGTTCAGTCCCTATTTTGACCTGTACTAAAGACACTGACAATATTTCAGTTAAGAAAACAGAGCTATTTGTGCTCTAAGAAATAGCAAACAAGATGACCATAAAAAAATCTGGAAAGACTTACATGAAGTGATGCAAAGTGAAATAAGCAGAACCAGGAAAATGTTGTACACAGTAACAACAATAATGTATGATGATCAACTGTGAATTACTTAACTATTATCAACAAGGCAAAAATCCAAGACAACTCCAATGGACTCAAGATGGAAAAGGACATCCACTGCCAAAGAAGAAACAGAGTCTGAATTAGGATTGAAGTATACCATCCCTCACTTTATTTCCTCCATGAATTTTTTACTAGTATAAGTAATCTATGTCTTGTTTCATCACATGACAAACATGAAAATGTACATAATATGTGTACAACCTATATCCTATTACCTGCCTTCTTAGGAAAGGGAGAGGGAGAGGACATGAATTGAAAAATGTCAGAAAATGAATATTAAAAATTGTACTGACATGTAATATGGAAAAAATAAAAATTTGTTAAAAAGAGGACTGAGCTGTCTCCATAATTCTACCCACGTTGAAAGTAAGTATTAAGTACTTTCTGTCTTTAAGTTCAGAGGCAACTAAATAGCCCAGTGGATAGAGTGCTGGACCAGGATTCAGATGGAATAGCTTTCAAATCTGACCCCAGATACTCACTAGCTCTGTAACTCTGTGCAAGTCATTTAAGAGAAGGAAATAACAAACCATTCTATTATCTGTGCCAAGAAAACCTTAAAAATTGGGGTCACAAAGAGTCAGACATGACTGGACAACAATAATCTTGGTGTTTTTTCTGAATATGGTCAATATGTCTCTATAAGCCTAGGCTTGAGTTAGAGACAATAAATTGCTAAAAGAAGTCTCTTCAGTTGTTGCAGTGTTGAATTCTCAATTTACAAAGTAGGATATAGGTGCAGAACATGTACCAGGGGTCTAAAAAGTCTCCCTTATATGCAAGAAGACATTTTGTCCCTGCTGGCAATGAGTAGGGGAGGGAATCATCTGAAAAAGCAAGCAAAGCTTTTTGTTCTTTGAGTGACAACGCTTTTGTCATTTGCAAGGTTGGCGTTTGCCAATGTTCATGATGCCAAAAGTTCTTGGAGCTGATTGAGAAGACTCCTAGGGATCCCTTTAATAGAATGAAGAGCCCTAACATTAAGTGCACATGTGGGTATTAAGATAAATGAGGGCAAAATCCTCATTCCCCTTTGGAATAAGAGTTTTTAAAAAATGGAAACAAAAGCATCTTGGGCCTAGTTTCACCAAGTTTAAAACAACTGGTCATTTAATTTCGCTGCATGGAAGCACTGCTTTAGAGAATGGAAATGTTGGCAATATTTAAAAACAGGAATCACAATTTATTGTCTTCTTTTCTTGAGAACAGAAAGGAAAGTAAGGGAGAGAGGACATAGTTGTTTAAACAGAATTTGGATAAATGTTGTTCACAAATTCTGAGGAGGAGAATAATTGTTTACAGATGTGTTATGTGAGGGAAAGAAACTCCATTGGCTTCTGTGTCACTATATTCTAATAGTTCCCTTTACCCTTTGACCAGGCTTTCTCTATCTCCTGCTCATTCTCCTCCCACACCTTAATTATGGCTGTCCCCCAGCATTCCAACTTTAGCCCCCTTTTCTTATTTTTTTAACATTTTCTTCCTTGATGACCTCATCCATTCTTATGTCTTCAATTATCACCTCTATACTCAAGACTCCAAAGATCTATATCTCCACCCCCAACTCTCCTCAGATAGCCAGTCCCACATTTCCAAATTTCCACTGGATAGCTTCACCTACAAGCCAGCCCCTTTAAATTTAGTGTATCCCTTACCATATCCATCCAATTTGAGACCCTCACTCATATTCTCCCAAACCATCCATAGCCAAGAAGTTGCCAAGTCCCACTGACTCTACCCCCACATCCTATACATCATCTATCCCTTTCACTTGATGACCATTTATCCAGTATGTGGCAGAGGTACCCCTTGATCTGCTAAAAGTTGAAACAGATGATGTCTGTGGCTTCTTTTAACTCAGAAATTCTGTGACTCTGTTCACACACACACACACACACACACACACACACACACACCATTTACCTTAATTCCGACTTTATCACCTGAAGGCAGTTTGGTAAAAATGGAATGGACCCCTAATTTGGTGGAGTCGGAGAACTGGATTCAATTCTTACACTTATTAGCTATATGACAGTGTAAATCTTTTATCATCTTCATTCTTCAGTTTCCTCATCTATAAAATGAGAGTATTGGATTCTGAGAACTCTAATGGAGGTACCATCTACATCTACATTTAGTATACAATGAACTATCTCTTCGATGACTTAAGTACCCTCCAATCTTGCCATTTTTGCATCCATAACATCTCTGATAGGAGGACTAGAACCTCTGATGTGAGGGTTTGCTAAGCCCTTTTCAGGGCTGCTCACCCATCCTTGCTGTCTACCTGCACCCACTTTCATCTATTGTTCCAAGAAGCTATAGCATACAGTGTTCACACCCCAATAAACAATTCTGGCAGGTGGGCTAAACTAGGTTGACAGTAACTAATAGGAGTTGGACCCAGGGTGAGATAAGGGGCTGTCTACCCCAAGTATGTGGCAGAATGAGTGAATGAGAATAGCTTCTTCCAATGGCTCTGAATTGCCAGGTGGTTCAGTGGATAGAGCATTGGCTCTGGAGTCAGGAATGAAAAAGCATGAGAGAAGATTCTCCCTTTTCCAACACGTTTCTTTTATTCACTTGATATTAAGTCAAGTCAACAAATCCACAAGCATTTATTAAGTGCTATGTGCCAGGCACTGTACAAAGCACTAGAAATATAAATGCAAGCAGAAAGGAAGTCCCCTCCCTCAAAGAACTTACATTTTAATAGGAGAAAAGGAAGCTAAAAAGTACAGAGAAGAAAGATGGTACCTTTAGGGAAACCTGATTATGAAAGGGAAGGGAATGAAATGTGGAACCCTGAAAAGAATGAAAGTATGGCTGGCCTGGGCACTTTCCTTAAGACAATGGTTCTGAAAGGAACTATTCCATAAGAAGAAAGGGCCAAAGAAATAGAATGTCTTTCTAATGTAAGACACTTTATTTTAATAACAGCTAGGAAAATATCCTGAATATTATAATAATCACCTCATATTTGATGACTAACTTAAATATTTTTCTTCCTTTAAGTGCTTCCTAGGAACCTTTTTCTCAGCAGATCATTATTGGAACAAAAAAGCACTCTCTTCTACAACTGGAATTGGAGAAAGATAACACAGATGCTGTGAATGGGGTTGTGACATTTATTTGCTTCAATAGGAATTCATCTCAACAAATACATAAGTGGAGACATACTGGATAAAATGCTGAACCCACAGACAGTTCATTTAGGACCTAGCTCCCCTTACAACCTAAGTGACCATATACAAGAGTACTAATATCTACCAGCATTTCCCCAACCCATGGATTAGGCCCCACACTTCCTTTTCCTCTCCCTGCAACAGGAATCATCTTTCTCTAAAAGGAAATAAAGGCTTCCTCACCCAGATAGGCTTATGCACTTCCAAATTGTTGGGTTTTTGAAGACTACACAAGTTAGTCACTATGTGCTGAGTGGTACCCTGGCCTGCTGGTCAGATGTATTTCCTTAAGGAAACAAGATGGACATCACTTAAAGGAGTTCCATGCTGCTCTATCCTTGATGAATATCCTTTGTAAATTAGAGCCAAATTAACTTCCTTTTGTTAACTGTAAAATTTAAAATTAGATCTCAAATAATAAAAATATTATATTATATTTTAGGAGGTTTATTAAAAGATCATTAGGAAATCAAGGAATAAAGAAGACACAAAATAAAAACCACATGCCCATGGCTGGTTAGCCATTTTTCAAAATCCCCCCCTTACCACCATCACCGCTGATTGTTTCATCTTCCCAAAAAAGAGGGCATGGGAGGAGTTACAGCCAGTTAAATACCAATAATGTGATCTCACCAATGTGGGGATGCAGGAGAGATTATAAAGAATTTGGGGAAATATTAAGTACTTCTGGGGAATGAAGTCAAAGATTCAAAAGCTCCATTTATACATAACTCTTCAGAGACTTGTGGGTGCTTCATTTCATCCCAACATCAAACCCATCAGGCCCACCTCTAACACCATATGTAAGTCACTTAATGTCTCTAGTGGCCTTCAAAGAATATTGCCCTAGGCCTGGAATTAGGAAGATATGAGTTCAAAATATGTAATTAGAATTTTGTACCACAGGACTCCATTTCCCATAATACCACCTTCATCCTTATGTTTTAGAGATAAAGTTTCTATAAACCCACCCTCGTTTGCTCTTCTCCCACTAATGTGATTGGGAAAACTTCTCTTTACTCAGGCTTTTACTTTTGTCTTTTTATTTCCTTTATTTCAAGTGATTATTAATAAGTCTTATAAAATATAATTCTTGGAGTTATTGGATATTAATTTAAATCTTACCAAATCCAACTTCAGAAACTTATTAGATATGAGACCCTAGTCAAGTCACAGCCTCTTTCCCAGTTTTCTCAACTGTGAAATGGGGATAATAATAGTATCAATTTTACCAGGCTATTGTGAGGATCCGATGATAAGATATTTATAAAGTAAACAGCATAGTGCCTGACACACAATAGGATGATTTATAAATGCTTGTTTCTTTACTTGGTTCCTATAAGTGAGATCCTAACCTGATGAAATCACAGATCCTTGATGTGATGTTGTGTACAAATCACCCTACCAGGTAATGAGGATCCAATAGAAGTTACATAGCCTTTCCTCTCAATGAGTTTGTAATCCCAAGTTGAATCAAGTCAGCAAAGCACTTGTGAGGTGCTTAATAATAATCCTAATAACAGCTAGCATTTTTATTGCTGTTGTTTGTCCTTCTTTTTGAAGAGGAAGAATCCCTGAAGGATGTCTTGACTTGTTCATGAATTAGGTTTAAGTGAGTTAGAGGTGCAGTCATCAGCCTCAATCTCTCTGACTGGTGATGGCCCAGGATGCAGTAGATGACCTTGACATCTTCAATGTTGGACCAAATTCTAAGTGCTCTACAGCACCTGCTTTGGTCACCTTCTTGACCACTGGAACAAATTGTTCTTATCCACCCATTCCACCAGGGGTAATCTACACATGCATAGAGTGGGCACCCCCTTAACTGACCAAATGGACCTGTCAGTTACCTCAACCTGGTGTAGCCTCTCTGCAGATACATGTTTAATGATGCGTGGCCAATGCACATGCTACAGCTTCTTGGAGTCAAAGGGAGGAATTGGGAGAAAGGTGAACACCAAAGGTAGACAAGCAGTCCTGAAAAGGGCTCAGCAAACCCTCAGAGCAGAGGTGCTAGTCCTTCTGGAATACCTTATACACACCAGCTAGCACTTATATAACACTGGAAGGTGGCAGATTGCTCTACTATCATTGTCTCTCATTCAGTCCTCATAATAACCAGGGAGTCAGATGCTATGTGCCATGTCTGCCTCTATACCAGGCATTGAACTAAGTATGGAGAGAGATAAAGGCAAGATTCTCTAACTTCAGGGAGCTCATATTCTAATGGGAAAGACAACATGCAAACAGTTTCAAGTGGGGGAAAGACTAGTTAAAAATTATGCCACAAGAGAGACAGCTAAGCCCTTTGAGAAACATGAGGAAGAAGGAGTCACTTTCACCTGATGTGACAGGTTGGAATATGGGGAAGAAGATGAAAATGAGGAAGGATTCATGGAATAAGGAGCACTGTAATTGTATCTTGAAAGGAAAATTCTCAAAAGCTAGAGATGGAAAAGATAGAGAGGATCCTAGGATTGTAGACTTAGAGATAAAAAAGTTCACTTGAGTCTACCCTCCCTGCCCCAATTTACAGATGAAGAAACTGAGACAAGAAATATTGAGTTACTTGTCCAAGGTCACACAGATAGTAATTGTCTGAGGCAAGACTCAAACTCAGTTCTTGTTGTCTTGGAGACCAGTGTTCTATCCACTTTGCAACTTAGGAATCTAGAAATGAGGGGATGGTATGAACAAAGGTATGGAACCTTGGGGATGTAGAATTAGGGAGACAGAGAGCAACTTAGTTTGACTATATTATAAAATATATAAAGGTAAGCACTATGAAATAAAGCTGATCATGTAGGTTTGAGTAATATTTCCCCTGAACACCAGAGTCTAGCATTTGTACTGTGTTCTGTGACAAGAGAACCATTAAAGGCTTTTGAGAAGTGTCATAGTTAAAAGAGTGGTTGCCTTAAATTGTTATATATATATATATATATATATATATATATATATATATATATATATATATATATATATATACCATATATACATAAATATATATATATATATGTATATATATATATGTATATAAATATGGTTTCAAATAAAAAATATAGTGGTCACCAGGGGAAAATTCCCAAATATGAAATATACCCAAGTCAGCTGAGTTTTTATGGAGATTTTAATTAATACAAATAAGGAATTAATGAAAGAGAGAGAGTAAGAGGAAACAATGAGAAAAGAGATAGGCCAGCCTAGGCTTTTAAGCCTTAAGAGAGAGATCAGTCAGTCTTTAATCCACTCACCACAAGATTTGTCCCAAGCAAGATTCTAGTGTTCAGAGAGACCCACCAGTTCAGCTTCGGCAAGCTGAACTAAATTCAGCCAAGAAGCCCTTCAAGGCAGCTCTGGCAAGCTGCCTCTCTCCAATTCAGCTTTGGCAAGCTGAATCTCTCAGAGGCCGCTTTTGAGCTCCTTTTAAAGAGAATTTTCTCCTATGTCACCTCCCCTAAGTTCTCACATCTACCAATCACAGTAGACACTTTTCCAAAGGACTGATCATTCTTAATTCACACCTTCTTTAGTTCTCAACTTCTCTGGGTAGACTAAAACTTCTGAGTAAGTTCACACCTCTTTGCCCCTTGCAAGTTTGCAAGTTGCCTGACCTTCATAGGTACTTAGCACCTTTTTGTATTAGATCTAAAAATAGGCCCAGCTTAAGGGCTTTTGCCTTATTATAAGTATGGGTTAAGTACTTTTCATTGTTCAGTAAGGGGTTTACAACTTTATCTTCCCCTAAAGTATGCTTAAGTATGGGTGAAGTAGAGTTCCCACATTCCTGATCAAGTACCTTCATTGTTTAAATGGGGAATGATCTTAACCAAATCTTATGAAGTAGGGTCTGAGAATTTTTAAGATTCACAGAAGATGAAAGATATAATCAGTTATATGCTGAAAAGGGGAAGAAAAAACATTTATTAAGTATCTACTATATATGCTTTATATTATACTAGGAGATTTTGCAAATATTATCTCATTTGATCCTCATAACAACCCTGAGAAGTTGGTGCTATTATTATAATACCCTTTTTATAGTTGAGGAAACTAAGGCACCCTTCTTACAGAGGATTAAATGGCATGCTCAGAATTACACAGGTAGTATTTGAATTCAGGTCTTCTTGAATCTAGATCCAGTCATCTATCCACTGTGCCTCCAAGCTGCCCCAAAATTACCTTAAATAGCAATGTAAGGCATAAATTGAAGGCAGAAAACAAACAGGAAATTATTGCAATGGTCCTATTTGGAGAGAGAGGAGAGATAAAGACCTAAAGACAGTTACAGAGAAGCCAGATATGAGCATCTTTTGGAGTAAAAATGACAGGACTCAGCAACTGATTAGACATATGGGATGTGGAAAAGGGAGTCTAAGTTGACTCTAGTTGTAAGTATAGGTTGGGTCTCCAGGGCATGTTTTAAGCATGTTCAGTTTGCCTGGCATGGAGCTTAATGGATCCTCTATCATCTGGTGGAGGTCACATCCTTTAATTAATTGACTGCATCTTTAAAACAAGAGAGGCTGAGCCACTGACTCTTTTTCACCATCTTTTCAGCCATGTTCTTTACAGTGATTCCTATCTGCTACATCCAGCATAGATGCCATGAACTAAACCAGTGAATGGGAAATGAACATCCTTTCCCTGTTCTCCTTTTATCCCAGCTCTGAGAAATGGGTCTGGGTTTTTTGTTTCTTATCCTCAGTGTTAGGTGACAGAGGTGATCCCCATAGGACTGGAGGTTTGAGCCACAGCAACCTTGAAACCAAGATTGCAGATGGAATGGTACAGCCAACCAGTCTCACAGGAGAACCCTGAAAAGCCAGGATGCTTGACACTCAAACCTGATAAGAGGTCTTGGATAGAGAACTGGTTTGTACTCTTTGGCAACTGAGCTAAAAAATGAACCTAATCCCCTTTGTGCTCCACAAGGACTGAAGTGGTATAGGTGGGAGGGATATTATGCCTCCCACATGTAGGGGGACAGTAATTTTGTATTTGTGATTATGCCTTTGGACATAAACACCCCTTTGTAAAAGGTCCAATGTTACATAAGCAAGAGATATCTAGAGTTATCATTGGAGGGGGAAGAGAAGAGGATTAATTGGGAAAGGGGCAAATGATGAGTTAAGTTCTAATCATGTTGAAATTGAGGCAGATGGCTGAAGTAGCTGGCCGTCTTGGGGAAGGTATAATGCATGCAGGTGGTTGAAAATGTGCTCTTGGAGCCCAAAGAAGTGGTTGAGGGTAAAGAATTATTTCCATAAAGGTGATCATTGAAACCACCAGAGGAACTAGGATCATAAAAAGCGTAAAGAAATCTGTAAGGAGGGGACCTAGGACAGAGCTTTGGGGAAAATCTATTTTTAAGGAATAAAGTGAAGATGAATATCCTGCAAAGGAAATAGAGTATAGAAATTCAAAGATAATGGGAGAGACAGTAGAGTTGTTTCAGGGAAGCCATGGAAGAAGAAGGTTTCAAGAAGGAGGGTTTATGATCTACAATGCCAAATACCATGGAGAGATTGAGGAGAATTGAAGACAAAAACCACTGGACCTGGTATTAAGGATGCCATTAGTGACTTTGGAGAAGGTTGTTTCATAGAAGTGGACTAGTCTGCCAAGATTTTAGCACTGAATGGAAGGAGAGAGAAAGGATGAAGAAAGAAGTATTTAAGAGAAAGAACTGTGGGAGCAGAAACACAGAAGAAAAACAACTGCTTGATCACATGAGTCAATGGGGATATGATTGAGGTTATAAACCCTAAATGATCACCCTAGTACAAATATCAATAATATGGAAATAGTTCTTGATCAAATAGCACATGTAAAACCCAGTGAAATTGTGCCTTGGCTATGGGAGGGGGTGGGAAGAGGGGAGGGAAAGAACATGCATCATGTAACCATGGAAAATTTTTCTTAATTAATCAATAAAATTAAATTTAAAAAAAGAAAAAAGTATTTATGTGGCTGGGAAGATTTGATTATTTTGTGGGCTGAGGGGAGGGACTGGATAAAAATCAATAGATTAAAGTCACTACAGAGGTGCGAGGAGAGAAGATGAAGGGTACAGGAAGAGGGATTAGTTTTTAGGAAGACTACCTCTTCCTCTTAGCCTGTAGGGATAAGGGACCGAATAAGCAAAATCTTTGAGAGGGATGAACTAATGGAATTAAGAAGGTTTCTCTGAATGGGCACACTAATGTCTCTTTTCTGCTCATTTAAGTAAATAAAATTTCCACTAATTTCCTAGTTGAACTAGGAAACCCTAAGCTACTCTCTCTTTGGTTGATAATCATGCCTTACCAAAACCCAAAAATGGACTACTTCTACCATCTGCTTCCTTTGCTCCTGACTGCTTGATCCTAAACAGATGTCGAAGAACTATGCTGAATGGGTTCACCACCAATTTATGTTATCTAATTTCAAATGGGCCCTCACTGCAGCAACGTAATCTTTATTTTCCTCCCTAATCTATTCTCTATCCTACTTAGCAAAGGGAACATTTTAAATTTCCTTTCCTATTCTCAGATTATCCACAGCTCCCTCATTCATTCCTCACAGTTCTTAGCTGAGAAAAGCACTTCAGACTTTGCCAGCAAAAAGGCTGTTCACCAAAAGATTTCCTCTTTTCCCTGTTTCTTCATCTTACATCCCTCCAACATTATGCCATATCATCTCCTCCTTTAGTCTTTGTAGTGTCATAAATTTCCTGTTTGCATAACAGCACTTCCTGTGAACAGGTCATTATTGACAATATATTGTAGCCAACTTATTGAATATTCACCGTAATTCTGTCCCTCACCCTTTTGGTCACCAACAACTCTGATTCTTCAAAGCATGTGATGGTATTCATGAGCTGCAGACAGAGAGCATCACCAGCTGATGTTAATAAAAATTTTAACTCTCTTCCTATACTCATCAGAGAGAAGGTGTTGGCTTGATGCCTTATCTTTCCTAATTAGCTTTGGAAAATTCTTTATTTATTTTCTCCCTGTCCTAGACAATAATGGCCCCCACTTCCACTGAAAGATTTCTTAGAAGAAAAAAACAGGGCTTCCCTCTCAGGTCTGCCATCTTCAGAATTACTTTTTTTACCAAAAATTAAGAGAGAATTCCTTAGAAATCATGTTTCCACTAATTCACTCACCCTGATTGCTAATTCCCAAAGATCTTGGCAACTGTAAAAATTTTTTGGTATTTAATTCCTTAAAATTAGTTAATAACCAAACCAGCAACACCCAGCTCCTTCTTCTGAACCTTTGTGATTTACCTCCCTTCTGTCTTTCTGCCAGAGATTTTTTTAAACCCTTCCCTTCTGTGTTGGAATCAATATTGATTCCAACGCAGAACAGAAGTAAGAGCTAGGCAATTGAGTTTAGATCACTTGCCCAGGGTCACACAGCTAAAACTGGTCTAATTTGAACCCAGGACCTCATATCTTCAGACCTGGATCTCATCCACTGAGTCATCTAGCTGCCCCATTCAGGATATTTCTTAAAGGAACTGAAATGTTTCCCCATCTCATACCCTCAGAACACATCAGAACTGCTTTTTAACAGATTCCTACAGCAGTTTTTACAGAGTCCTATAAAATATCACAGCGGGGGAAAAGAGTTGAAAGCAATATGTCTCTTGACAAAAACATTACCATTTTGTCTCTGAATTTTTCTGTCTGAACTATCTTCTGTCTCAGTTTGAATTGTAGTTCCTTTAAACAGGGATTATATTTTTTTAGATAAGCTATATAGCACCAGGCTTCTTGTGAGAGCTGGAGATGTGTCAAACAGTAATGATAGTTATTATTCCTGGCTGCAATGCTGACACAAGCTGTGACCTTGGATAAGTCACTTAAACTTCTTTCCAGTTCAATTCCTCCACCTGCAATAATACTGACCTACTTACAAAGGGATCTTGTGTGGATTAACTCATTCTTGACTTTAAGTGTTCTTTGAGTATCAAACTCCCTAGGAAAGTTACTAATAAAGTTAAACCAAAATTGTACACATTGAAGTAATCTCTCATTTAAAAAATATCTGCCAAATGGAATATTTTCAGATGATGATCCTCAACCTTCTCTGAGGTCTCTAAAATGTAACTCTGCTAGGTGACAGTGAAGTAGAGAGCTGGGTTTGAGGTCAGAAAGACCTGAGTTCAAATGCAGACTTAGATACATTCTCCTATATGGATGATCCTGGGCATGTCACTTAACTGTTGTCTGCCTCAGTTTCCTTAAATGTCAAATGGGGATCATAATATCACCTACTTCCCTGGGTATATAAGGATCAAATGAGATATTTGGAAAGTTCTTACCACAGTGCCAGGCACATAGCAAGTGCTTAACAAATGAATATTTCCTATCTCTTTGCCCAATACCATTTGCTAGAAACATACCAAGCTTTAAGAAGCTACAGGGCTTACATGGTGTATAATTTTAGGATCTTAGTGTTGGAAGTCCTTGGAGGTTACCTTGCCCAAGCTCTGACACAAATGCTGAAATTCCCTAAGGCACCAGCTCTGCCTGTCAGCTTAATAATCCACTAGTAGGATGGGGGGGGGGGGAATAAGACAGCATTACAAAGAAAGACAGAGACAGACAGAAACAGAGACAGGGAGAGACAGAGACAGACAGACAGACAGACAGAGACAGAGAGACAGAAAGAGAAAGAGGAAGAGAGAGAGAAGAGAGAGGGAAACAGATAGGCGGGGGAGAGAGACAGAGAGAGAGAGAGAGACAGAGAGAGACAGAGACAGAGACAGAGACAGAGAAGAGAGAGGCAGGGAGAGAGACAGAGACAGAGACAGAGAGAGACAGAGACAGAGAGACAGAGACAGAGACAAAGAAACAGAGACAGAGAGACAGAGAGAGAACTTTCCTTAAAGGGAGGAGGACCTCTGTTCAAGTCCCACCTCAGACACATACTGGCTAGGTGATCCTGAGCAAATCACTGTGCTCTAGATAGCTTTCTAAGATAATAAATTGCAAAGTGTTGACCTGTATTGGTAGAGAGTTTCCTCACTTAAGAGTTCCCTATACTAATAAGATCACATGTCTAGCCTATATCCCCAATTGCATTGTTCAGTTATTCAGTCATATCCAGATCTATGTAACCTTGTAGTTGTCCAGGGGTTTTTATTCTCTAGTGTGTCCCCATTTTACAGATGAGGAACTGAGATAAGTAGAGGTGAAGTTACTTGCCCAAGGTCATATAACTAGTATCTGAGTTCAGATTTGAATTCATATCTTAACTCCAGACCCCTGTTGTATCCACTATACCACCCAACTCCCCAATAAATCCCCAATAATAACACTTTTTTTATTTGCTTCCCTAAGTGTAGTCTCCATACAAGCATAGTTGCTGGGATATCATTGTTAACCTGTTCCATTAACATCCATTAATTACTTATTAACCTCACCAGATCACATAACTAGCTATTACCATGTGGTGGGGAATTTCTATCTACTTGGTCCTGGTCCTGCTACAAAAGCTACACAGAGCACCTTCTTCCTCATGATACCCCTTTGAACACTTGGAGACAGCTTTCATATTTTATTTCAATAAATAAACATTCATTAGATGCCTGTTGTGTTCAAGGCACTGTGCTAAGCTCAGAAAGGAACAAGATGAGACCCAGACTCTAATCTCAAGGAGATCACAATGGTGCAGGGTAGATCACAAGTGGGGAAAGGGTGTTCAGAGAAAGTGGGGTCCACCAATAGATGCTGTGACAATCACCCAGGGACCTGTCTAGCTAAATCAAAGAAGTTCCTCACCAGAAGCCACAGAATACTGAATTTTCTGAGTATAAGAAACTCTTAAAGAACATCAACTGAGTAATAGAAGGAATAGAATATGTATATATAGAGTGAGAACCCATATGAATAAAAATCACAAGTCTTTGAGATTGGAAGTATAGTCCACATCTTCTAGCACTAGGAAGAGACAATAAAATCCCATGGACCAAGTCTATAAGGTCACATAAAGTTGGACATGACTAGGTGACTGAAAGCAAAAGGGAGTGACTACCCAGAGAGATTAATCTGACTAATAGACAACCAAGAGGCTAGAAGCAGGGATGGTAGTCATCAGGTGAAGGAAGTATATGTCCTGTCTCTATATCAGAGTCCTAGAGCAAAGCCTTTTTGCCCCCATTTTGATTATGGATTCTATAAGGATGATATTAGAAATTGGGACTTGTTATATTAGTTTAGTCATAAGAAGTAGAGAAGCTGACTTGAGAAGGAATTGGAGTTTCAAGCAGAGCTGAGACAGTGTCAGTTTCAAGTCTAATGGTTTTTCTGTGTGGCAGTTAGTCTCTGGAAGTTGTGGCAGAGTCACACACAGAGACTCTTGCTCTGAGGGCTTTGAGAAAGTTATATCTTTGCCTCTCTCTCTCTCTCTCTCTCTCTCTCTCTCTCTCTCTCTCTCTCTCTCTGTGTGTGTGTGTGTGTGTGTGTGTGTGTGTGTGTGTATGTGTGTGTGTGTGTCTGAGGTAAAGACCTGAAGAAGTTAATCATTTTCTTTTTTCCAACTTGGGAAACACTATTGACTATCTATTACTGTCTTTATAGATTGTTTAACTCTGAGAAGACCAAAGAAAGACCTGGTCTTTGGTTTGGACTCTGAGTTTGCTAAGGCTCAGACTCCTCATTTGGTTCTTGCTGAGGTTCAGCCAGCTAGTCTTTGTTATTTTTTATAACTTGGAGGCAAACTAAAATTATATGGGTAATATTGTTGGTTTTATTTAGAATAGTAAAAATTTGGGTTAGTCAGATCAAGAAGGATTAATTTAGCCTATGGAAAACAGGAGAAGCAGTTCCTTGAAGAACCAGGGAGTTTTATTTGGGTGGAGTTAGAATCCTTTAGTTAGAAATTCTTTTATCCTTATATATTTCAATAAATATTTTATTGTTTATAACCAGAGTCTCTTTAGCATCCTTGCACCTGGCCCTGAAAAGAAGTTCATTTATGAGCTTTACTTCACTGATATAAACTAAAGATACTTTGTGAGCACAGCAAGCAGAGTATCTGAAATTAGTTAATAACCAATAATCAAATCCATTGCCTATATTAGTTTTTACAGTTCACCATTTATTTTTACAATCCCTTAAAAAAACAACATTCAGAAATAAACATGGTACTCCACTTATACTCTGAGAATGGAGGCTGTCCAGGCATACCCTTTGTGAAACTGCCCAAACCAACTGTGATCAGGATAAGCTTTATTAAATGCATTGTAGCCAAAGTTCTGAGAGAAAGTATGTGTGGCACAGGAGATAGAGAGTTGGCTTCAATGTCTAGAGAACCGGAGTTCAAGTCCTGCCTCAGACACATACTGGTGGCTCTGAGCAAAGCTGGCATTGTTGCAATTCATTACCTGGAGTTTCTCTGGGCACAGGTACCCAAAAAAATCCCAACAATAATATATACCTTAATTTTGCAAAACCTCACTTTTTATCTTAGCAATTTCTCTAATGGCTGAAGATCACCAGTTGTTGAAATAAGCCCAGTGTTCCCTGTTTATTCCCTGAGTCTACATCTGTCTCTTTGTTTAAGCATGCTCTACCTTCATCAGCATTCCATGCTTTTGGCTAAGCATTGACTTTAGCCCAGTGCTACCCACCCCTCCTTAGGCCTCTCCCTACTAAAGCCTCCTGAAATGATACACTTGTGTCTATACAAGGATAATATAGGCTTCCCATCATCTTCCATCCCCACCATATGCCTTAGGACAACCTAGGTAGTACACTCCATCCTTAACCTGCCTAAATCTCCTAGACCTTTCACCACACACCTCCCAGTCCTCCCTTCCTCTCCTGGGTTTACACTGCTCTAGGATTCCTAATTCTAACTTTTTTATTTTTTTTTCTAGTTACATGTAGAAACAATTTCTGATCACTATTTTCTGATATCTTAGAATTCAGATTTTCTCCCTCCCCTTTCATCCCTCCCTTCCCAAGACAGATATGTGTTGTACCAATGCATTCAAACAATACATATTTCCATCTTGCTCATGTCATAACATAAGATATTTATCACACATACAATAAAAAACTCACGAAGGAAATAAAGTTGAGTATGGCATGCTTTGATCTTCACTCAGACTCTAACGGTCCCTTCTTTGGCTTTGGATGGCATTTTTCATCATGGGTCCCTTGTGCATATCTTGGGAATTTGCCCTACTGATAATAGTTCTTAATTTCAGCATAACTATGTTCATTGCCTCCTGCTACCCCACCATGGCTAGAGCTAGAAACTGCCCTGCTCTGCTTCAACATCCCCTTGTTATCTAGTCACACAATGTCCCTGCCCACATTAGCTTTGGTCAGCTCTAGTATTCCATAGACAAGCTCATCTCTGCTCTCTCAGGCCCTCTGGGTGTCTCCTGGGTCTAGAACTTGTATAAGTGGAGATTTTGAACCCTAGACTTCATTCCCCAGAAGTCCTTGGTATTTCCCAGAATTCCCTATAATCTCTCCTGCGTCTCCACATTGGCGAAATCACGTTATTGGTATTTAACCGGCAGTAACACCACCCACTCGCTCTCTTCCTTTGCAATGATGCAGCAAGTATGGTGGTAAGGTGGGGATGGCTGAAATGGCTAACCAGTCATGGGCACGTGATTTTTATTTTGTATCCTCTTTATTCCTTTATTTCTAATGATCCATAATAAACCTCATAAAATATAATAATTTCATTATTAGAAACATAAATATTTTTACAAGCTCCAGTTCACCTGTCCTGCTAAACTTTGTCTCCAGGCCACCAGCTGGGGAGAGTACCCTAAAGATGGCTTGGTTTTGCCTAGTTCCTAACCCTCCAAATTATTCCACCCCACAGCCCATTCAAATACTTACCAGCTATTCACCAACACCTCAGGAACTCAAGATCTCCTATTCATCATTTTGTCTCTTTTCACTTATAATTGCATTTTCCTAAAACTAAATAGCAAAATCAGCTTAATATAGTGGAAAATTTACAGTAGAATATAATAGAAAAATCAGAGCTAGATGACCCAGGTTCAAGTTCTGGCTTTCTCCATTTAATAGGAGATGTAAAAGAGACAAATCCAGAGACTTTTGGAAATGGAAAAGGCTGGAGAAAATGCAAAGATCAGCAGCAGAGGGAATGGGTGGGAAAGGTTTTGGAACCTTGAGAAAGGAACAACCAAGAAGATTCAGTTGGTCTGCTCTCTCTTGACTGAAGACCTCCTGACATGGGCTGTGGACTCCTGGGAATCTTGATTGTAACCTAGTATTGCTTCAATGTTTTTGAGCAGGCAATTCATAAACAGGGAAGGATGTTCTTTCTTCTGTTGTAGCCTGTCAAATTTTCCCTGAGCATTTGGCTTTTCAAAGAATGACGATATGGCTTGTAAGAGATCTTCCCTACATTTTTTCAAGTAGTTCATGTTTGAGGGTCTTGCAAAATCTAAATCTGAGTGTTCTTCTGGCCAATTAGTAAGGGTCTCATCTTTTCTAGTTTTAGCAATAAATTGTCTCTGTTCTTGTGGAGTGAAAAGTTCCCCTAAAAGAATCTCTACATCTCCAAAATCAGATTCATAGAACCGAAATGCTCTCTTCAACTCCTTTAAACAATGAAATGGCTCAGATATGAATCTAGGCATCCATTTTTTTTTTCAGTGATTCCAAGTCCTGTGTTGTAAAGGACTTGTGTACTTTGGCATGTAGTATCCCAGAATCATGCATCAATTTTGCAAAGTCCCTGAGAAGCATGATTTTCTGAGCCCCTGAACCTCCTCATGTTTGGTGTTATCAGATATCTCTACTGTCATTGCATTGTTGTTACACACCCCTACTGCCCCTGCTGTTGTGTCATTATTTGCCTCAGAGCCCCTGTCCATGTCAGTGATGTCAGTCATGTTGTCTTTTATCACCTCCCCAGCCACTGTTTCTGTTGGTTTTCTCATATTTTCTTTCTTTTTTTAGCATGTACTCCTGGCATATTTTTGTCAGTATAAGTTGTTGTCCAGCACTAAGGTGTTCACTGCCCTCTTGTTTATTATTATCCTGGCCCTGATTTGATGTAATTTACTGCTTATCCAAAT
This sequence comes from Monodelphis domestica, assembly GCF_027887165.1. Lineage (NCBI taxonomy): Eukaryota > Metazoa > Chordata > Mammalia > Didelphimorphia > Didelphidae > Monodelphis > Monodelphis domestica. The sequence goes on from NC_077228.1 coordinate 477,250,814, forward strand.
GCAATGAGGGCTACATAAACCTAAGGGAGAGTTTGCCAGAGAGTTGAAAATTCTAATGGTATCTTTGTCCAGTAGTTAGTCACATTGAAGATGTTTCCTATGGTGTCATATATCACAACTGCTATAGTGTTGTATATAAAGCAGTATCCCCAATATGTCATGATAGTCCCCATCAGTATTAGCCAGAACATTATCTGAACCATTTCTTTTCCTTTCTCTACTATCCCTGTTCTTGTTTTGTGTTTTCCCTTACTTAGATTCAAGATGTCTGATTCTAAGTAATTATTGCCTCAGTGCTTTTTCTCAAGATGACTGCCCTATACAGGGAACTCCAACTGTCAACAGATGGCAGTTGAAAATGGCTTCTGTCAGACCACTGGGGTGCCACTTATAATAGAGAGGTTTTTTAGGTGTCAATTGCATCCCCCCAAAAACTGTCTCCTGACCTGGGCTGTATGGACCACATGTCCTGTTCTTACACATAGGAAACACTTCCTATTGTCTCTTTGCCCTCTCTGTTGGTATTGGGTGCTTTGTCTATTAAAAGTTTTGATTGTGGCCAGGTTTTTCACTTCCTCTATTTCTTTTTGCTTCAGGGATTCAGTGGTGTCATGTAATTTTTTCTTAAGTTCTTCTTTTTCCCTATCCTGTTCTTCCTGACTCTCAAAGAGGTAGGTGGTAGTCCCTGAGCTCAGTTAAGGAAAATGAATCTTATTTTGGACAGTAATTATGGAGGTTTTTTTTAGTAATCTTTGGAAAAATCATGTAAGATACAAAGCATTCCAACCCTCATGAGATTAGTGTGAGGATTAAACAGGCAAAGGTGATATCTCCATGATAATACCATACTGATATTTCCAAACTGAAGTCTGACCATGTCACCCCCTTTCCCCTGCTCAAACCACAATAGGGGTTCCCTACTGCCCCTGGAAGGAAATAGAAACTTTTCTTTCAGCCATTTAAAACCCTTCATAATTTGGCTCTAGACTATTTGTCCAGACTTATTATATACATTACTTCCTATCACAAGCTCTCAATTCTAGCCAAAATGGTCTGCTAACTGTTATTCCTGTCTTCCTTCTTGGAGCTTTCTACAGATTGTCATTCTCATCCAGAATGTACTTTCTCCCAATTGCTGTCTTGTAGAATCCTAAATTTCCAAAAAGTTCAGATAAAGGATTACCTCCAACATGAAATCTATATGTTATTAATGCCCTCTTCTCAACTCCAGAAATTACTTTGTATGTATTTTAGTGTATGGCTAGGTAGTACAATGGTGAGAGTGCTAGGCTTGAGGGTAGGAAGACCTGAGTTCAAATCCAGCCTCAGATACTTTCTGATTGTGTGATCCTGGACCCAAATCATGTAACCCCGTTTGCTTCAGTTTCCTTATCTATAAAGTGAGCAAGAAAAGGAAATGACAAACTACTCTATTATCTTTGCCAAGAAAATCCAAAAAGGTGTCACAAAAAGTCAGACATGACTGAAAAAATGACTAAACAACTAATAAATGATTATTGAATTAATGAAAGAATAAGAGCTAATGTTATTGTTATTGTTTGAGAAGCAGCAATAGTATATTTTAAAAAAAGATTGGTAAACTTGGAAGTCAGGATGCCTGAGATGAAATCCTATCTTTGATACTTAGTAGCTTGGAACTAGGAGGAACAGCAAATGCCCTAATAGTAAATACTTTATAATGCATTATTTTGCTGCTATTGAGTATTTTAACTCAATTCAATGCCAATAGAAACATATTAGATGAAGTATCCAAGTATGATCACCCATCACTCTGGAGAGTCAACTCAATTATGCCAAGTTCATGTGATTAGTTCTTCCTGAAAAATAGCCCAACTGATGAGGTCCAGAGCTAAGAGTCAAGAACTAATTCCAATGGGCAAAACTATAATAATACAAATTAATATTCTCCCTTTCACCAGGTCATTTTCCCCCAGTTTTGTTCTGCAGATTGAAGTGGAGCTGAGGAATAAAATGTTGGTTCAGTTTCTAAGAATCACAAAAGAGTTGTCAATTCCTCAACATTTATACCCAGTAAGGTAGAATGCAGATTTCCAGGATTTACCTTCCTGTTGATTTCCAGCTCCTAATTCCTCCAATTGTACAGGATCAGGTTAGTGGGTAGCAGTGCCACCTGGTGGTTACATGTTTGATACTCCCAGTGCCTAGCAGAGTCCCTTTACTTAATGAATGCTTGTTGAATTAAAAAACTGAACACTATATGAGCCTTTTCTACTTACAGGGAAAGTGAAACTTCTATACATATAGGAGAGAGTTCCCCAAAGGCAGAAAAGAACATTTTCACTCAGTTGATAAAAGTAGAGGTAAATTTGAAATTTTTCTTAAACATATACTAGAGGATAGGTGCAGCTGATTCCCTAATATGCTCTACATCTCTGTCAAAAAAAGAAGCATATTAATAACTCACTAAAAGCTCTGTAAGATCAACAAAATGCTCTACTCACAATAATCTTATGAGATACTATAGGCAGTTCAAGTATTCCTACTTTAAAGAAAACAAAGTTCAGAAACTTTAAGTCATTTGACTATGGTCATCTAGTAGTTAAGCATCTTAGCTGAGATTGGAACCCAGGTTTCCTGGGACCCAAGATCCAGCATTCTTTCCACCCTCCCAGAAGACCCTGACCCAAAGAAAGAGCACCATAGCACTGATTTTTTTTAATGGGGTTTAAATAGCAAGCAACTGGAAACCTTAGTGATATACATTATCCAGTACCTGCATATTCTTCCTCTTTGAAATGTAATGGAAGGAACAAAAATAAGATGCCAATGCATTACCCCAAATGTACTACTCATTCTCTCCCTTTCTTATCTCTTGGACACCCAATAAAAGAGGGAGGAGATAAAAGATCTTTTAGCAATTAATGGTGCCTCTTGACTTTTTGTTACTCCTATCACTATTGTCATGGTAGTAGAGAAAATCTCCTGTGGGAAGTATTAATGCTCTGGCTCTATGGTACAGTGGAAAAGGGGCTGCCATAGTAGTAAGGAGGTCAGATTACTACCCATCATGATGGATATATTACTGTAACCCAAGGGCTCTTAATCTCAGATCCAGGAAAATAAAAAAAAATCACAATTATTTCAGCATCTTTAGGTTCCTTTAAAATCTATTGTATTTTGCTTTATGCACTTAAAAACATTACACTGAGAAGAGGTCTAGAGGCTTTACCAGACTGACAGAGGGATCGTGCAAAAGATTAAACTAAGAAACTTTGCAGCCTAACCACTCTTCCTCAGTTTCTTTATCTATAGACTGACTTGTTGATTAATTGGTTAATTCTAGATTAGTTAAGCTTTATAAATCTATGGTGATTATTCTTTGCTGATTGACAGTATCATTGGTACCACTTCCTATTTCACACAAATACAGATTGTTTGGGGGGGGGGGGGAAGCAGTTGCCTGGGTTATAAGCATACCAAAGTTTTGCCTTACATCACAAGATATAGTCTCATGTTTTTCCTTTTCCCTTATCTTTTTGTGGATTCCACATGAGAAAGAGATAGAGCTAAAAGGCATTTTAGAGATCATTGTAAACCAAACCCCTTATTTTACAGATGAGGAAAATAAGAAAGAGAGACATGAAGTTCTTCGTTTAGGATCACACAGGTAGAAAGTGTCTGAAATAGGATTCAAACTCAGACCCTGCTAATTCCCAAACCTAGTCTTTTTCCACTAACCTAGCTACAAGTCTACCCTGTATTTCTTCACAAGGCTAAACACCCCCTGATGCTTTAACTGATCTTCATATGTGCATGAATTCAAAGTCCTTTGCCATCTTGATTGCCCCATAACTGTCCACTGAACATTCAGCCTTGACCCTGTCTGCTTTTGATGGAAAGGCAGTACATCTTGAACCTTCAGATTGTTACCTGTGGAGCTGATGTGGTTCAAGCCAGGGTGCGCTAGAGCCAGCTCTAATTGGTTTGGAAGAGCCATTGGTGATTTTTCAGACTAATCAATTATACCTTAGAAATCAGTGCCTGATTTATTGTTCCATTGATTGTCTAGACTTAACAAAGTGTTAATAATGCAAATAAAACTTCAAACCTTTCGTACATCCATTCCTCACCTCACCCCTAACTGGGCTGTTAAATATTTACCAGCATGCCCTTGTATTGTTCTAGTAATATTGCTGGAAATCATCAGGAGTTCAATAGAAAGCTCAGGAAATAAAGTTATCACCAGACTACAGTGTAATAATAATAATAATAATAATAATAATAATAATAATAATAATAATAATAATAACTGGCATTTATAGAGTCCTTTGAAATTTGCAAAGTGCCTTATGTCCATTATTTCATTTCAGCCTCACAACATCCCTGTAAATACAATGGGAAAAACCCTGGAGTAAGAGATTCTGGTTTCAACATCTGTCTCTAATGCTTACTATCTGTGTGATGTTGGGCAAATCATAGGCTACCTAGACTGCCTCCAATGTAAAATGAAGGGGTTGGACTACAAAGCCTTTGAGGTCCTTTTCAGCTCTTAATCTATGGTTTCATGACTTTATATTGTATCAGTAGGATGATAAGGAGGAGGACAGGAACAGGATCTGTCTCCATTCTGATTACCAGTTCACTAAACTGTCAAACTGATCTAGCAACACCTAGCAACCAATGAAAACCATCGCTATATGAATTGATATTAACTAATAGCTCGACCAGCCAAGGAAGAGGGCTTGGTCTCTAATTCGGGTGTGCCTAGTAAGGATTAAAATACCTACACTTGGCTCTGAAGTAACCTCTCTGTAGTCTGCTGCAGGGTCAGAGCCTCTTTCCTTAGGAGTCACTGTTCATTCACAAGGAAGGAACAAAGCCAACTCTGTTTTGTTAGATGACTCGACTTTAAAGGAATAATTGTCACAGAATAACATCAACCAAAGGATTATAAAACAACCTTTGACATGACAGCTCTTGGAATAAGGCTGTTTGTTGTTTTTTTAAACACCACCATTTATTCCCAAGAGACTCCAAGCAAAGAAGCCTAGCAGCATTGGCAAAGAGGCAGCAATGAGGACTGAACATGAGAGACCTTAAAATATTCTACTCAGGTCCCAGGATGGAACAGGAGTAAGAAAATGAACTAGATAGCCCTTGGAAAATTTGCAGAGTATTTTAAATGACCCCAAGTTTTTCCCTTAGATAAAATTTCACATTTTTATATCAATATTCTGACTTTCAGATATATAGATAATTCTTATTAAAACTTTATAGGATTAAAAAATAGAAAGGTGTTATTAATATTCCCTTGATTGTACTTTTATTCATTGTAATAATGACCAAATTTTATTTTCAAGCATTGGGCATCCTTTTATATTTTTGTTATCTTGAAAATCAGTCCATCAATATCCTTAAAATTGAATTGCCTCCAACATGTACATCCTCTGTGTTTACTCAGTCCAGTCCAGCTGCTCCTTACTCTTTACTCTCTTTTAAATCCTTTTTTATTTCCTTATTAAACATACATAATAGGCTCTGAATTTCAATTAGAAGGGAACTTCAACTATCATTTAATTCAGTGGAATTTGTGCTCTAAACTAGTGTTTCCCTTGGAAATCTGTTGTAATATAAAGCAATGTTGCCATATGGGAAAAGAATCCATACTACAACATACCCAACAAATGGTCCTCCAGATTTCATTTGAAGACCTTCAATAATGATGAATGAACTACCTCACAAGGTTTTCTATTTTGGGATAGTTCTAATTATTAGGATGTTTTTCCTAACATAAAGCCAAAATTTGTATCTTTCCAACTTCCACAAATTATTTCTAGGTTTTCTTTCTGGGACAGAATAAGTTTAATCCATATTCAACATGATAGTCCTCCAAATACTTGACAACAGTTCTCCTGGTACAGTTAGTGTATTTCTTCAATTTACTCACTCACACTAGATGGTACAATAGGTGCCAAATATGAAGTCAAAAAATCAGTTCAAATCTGGCCTCAGATCTTACTAGATTTTTAACCCTAGGAAAGTCACTTCAACCTATTTACCTTGATTTCTTCATCTATAAAACCATCTGGAGAAGGACAAGATAAACCACTGCAATATCTTAGCCAAGAAAACTCTAAATGGAATCATGAAGATTCAGAAATACTATAGCAGTTGGAAGAATGATTATTCTGAGATCAGAAGGAAAGACATAGGAAATAATATGTGACGAAGACATATATGTTGAGTGGCAATTGGCATGTCTGACAATACTACCAAGTGTTTCATGACTCTTCCTGCACCTGATTCCTTCTGGGCATCACATCTGTGGTATTTCACATTAACAATTCTCTCCTCTGGGCTATTCTTACTACTGCCCACTTCTATGCTTCATCTCTTTAGGGCTGTGTTGGTGAACCTATGGCAACCATGCTGGTAGGGACTGCTCCCCTCCCTGCCTCCATCATGTCTGAGGACATTTCTCACAATCCCCACCCCTCTACCCAGCAGCCCAATGGAAGTGCTTCCTCCCTCCCATGTCTGGGATAAGGAGGAGGCTTACATGCAGTGTGAGGGTTGCAGTTTGGCCACTCAGTCTCTAAAAGGTTTGCCATCATTGTTCTAGGGTCACCTAGGTTTTTAGCCCCTAGAACACAGTGACTAAAAAGCCTATGCCCAATAGGGACAGACTGGTTACTTCTAATTTATATCCATCAGCCATCATACCCAGATATGAAATAGTTCCCTTACCCTACAAAAAAAGACCTGACATCGTGACCCCAGATTTGGATTATTTTTCTAAATGTATTTTTATTGATTTTACTAAGCATTTTCCAATTACATTTAAAATTTTTTCATTTAATATTTTGAATTCCAAATTCTCTCCCCCAGTATTGCTCCTCCCCAACCTTGGAGAAGATAAGCAATTTTAAATCAATTTTACATATGAAGTTATATAAACCATTTTTCCATATAAATCATATTGTAAAAGAAAACACATACACAAACAAGAAAAATAAAGTTTTAAAAAGGGTGCTTCAATCTACATTCAGAGATCAACAATTGTCTCTATAGAAGGGGATAGCATTTTTCATTATGGGTCCTTTGGAACTCTTGTGGTTCATTGTCTTCATGAGAGCAGCTGTCTTTCACAGTTGGTCATCCTTACAATATTACTGTTACTGTGTGAAGTATTCCATGGTTTTGCTCATTTTATTTTGCATCAGTTTATATAAGTCTCCTCATGTTTTTCTAAAACTATCCTGTTTGTCATTTTTTATCACGTAATAGAATTCCATCAAAATCATATACTACAACTTATTCAGCCATTCCCAATTGACAGGCATACCCTTAATTTCCAATTCTTTTCCCCACAAAAAGATCTGCTATACATTTTTTGTACAAATAGGTCCTTTTCTTTTTTTTATTTCTCTAGGTTAAAGATCTGGTAGTGGTATTTCTGGGCCAAAAGTTATGTAAAGTTTTATACCTTTGGGTATACTTCCAAATTGTTCGCAAGAATGGTTAGACTAGTTCACAACTCTACCAAAAGTGCATTAAAGTCCCAATTTTTCCACATCCCCTCCATGTTAGCCAATCTGATAGATGTGAGAAGATATCTCTGAGTTATTTTAATTTGCATTTCTCTAATAAATAATTATTTGGATCATTTTTCATTATTGATAGTTTTGACTTATTCTTCTTAAAATTGCCTGTTCATAAACTTTGACCACTTATCAACTGGGGAATAGTTCATATTTTCATAGACAACTCAATTCTGTGTATATATGAAAATGAGTCCTTTATCAGAGAAATTTGCTATTAAAAAGTTTGTCCCAGTTTTAAATTTTATTCCTAACTTTTCTCCATTAGTTTTTCTTGAACAAAACCTTTTTAATTGTATAATCAAAGTTGTCCATTTTATTTCTAATCATCTTGTCTCTTTTTTTTTGGCTTCTATACCTGGTACTGAATCAAAGTTTGTTCATCTGCCTAATTATCTCATTTGGGATTATGAAAAAAAAATTATAACTTCTATTTAACTACCAGTGGGAATCCTGTGCCTGGAAAACCAAGGATTCTGCCCAAAAGTTCCATAGAAGTCATATTGATGTTGAGGCTATAAATTTCACTTCATTCTCAAGATCTACTCGGTAATGGCATGAAAATGAATCTGTGCAAGTTCAAAACCTAAGATAAGAAGACAAGGCCATTGTCATCCACCATCCTAACTCATATTCCTGCCACATGACTGGTAACAAATCTCCCAAGCCTTGACCCACTTTCCATTTGTATTGCTTTAAAGTCTGTAAAGTACTCTCTTCCAAATTTATGAAGTAGTTAAGGGAGAAATTACCATCTCCACTTTCCAAATAAGGAAACCAAAAATTGGGGCAGGTTGGGGGTAGGGGAAATGATTTGTCCATTAGCATGAAGTGGCAGAATCAAAATTGAAATTGAAGTTTTCTGATTCTAGACCTAGAGCTCTTTCTGTTGCATCATGTAGCCTCTCACTCTGTAATCCATTATAATAATGTCAATAATAAAAGGCTTGATGTTTGAATGATGACACCCATTATGTTGCAGGTGTCCAAAAATATCTAAAAGCTATCACCACAACCTCAATGGGAAGATTAATTATCTTTGTTTAAAAACCCATTTTAATCAGTTTCAACAATCCATTTGATCTGAACATTAAGGATGTGTTGTAATCTAAACACAAGTTTTCAATCTTTTTTTATTTTGACAATAAATCATTTGACAATAAATTCTATTACACTAGAATTATAATGTGTAAGCACTAAAAGATGCTTATAGATTATCTAGCCCAACTTTTCTGTTTTACAGATAAGGAAATCAAGTCTAAGAGAGGTGAGTGACTTTCCCAAGGACAAAGTTTAGCAAACTTATTTCATGTCCATCATTTTCTTATTTTTTCCATTCTTGTTTTTCAAACTGATATGGAATAAAAGAGTAGGGTACAACAAATACAACACCACCTAAAATGCATAATAGTATATGATAAAGACAAAGGGGAAATCTTTAATCCTCCATAAAGTTTAAGGGGGAAAATCTTTGGTTACCTCCAGTCTGGTAAATCCTGGAAGAGTTGTCAGCTACAGGTAGAAATATAACAAATATGCATTTGAAGTATGGGTGTAAATAGAAGCAAGAAAAGGCAATATGACATGGAGGAGGGACTAGATATTTAATTTGACTTGAAAGTATACAATATGAATAAATGAATGAGTGACTAATGAATGATAGGTCAACAAAGATAGATAAATAGATGTAAGCAGGTAAGTAGATAGATAGGTATGTGCATAGATAAATAGATAAACATGTATAGACAAATAGCCAGGTATGTAGATAGATAGATAGACAGATAGATAGATAGATAGATAGATAGATAGATAGATAGATAGATAGATAGATAGATAGATAGACAGATAGATGGATAGATAGATAGATAGATTGATAGATGGATCAATGGATCGATGAGTGGATCAATAGATCGATGGATGGATGAATGGATGGATGGATGGATGGATTGATGGATAGAGAGAGAGAAAGATGCTAGTAGGTCAAAAAGCAGTAAGTACCTACAAGGTTTGAGGCACTGCACTAAGGGCTAGAAGTACAAATATGAGGCCATCACTGCCCTCAAGAAGAAATCTTTCTAATGGAAGAGAAAATATATTTAGGGAAATGGTGAACTAAGAAAGGAAGTTTAGGTCTGGGAAGTCATGATGATGAATTTAATTTATGGGATATTCAACTAACATACCATTTTCGGAGGGATGGCACTATTGATTGCTTACTGTGCCCAGAGTAAAAGGTGGAAAGCATATTGGGGAACACAATAAGGAATACATTGTGAAGTATATATGGACATCTCATTCAATCACCTACAAAAACTTCAAGAGGATATAATCTCATTAGTTGAGAGTATGTGCATTCATGAATTCATGCATTCTTAAAATATAAAAATATGTGCATATTTGGGAAGGGAAAGGGTGAGGAGGTCTTATTTAATTGGTGTAGTAAACTCTACATAGTTGATTGTGTGAGGTTCATAGATAAAATAATATGAGGCTTTTTATTCCCATCTTCTAATTTTACAGTGAAGAAAGAGAAATCCCACAGTCAACTCACAGAGATTTGCCCAAGATTATATTTGTAGTATGTGACAGAGTAGAGGTTTGAATTTAGGGTTTTAGGATGCAAGCTTGTCATATTTTCCATTAAACTATTCTAACTGCTTGAATTGTTTTATAAAATGCATCCCAATTTCTAAATAGTTTCTAAATATGATCTATAAGACCCATTAATCTAGCTACTGGTCCCAAGCTCTTACAACTTCTAGGCAAGAGTAGGGAAAAAGAAAGGAAATAGCATTTATTAAGTGCCTACTATATGCCACCCCTTGAACTCTTTCTAGAATGTCTTTTTTAAATTATCTTATCTATATCCCTTACCACCAATCTTCTCCACCCACCCACTCTTCCACTCTTTTCTCATTCTCCTTTTTCTTCAGTTCCCCTCACAGACATAATACATTTTAGAAGACATCAGAGCTGAACCCTAGCAGTTCCAGAGGAACTCATTGCCCCTTTTACAATGGAAGTGCTAAAAACAAAAAGAACGAGACAAATTTTAACTCTAACAGTCAAGTACCACTAAAAAAAATGAATGAATGGATAAATGAATGAACAAATGATTTTGGCAATTTACTGAATGTAAGAAAAAAAACTGTAGAGATGGTAAAGTGAGAGGAAGACTTCCCTAAGAAACACATCTGTTCTTAGCAAAAAGAACCTGGTGTACATCACAAAAAAGCAACTAACACAGCTTTTAGCATAAGCAAATAACAAGACCCAAAGGTTGTATCAACAAAATGACTCAGAGGAATTTGTTTGCATCAGAGGGAGATCACGGATAGCAGACTGCCAAGTGCATCAGTGCATTTTGTGGACAGATCATTGTAGATCAAACTGAAAGATATTTTAAGACCTATTGAGTACTTTTTTTGTAAAAGTCCATGTGGCTCAGAGTAGAGAACATTACATCTGTAGTCATAAGACTTGAATTCAAATCCTACTTATGTTATTTGTTACCTAGTTGTTCTATGACCTTAGTTAAGTCACTGCCTATGCCTCAGTTTCTTCATCTGCATAGCCTTTAAGATCCCCTTTAGCAGACTGTCTGCTTTTTGATCCAGTCATACCACTCCTAGGCTTATACCCCAAAGAGATAATAAGGGAAAATACTTGTACAAGAATATTTGTAACTGCACTCTCTGTGGTGGCAAAATAATTGGAAAATGAGGGGATGCCCTTCAATTGGGGAATGGCTGGACAAATTGTGGCATATGTTGGTGATGGAATACTATTGGGCTAAAAGGAATAATAAAGTGGAGGAATTCCATGGAGACTGGACAACCTCCAGGAAGTGATGCAGAGCGAGAGGAGCAGAACCAGGAGAACATTGTACACAGAGACTGATACACTGTGGTACAATTGAATGTAATGGACTTCTCCATTAGTGGCAATGCAACGATACTGAGCAACTCAGGGGGATGTATGAGAAAGAACACTATCCACATCCAGAGGAAAAACTGTGGGAGTAGAAACACCAAAGAAAAACAACTGCTTCGCTACATGGATCATGGGGATATGGTTGGGGATATAGACCCTAAATGATCATCCTAGTGCAAACACCAACAACATGGAAATGGGTTCTGATCAAGGAAACCCAGTGGAATTGTGTGTTGGCTACAGGAAGGGGAGGAAAAGAATATGATTCTTGTAACCAAGGAATAATGTTCTAAATTGACTAAATAAATTTTTCAAAAAGGAAAAAAAAAAGATCCCTTTTAGCCCAAAATCTATGACCCTATAAACTCCACAAGACAAATAGTACAATAGAGTAAAATATTCTCCATATTTCACAATGAGAAAAGAAGTAGCCTAGCAGAATGACTGGAGTTCAGAGTCAGAAGACCCAGGTTCAAATACAGATTCTGATGTGTTTTTTTAGCTGAGTGACCCTAGGCAAATCACATAGCTTCTAAGTGCATCAAGAAAACTCCCTAGGTTCTGGATGGGCAGGAAGTTCTCACTCTGGAACCTCCCCATGTTGACAAAAATCACAAATCTTTGCTATAGGGATATATTTACAAGACACAGAAATGTTTGAGGAGTTGCCCATTGTCACATAGCTAAAAAATGACAGAACCAGCATTTGAAAAGTTCTATTATGTGTCTGTGTGTGTGCACATAGAGAGAAGAGAAGGGAGAGAAGAGAAAAAGAAACAGAGAGAAAAGAGAAGAATGGGAGAGGAGAAAGAGAGCCACTACAACAGCCCACAAGTCAAAAAAGCACTTGAACTCAACTCTTCCTAGTGGTGAGGCTTTCTGTCCACTAAGTCATGCTGCTTTCAATGCGTTTTCAGGTTGTTACTAAACATAAGAATATACAAATCAAAATCTCTAAAAACTACAGTTGTTTAAAAGTACAAAGTACTGCTTCCAAAGGCAGTTTTCCCAATCAGGAGATGCCTTTAAACTTAAGCTAAGTGAGTATTGATCGGGAAGAATGTTGTAGGGGGCAGCTGGGTGGCTCAGTGGATTGAGAGTCAGGCCTAGAGATGGGAGGTCCTTGGTTCAAATCTGGACTCAGACACTTCCCAGCTGTGTGACCCTGGGCAAGTCACTTGACCCCTATTGCCTAGCCCTTACCACTCTTCTGCCTTGGAGCCAATTGACTCCAAGACAGAAGGTAAGAATTTATTTAAAAAAATAAAAAAGGAGGAATGTTGTAAAAAAGGGATTGCTTTCCAAGTACAAGTCAGATTTAGTGATCTCTGACTTCTCTTCCAATTCTAGGAGTCTTCATAATACCACTAGACTTACTCTGAACTGGACAGACTGTATCTAGTTCTTTGCATTCAATAAAATGTAACCTTCCTGAGGACAGAGATTATCTCATTTTTAGCTTTCTGCCCCCAGTCTAGCATAGTTCCTGCACATAGTAGGCACTTAATAAATGTCTACTGAATCAAAATGAGCCCTGGGCACCATATTATAAAAGGAATATTGGCAAACCAAAGGGCAGCCAGGGCAATGAAAGGTCCGGAAATTGTGTCCTCTCTGGAAGGATTGAAGAACTAAGGGTAGTCATGTGAAGATGAAAAGCTTAAGGGAAGAAAGAAGGAGGATAGGTATGACAGCCATCCTAAATATCTGAGCAGTTGTTATAAAGGAACTCAATTAGATTTGTTCTGGGGAAATCCATGAGACAGAACAGAGGAAAGGATGAGTTTTACAATGAAAAATAATCCATCCTAATACAAGAACAAGTTCCTGATAATTATTGCTATTCTAACTTGGAATGGGCTGCTTTATAAAACAGTGAACTCTTTATCACAAGAAATGTTCAAATAAAGGTAGGAATACCATGTGTCAGGGATTCCTAGGTTGGATTTAAAGTTGAACCAGATGATTCTAAGTTTCCTTGTACTGCTCAATCTACGAGTCAATTCCTTGCTATTATTTCTTCCCGTGTGACACTTGCCTTGTTTTGACTTGGACATTTGATTTTATTAATGGCAAAAAGATGTTTGATCCATTCTGTCAGTCAGCAAATAGAAATGATCTATGATGATTTGATGCCACTTTGTCATCTTCAAAAAATTATCTGCTCCCAAAATTTGGGCATCAAGAGGTTGTGTTCATACAAATGCCCTAAGCTATGAAGTTCTCTTCCCATAGTGATCAGGCCCAGGCCCAGCCTCAACATGTAGAAATTGAGAGGTTTATTTTTATAAATGTGCCTACAGGCTATTAGCAGAATGTGTTCTTTCCTGTGTCCTAATTTTACCCTGTTTAAAATGAGAGTCAGATGCTTTCCAGTCTCACAGGATATCAAAGATCAGAAGGAAAAAGGAAAGGGTGCTTGTTGAGTGCCAGATTGCAGGAAGACTGGGGTAGGAACCTCTGTTGCATCTGTAGAAAAGAACTGGAGAGGAGAAATATAAAAAGGCTCTCAGTACTGAGAGAAATTGAAACTGAAACTGGAACAGAGCCTAAAGCAGTGGTTCTCAATTTTTTTTTATCCATGGCACAGTATTATTCTTTGACATGACTAGAGCACACAGGTCTAAACTCCAAAAATTTTGAGGCACCCCAAGCCTTTGAGAACCAAAATTAAGCAATTTTCTAGTGAAGTGATAGATGAGATTTGTGCATCAGGTAGGTTCGATCTTGTTATTTTTAAGGTTCTTTTCAACTCTGAGTCATGGAATCACAAGCCCTTTTCAGGACTGCTCATCCACCTTCACTGTCCATCTTTCACCCAAATTTTACCTGTAACTCCAAGAACCTGTAGGATATACAGTACAACAGCCATGCTCCAGTAAAACCATCTTGGCAGATGTGCAAAATCAGGTTGAGGGTAATCAACGGTCCTCAACCCCTATCAGTAAGAAAAATGTTTACCTCAAGCCTATGAAGACTTGGGGAAACCCCAAGGAATGGGCCAATAAGAACGATTTGTTCCAAAAGCCATGAAGTCACTGAACTATGAAATGCTTAGAGCTTGGTCAGACATGAAGGACATCAAGGTCATCCACTGCATTACAAACCATCGCCAGTCTTCCTGACTTTTGTCTTGCCATTGGACTTCCATGAGTCTGGAAGACAGAATGAGGCTGATGACTTTGTACAACTCTGCCTCACTTAAATCCAGCTCACTCTCCATCACTCCATGATGTCACTGGTCCTTTTTGAAAACAAAGGAGAAATGACAGCAAAATCACATAGCTAGAAGTGGCCTCAGAATCTGTGTAGCCCAACCTATTCCCATGCATTCTACTCATGCAAAAAAATTTAGAACTAAATAGAACAATAGGTCAAGGTTGGAGGACTCGAGTCTTGAATAGGGGGATGTTATTATCTGTTCAGAAAATTACTAGAAGCCTAAATCTAACTGAAATCATCTACATGACAACCAACCTCTCAGGCACAGAAGTGTTCCAGGATTGAAGGTCTAAGATTAAGGATTCCTGAGGAAGAAATGTTGAATTCAGGTAAGAATCCCAGGTCTACCACTTACTCCTATGAGAACTTGGACTTCATCTCATTGGGCCTTTGGACTAAATGGCCTCTGAGTTCTTATCTAAATCCATGCTCCCATGGACTGAGAAGTGTTTCCTAATATTGAAGTTATTGATCAATATGTCTATTTTGTATTTTTTTGGAATAGGACCCTCCCCACTCTCAAATCCAGAATTCAAGATTTAACAAATGAGGATTAAATCTATGGGCAGGCTGACTAGTTTAAGGGAGATGGCCATCCACTCAAAACAGGAATTATAAAGGTAAAAAAGTATCCTCCAAGATCATAGCATCTAGGACCCATTTAGTGTGCAATGCAAAAGGAGCCATTTTACCTCCAGCCTCTTAGAGAAAAATGAACAATAAACTAGCAAAAATACATGGAAATCTCTGTGGGAACCTCCTGTCCTTGCATCAAGAAGAAGAAAATACAGACACACACACACACACCACCACCACCACCACCACCACCACCACCACCACAACTGTCTCTAGTGATTATATGAAATTTTATTTTTATTGTTGTTTTGATTGATAGCATGATTATAATTCCTGCTTTTTTTTAATTAACACCAAATTTTGTTCCAGTCACTCATTTTCATTCTGTTTTTACTTTTTAGATCTATTTCTTATAGACAAGAGATAATTGAGTCTTGTGTCCTTACTCCTTTTATCTCTCTTTTGTTTTATTGGATTGTTTAATCCATTCATATTTAAAGCCATTATTATATTTGTGTTTTACATGATTTATTTCATTTACATTGCTTTTCATCCTCTTAATAACCAACCTTTCTATAGAGCTTTTTAGGGTTTACATACATTATATAACACCCTGGGGAGTAGATATTACCATTACCCCCATTTTTATTGTTGATGAAAGTGAGGCTGAAAGAGATTAATTGACTTGCCTAGGGTAATATAACTAGAATCTGAAGTAGAATTTGAATTCAGGTCTTCATGTCCTCAAGTCCAGTGTTCTAAGTACTACACATCTTTTAAGTCAGTGCATCTCCCCCTGTGATTAGATGGGCTTAGATTATACCTATAAGCTCTCCTTTCTCCACTCCCATTTGTTTACCCTCCCCTCAGGTCTTAGTTTCAGTTGTTCCTTTCTCTTTTATTTAATCATTTATTTCTTCTCTTCTTTTGACTCTTCACCTACCTATGTGACTGTCAGAAATTTCCCTCCCCTCCAGTTCCTAAGCTATATTATTTTTTTTGCTGTCTTTTTTTTGTTTGTCTTTATTCTCTGTCCCTAGGGGATGGACAAGATTCTGAAGAATCAGATTTGAGAGCTTTCATCCAATTTCTACATTTTGTAGATGTTACTAGATCCTCTCTCTCTCTCTCTCTCTCTCTCTCTCTCTCTCTCTCTCTCTCTCTCTCTCTCTCTCTCTCTCTCTCTGTTGTAATGCTCTTGGAAATATCAGATCATGAGGAAAATAATGTCAGACGGAAATTGTGCTTTGGGATAATCATTACCATATGTCACAAATCATGAGGTTTAGCCCCATCCCCTACCCTCACCATTATTCATCTCCATCTCAAAGGCCATGCCATATCATCTTAAGGTTTATGTGGCTTCTTCCATTTCAGGGGCTTTATGCCTGTAGGAACTCATATATTTCCTCTGCTTGGGCAGTATGCTACTCATGGAAGTAATATCCTCAGAGGAGGTATACAAACTGCCCCCCAGACTATTCTCACAACAAAATTCCTGTCACTCACCTCAAGCACATCTTGTGCACTGAGGGAATACCGTTGAGAAATACAGGTATCAAAAAAAAAGAAAGAAAGAAATATAAGCATCCTTTTCACATCATGATTTTCCCCATTGCATTTTCGATATATGTTGGGTTGACTTAAGAAATTAAGTGGGAATTTTGGGGGAGTTTTGTGGATGCTGCAGACAACATACAAAGGCTAACAGATGACAGAGGAAAAGTTTAAAGTACATAAATTATATGTGCATATTGTATTATATGATATCAACATATTTTATCTTTTAATGCTACAAATATAGACACTGCTCAGGGAGGGGTAGTATCTCTGGTATGGAGGGCTTGTGGTGCCCTCCTAGGGCAGCTCTCCAGCCTCTGACCCCCCCACCTGACACCCAGCTCTCACTTGTGGCTCCCAGTAGCTGCTAGCATGTGGCAGCGGCCACACCCCGGGCAACGGCTTCGACAGGCCGGCCAAACCTTGTGAGGGTAGCCATCGGGTCGTCGTGGACCCCTAGTGAACCAGGGCTTTGCTCACCCAGCATGTGAAGACTGCTTCAGCGGAACAGGCGGAAGAAACCAATAAGAAGGTTCAACTGCTGAGAGGGCGACGCAGCAAAGCACTGTACGGCCATCCAATGCAGCTGAGGAAGTCTCCAGAAGTAACAATTTTTCGTGCCACTGGACCCAGGCTTCCAACGCCGAGAGAGTGGGACTGTCTCTGTGCATCGACTTTTCCACTTAAATCTCCTTCACACACAAGTATCTTTGTGCACACTCATCTATCCTAATCCCGTCCACCCTCTTCAAGACCTGCGGCGATGGGGGAGAGACGACGCAACAGGTGGAGGTGACCACTGGCAGTAGTAGTCACGATCCTGCACGTAGGCGGCCCACGGACCAGTGGTCACTCGGCTCTGTGGGCAGCAGGGACGTTTGGCAGCATCCTGGGGGACTGAGCAGCCCTCTCTAGGACAGCACTGTTCACCCTAATCAAGGGAGGGGACTAGAAAAGGTGTCCCAAACATTGCCTGCCCTACAAACACCCGGTCAGCACACTGCGGCTGGCGGGTCATCCCTTTAAGCAATCGAAAACAAAGAAAACAAAACACAAAGAAACTCCGACTAGGAGCATGGAACATCAGGACATTACTTGATAGAGAGAATACCCCAAAAACTGAGAGAAGAACAGCTCTAATCGGTAAAGAACTGGAGCGATATAACATTGGCATCGCAGCATTAAGCGAAACACGCTTACCAGAAGAGGGATCACTCAGCAAACCCACCACTGGATACACCTTCTTCTGGAAAGGTAGAGCCTCAAATGAAGACAGAATCCACGGTGTTGGCCTGGCCATCAAGACCAGTTTGCTCAAACAGCTGCCAGACTTGCCTGTGGGCATCAGCGAGAGGCTCATGAAGATCCGTTTGCCTCTCAGCAAAGACCGGTATGCCACAATCATCAGCGCATATGCCCCAACACTGACCAGCACAGAGGAGACCATCGAGCAGTTCTACTCTGACCTGAGTGCCATCCTGCACTCAGTGCCCACAAATGACAAGCTGATACTACTGGGAGACTTCAACGCCTGCATTAGCCAGGACCATGAAAGATGGAAAGGAGTGCTCGGCAAACACGGTGTGGGCAAAATGAACAACAACAGCCGACTGCTACTCAGCAAATGCTCAGAGTTTGAACTCACCATCATGAACACTGTGTTTAGAATGGTGAACAAATATAAAACAACGTGGATGCACCCACGATCAAAACAGTGGCATCTCATTGACTACATCATTGTACGCCGGCGAGACATCCAGGATGTAAAGATCACCAGAGCCATGAGAGGAGCTGAATGCTGGACAGACCACTGATTGGTTAGGGCAACTCTTCAAATGCGCATTGCGCCTCGCCATCCAAAATGCGCCCAGACAGTTCATGCATTTTACAACGTGAGTTGTCTTAGAGATCCATCTCATTTGCAAACATTCCAGTCCTGCCTGGACGACAAGCTGTCTGCCAAGGGACCACTCACTGGAAGCTCAACCGAGAAATGGAACCAGTTCAGAGAAGCAGTGAAGGAAACATCAAAGGCAGTCCTAGGCCCCAAACAACGCAACCACCAGGACTTGTTTGACGAGAACAACACTGCTATTGAAGACCTATTGAGCAAAAAGAACAAAGCCTTTATGGAGTGGCAAAATAACCCAAACTCTGCTCCTAAAAAGGACAGATTCAAATCTCTCCAAGCCACGGCGCAGCGTGAGATCAGGAAGATGCAAGACCAATGGTGGGGAAAAAAGGCAGAAGAAATCCAGCATTTTGCTGATATGAAAAACTACAAACAATTTTTCAGTGCCCTCAAGACTGTCTATGGGCCATTAAAACCCACCACCACTCCCTTGCTATCCTCGGACGGTGACACTCTCATAAAAGATAAAAAAGGCATCAGCAACAGGTGGAAAGAACACTTTGGTCAGCTTCTCAACTGACCCTCTTCAGTCGACCAAAGTGCCCTTGACCAGATTCCCCAAAACCGCACTATTGAACAACTTGACGTCCCTCCTTCAATAGAGGAAGTCCAAAAAAACATGAGTGCAGGCAAGGCACCCAGTAAAGACGGGATCCCAACTGAGGTGTATAAGGCCTTAAATGGAAAGGCGCTCCAGGCATTCCACATAGTGCTGACCAGCATATGGGAAGAGGAAGACATGCCCCCAGAACTCAGAGATGCCTCCATCGTAGCCCTATACAAGAACAAAGGCTCACAAGCAGCCTGTGACAACTACAGAGGCATCTCACTACTCTCCACTGCTGGAAAGATCCTCGCCCGTGTTATACTCAACAGACTCCTGTCATCTGTTTCAGAGCAGTACCTGCCTGAATCACAATGTGGCTTCCAACCAGATTGCAGCACCATCGACATGGTCTTCAAGGTGAGGCAAATGAAGAAAAAAATGCCTTGAGCAGAACCTCAGTCTCTACATTGTCTTCATAGACCTGACAAAGGCATTCAACACAGTGAACAGGGACTCATTGTGGGTGATCCTCAGCAAGCTCGGTTGCCCAGCAAAATTCGTTAAGACTGATCCAGCTCTTTCATGTCGACATGACAGGGGAAGTCCTATCTGGTAGAGAGACTTCCGATCGCTTCAACATCTCCAATGGCGTAAAACAAGGCAGTGTCCTCGCTCCAGTACTATTCAACCTATACTTCACCCAAGTATTACGACATGCTGTGATGGATCTAGACCTGGGCATCTACATCAAATACCGACTGGATGGCTCACTATTCGACCTTCGCCGCCTGACTGCAAAAACAAAGACAACAGAGAGACTCATCCTGGAAGCTCTCTTTGCAGATGACTGTGCTCTCATGGCCCACCAAGAAAATCATCTTCAAACTATTGTGGACAGGTTCTCTACCGCAACAAAACTGTTTGGCCTGACTATCAGCCTCAGCAAAACAGAGGTGCTGTTCCAACCTACACCAGGGAGGCCAACGAACCAGCCGTGCATTACAATCGACGGCACACAGCTTTCTAAAGTCAACACTTTCAAGTACCTGGACAGCACCATCGCCAACGACAGGTCCCTAGACCTCGAGATTAATGCCAGGATCCAAAAGGCCAGCCAGGCACTCGGGCGGCTGCGCTGAAAAGTCCTCCAACACAGCGGTGTAAGCACTGTGATGAAGCTCAAAGTGTACAATGCAGTGGTGCTCAGCTCACTCCTGTACGGTTGTGAGACATGGACACTGTACCGGAAGCACATGAAACAGCTGGAGCAATTCCACCAACGCTCCCTCCGGTCAATCATGAGGATCCGATGGCAGGACCGAATCTCCAACCAGGAAGTCCTCGACAGAGCCAACTCCACCAGCATCGAAGTCATGGTCCTCAAAACCCAGCTACGATGGTCTGGACACGTCATCCGCATGGACCCACAGCGAATACCAAGACAGGTATTCTATGGTGACCTGTCAGCTGGACTCAGGAAACAAGACCGACCAAATAAAAGATTCAAGGATCAGCTAAAGTCCAACTTGAAGTGGGCTGGCATTACACCAAAGCAACTAGAACTCGCTGCCTCTGTCAGAAGCAGCTGGCGCACCCACATTCACCATGCCGCCACCACCTTTGAAGATGAACAACGTCGACGTCTTGCCGCTGCGCGTGAACGCCGACACCAGGCCACAGCTGCACCTCCCGTAACAACTGGCGCCCCACACCCCGTGTGCCACAAACTCTGCACCTCAGCCTTTGGACTCCAAAGCCACATGAAGGTACATCAATAGATGATAATGCACAAAGACAATAGTCATTCTCGGTCACCGAGAGACTACCACTATAAATCCTCATAAATGAAAAAGAAAAAAAAATCATACTTCCAGTCTGGTATGAAGAGAGCCAAAAAAGAAATTATGCAAATTTTCCAAATCCTAGGAATACCACATGTCTAACCTCTGCAATGTGGAAGGGGATAACTGTACTCTGTTGCTTTTTTCTAGAATAAAATGTCCCCTGTTAGTCCTGATTCCATTCCCTCTTCTGAATCACTTATTCCCTTCTGTTTCACACCTCCTCTCTCTCCATTTATGCAGCCCACCATTATACAATTCTATGCTACATAATACATTGATTCATCTCTAGGGGCCAAGAAGTTTAGTACATGGTGAATCAATTCAACTCTTCCATCTTTACTTCTCTTGGTTAAGTTTTCCTTAAATCTTTAGCCCTTCATATCCCTTTATTCCTTGATGAAACTTCTTGCTTCTTCTTTTATTCTGTGGGTCAATCTGTTTATCTTTTTTTTTAATTTATCTTCAAAATTTACATAGATTTCTTCACCTTTTAAATTTAATATTCCATAAAATTTCTACCCTTCTGTTGTTTCATTTTTCTGACCCATTTTTTCTATATTTAGCTCTTTATTTCTTCTACTCCATTTTTCATTGTCTGAAAACAATTCATGCATCCTGTGAAGTGTGATATGGAAATCACTTTAAAGGACTGATATATATTAATTTAAGGTCGCCAAGGAATTCAGCTATGTAATTCCTAAATGACAACTCAAGTCAGCAGTCAACCTTTTATGGAGTTTTTAATTACAAACAGGAGGAAGAAAGGTATTAGAGAGAGAGAGAGAGAGAGAGAGAGAGAGAGAGAGAGAGACAGAGAGAGAGAGAGAAAGAGAGAGAGAGAGACAGAGACAGAGACAGAGACAGAGACAGAGACAGAGAAAGAGAGAGAGAGAGAGAGAGAAAGGGGAGAGAAGGGAATAGGGCTTAAATACCCCCTCTGTTTAGGCTGAGCCAAAGGCCCAAGCCCTTAGATAGCTGAAGCAAAGAAAAGAGATCAGTCCCTATCACTCACGTGACCAAAATGGAGAAACAGTCTCAGGGGCCTCCACCTCCAGCCTCCTTCAGAGCAAGCTCTCCTCTCAGACTCTCCAGGAGCTCTCCCTCCAGGACCTCTCTCCTCTCAGACTCCTTCAGAGAAAAACCTCTCAGAGCAAAACCTCTGGAACTCTCTTTCTGTCCTCAGACCCCGCTATCTTTAAGCACACAATCTAAGTTCCCTCCCCTCAGTTCTCACATCTACCAATCACTGTCGATGTCTCCCCTGTGCCAATGGTGGCTCTAGCTTAACCTAGGACCACCCAGAGGTCTATGCCCTTTGCACATGTCTGTTGAAGGTCATATTCTCAAATAATTAAATCTTGATCTTTTCTGCAGCCCTTCCTAAATCCTTTTACTCTGAATAGGGTGGAGATTGTATTTTCCAAGACCTGGTTCTGTCATTCCAAGTATCTCTATTGTATCAATTCTAAAATCAATAATGACTCAAAGAACTTCCTGTTCTATGCTTAAGCATAGGTCAAAGCCCTTTCCATTGTTTAGCAAAAGGTTTCTGTCCTAAAGTAGTCTTAAGTAGGGAGGAGAAAGATCCTCCCATGCCAAGGGGTTTCACATTCCAATAGAGTTCTTACTATCAGTAGGAAATTTTTTCCAAGTATGAAATTTCCCAATGGTGAAATTTCCAACATTCATAAGTCTAAGAAATTTTAAGGTTTACAGAAGCAGGTAAGAATAAGTGATTTTATGTCCAATGTTTATCAATGGGGAAACTGAGGCCCAAGAAGTAGAAAGTCCCTGTCTCAAGCTTGGAGATTCAATAATGGACCTGAATCTAGAATACAGTTCTAAAAGCTAGACTGATATTTAGGCAGAGGATCAGGATTTCTATTGTATTCCCAAGAAGAATATTTTTATAGCATTAATATCTGCAAATGACTTTAACTTCTTAAATGTAAAACTTTCAGGTACTCTTAATGCCAAGAATGTAGTCTTCTGATCAAGGAATAGCAGAGTTTCAATAAGAAAGCTAGTCCTGTGATTTCAGGTAGTCCTCATAGAAAGAAGGCACATAACAACTGTTCATTAATATCCACTCCATTGAATTGCAGTAATTTCCATCTCCATTTGAAATAGTCAACAAAATATTGAAGCTATTCTGTAGTCCAAAGTTGGGGGGTGCAAAATAAAACCAGTTCACTTTAAAACCTCAATCCAAGGTCTTTATTGAAGGAAATACTTTCTAATCACTATATCCATTCTATTCTATAGACCAGAAAAGCTTCACGAAGAGACCATCTATTGAAAACCACTTATCTGGCTTCCAGAAATGTACTAGAAAATGGAAATTGAACAAAAGCTAATGCCTAGAGTACATCCATTTGTAGATGTGAAATGCATTTCACATAAGTATCTGTGTTTGGAAAGGAATTCAGAAGTAGCCTGCATGTATGCCCTTTTCTAAGAAAAAAAGAGAGATTATATAAATTACTTTTTGTTAATAATTATTTTTAAATCAAGAATGGCTAGAGTTTGGGCAATTTCAGAGAATGAATTGGAATAAGATTGTTTTCACCACTTTAAAAATCATAAAACTTTTAAAATGAGCTGATTTGATTTATGATTCCAATGTTGCTCTGGAAACAGATAATCACACTTTCGGAGCTTAAGCTCAATTCCAGAATTTTTTAAGATGAATCAACTTACATCAATGATCTTATTGACATAGTACCATTTATGATAGCCAGATGGAGATGGCAGAATGTCCCATGAGAAATTATCTCCTACAATGCAAAAATTAGACCAAATTAAAACAAATTCAGAATATAGAAGTTGACTCCAAGAATATATTAGTAGCAGAACAGTTTGGTACAAAAGAAGTTGGATTTGAAAACAGAATTCAATTCTATAAACATTTATTAGACACATATATGTAGCTATTTAAGATTTACAAAAAACTTTATATAATCTTTACTACAACCTTATGAAATTAATACCCATCTAATATATGGGGAAACTAAGACTGAGATTATGCAATTAGTAAGAAACTGAGGTAAGATTTGAACTCTGTTCTTCCTGACCACAACTCCATAGGTCTATCCAATGTATCCCCTGACTGCCCAATGCTAAGCACTATGGATATAAAGAAAAGGGGTATATGGAGTGTTCAGGGAGGATTAATACCTCTGGTATGAGCACTTGCTGAGCCCCTTTCAGGGTTGCTCATCCACTTTTGGAATCCACTTATCACCCAACTTTTCCCTGTGGCTCCAAGAACTTTTATAACATGCACAATAGCTATACTCCAGTAAAATTGTCTCCACAGACAGGCTAAACCAGATTGAGGGTAACTAATAAGGGAGATGTCTACCCTAAGCATGTGAAGTCTTCCCTCCTTTGAAATGGGTAGATGAGAACAATTTGTTCCAACTGCCATGAAGACAACTGAAGCAGGTGCTATGGAGCCCTTAGATCTTGGTCAAACATCAAAAATGCCAGGATCCTCCACTGCATCCTGGGCCACTGCTAGTGGTCTTAACTTTTGTCTTACCACTGGACTTCAATGATGCTGGAAGAAAGAATAAGGCTGATGACTGTGCAGCTCTGCCTCACTTACATCCAATTCATCCACAAATCAAGACATCAACCAGTGATGGCATTGACCCTCTTTGAAAGGAAGAATGAACAGAAACAACAAAGGCAAAAGTATTCTCTCCCCTCAAGGAATTTATATTCTACAAGGAGGATAAAAATTGTGCATAAAAAGTTATTATGTAAATTATATTATATACTAATAAATACAAAGTAATTTCAAGAGGGTGAGAGTGCTAATACCCAAGAAGTCAGGATTTGGGATTTGGGGAATCTTTGAAGCAGAGGTAAAGAGGAAACCAACACGTGAGGTATGAGGGAGAACAGATAGGAAACAGAATGTCAAGTAGACCAGTTTGCCTGAAAGATTGTGAAACTGAGAGATTTTTTTAAAGCAAGTCTTCCAAGATCACAAAGCTAGACAGTGAACAAGTTCAAATTTCAGGAAGAACTGAGGTTTTCCTGACTCTTGGTCCAGCTCACTGCACCACTGTGTCCTCTAGTAGTCTAGTAAAAAAAAAAAAAGTCTAAGGATAGTCATGTTGTATGTGAGGGTTTGCTGAGCTCTTTTCAGAGCTACTCATCCACTTTAGGTGTTCACTTGTCACCCAACTCTCACCTGTGATGCCAAGAAACTGTAGTATGTACAGTGGCCAGTAAAACTGTCTCTGTAGATGGGCTAAACCAGGTTGAAAGTAACCAACAGAAGTTATAGAGGCATCTACCCCAAGCATGTAAAGACTTCCCCCAGTGGAACATTTTTTCCAACAGCCATGAAGACATGAAGGTGGCTGAAGTAGACATTGAGAAGCACGTCTATCTTGGTCAAACTTTGGAAATGCCAATGTTATCCACTACATACTGGGCCACTGCCAATGGTCTTAACTTGTTCCTTCCCACTGGACTTCAGTGATTCTGGAAGAAAGAATAAGGCTGATGACTTTGTGCCACTTTGCCCCACTTAAATCCAATTCACACAAAACATCACCCTGTAATGTCATTGGCCCTCTTAAAAAATGAAGGATGAATGACAACATTGATAGACATGGTAGTTTGCTTCGGGTACGTTAAAGGAAAATTGTGCGATGTAGTGCGTGGACTTACTTTGTGTTAAGTGAGAGGGCAGATATAAAACCCTCGGTAAAAATCTGAGAAAGAAAATTTCTGTCAAATAAGAAGTTTCTTGCTACTGGAACTATATTAGCAGACTCTAGTCCTTGCACACATTTAAGGCAACTCTGGGTGATAACCTGTCAAAGAATCCATTCCCTCCTCATCTCCTCAACTTGACCTCATAGAATTTCTATCTACCGTCAAAGCTCAGTTCAGATGCTGTTTCCAATGCATTCTTTCTTGATCCCTCTCCTCTTGTTATTAACACTCTCCTTCTTGAAAGTAATTTTGCATCCACTTACTCATGTATATGTACTATCTTAGCTACTAGTAAAAAAATAAACTCCTTGAGGGTATGAACTCTCATTTTCATATCTCCAAGTCCCAGCTTGGTTACATAGAAGATATTTAATAAATGATTATTGAATTAAATTGAAGTATACTGCACAAGGAATTCTTAAATTGAATGGGAGATTGAACTAGATGGCCTTTAACATTCCTTCACTGTTCATTATTTTGGCTTCTCTCTTTACTCTGCTATTGATGATTTCTTCATTTAAATTCATTCTGAATAATATGGTGCTCCATTTCTTTTTTTCTCAGGACATGTTCCAATTTCATTGCCTTCTCAACCATGACTAAAACATTGTCTTCCTCACCAGTCTGAATTGTTACCACCCTTTTCCATTGGCAATTCAGTCACCTCCTCTTTAATTCATGGTTAACTGTATTACCCTTTATTTATGGTTCCTCAAACCATAATCATTAACAAGACTATTTATATCCAATGGCCTGACCAATACCAGTTGGAATTATTTTTTCCAAAATAGACCTGGTGAAACTTATTAGCATTAATTAGCTAGGAGTTACCAAGAAAAGTCAGTAGCAAAAACATGCTAAAAATAATACTCATGAGCTTAAACAAATATAAATAAAACTAAAGGACTTACTTCAATAACCTCTATTCTCTTTAAATGGGACTTGTTTCAATTTCTCATTCTGTCATATGTGTTCTCTAATTTCTTTTTCAAATTCTGGTATCTCTCTAGTGTTAAATTTGGAATATTTGGAAAGTACCAAGGCTAAACTCATCAGGGTTCTCCCAATTCTAGTTCCTCATCACAACTCCTCCTTCCTTTTTTGTGGGGAGGGGGTAAGATATTCAAATTTATTCTCCAGGCACAACTCCAGCAGAAGTTTGATGAGAGGGGCATAGGGATGAGTTGGAAGAAAAGGAGACAGGAGCCCCCTGTCCATTCAATGAAAGATTTATAACTAGAAGAAAGGAAACTTGAAGGTCATGTAGTCCAAATGCCTTTTACAGATGAGGAAACAAAGCCCAATAAAGGTTAAGGGAAATACTCATTATCCAATAGTAAGTAACAGAGCCTTCATTTGAACCTAAGCACTCTAATTTCAATCTGTGGTCTTTATTGTCCTATAAGAGAAAGATGCAAGTCAGATTTCTTTGAATTCCTATAACATTGATGTATATTCATTCTCAGAGCTGGAAAGCATCTTCGAAATCATCAAGTCAAAACTTTCATTTTACACAAAATGAAACCAAAGCCCAGAGGCATGAAGTGACTTTCAAAGTTATGTAGTGTTGACTGGTATATGGTTTATTTTTCTGATTTCTGGAGCATTTTTCCTCCAACTTAATCAAGCTATTTCTTATCAGTCAGTCAAAAGGCATTTATTAAGCATTATTAGAGCATGTAGGTGTTGAAGGAGGACTAGCAGCTCTAGTGTGAGGGTTTGCTGAGTACTTTCAGAACTGATCATTCACCTTTGAGGTCCACCTGGCACTCAGCTCTCAGTTGTGGCTCTACAAAACCACAGCATGTGCAGCAACCACACCCTGGTAAACCATCTTGAGAGATGGACTAAACTAGTCCAAGGGTACCCATTGGGCTACAAACCTGTGGGTCACTTGGGCAGATATTGACCTCAAGCATGGGAAGACTCTCCCCGGTAGAATGGACAGATGAGTACAATTTGCTCCAGTAGTCATGAAGACAATTGAAGCAGGTGCTGTGGAGCACCTAGAGCTGGGACAGGCATCAAAGAAGCCAAGGTCATCCCCTGCATCCCAGGCCATCACCAGTCATCCTGACTTTTGTCCTGCCACTAGACTTCAATGACTGGAAGAGTGAGGCTGATGCCTTTGGTTAACTCTACCCTGCTTAAATCCAATTCACATACAGGTCAGGACATCACCCAGTGATCATGTTTTCAAGGATGAAGGAAAAAACAACATGGAGCACTTACCATGTGCAAATCATCATGCTAAATCCTGGGGATTCAAAGAAAGCCAAAAATACAGTTCCTACCTTCAAGGAGCTCATTCTAATGAGGAAGACAACATGCAAACAAAAAGCAACCAAAAGACTGTTCTTACAAGACATATACAGTAAAATTAAAGGTAATTTCAGAGGGAAGGCACTATTAGTGGGGGAATAAGAGGAACCTATGATAAACATTAGATACTTCTCAAGCTATAAAGTAATTAATGATGGGTCTGGGTCATGAAATAAGGCAGAATAAAATGATAATTCAGAAAAAGCAAGAGGATTAGAAGAAACAAAGGAATGAAAGTCATTACACCCAATCCTTGTCTAAATTTCTGATATTAAAGGTAGTCGTTAGTCACCTGTCCTAATGTAGTCTCACCTGCAAATTTGATAAGAATCTCATCTATATGGTGATTCAATAAATTTACAGAATTTCTCTACTGCATCTTCTTTTGGTGCAAAAATTATAAATATTTGGTGTTAGTCTTTTTTACAAATGCTTATAATAAGCATTATAATAACAGATATGAACCAAACATCTCATTTCTTATGGCAGCTAGGTAGCACCAGACCTGGAGTAAGGAGAAGCTGGGTTCAAATTTGTCCTCAGAGACATGACCCTGGGCAAGTCACTTAACTCCAATTGCCTAGCCCTTAGCACTCTTCTGCCTTAGCCTTGCTACTTATATAGACAGTAAGGGTTTTTTAAAAATAAAAGTTTTCCATTTACATTTTTTTAAATGAAGTTTCTTGTTGCCTCTGGGTATATGATAAAAATCCCCTCCATCAGGCTTCCTTACTTATATCTCCACAGAGAATCTATGAACCATCCTTCCAATTAAATGCAACTTCTTTTTGTATTGATTTCATTTATGGTAAGAAAATCAAGATTAATCTGATTTAGTTCCTCCTACAGTATTTCTATAGTTGATCATTGGACAATGTTCCTCTCATTTAGAGTGCCAATGACTGCGTTAATATGAATATGTTGTCCAAAACCTGTGCAATTCTTTTCTGGCATTTTGCTGTTGTCACTGTAGAAGCAAAAAGAACAGGGCCGAGGAGGCACTCAGTAAATGTTGGTTGAATTTATATTCTCCATCTTATTTTCTACGCCTGACTTACCCTCTCAAAAAATAATAAAATGTTTACTCCTTAGCGAAGACAAATGCACTATTCTTGATCAATAGTCTTTTTTACAAGCACAGAAATGGCAATTTCATTTTCCTATTAAGTCCTACCCCCGTGGGTTACTTACTGTTCTAAGAACCTGCCTAAGCAAACCTTCCTCACTCTAAAATTCCCCATTTACTTTTCCTGGAACCTGCCACATAAATACCCCTGCAAAACAACCCAAGTCACTTCTTGCAAAAATCCCTGAATGAGGAGGGCGGAGTTTCTTGAAGGAAACTTTACTAAAACAAAATGAATGTTAGTTTTCTTTTCGCCATTCCTTTCAGCCCTCACCCTCCCAAATGCAAACTGTGAATAATCATTCGGAAAGTCTTTTTAAGCGAATGAAAAATATTCACCACTGACACAAAAATGTCCCCAAACACCTTCTTATGGGGGCTCCTTTCCTTCTCATAGGAACACCGTATTTATCCTGTTGATCTAGATTTCTGAAATGGGATTTGTTTCCATTTCAAAAAAAATGATTTTTGTTTGTTTGTTTGCAGTGCTGTTTCTTTAAATCCGCATTTGGTCGTAAAGTCTATGATTTCTACCTAGCAAAATAAAATTTTATTTTACAAAAAAATTCTCTGCTGACACGTACCATGTACAAAAGAACTCCTTTGTCTCAGCCGAGGAACAGACTGCCCGGAGTACTCCCCCAAATAACCTAATTCTAGCACGGGCAGAGAATACTGGCCCCAGGGCACTACCGTGGTTTTTCAGGTCAGGAGGGAGGGAGAATGAAACTCGAAGAAAGCCATCTGGTAGGGAACGAAGTGATGGCAGCCTGGGATAGGTCTGCCACCTACCGGACACACACACACACACACACACACACACACACACACACACACACACACACACACACACACACACACACCCAAAGTCCACTGAGTAAAGGCAGATTCTTTGCAACTTTCCCTGCTCTTAACTCATGAGCTCCCAAACCTACCAGCTTCTTCTCAAATATTACAGCCTCCATTCTGACACACAATGGACTCTGCATGGACAAATATTCAACGTAATCTGGGCCATATTTCATCAATATTCATCAAATGAATATAGGATTCTATGACTGTTCATTTATAGGGCTGGAAGGTGCCTTATAGTGCTGGAAAGCACTCTACCCTGGGGGAAACACAGAGAGACAAACAGACAGAGACAGAGACAGAGAGAGAGAGAGAAACAGAGACAGAGAGACAGAGACAGAGAAACAGAGAGACTGAGAAAGAGAGACAGAAGACAGAGAGACAGAGAAACAGAGAAACAGAAACAGAGAGACTGAGAGAGACAGAGAAAGAGAAAGACAGAGACAGAGAGGGAAACAGAGAGACAGAGAAGAGCAGAAAGATAGAGACAGAGAAACAGAGAGAGAAAACAGAGACAGAAACAGAGAAGAGGCAGAGAGAGGCACAGACAGAGAAACAGAGAGACAGAGAGAGACAGAGAGAGAGACAGAGAAGAAGAAGAAGAAGAAGAAGAAGAAGAAGAAGAAGAAGAAGAAGAAGAAGAAGAAGAAGAAGAAGAAGAAGAAGAAGAAGAAGAAGAAGAAGAAGAAGAAGAAGAAGAAGAAGAAGAAGAAGAAGAAGAAGAAGAAGAAGAAGAAGAAGAAGAAGAAGAAGAAGAAGAAGAAGAAGAGGAAGAGGAGGAGGAGGAGGAGGAGGAGGAGGAGGAGGAGGAGGAGGAGGAGGAGGAGGAGGAGAAAGAAGAAGAAGAAGAAGAAGAAGAAGAAGAAGAAGAAGAAGAAGAAGAAGAAGAAGAAGAAGAAGAAGAAGAAGAAGAAGAAGAAGAAGAAGAGGAAGAGGAAGAGGAAGAAGAAGAAGAAGAAGAAGAAGAAGAAGAAGAAGAAGAAGAAGAAGAAGAAGAAGAAGAAGAAGAAGAAGAAGAAGAAGAAGAGGAAGAGGAAGAGGAAGAGGAAGAAGAAGAGTCTTCCCCAAATGAAAATAAAGACACAAATATCCCTTCAAAAAATAAATGAATGAATGAATGAATTCTGCTCTGAAGTGCCTTATTTCAGCACGGGATAGTGAACAGAGCCCTGGGCTTGGAGTTAGGAGAGTCCTGGGTTTAAACCCCATCTCAGCGCATTAGCTGTGTGACCAAAGGTAAGTGATTTAACCTCCCTGGGCTGAAGTTCCCAATCCAAATTCAATTATTTACCTACTAAATTGTCTCAAATATATAACAAAAATGGCTTTTAGAAATATTGCTATATAGATACCCACTTTTTCTAGGTGCTTGGCATTTAGTATTAGTATTATACACTAAGTATTCATGCAAGAAAGTAAAACAAATTCATTAAATTAATCATTTGTTTTATTAGATTGGTTTTGATCCTCAAAACACCTCTGGGAGGTGAAGTGCTATTATTTTCCCTTGTTTTCAGTTAAGACTGTGGAGATTGTGTCACTCATCCAGGGTCACACAGCTTCACATAGAATATTTGTTCTTCATGACAACCTTTTAAGGTAAGTGCTATTATTATCATCTCCATTTTTCATAGATCTTCTAATTCAATGAGGTCCATCATCTTGTCTTAGGTCAGAACCCACAGAGGTGGAATTCAAGCTTGGGTCTTTCCATCTCCAGAGTTCTGCATTATTCTTGTCTCTCAATCCTTAAAGCAAACTGAACATTCAGAAGTATATCAGAGTTTAAGAATGATTCTTGAGAGTCTTCCAGTTAGTCTAAACTCCCTTTCTCTGTCTCTGAATTTTTCCTCTACTTCTTTCTCATCCAATTCTCCCCCCCCCCAGCACCCCACTCCCAAATGAGTCAAGTTTCTAATCTAGATGTACAGGCTGCCAGCTTTCTGGAGCTGTCACTATCATAGGCAAACTGGCTGTGTTTGCTAAGGTGTGTGCACTTGTAGGAGTTAAAATGAAGTTTTGGTGGCTTGAGATTCAGGAGGCAGAAGGGCTTCATGCAGCGAAATTTGAAAAAAGAACAAAAATGCAAGTAGATGTATGTGCAATATAATCACATGGATTAATAATCTCCTTTGTTGCATTGTATAGATAGATGGTTACCAAGGACCATAATAGAAATCAATTCAAGAACCCAGAATACTGGTGGCAAAGAAGTAGAAACTGGGTGGGGAGGATGCCCATCAATCGAGGAATGACTGAACAAGTTGTGGCATATGATTGGGATGGAATACTACTACGCCATAAGAAATAATGAACAGGTTGATGCATTTTTCCAATGGAAATACCTACAGGAAACTATGAAAAATCAAAATTTGTAGAACCAAGAGAATGTTATATACAGCTACAGAAATAGTTTGAAGAATTATGAATGTGCACCTCCTGAGAAAGAACTGATAAATAAAAACATGATAGACTTAGTTTATATACACACAAATTTTGGAGGATTTTTTGTTGTTGTTGAATGATGCCTTCTCTAGAGCAAGGAGGAGAGGGATAGAGATACCTGGGAATTTTAATGCAGCCAACAAATAAATGAATTAATATATTTTTTAAAGGATCCAGGCTTCTTGGAGGGAGGGGAGAACTGAGTCCCTTCTACTCTGGAAATGGGAGTGAACTAGAGAACTTCTTTAAATACAGGCTAAAGGCTGTTTTAGACATCCTCATTGTATCTGCAAATATAAAGGATTATTTCCCCACAAAATCAAACCCAAAATAAATGTAATTCACATATATAGTTCTTTAAAGAAAGGCAGGTACAGATGGGTTGCAATCTGTATCCTTAGAAGGATTATACACATCAGGGAGTTCAAGGACCCATAAAGTTTGTAGAACACTTTACAAACATTGTCACATTTGAGCCTCATGGTACCATAGTGTATGATTAGAAATCTGTTACCCTAAAAACTACATTTCCCAGGAGCCCACTGACTTCCTGTCATTACATACTTCCTGAAGACAAGGGATAAATTCAGTGGGCATTCCTGGTCTGGGCTCTTTGGCTTCCTGGCAAGGATAGTGGTGCTAAGCAAGGGGGTTTGAACAAGCTGATTAGCCATGGGCATGTGGTTTTTATTTTTATCCTTTTATTCCTTTATTTCTAATGATCATTAATAAATCTCCTAAAATATAATATTTTTATTATTTGAGATTAACTTTAATTTTTACAATAGGCATTATTATTCTCATTTTTAGAGAAGGAAACCAAACCTTAGAGATGATGTCACTTGCCTGTGGTCACACAGTTTGTGTTAGGGGTAAGAATTGAATCCACAAAACAATAGCTCTAGAGTGAAGACAAGGCAGACGAGATTAAATGACTTTCCCAGGGTCACACAGCTAGGAAGGGTCTGAGGTCAGATTAGTACCCAGATCCTCCCAGACCTGAAGCTCCTATCCACTGTGCCACCTAGCAGCCCCAACTCTAATTTTTTTTTTTACAGTTGTCATCCTAAAGTGAAAAGAAAACCCTCCCAAAATATCATAAAGGAGAAAGATGGAGACCTTGAACAACTTCCCTAGCTTAAGTAGAAAATAAAAATAATTAGCAACATATTCAGGCTAGATGAGTTTACATTTTTTTCCTCCCAATTCACTCTATGCAATCAATTCCATTAAACTCTTATTTATAATCATGTTGCAAAAAATTGACCAAAGAATCAGTCAACAAATTTATTTACCCACTCCACCTCTAGTAGGGTTGCATTCATTTCTTCTTTTTTTTTTCAAACCTTTACCATCTGTCTAAAATCAATACTGTGCATTGATTCCAGGCAGAAGAGTGATAAGGGCTAGGCAATTTGGACTAAGTGACTTGCCCAGGATCACACAACTATGAAGTATCTGAAGCCAGATTTGAACCCCTGTCCTCCTGACTCTATAGGACTAGTGCACTAGCCACTGTGATCCCTACCTGCCCCATCTCATTCAATTCTGAAAAATTCTTCACCTAAAGTCCTATACTCCAATTGCCACTTTGTTTCCCCAATAGTCCATCATTTTCAACTGTATAGTCAATTTTTGTTTTCCTATTCATTACCTTTTACCCTCAGCTATCTATCTAGAAATGCTTTCTAATTAACATCTATATTTCACTTTTCAAAATCACTGTGTGAGGAAAGAAATTTCCCTCTTCCCTTCATTTGATGTGGTCACAGAGGACCTAAAATGTAATTATAAAGTGTAAAGTAGGTGTTAAGGAATTTCCTACAACCCTACAACAACAAGGTTTTCATATGTCAGCAAGATACTGTACATCTACATCCAGTGATTTCTAAGGTTTGACTCACTCTAATTGGGTAAAGAAGGAAGCGGCATGACTGGGTAAAGCTAACAAACCAGCCACATCTCTGAAGTTTCTAAATAGATGGATAAATTTCAGCAGTTTCAGGCAAGATATTTTTTTCATTTGACAATATTTTATTTTCCCAACTACAGGTAATAATAATTTTCACCATTTGTTTTCCAAAAGTATAAGATCCGAACCATCTCCCTCCCTCCCTTCCCTCCTCCCACTAGGAGAAGGTGAGCAATTTGACCTGAGCCATTTGTGTATTATCATGCAAAACCACTCCCATGTTGGTCATTGTTGTAAGAGCACACTGTACAAACCAAAATCCCAAAACAAAACTGATATGAAAAATATTCTGCTTTGATCCACATCCATCCAACTCCAACATTCCTCTGGAAGTGGAAAGCATTTCCCATAATAAGTTCAGGTGGAGTATGAAGAAATCCAGTCATGAGATTGCTTTGGGGAGGCAGACCCCTTTCAGGGTGGAAAGAGGAAAGGACTTTCTTTCCTTCCCCTTCCAGCCATGTCATTGGAACTAGTAGACTGGAATGAGATGATGCAATGAGCTGAGAAGAAGAAACATACACACACTAGAAGATAGACATGGATACCAAAAGATAGTCACTCCTGGGAGGAGGCAGCTTCAAAAAGAGTGAGTCTCCCAACAGGGAAGAGGGCTGGACATGAACTCAAGAAAATTGTACTCAAAGAGATCTTTGAAAGAGAACTTTCATCACCAAAAATTATGAGTTACCCTTTGCACATCCTGTCTTAGAAAATATATCATTGTCGCTCTACGCTGAATTTAAGCCCAATCTTCCCATAAATGTTGTAGATATCTGTGGGTTGTTGTGCCCCAGGTTTTTCTGGAGGGTACTGGGGGAGGTTGAGGGAGGAAATAATGTTTTGTACCAACTATTCTTGCATCTTAGTATTGTTTTTGTTTTTTGGTGTGTTTTTTTCCTAAAAATTAATTGTCTACTGACCCATTCTTAAAAGGCACCATACTTGTAGAGGCATATGAGCTATAGAGACAGTCACTCACACAATTATATATCTAGAACCCAATGATATTGGATATTTCCCAATCCTTTGAGGATCCAAACCAATTAAGGTTTGGGAAATCAGCCCAAGAAGAGAGCCAGTGTACCTATCAGAGGCAACTTTTGAATCCTAATCAGGTTTCTTAGGAAGCATTCTATCTACCACCCAATTTAGTCTCTCATCTGATCTCTTTGGAGCATAGAAATCATTTCCTATAAACCATTCTAAGTTCCAAAAAGCAACAAAAAATTATTGTTCATTATGTAGTTGCTGTTTATAATAGTCATTAGCAAGAGGCTCCTCATTGATGGGAGAGGGAGGTAAAGGGATAGGGCGGGGATCCAATCCATCTAGAAGCATTCATATACCTTAGTATAATGGACTTGGAGAAGTCATAGTTGTGATGTGGTAGAGTTGTATTTTATCCTTTTATGGGACTTTTAATTTCTGATTGATCAATGTTCCATTAAGGATAATGAGACATCAGACTATGGTGGATTATTACAAAAAACTGTTTGAGGAATGCTTCTTTTTGTTTTTTTAAGCTGGAAGCATGCTCTAGTGGGAAAAACTGAAGAAATTATTCAAATCTTAAAAGATAAAAGATTTTTGTCTTTGTGTCCAGCTCTGTTGTCTACCTATAAAGCCTTGGAAAAAAAATCACCTCATATACCTCATTTTCCTTATCCATAAAGTTAAGTTGAATTAGATGAACTCAATATGAAGCAAAAAAAAAAGATGTGACTACTAGAAAAGCTTATAGGTTTTTAGACTTAATTAAAAGAATTATTAAATGATTAAAGAATTAAAATTAAATCAATAAATAAATTATAATTAAATTGTAGTTAATAATTAATAATTAAATAACAATAAATTAAAAGAAGCATAATGTTCTATACAAGAGTAATGATAGCTCTAATATACTCTGTTCTAGCCTGACCATATCTAGCCTTATGTTTAGTTCTAGTGATCGCCTATTGAGAAAGATCATGATAAGCTGCAGCATAGGTGTCAAACACAAGGCCATGGGCCACATGCAGCCCATAACACTCCCTAAGTATGGCCCAAACCAGATTAAAATATAGTTGGGAAATATGTAGATAATAATACATTTTAAAAGTAAGTTGACATGTGACCCATAGGATACAGTATACTATGTATAATATAACGGTTGGTTTCTATTAGACTTTGATTTGAAACTATAGCATATTGAGGACAGGAATTAGAAACTACCATATATAAAAATATTAAAATAAATGAGAGAAGTATACCCCAGAGAAGAAAAATCTTCAAGAGGGACATGACTTTGTTGTTCTTGTTATTTAGTCATGTCCCTCTCTTCATGACCCCATTTTGGAATTTCCTTGAGAGATACTGGAGTGGTTGGCCATTTTACATCTCATTTTACAGATTAGAAACTGAGGCAATTAGGGTTAAATGACTTGCCCAGATCACACAGTCTGAGGTTGGATTTGAACTCATGAAGCTGAATCTTAAGATTCAAATTCTAAATCCAGTGTCCTATCCATTTCACCACCTAACTATCCCTATTGCTGTCTTGAACTTTTGAAGAAATTTTATGTCAAAGATTAATTAGATTTGCTTGGCTTGGCACATAGTAGGACTAAAAGCATGGGTCAGAGGAAAGATTGAATGAATACTTGCCAAGGATGTCATAATGAGGATTTCTATTCAGAGACTGGTAGGAAATAAGTAACACCTCTGAGGTTACCTTCCACATTTGCAGTTCTAGCAATCTGTCACTTTATTTTTTATGATTTTTTAATTAATTTAATTATTTTTAAGAATTAATAATTTTAATTAATTTAATCATCATAATTTAGAACTATTAGATTTGTTTTCATAACATGCTCCTGATCATAACTTGTTTGATGTCTATTCCTTGGTTGTGAATGCCCCAGTTAAAATCATTGTTCCAATATGGAAATGTAATTTACAGTCACAAACCCAATGACATATTTTCCAAAAATGAATTCTATTCAAAAGTGGGAACTCCCTATATTTCATTTGACAAAGAAAGGGAGCAAAAGAAAAGGACAATAGAGATAACTCATAGAGCAATCATTCTATTCACTTCCATCTGGGACTAGAGTGTAATGGAAACATTAGTTCATTCCATTCATTCATTTGTTCAACAGCAGGGGGAGATAGAAATATAAACAAGAAACAGTTGTGCCCAGGAGGAATTTTGGAATTGCTTCTGCAAATACAAACATGCTAAGCATTGTCATTTTAAGCCTAGGTTTACATAGCAAAAGGATGTTGTATTTACTTCTGCTCACCAATATCCCAGGACCAACTGACAAGTTAGGAAATTTAGAGGTGAGAGGGAAAGATTCTTTCTGAAATTAACAGTATCCAACATATTGATGGTTTAGATATTTCCACATAGTTCTCTATTGCCTCTAGGATTCCGTATAAGGTTCCTGGCTTCACATTCAAAGCATGGTTCCAGATTACTTGTTCAGATTAATTTTAATTAATAATAAATAAATAAATAAATATGAAATTAATTTTACACAGTCCTCCTTCATGTGATCATTCTAGACAAATTTGCTCTAATATTAATTCTTGATTAAGAAAAAGATTTTAAGTGACTTCAGTTATAGCTAGAAA
Source organism: Monodelphis domestica (assembly GCF_027887165.1). Taxonomy (NCBI): domain Eukaryota; kingdom Metazoa; phylum Chordata; class Mammalia; order Didelphimorphia; family Didelphidae; genus Monodelphis; species Monodelphis domestica. The sequence continues at coordinate 477,289,063 of NC_077228.1, forward strand.
TTCATAGAAAGTGGTTTTCTCCTGGAAATACATATATACATATATAGATATACATACATACATACACAAACATACTTTCCTTCTATAGCTGTGGTTCTTATTCTGGAATCCATGAACTTTTTTTATGTTAGTGATCACAGTTCAATGTAATTGGTTTCCTTTGTAGTCTTCTGTATTTTATTTTATGCATTTTTTAATTATTATTCTGAAAAGGGATCCAGAGGCTTCACCACACTGCAAAAAGAATCCAATGTATGCAATGGTTTAAGAAATGTAAGATTAAAATTATTATCCAATAACTCCAAGTATTATAGTTTATAAGATGTATTATTAATCACTTGAAGTAGAGGAAAATAGAAGGACAAAAGTAAAGCCTGAGTAAAGGCAGTTTTCCCAGCCGTATTTGCAGGGGGGAAAAGAGTGAGCCAAGAGAGGCAGGGTTACAGAACCTTTATCTTCAAAACATTAAGGACATAATGTGAGACGAAAGTGGGATTCTGGGAAATAGAGTCCTGGGGTACAACATTCTAATTACACAGAATCCTTGTCTAAAACTATTGAAATTAAACACTGATGATACATAAGTAGGGTGGCATGCTGATGGCTATATATATATATATATATATATATATATATATATATATATATATATATATATATATATATATATATATATATATATATATATCAAAGGAAACCAATTACATTGAACTGTGATCACTAACATAAAAAAAGTTCATGGATTCCAGAATAAGAACCACAGCTATAGAAGGAAAGTATGTTTGTGTATGTATGTATGTATATCTATATATGTATATATGTATTTCCAGGAGAAAATACATACATATATATATATGTATGTATTTTTTTTAATAACAAAGGCAAGAATTTGCATTGCACAGGACTTCTATGGAGGGTGAAACCTGAACAGAGCTCGATCTCTCTGAGCTTTTGTCACTTACTATTTCCCTTTCTTTTATTTTCATGAAAGACCAGCAGCCTATAAGACCAGAACCTACATGCCTTTTGTGGGATATCTTGGGTAGAACTCCCTCGCCCCAAATGGATTTGAAGAGAATAGAATAGGATCAGAGATTTAAAACTGGAAAGAACCTTAGAAGATGCAAGATCCAACCCCATTAAATTTTACAGATAAGGTAACTGGGGACAGATTTGGTTAGTGACTTGCCCAGAAAAAAATGCAGCTATTAAATGTTGAATCTGTCATTGGCTCAATTTGGTGGCGGGGGGGGGGGGGAAGAGTTCAAGCACCCCATATCTATTTAATCATTTAACAATCAGATTAGCTTTTCCAAAAGAATATTTACTTCAAAGGTCTAGCAAGAACAAATATACAAACATACCTCCCAACACTAAACAGGGGCATAATCTCCCTATAATTCCTTGGCCCCAGAGGAGGGAAGAGGATTAAGTTCATGACTTAGTTCCTATATGGCACCAGTACCACCAACTTCCAGATCCAAAGCTTGCATCCTGGGATCCTGGCTTTATAGGGCTTTTCTGCTAGGCAGGCAGGAATGTGTGACCTAAAATTCCAGCCCTAAGGTCACCAGAGCTCAAGCTCCCAGGGTCTGAAACACTATCCCTTGCACCTAGAACTGAAAAAGAATAAATGAAACAGACCCAGACCTCAAGACTATTTCTCAGGACCAGAGGACGCAAGAACAGGAGGGAGCCTTTTCCTGTCTCCCACCATCTTGGTGCATGGTGTCCATACTACAGGTAAATAAGACCTTCATTCCTAGATGCCATGAGAAAAAGAGAGTGTGCTGCAAGACTGTCCTCCTGTTAGAGAGATTTCTGGAAACTGTCAATTACACAGCCAATGGAAAGAAACTGTTCCCATCTGTATGGGATAATGCAGAATGCAGAAAGTCTCCCAAAAAGTAGGTCCTGGCATTTCTCACATATATGCCTCCATCTTGGATCATCTGGGCATGAGCCAAAGTCTGAGGTGGGAGATAATGTCTGTGAGGGAGAGTGTGGTGAGGGGAGAGGGAGAGGGAGAAGGAGAGACAGATAGACATAGAGACAAACAAGGAGACAGACAGAGATAGAGAGAGAAGGACGAAGAAGGAGAGGGAGGGAGAGATAGAAGACAGAGACAGCAATACAGAAAGGGAGAGGGGGGGAGAAGAAAAGAGAGGGAGGGAGGGAGAGAAAGAGACAGAAGGAAGGAAGGAAGGAAAAAGAGAGAGAGAAGGGGAGAGAGAGAAAGAAAAAGAGAGAGAGAACCATTAAATAATGGTGTTAACTGTTATAGTTCTGTTTGCCTTCTGAGGAAGAATGAAGGAGAGAAAAATAGAAAAGAGGCTGGCTGATACACTCGTGTATTTAAACAAATGAGAAGGTTTGTGATTGGAAAGTTATGTGATACAGTGTAAAGACCAATATTTCTGGAATTATGGGACCTAAGTTCAAATGCTGACTCTGATGCTTCTGTAATAGCCCTCTCAAGCCCATGAAGACTCAAACTGGAATGTTTGTTTTGGCTCATTTTCCTGGCCAAGGAAATATACTGCATTTGGGGCTGGTTGTGATTTTTGGTAACCACAAAGTTTGAGAGAATTCGTAAATAAGGAAGAGACATCAAAGACCATCTCCTTACCCCAAACCCCTCAGAGAACTATAGCTAAGACTGTAGAGAAGCATTTGAGACCAAAATAACATCAGCACAATCTTTCCCTTCCCAGGTCCTTGGGGAAAAGAAAGGACGATGGTAGCTCTCAGAGATGTAGAGTGCTTGTTCTCATCCTCTCAGCTCAGCTGTGTGGCTGATGTTCTGGTGAGGTTGGGGATGCCTGTTAGGGAATGTGGAGGAGCTGTCTTCACCCTCCTCCTGCCCCCAACTTGACTGGCCAGTAACAGGTGTTTTTTTGTGCTTTGCTTCTGTCCAGGGCTGAGCTATTTTATTTACACGGATTTTTGCTCTTTCCCTCTTACAAAAATTTGGGTCAACCCAGATGGGTATTTGTGCATATCCCTCTTGCTGGGGTATGAGCAAGGCCGTTGTGTTTGGTTAAGAAACTCCCAGGACACGAGATGGAAGATTCAACTGGAAGGCGGAGGAGGTTAATAGTGATGCCGCATCCACTACATGGCTATTATTTAGCTTTACGAATGATTCTATAACTCTCTCTGTGAGCAGAAATGGGCTTCCATTTTCTTTTCCTCTCAGCCAGTGAGCTTGAGAAAACTACCTTCCCTTGGTAACTTGATAAAACTTTTCCCGGTACAGATACTTTCCATTTCCCTCCTAGAAGGAATGCCAAAACCTTGCTAATGTGGTGGCACAGCGACACCTGGTGGTTACAAATGGATGCTCTGTGGCTTCTGGCAAATCTCCATCTCCCAGGGTAGCAATTTCCTCATCTATAAAATAATAGGATTGGAATGAATGAATTCGGAGGACCCATCCAGCTCAAATTCTATGATTCTTTGATTCTGCCACTGTAATATCATTTGTTAATTTTCATAAAATAATAATAATAAAGGTTAACATTTATATAGTACCCAGATGTCAAATACTATGCTAAGTACTTTACAAATATCATCTTATTTGATTCTCACAATTCTAGGACATAGGTGCTATTATTATCTCCATTTTACAGCTGAAAAAGCCAAGGCAACGGGATAAGTGGCGTGCCCAAAGTTGCATAGTTAGAGTGTATGAAGCTGGATTTGAATTCAGGTCTTCCCTATTCCAGACCTAGAATGACATTTACTGTACCATCCAGATGTCTTTTATTCATTCATCCAGATTTCTAACTGCTCTTATCTCCCAACTGTCTCAGGGAGGACAGAAGATCTAGTGGAAGTATCATCTCCATAGAGCTAAAGTAAAGCATTCCATGCCACCAAATCATCAGCATTATCATATATGTTGTGAAGGACATTAAAATCAAAGTAAGCCTGGGTAAGTCACTTAACCCCCATTACCTAGCCCTTACCACTCTTCTGCCTTGGAATCAATACTTAGTATTAATTCTAAGATGGAAGGGTAAGGGTTTTTCAATAAATAAAATAACACAAAAGTAGAATGTTGCTTCCAACCTCAGAGAACAAACATTTTCATCAGATAGACAAACCATTTGAGCTCACTAGAAATAATTATAAAGAGTATATAATTAATTGCTAATATACAAGTGGCATGGGAAGTCCAAAAAGAGAGATCAATGAGAACCAGAATAGTTGAGGTTGACACTATGTATAATAGAGTTCCATTCACCATTTTGTCATTTTACAAAGTCCTCCATTGGCCTCTTCCCCATGAAATTAATTCTGCTAGTCATTTCTAGGGTGAATGATAGAAGAAAGGGATTATATCTATGACTTCACTTACATAGGGAACTCCCAGGCAAGGAAACTCCTTATACCAGTGCAGGTTGGCACCATCTATACAATATTTAAGTCTTAGAGAGTTTCCTAAGGCAGTGAAATGTTAAGTGACTTGCAGAAGGTCATATAGCCAATAGGTCAGAAGCAAGGTTTGAACTCAATTCTTCTTGGCTCCAAGGCCAGAATGCACTGGTAATTATTTTAACAATTGGCTCTCTGAAGTGGAGGTAGGGAGGTATATTCACAACACACTTTGGTTAATCTGCATTATTCACATTTTCTCCTCTACGTTCCTAAGTCTAGACAATCAACAAAACAATAAATCGAGCCCTGACTTTCAGTTTACTGACTTTCAAGGTATAAATGCTTGCACGGAAAATGTAACAATTAAAGTCCTAGTACCAACAAGATGGAGGGTTAGATATTTTATCTGATCCCCAGAACCTCTCAAACTTCACCAAAACAAAAATTATGCATCAAAAATAAAGCAATTTCCAGCTGACCCCATGGCCTAAGACAACCAGAATCCAAAAGAAAGTAAAAGAGGACATGAACCAATGTACCCCAAGTTCACTTAGCGCCCTATACCCCCACCGCTCACCACACTTGAAGTTGCACTAATCAAACCAAAGACCAGACACATGGTTTTGCAATAAAACGGATAAACTGACACACAGGCTTGGACAAGGCACAAAACTTCATACTGGTCCCTTTTCATCTTTCCATTGTGGCAAAGATCTGGGATCCAAGCTGAAGAAGTTTGCTCAAACTGTGACAGACAGAACCATAATGACAACATTTTGTCCTGCAAAATATTTCTGCAGAAGAGCAGAACGGGGTAGGACACATGTTTTGTACTTGAACTCCACATCCCCTTCTTCCCAGAACCTCAGAGATCCAAATTATTGAAATCAACCCAATAGCACAAACATAGAAGCTCTTTGAACTGCTGGTGCCATGACAAAGAATGAGAAACAAAGGGAGTGTGGCAGGACACACTATGTGGGGTACACTATGAAGCACTCTTCTAACCTCAGAATTTAGGTGGAACTAATTCTATCTACCCAGAAAGTCACTTAGCACAAAGAGCTAGATAGATGAACTGTGAATTGTTCACTATGTGAAGAGGTTGAGACACTTTGAGTGTCAACCCCCAAGAAAACCACCATCAGAAGGGAAGGAGTCAGTAACTGAGCAATAGGGGGAAATAAGAAAGAAAAAAAGAACATATTTTCTTTTGAACATAAGACGAGATAACATTAACAGCAAAAGAAAATATGGTCTTCAGATTGAGTAAATTAGTTCAGACATCTATAAATAACACTGCAAAAGAAAATAGACAGAAAGTCCTGTGGGATTTGGGGAAAACATGGAATCACAACACACTGTTCCTGAGTGATTTAAAAGAGAAATGAGAATTATGTTATGGTCTTCCCAGCAAAACAAATGGGCAGGATAGAAAAGGTTTAATCTCTGATGGCAGCTTCACCAAGGAAACAAAAGAAAGAACAATAGTTTGGGAATGCAAAGAGGTAGAAGTGAAGTGAAGGGCAATCTAGAAGAAAAGCAAAGAAAAATAGCATTTTTAAGTAATTAATATTCAAGCAAAACAACCTCACCTTAAAGAGAAGATGTATAAAAAGGATCATAGGTTTTTCCAGAAGAACTTAAAAAAAAACAATATTCTAATACAGGAAATATTTTCTTAAACCTGCCCTGAACTTCTAAATAAAGTAAATTAAATACCAGTTGAAAGAGTTTACCCATTGCCTCTAGGGGAAAAAAAACCAAGTCTACAAACTTCAAGACACATAGTGGTTAAATTTAGCAATTCATTTCAGAAACAAGTTCTGCAAATATCCAGGAGAAAGATCTTCAAATATAAGAGAAAATAAATTTGAAAAATATGAGACCATTCTGCATCCTCCAGAAAACATAAGAGGGAATGGAATAACATATTTCAAAGGACCATGGAGCTCAGGATGCAGTCCAACTTGACCTACTCTGCAAATATGAGCTTAACTATAAATTTTCTCCTCTTTTTATTCAAAAATATTTTATTTCCCCAATTACACATAATAACAATTTTCAACATATGCTTTCCAAAATTATAAAACCCAAATTGTCTCCCTTCCTCCATTCCTTCCCCCATCTTGGAGATGGTAAACAATTTGATCTGGGTTATACATGTATTATCAGGCAAAACATACTTCCAAATTGGTCTCTGTTGTAAAAGAATACTCAGATAAAGCCAAAATCCCAAAATAAACCCATAAATAAACTGTGAAAGATAGTGTGCTTTGAACTGTATCCAACTCCAATGGTTCTTTCTCTAGGGGTGGATAAACATTCTTTATCATAAGTCCTTTGGAACTATCCTGGATCATTGTATTGCTGAGAGTAGCTAAATCTTTTACAGTTGAATATTGTACAATATTGCTATTACTGTATACAATGTTCTCCTGGTTCTGCTTATTTTGCTCTGCTTCAGTTCATGTAGTGCTTTCCAGCTCTGAAATCATCCTGCTTATCATTTCTGATAGCACAATATTATTCTATCACCAACATGTACCACATGTTTGTTCAGTCATTCCCTAAGTGATGAATATTCCCTCAATTTCCAAATATTTGCTGCCACAAAAAGAGCTACTAAAAATAGATCCAGTAATGGTATTACAGAATAAAAGGATATGCACAATTTTATACCCTTCTGGTCAGTTCCAAATTGCCCGCCAGAATAGTTGGATCAGTTCACAACTCCACCCACAATGCATTAGTGTCCCAGTTTTGCCACATCCCCTCCAACATTTATCACTTTCCTTTACTGTCATATTGACCAACTTGATAAATATGAGGTGGTTCCTCAAAGTTGTTCTAATCTGCATTTCTCTAATGAAGAGTTCATATGATTACTGATGGCGTTGACTTTTTCCATCTGAAAACTGCTGATTCATATCTTTTGACCATTTGTCAATTGGAAAATAAACTTATACTCTTAATCATTTGACTTTTTCTCTATAAACTGAGAAATGAGACCTTGATTGCAAAAATTATAAATTTTTCCCAATTTGCTGTTTCCTTTCTAATCATGATTACATTGGTTTTGTTTATACAAAAGCTTTTTAATTTAATATAATCAAAATTATTCATTTTACATCTTATAATGCTCTCTATCTCTTCTTCATGAATTCTTCCCTTCTCTATAGATCTGCCAGGTAAACTATTCTGTGTTCCCCTAATTTACTTAAGATATCACTCTTTATATCTAAATCATATAACTATTTTGACCTTATCTTTGGTGTGAGATATTAATCTATACCTAGATTTTGCCATATTGTTTTCCATTTTTCCTAGCAATTTTTGTTAGTGAGTTCTTATTCTAAAATCTGGGGTCTTTGGGCTTATCAAAAACTAGTTGCTAAGGTCATTTGCCCCCACATATTGTGTATCTAATCTGTCCATTGACCCACCATTCTATTTCTTAACCAGTACCAGACTGTTATGATGATTACTGCTTTATATTACAATTTGAGATCTGGTATTGCTAGACTGACTTCCTTCACATTTTTTTTCATTATTTCCCTTGATGGTCTTGAACTTTTGTTCTTCCAAATGAATCTTGTTTTATATTTTTCTAATTTTGTAAAATAATTATTTGGTAATTTGATTGGTATGGCACTGAATAAGTTAATTACTTTGGATAGAATTGATGTTTTATCAGATTAGTTCAGCCTCCTTATGAGCAATGAATATTTTTATAATTTTTAGATCTGACTTTATATGTGGGAAAAAGCATTTTGTAATTATGTTCACATAATTTCTCTGTCTTGGCTAGTATATTCCCAAGTATCTTATATTGCCTAAAATTACTTTAAATAGAATTTCTCTTTCTCTTGCTTCCGAACTTTGTTGGTAATATATAGAAAAGCTAATGATTTATGTGGATATAGTTGGTATCCTGAAACTTTGCTAAAGTAATTATTTCTAATAGTTTCTAGTTGATTCTCTAGTATTCTCTAGACCATTCTATCATCTGCAAAGAATGAAAATTTAGTTTCTGCATTATCTGAAATTCCTTCAAATTTCTTTTTCTTTTTTTATTACTAAAGTTAGCATTTCTAGTACAATATTAAAGAGTGGTGATAATGGGCATCTTTGCTTCACCCCTGATCTTAGTGGAAAAGTTTCTAATTTATTCCCATTATAGATGATTCTTAGTGATGGTTTTTGGTAGATACTACTTGTCATTTTAAGAAATGGCTCATTTACTGCCATGCTTTCTGGTGTTTTTAATAGGAATGGGTGTTGTATTTTGTCAAAGGCTTTTTCTGCATCAATTGAGATAATCAATCATGTGATTTCTGTTAGTCTGGTTATTGATATGGATGATTATATCAATAGATTTCCTAATATTAAACTAGCCCTGCATTCCTAGTATTAAATCCCACCTGGTCATGGAAATGATCCTTGAGCCACATTGCTGTAGTCTCCTTCTTAGTATTTTATTTAAAAATGTTTTCATCTATATTCATTAATGAAATTGGCCTATAATTTTCCTTCTCTGTTTTTGCTCTTCCTGGCTTAGATAACAGTACCATATTTGTGTCATAAAAAGAATTTGATAGGGCTCTTTCTCTGTCTATTTTCCCTAATAGTTTATATAGTATTGAGATAAATTGTACTTTAAATGTTTGAGACAATTCATTAGTAGATCCATCTGACCCTGGAGATTTTTATTTAGAGAACTCATTAATGACTTGTTCAATTTCCTTTTCTAAAATGGGGTTATTTAAATATTCTCTTTCCTTTTTGTTAATCAGGGCAATTTATTTTTTGTAAATATTCATCCATTCCACTTAGAATGATAGATTTATTGGCATATAATTGGGTAAAATAGCTTCTAACGATTGCTTTAATTTCCTCTTCATTGGTGGTGAATTCATTTTTGACACTGATTTTTTTCTTTCCTTTTTTAAATCAAATTAACCAATGCTCAATCTATTTTCTTTGTTTTTTTTTTTCATAAAACCAACTCCTTGTCTTATCAATTTAATGGCTCTCTTACATTTAAAGATAAAAATTTCCCCCTCCCAAGAACTGCTTTGGCTGTATTCTACAAATTTTTATGTTACCTCCTCATTGTCATTCTCCATACTGAAATTATTGTTTCTGTAATTTGTTCTTTGACTCACTCCTTTTTAGAACTAGATTAGTTTCTAATTAGTTTTTTATTTGTCTTTCCATGGATCATTATTGATTTTAATTTTATTGCATTATGATCTGAGAGAGATGCATTTATTATTATTGCTCTTCTGGGTTTGGTCAAAGTTTTTATGCCTAATACACAGTAAGTTTTTGTGTTGATGCCATGAACTGTTGAAAAGAAGATATTTTCCTTTCTATTCCCATTCAATTTTCTCCAAATATCTATTAGTTTTAACTTTTCTAAATTTCATTTACTATCTTCACTCCTTGTTAGTTGGTTGGTTGGATTTATCTAAATCTGAAAGGGGGAAATTGAGGTTCCCCCACTAGTTTAGTTTTATTATTTACTCCAGAAGTTCATTTAATTTCTCCTTTAAAAATTTGAAGGCTATAGCATTTGGTGCATATATGCTTAGTATTGATATTACTTCATTGTCTGTGGTGGATTTTAGCAAGATGTAATTTCCTTCCTTATCTCCTTTAATTAGATCTTTTTTTGCTTTAGCTCTGTCGAAGATCATGATTGCTACTCCTACTTTTTTTACTTCAGATGATACACAATAAATTCTGCTCCAACCCCTTACATTTACTGTGTATCTCCCTGCCTCAGACATGTTTCTGTAAACAGTATATAGTAGGATTCTTGTTTTTAAACCACTCTGCTATCTGCTCCCATTTTGTGGATGAGTTCACCCTGTTCACATTCACAGTTATGATTACCAACTATGTATTCCTCACCATCTTATTTTCCCCTTTTAATCCTGATCTCTCCTTTCACTCTGTCCCTCCTCACAAGTGTTTTGCTTTTAATTATCATCCTCCACTTTTTCTCCCTTCTAATAGCCATCCCTTATCTTATTCTCCTCTTACTTCTCCATAGGTTAAGATAGGATTCTATACCAGAATGAGTATGGTTATTATTCTCTCTGAACCAATTACAATGGCAGTAAGGTTCAATCAAGCAGTGCCTATCACCAACCTCATCCTCCAATTCACTTTTAAGTTTTTTGTGCCTCTTTAGATGAAATAATTGTGAAAAAAACATTCCACATCTCCCTTCCCTTTTCTCTCAATGCAATCTTCTTTTTCATCCCTTGATTTTTTTTTGCATATCACATCATCCTAATCAGCTTATTCCCATGCCCTCTGTTTATGTATCTTTCTAACTTAAAAAATTTTTAATTATAAATATCATCTTTTGATGTAGAAATAACTGTCTGACTTTATTGAATCCCTTGTTTTCTCTTTCTTATTCATCTGCTCCTCTTGAGACTTGTATTGAGACATCAAATTTTCTGCTTAGGCCTAATCTTTCCCTCAGGAATGCTTGGAAATCTAAAATTTTATTAAATAACCTTTTTAACACCTGAAATAATAGGCTCAGTTTTTCTGGGTAGGTGATTCTGGTTTGTAAAGCTAGTTCTTTGGGCATCTCGAATATCATATTCCAAGCCTTCTGATCCTTTAATGTGGAGGCTACCAAGTCCTGTGTAATTCCAAATGTAGCTCCATGGTATCTGAATTGTTTCTTTCTAGCTGTTTTTTCTCTGTGGCTTGGAAGCTCTTTAATTTAGTTATAACATTCTTGGGAGTTGTTATTTGGGATTTTATTTCAGGAAGTGATCTGTGAATTCTTTCCACTTCTATTTTACCCTCATATTCAAGAATATTGGGGCAAATTTCTTTGTGAATTTCTTGTAATAGGATGTCTAAACTTTTTTTTATCATGGCTTTCAGGTAGTCCAATAATTCTTAAAGTGTCTCTCCAGGATTTATTTTCCAGGTCAATTGTTTGTTCAATGAGATATTTCATGTTTTCTTCTGCTGTTTTTTTTTTAACTTTTGTTTCTTGATGTCTCAGAAATTATTAGCTTCTAGGTATCCAATTCCAATTTTTAAGAAATTACTTTTCTTATATTTTCTTCCATGAGCTTTAGAACCTCTTTTTCCATTTAGTCACTATTCTTTTTTTAGAAACTCTTTGCTTCACTGAATTTTTGTACCTCTTTCTTTTTGGTAAAATCTGCTTTGCATTGCTTTCATTTAATTTCTTTTCTCCATTTTTCCTTTGACTCTCAATTGATTTTTTAAATGCCTTTTGTGCTCTTCAAGAGCCCGAGATCAATTCATATTTTCCTTTGAATTTTTAGGTGTAGCTGCTTTGCCTTCATTGTCCGCTTCTGAGTCTGTGCCTTGTTCTTGTTCTTCTTTGTCTCCATAGATATTTTCTGTGGTTAGGAGATTGGGGTTTTTTATGTTTGCTTGTTTTCCCAGCCTTTTTTCATGAATCTTATCTTAAAGGTGGGCTCTGTTTTAGAGAGGGTACTCTTAAACTTCAGTTTTTCCTTGATGCTACCCTTAGCTCTATTTCTAAATTTCTGCAAGTTTCAGTTTTTCCAAGGTCATATATATGACCTATAGGCTAGAAGCTCAGAAAGCCACCTCCCCCTGCCAATTTAATCCTGACTAGCAGAGCTCAGAGCACTGTGAGCTACCTTGCACTAGGGCTCGGGGTCTGGGCTCCGGCTTGGGCAGGGGCTTTGGACCTCCACACTGTGGACTACCTTGCCCTGGAGCTTAGGTAGAGGACTCTGGACCTTCCTCTGGGCTTTCAGAGGCCAGGGGCACTACAGAATACCTTGGCCTAGGATTCAGGTCCTCACTTCAGACTTGGGCTCACACCAGCTAGAGGCCCTGATGACTGAGTTGCACTGGAGTTTGGGACTTTGGGTACATGGAATGACTTACTGAGATGGGGAAGGATACTAATGAAAACTATGATGATGTAAGAAATAGAAGACATCAATAAAAACTTATTTTTTAAGAACTTACAATTGGTTTTCCCAAGCCAATGTGAGCTAGATCTAGTATTTTCCTGCCCCAAAGCCAAACCATAACTACCATTCAGTGCTAATTAAAATGAGAAAAAAATACAACAGGGAACATTTGTTTGAAAACAAAAGTGTTTTTTCTCGTTGTTTTAATATAAATACATGATTCTGTGCCAGAAAGAAGCTATCTTAAAAATTCCAGCTTTATAAAAGTAAACAGATGTTTTCAAGAGACAGACAAAGCACATATAAATCGCTTTCATTCCTTACACGCTTCAAATCTCTATAGAGGCAAATTGTGACAGCTGAACAGTTTCCCTTTTTCAGCAGCTGGAAACCTCCAAGTTAGCAAAGTGATGAGTTCTCCTGTTTAATGAATAAAGCCTGAAATGTATATCTTGCTGAGCCATTTAGGACTTATTCCAAAGTACCAAAAATACCTGCATTCTATACTCCTTGTATAGATTATAAACATGGAAACATATGACAGGAATAATTTTGCACAAAAATCTTTTCAAATTAAATTTCCCAAGCATTCAGTACAAGTCAAGTGCCTTGTTGCTCTTTGGTTCAGAAAACACAGGAGGTAGACTAAGGAAAAGCAAACAGTAGTTAAAATAAGCACTTGATTTTTCATGTCTCTGGGTGCTTTATTACCCAAAAAAAAAAGGCTCACTACCAGGAATCTTCCAACTTATTATTTATGAATTTTGGGAGCTGATTTATGAGCATCTAACAAGTATTTCTAAATCTTATTCAAACATTTCAGAAAGGAAAAAAATGACCTGACCAGAAAACCAAATGCTTTATAGACACAAATTTGGGTCAGTGATGTTATAATTCAGATATTTTATGCCTTAAAGCATTCTTCAAATAGCAATCATTTTGTAAATTAATGCTTTGCTGTTGGCTGCACACATATTAAACAATTCAGATCCTAAAATCCATGCTGGAAATAAGACTTCTTCCTTTCAGGCAATTGAATGGCGTGGAGACAAAATGCATGAATTTTTACACTAGGTCCCAGAGCCCAGATGTGGGCTGCTGTTGCAGCAGCTCCAGGGTATCTCTCCATACAGTTAATCGTCCACGTTCCACTGAAATACACCTAGAATTGGAATCAGCTGCCAAGTACACCTGGTGCTCTTGACATATGGATAATTTTACTTGGCATGCAGAAAACTACCTTGGCTCATTCTGGGGAATGGAGTGGAAAGAACACTCTTTTTCCAATCGCATCTGCTGGTGTCTCTATTTGTCTTCTATCTACACCGGATATCCTTTTGTGTATCTAATTGTTGATACATCACCTTTCCATTAGAATGTATGCCCCCTTTGAATAACCAGAGCTTAGCACAGTTCCTGTCAATGACTGCCTGGTATGAGGCAGCCTGGCATCAAGTCCCAGGTCTGCTATTTACTCCCTCTGTTCCTTTGGACAAATTACTTCTATAAAATCAGGATGCTGAAACTCATGCTACCAACATTAACAAGGTAGCTTTGATTAAAGCATTCATAAACTTTGAAGAAATATCAAAAAATGCATTGTTTCCTCCCTCAAACTACACAAGGTGAGAGGAGTAAGAGCAAAGAAACTGTACTAAAGGGAAATGGTTCTATTCCAGAATATAATTGAAAGGTAGAATTGAAGGATTCAGAGGATGCTCCCACTGAATTTTCCTTGATTATTAAGCAAATTTGTTCATACTGGTGATTTCCTTTCCAAATTCAGTAATCAGAACCAAAAAGAGCTATGAACATAACATCTACAAATAAAGCCAAACAGTAACTAACCAATGAAATGACATAGTTTTATCATTCTTCAAGACATCATAATGATAAGAAACGGAGGTATTCTCATACCATGACAACTCTTCCCTCATCCTTTCATTTTGCTTAAAGAAAAAGAACTCTACTTGCTTAGTTATTATCATCTAGCTTAAATGCACTGGTTTTTTCATAATGGTTGCAGAAAACCTTCACAATAGACCAGAAGTGTAAACTCAGCATGTGAGTTTCTCAAAGGAATTAAAATACAAAAGATAACATAAATTGCTCTAATTGACCAAAAAGTGAATTTTTAAAATTTTACTCTTGAAAATAAATTTCTCTTCAATAGTGTTTCAAACTATTTAAATGATTGTTTTTTTAGACCTGATGTCAGGAGCAAAAGGAGTCCAATTGGAAAGGCAAGTAGAGCTCTGGGAATATCAAAAGTTTTGACATGTAAAAAATTTAACAAAACTATAATTTCATCATTACATTTTCACATATGTAAAATTAAGCTAAGATGCTTAACATGCTATTTGATATGTCACACTCGCTGGGGCCATGATGCAGCATCTCTTCCCAAAGACTTTTGGCAACTTTAAGTGATGAGGGACACGCAGATTCTGTCATGCTCTCATGCAATGAGGCTCGTGCCAAGAGTTCACCCTTCATTTTGGGGCTATTCCCAAGTTTTGCTTCATTTTCTCATACACCACATAGCTGATGCTCACTGCAGGCAGCACTTTCATGAAGTTAGGCAGGATGCCCCTGTAAAGTCCGAGGATTCCTTCTTTGGTAACTATTTTCTTAAAGAGGCCAATCATATTTAGCTGGGGTGCTCCTTCCACCATGGCTAGAAAGGAAAGGGGAAAAAATAGTTCATCTGAGATTCATGCCACCCTCTGATAAACCAAATGAGATCCTGAAGGTCACAAAATTTAAAAAATATTTTTTAAACCAAGAGGCATAAAGGACATAAGTCTTATAGTTCCCTGTGCCACAAAAGTATTAAGCATTTATACCAAAATGGGGGTGGGGGGAAAGCAGTGAGTAGAGAAGCATCATCTTGTCCTTGTCCTATGGGGATCCTACCTCCTTATTTCAAACCCCTCAAAAGAACCAGCACTTATTAGAGGAGAGGCTTGACCTCCAGGCAGTTCTCCAAAGGATAATCTAAAAAGGATGATTTTAAAATCATGAAACATTATCATTTCTTATCATGATTATTCTTTTGGCAAAAACTCACTTTGAGGAGCAACTAGGTTGCACAATGGATAGATTGCCAGCCTGGAGTCCAGAGAACCCAGATTCAAATCTAGTTTCAGATATTTCCTAGCTGTGTGATCTTGGTAAAGTCACTTAACTCCAAATGCCTATCCCTGACTCCTTTTCAGTCTTAAATCAATATAAAAGATAAGGATTGGGGGGGTGGGGGACCTCACCTTGAGCCTGCATGCGAGTCCTGATAAGAGCAAGGGGATAGCTGGCCAACTGACCACATGTACTTGACATGGTACCACATGCCAGCAGCACCAAAACCCCAGGGTTTACGGAGTCTTCTGCAAAATGCTCTAGCCAGTTATTCTTCAACAGCTGCCAAAGAACACAGAAATAAAACAGTCACCACTACACAAATCAAGGCAGAGTAAAAGGCAGAGTCATTGCCTTTTCTTCCCTATATATAACCCTGCATGACCACCTGTACCAGTGATGGTGAACCTTTGAAAGACTAAGTGCCCAAACTGTAACCCTCATGCTAAATGTGAGCCTCCTGCCTTACCCCAAGACAGGGGAGGGAAGAAGTGCTCCCATTGGGCTGCTGGACAGAGGGGCAGGTTTGGAGAGAAGTTTTCTCAGGCAGGTATGGAGAGGGGGAAGAGAGCAGTCCACTCTAGCATGCTAGGTAAACCTAGGGGTTTATCAACATAAACCTATACTCTTCTACTTGTCCCATGAGACTACTGCAAAGGGAAGGAGGCAATTCTTTAAAGATGCAGGCAGTGCAGATACTCTGGTATGAGGTTCAGAGCACTATACAAGTCACTTACATTGTGCATTGACTGCTCATTTGTCTCTAAGTATAATTCAGGAACCAAATAGCATTGGTTCAAATTATCTTATGGACCCCTTCCGTCCTCAGTCTCATAATTGACATTAGCCAGGGTTCTGTCTCCAGACCACAAAGACTTTTATGGTTGAAGAGCCCTTTCCATCCAAAGTAGACATAAGTTTCCTAACTTTTAGGAAACTTGTCTTTTCATAGCTCTCTTCCCTTAGGGGAGAGGAGGTGTCAAACACTGGGTTTAAAAACAAATTTTTAATATCTAAAATAGACTTTATGATGGCAGAACTAGCTTTTTAAATGTTCTACATTTTGTTAAAGGACTTACACTTTTTCAGCTGTGTCCTGCAGTAATCACTGTAAAAGGTATGGCTTGACAGAATTGAAATAATAAATAATTAAAGTTTCAAAAGCCAGTCTTTATTCAATGTTCATTTATTGCCATGGTACAACAAAGACAGCTGCCAGTGTCTGTGTCAGTGATGTCTGGAGGCTAAATACTTTGAACTCCAGAGATAAAAGAATGGAAGCAACTCAAAAGAAACAGCTTTTGCCCCATTTGCACTACTGAGACCAAAGCAGCCCAAAAGAAATCAAGAAAAATAGGTACTTAAAAAATCACAATTCTAGAGAAATCTGAATGCACTTTGTAAAATCACAACCCAAATGTGCTGCCATTTACAGAAAAGATGGCACTGGCATGACTTGAATATATTGACTATTAAGTTGTGCCAATCCAATCACACTCCTTTACCATCTCACCGTCTGACCACTAGCATGCTCCCTTGAATTAAATTGCCTCTCAAGGTTGGGAGCACATCTAATCACAGAGTATGATAGAAGAGAGTTCTGGTTCTAGCATCATAGAATCTGGGCTCAAATTCTGGTTCTAGTACTTACTACCTGTGTGACTTTAGAAATCACCTAATCTCCAAGTCTCAGTTTCCTTGTCAGTAAAAGGAGAGTTGGTCTAGACCACGGATGGGCAAACTACAACTTGAAAAATATAAAAACTCTTCTTAGCTTTGGGGTGTAACAAATGAAATGCTCTGGAGGCTATATTTTTAGTTTTAAAATATTAATTTGTTCATTGGCCTCTCAAGATTTCTAACTAGCCAACAGTCCAAACAGATGCCAGAGAACTCAAGCAGGAGGCAGAATTTGAAGGGATCCAAAAGAAAATAAGCAGCTAGGCTAAGCCAGAGTAGAAGTTAAAGTGCAAGCAAGAAGGCAGCTAGTCTCTGTGAGGAGGGACAGAATATTGGGGCAAAAGAAGGAGCAGCTAGACATTAAAGCCAAATTCCTGTAGCACAAGCCAAGATATATCCCTTCTCACATTATTATTCAGTCCCTCCCTAAGACATCTCTGATTGAAGAATAGTCACACAGGAAATGGATTCAGAGACTGGAATTTCTTCATCACAGGAACAGGAGCACCCCAAGGATGCCAAGAGAATTATCACATTGGCTGCACACCTCAAGCTTCCCAATATGGCAGCTGCCTAGCATACCTAAACAAGTTTTTATTTATAGATAAATGGGGAGCAGGTCTCCACCCTGCCTGTAAAAGATCTAGACAAAAGAAACAGAGTACCCAACCCAGGTTCATAATCTGGGGAAGACTTTTTTGAGCTTTCAAATCAAACTATTTGGGGGGGGGCGCTAAAAAGAAAATGATTTCTCAAAATGTCTCCAATTTTTCCAATATCTCCTCAATTTAATTTTCCACAGGGATATACTAAAATAGGTGATGGGCAGGATTTGACTTGTGGGACAGTTTACCAATCCCTGGTCTAGATGATCTCTGAGATTCCTTCCAAACTCTGACAAATATATAAAACGCTTCTAAATGAATATGACAAATATATAAAACTATTCCAAATGAATCAGAAATCTTGGTCTGAACAATACCATTTTCTAATTAGTCATAGGAAATAATCCTCTACTATTTATCATTCCACTGCCCTCCCTTCTGTTCCCCACCTTCAAGTTTCGAAAGGTTCAAGCCTCCAATATCTCTCCTCCTTAAAGAGTAACATAACATTAGAACTTAACGAGTAGAAATGGCTATGTATAGAGTCAATAAATGGATCATATTTACCCAGGGGGACAAGCTTACCTCATAAACAGCAAGGTCTATTCCTGCATAGGGGAGGATACCAAGGAAGTTAGGGACGTAGCCTTTGTAAAAAGCTCCCATGCCTTCATGCTTCAAGATCTTCTTGGCACAGTCAAACATCCCTGAGTATTGACCAGTTTTGCCCACAGCCAACCTGGTCTTTAGAACCTGAAGGTGAAAAGATAGAGATGTATTTCATTCATCAGAAGTTTCCTAACCTACTCAGTGTTCCCAAAAATTGGATGATGCCACAGATCTTAGTCAAACTTTAAGGAGTTGTTTTTTTTTTATTTATCTTATGTCTTAGAATCAATAGTAAGTTTTGGTTCCAAGGCAGAAGAGTGGTAAGAGCTAGACAACTGGGGCTAAGTGACTTACCTAGGGTCACACAGCTAGGAAGTATCTGAGACCGATTTTGAATCCAGAACCTCCCATTTCTAGGCATGGCTTTCTATCCACTGAGCTACCTACCTGCCCCCAACCTTATAGTTGAAGGCACTCACATTCAAAAAAATGTCATTGCTATTAAGTTCTAGGAATCACAAGCAGGTGAGATCATAAAGAGGCCATAGATATACCTGTCAGAAAGAGAAAGTCAAGAGGTGAGAGGATGACTGGGATCAAGGTAGCAAGAAATAGACTGGTACTGGAATTCAGCAAAGGAGAAGGAGCCTATGCTAAGAGAGTAAATAGCAAGGATGGGTAAACAAACATGGGACTGACTCTTCTGCTGAGCATAAAATGCCCTTTTTTTAATTTTCATTTTTAAGCTCTTTTAAAGAAATTCATAACTTGCCTTGGCATCCCTAAAGTACCCAGCAAAGTTCCATGCACAGAATAGATATTAAATGTTTATAAAAAATTGATTTTCTTTAAGTCTATAAAGAACTAAGAAGCAGTAGAGCCCATATGGCCCGAGTTTGAATTCTAGCTCTGCTATTTAATATCTGTATGATATCAGGAAAGCCATATCTTTTCTGAGGTTGAAAGGGTTGGCCAATGACCTCAAAGCAGCCTTCTGGTTCTAAGTCTTGGAGCCTACAAGACCTCTAGATTCCCTCCCAACTTTACACCTCTCTATTCTACTCATGTCCAAATTCAGTGTAAGGGGAATGTATTTTATACTGTTAAACGTGCTGAAATATAAGGCTTTTTGACAACAAGGGTCCAAAGCAGAGATCCCAGCAGACCTGCAGAAGCCCAAATCATTCTACCACCACCATGTCTAAAGTATTTCATTCTACTGATATCTGCCTTTTCTCTGCCTGCTGGATTTCCATTGAGTTCAAAAGGAATTCTCTCCATGCTTAGTGAATTAAGCCCCCAAGCTACTGCGATCCATCCAAAAAAAAAAACTACTAACGTCCCCAGTTTTTTATTTTGATTGGTGTTTTTGGCCTATCCCTCTTAGATCCACTGCATTCAGTGGGACAGTGCTTGTTCTAGCAATAAAAATGGCAGTTCACGTGAAATGATTGGGGAATAACTACAAACCTTTTTTATTTCCCCCAAAGGAAGGCTCTCTGGGGACCAATTACCACTTGATAATAGAAGTAGCTGTGTGGTACTGTAGATAGAGGCTGGGACCGGTGTCAGGAAGACCTAAATTCAAGTCTGGCCTCAGATACTTACAAGCTGTGTGACCCTTAAGTCACAACCTCTGTTTGCCTCAGTTTTCTCATCTGTAAAGTGTCTATTAACAATAACATCTACCTCCTAGGGTTGTTGTGAGGATCAAATGAGATGCATTTGTAAAGTGCTTAATTCAATGTCTGGTGCATAGTTAGAACTATATAAATGCTAGCTATTATTATGAAATATACTGCTGATATTGTTTCTGCCACTAAAATCTGAGATAGGGCTCATGAAAAATACAGGAGAAACAATGCCAGATTTTTCATAGCCATGCTTACCTCCATAGGGTAAATGAAGGTCTGTGCTGTTGCTCCTGCCAAAGAACCAGAAACAAATCTCTCGACTAGTCCAATTTTGGCACCTTCATCAGTCAGCAGCTTCTTATACTGTGTGAATAGAAGTGTTAAATACCCATGAATACTAGATGAGAAAAGATGAACATTTAAAGCATTGACTGGAAGTGTGAAAGGGTTCAGGTACCTCAACATGCAACTCTTGTGTCTATTAAATAATGCCAGTCCTTGTCTCACTCCTGAAATCCCTGCCTGCAGGGCATCTATCAGCAGCCAAGCAGATATTCCCCTTAAGATGACAAACTTAAGTCCAGAACACAATTTATTATTTTTCTTCTCTCTCCTTCCCCTACTTTCTTCCTGACTTCTGTGAAGGGGGCTACCATATTTCCTGTCACCCACATCTTCTTTCTCTTCTTCCCCTACCTTCTTCCTAACTTCCTTTTTTCTATAGAGGAGGCTACCATATTTCTTATCACCCAAAACATCCTCTCCCTTCTCTCTTTCCTCTACTTTCTTCCTGACTTCTGTAGAGGAGGCTACCATATTTCTTATCACCCAAAGCAACCTCTTCCTCCTCTCCTTCTACCTTCTTCCTAACTTCCTGATTTCTTTTGAGGGGGCCACCATATTTCCAATCACCCAGAGCATTTCCTCATTCAACCCCCCTTTCTAATCAGCTCCCAGGTCTTTTGCACTGTACCTTTACAACATCTCTCATATCTACCTTCCATACTCAGGCAGTCACCACTCTCATTCAATCTCTCACTTCCTACATGAACTATTGTCATATTCTCCTAATTGTTCTCCTGGTCTCCAATCTCTCAATACAATCTATCCTCCACATAGATGTCAAATTGATATTCTTAATATTCTGACCATGTCATTCCCCTGCTCAAGAACTTCAAGTGGCTCACACATGCCTCCAATATAAAAAACAAAATCATTTATTTGATAACTTGAAGTCCTTCTGGTTCCAGCATATACTTCCAGGTTCCCCTTCACACAATGCATGTACCAGCCAACCTAGGCAACTAACTTCCCTCTACAGGGTTCTCTCTCCATGCCTTGACACAGACTTATTTTCAATATCTAGAATCCCTTCTCCCCTCATTTCTGCCTCAAAGACTCCCTAGATTCCCGAAAGGCTCAGCTGAAATAGCATCTTCTACATCTGCATGACTCTGTCTTAATCCTCTCCCAGTCCACTTCCCAGTGGTTAAGATTCCTGTTGTTTTGTCATTGTTCCATTGTGTCTAATGTTTCATGACTCCATTTAGGGTTTGGTGGAAAAAATATTGAAATGGTTTGCCACTTCCTTCTCCAGCTCATTTTACAGATGAGGAAACTGAGGCAAACATAATAAAGTGGTTTGCCCAGGGTCACACAGCTAATAAGTGTCTGAGGCCAGATTTGAACTCAGGAAGGAGAGACTTCCCAACTCCAGGTCTGGCATTCAATCCACTGTGCCACCTAACAGCCCCAGGCACTTTTGGCCCTCTGTAATTAGTTTATATGACATTAGGAATTTGCCCTATAGTTTTTTATGAATATAAGGGACTCCCTTTCTCAATCCAGATTGGTACCATTTCTGCAATCTCTGGTTTTTTTTCTCTTTTAGCCTTTACCTCTGTCTTAGAATTGGTTCTAAGACAAAGAGAAGTAAGGGCTAAGCAAGTGGGGTTAAGTGACTTGCTCGGTCACACACCTAGGAAGTGTCTGTGGTTACTTTTGAACCTGGGATCTCCTGTCCCTATTGACAACGGGTACAAAGTTAAGCTGTGAACCTAGATAAAAAGAGCACGATTTTATTTTTGGTGTCACAAGTTTTACAATTTCTTTGGATTCATCTGACTTAGATCACCTGTAAGGTTTCAATTTGACTGACTTGATGTTGAGAAGAGATGCAGGAAAGATTTTTCAGCCTTGGTCTTCCTGGATAGCTACAGGAACAACTGTGTCACAACAAATTCAGGCCTTTGTTCTTTCTTCATTTTGTTTTTTTTCCTATCTTCACTCTTTATCCTAGGCTATCCATTACTTGAAGCACAATTTCCTTCTCATCTTTTTATTTTCTCAAATGGAATGACACCAAAAATGTATTTTATCCATGTCCACAGGTTTAATTCTCTACCTTTTGTCAATGGAATAAAATCTTTACATAACATAGTAAAGCTGGTTCAGAAATAAACTGAACCTTGAAAATTAAAGTGAGGATGAGCTAGGAATCAAGTGGATAGAGGGCCAGTATTGGAGTTGGGAGGATCTGGGCTCAAATCTGGTCTTAGTTTCCTAGCTGTGCAGTTTTGAGCAACTCACTTAACCCTGACCACTCTTCTATCTTGGAACTGATACTAAGGCAGAAGGGAGAGGGGGAAGGAAGGAATGGGGGGAAGGAAGGAATGGGGGGAAGGAAGGAATGGGGGGAAGGAAGGAATGACTAATATAACCAATAAATAGACATCCAGCTTTAGCCCCAGGGACTTGATCATTGAGAGGAGAAATTATCTTATTTCTACTGATAACCCTAGTATTTTGCACATCCTAAATGCTTCATGAATTTTTTTTCATTCATAATTAATAAAATTATTATTGTATTAGCTTTGTGCACACAGACACATGGCATGGACAGGCAGGCATGCACAGAGAGGTTGAGATGCATTCCTGGAGGGCACAAGCACAATGAAATCACAGGTCTGCTGAAATGTAGTTAAATTCCAATTCAATGTAAGTCTTTCTAATCAGAATCTTCCTATGACTCAAAGTATTCTACAACTGTTCCTACCTGATTCCTTCTCACCACTGCCAGATTAATCTCTTGTATTGATTCTGGTCACATTTCAAATAAATATCTTCCACTCCACTCTTCAGAAAACCTTCAAAGACTCCCCATGTCTACTGAATAAAGTCCAAAGTTCTCAACCCAGAATTCACCAAGGCCTTCCACAATTTTGGATCCTGTTGTTCTAGGCTTATCACCTTATTTCTCAATACTCTCCCCTTCACATTTCTCTGCTCTCTTTAACTGAACGATCCCACTTTTGTTCTTCCTGTGACTTCTCAGAGGGCTACATGCAGGCTTCTCTTATACACTTGCTATATTCCATGTTGTAATCTATTTACTTGACTATATGCTTTATCTCCCCTATTGATTTCTGTTGTTCATCCTTCATTTTCAAAGAGGACCAATCACATTATGGGGTGACACCTTGACTTGTGGGTGAATTGATTTTAAATGGAACAGAATTGCACAAAGTCTTCAGCTTCTTCCAAAGTCATCCAAGTCCAGTGGCAGGACAAAAGTCAAGATGACCGGTGATGGCTTGGGATGCAGTGGATGACCTTGGCATCTGGAATGTCTGTTCACACTCTAAGCACCCGCCAGCAACTACTTTGGCCATCTTCATGGCCAACAGAGCAAATTGTTTTCAGCGGACCATCTCACCAAGACAGCACAGTAGATAGGAGGATGAATCTTCCTGACTTCAAGCCTGGTTCCCTAAGTTCAAATATAACCTCAGACATTTAGTTGTGTAACCTTAGGTAAGTCATTTAACCCAGTTTTCACCATTTTCCTCATATGTAAAATGAACTGGAGAAGGAAATGACAAACCAATCCAGTATCTTGGCCAAGAAAATCCCAAATAGGGTCATCAAGAGTTAGAAAGGACTAAAATAACTAAACACACATCATTAAAATTTAGAATTAAATGTTATAAGGGACCTCAGATATCTGCTAGTCTGCTTTCCCACAGAGTACAAGTCTTTTCTTTTTTTTAAACCCCTGCTTTCCACCTTAGAATCAATACTGTGTTTTGGTTTCAAGGCAGAAGAGTAGTAAGGGCTAGGCAATGGGGATTAAGTGACTTAGCCGAGGTCGCACAGCTGAAAAGTGTCTGAGATACATCAAAACTGTTTGAACCCAGAACCTCCTATCTCTGGGCCTGGTTCTAAATTCCCTAAGCCACCCAACTGCCCCCACATCCTTTCTATATAATCAAATAGAGCAATAATAAAGGTTTGTTTCATTTTTTAACCTGTCAAGAAAAATGAAGCTAATGTTCATCATATTTAATAACATGCATTCCCTGTTCTCTGGCCATAATCTTTAAGACCAGGGAATTAAGTTCAAGAATTATTTGTGAATTTACATAGGAAATAATATTTCACCTTTTCATATGCCCAGAACTTAATAGCTGATTCAGGAGCAATTTTCATAACATTCACACCATTTCCTCTCCAAAGGGACTGGATGCCTCCTTCTTTCACCATCTGCTTAAATCCACCAACTATGCTCATTTTGTTTGACTTTGAACCATGAACCTAAAAATGAAAGGAAAAGGATTTAAACTTTTCATGATGGTTAATTTTTTGAAGCACTTATATATACAGCCTTCTTTTCACTATGGCTTATAATCTCAAGGCAATATGGGAGTTTCAGAGATGGGGAACTCTACTGATCAAAAGAATTTAGGAAAGATAAAAAAGGCAAAGGCTAAGAAATTACATAATTTAAATCTGTAAAATAATTTAAAGAACAGGCTTGTTCACTAAAGCCTGAAATATCAGGGCAAAGGAACAACTTTCAAATTTTGAGCCATAAATTTAGGAAAATAAAAGAAGTGTGATATTACTTGACATTTGCACTTATAATGAGCCAAAATCTACTTCTCCATAACTTCCACCCAAATGATAGCTCTTAAAATATTTGAAGGCAGCTAATCCTATTTCTCCTAAACCCTGTCTTTTCAACTCTAAGATAAGCATTCTTGGCTTCTTACTCTGTACCTCTGAAATAAAGCAAAGAAATGTGTAACACACAGGGTAAAAGACTAAGTTACTTTCTATGAAAAAATAAAAATTGACAAAGTTTTCATTGCTTCTAGATTGTAAGCCTGTTAGGGGCAAGAATGGTGTCATTGATTTTGGTATATATAATAGTGATGGAATACTATTGTATAAGAAACAATGAGCTGGATGATTTCAGAAAAAGCTAGAAAGAACTACATGAACTGATGCAGAGTGAAATAAGCAAAACCAAGAGAACATTGTACACAGTAACAGCAATATTGTACATTGATCTACCGTGAAAGACTTAGCTACTCTCAGCAATACAATGATCCAGGACACTTCTGAAGGACTTAAGACAAAGAATGCTAAGCACCTCCATAGAAAGAACTTGGAGTCAATGCAGATCAAATTTGGCATACTATTTTTCACATTAGCTTATTTAGGATTTTATTTGGGGGGTGTGACTTTGTATGAGTGTGCTCTTACAACAATAACCAATTTGGAAATATGTCTTGCATAATAATGCATATATAACCCAGATCAAATTGGTTACTATCTCCAACATGGAGTAAGGGAGGGAAGGAGACAAATTGGATCTAATAATTTCAGAAAAATGTGTTGAAAATTACATGCAATTAGGAATGATTTTTTTTCTGTTTTAGATTCAATAAAGGCAATAGAGTGGTATGATTAGGCAACTGGGGTTAAGTGACTTGACCCAGGGTCACACAGTTAAGAAGTGTTTGAGGTCATATTTGAACCCAGGACCTCCCATCTAAAGGTCTGGCTCTCTACCCATTATACCAACTAGATACCCCAGTATCATTCACTCTTGAATCTCCTAAATGAATTTAAGAATATGTGCATTGTCACAAATAAGTAAAATGAATATGGGCATCAAGTTGCTAAGATTTTTGAAAATGTCCTCTCAAAAAAAACAATTCAGTGAATAATTTAGAATGAGACGAGTCTGCCTATCCTCATGGCCCACATACTCACCTGCATCATGACCTTCATTCGATCTAAAGGTGCCGTGCTAGTTCTTGAGACAGCCCCAGCGATCCCTCCTGCCAAGAGCTGTCTCCACCACTGACCAGATTTCTTTTCTTCCTCTGTGAATTCATCTGGAATTGTAATGCTATCTCCTATATCAATGCCCTGTTTAAAATGGATAGAAAATTCCAATATACTAAAATCAAAAATAGATCATTTGAAAAGAAGTTTGCTTTAGCTATTTTTTAAGAGACGTCTCAATTTGATCTGGGTTATTATTTTTAAGAGACGTCTTATTTCATCCCTACAATTAAGATCAATCTTTTTTTTTATAGATAATGGAGTATAAACTGCTTTAAAGAACCTATTTACCATACAATGTCAGTTCCCTTTAAATTGAAATAAGTAGCAATTATAAATACCATTCAGCAAAAGACTTTGGAAGTTTAAAAGCATGTGGATGTTATTATTTTAAATGGCAATTGTTCTCTATGGCCATTTTGAGCATAACTGTGGGCCAAAAATATTATACTATGTCAACCTTTATCTTTAAATTGAAAGCTATATCTTTAATTGAAATAATTTTGGTAATGCAAGAATTATATAAAACATCTTCCACTGGAAGACCACAAATAAGGAGGAACTCAATGCCCAAGTGATCCAATAGAGTTCAAAGTTAACCTTTAATTTCACCATCTATAAAATGAGGGCAGTGGTCACCATATTTATCATTCCCATATATCTCCTGCTATTATATAGTAAACTTGAAACCAGAAAGATCTAGTTTCAAATCCTGCCACTGGCAATGACTTACTAAGCAAATAACTTAACCCCAAGCACCTTCTTTCAATTTAACCAAATCAGAGATAAACTACAAACTTTATTGGTGAAGGGAATTCCTGCACTGGGAGCAGCCTACATAGTTGAAATCACAGATCCTTCTAATAAATCTGTGTTTCTCACTGAGCTAAGTAATAGGATGGTTCACAAATATATTCCTAAATGAAAAGATCATACTAGAAACTCAGCCTTCTGGTGACTTGAATAATTCTTTAATATATTAATAGATGGAGGCTTTCATTATGTGTACTTCTCCATTGGGTGAAGATCATAATCCTTCTAATATCTTAGTAGATGGTCTTCCTGAGTGGTTGGGGCTGAAAAAAAAATCCATCAACCTTTTGACCAACCTAGTGATGAATCTCTCTGAATGTAGCCAGACTAGTCCATGGATGACAAGTAGAGAGTTCATCATCACATCCACACTTGAAGTCTTTATTGAATCCATCAGTGTATATTTTCACTAGCAAAGCCCAGCATCACCTATGCCACAATGCAGTACAGAAGGATTTTACTGGAGAAATATTCATAGCAATTCATAACCATGACTCATTGCTATAGTGCTAGATGATCTAACAAATGCTTTTTCTATATATCTTAGGGTTTGGTGTCAACCTGTTCAGCTAAGAAACAAGAAGTTCATCATGATGACTGTGGTCTGTCTGCTCTAGGTGTTGAGTAAGGAGTAAGGTCTATTGTCAACACCAGAAGAAGGAAATGGAAAAAGAAAATGATTCGTTGAGTGCTCAGAACCACAAGCTAAAAAAAAAAAAAAAGATTAAGTTTTGAGATGAGTGGGGAAGACTTGTCCATCAGATACAACAGAGTCCATTTTGGAGACCTCCAAAAAACTGGAGAAGGATGTAGATGAAATCTATTTCCATATGCTGAATAGCTAGCTGATCAAAGACGATAGGATATAAAGAGAGCAAAATCCAAGGACAAAGATTATAGAATCTCCAGCTGTGGGACACCAGCTTTACTTATCTTGCCTAATCTCATGAACTGGCTGGAGGGCAAGGATCTTGCCATCCCTCCTACAATTCAGCAAGCCGCAATTTCTACCTACAGACTGCAGCAACAACTAACCTTCAGCAATGGGCACCTCTTGCAACTTCGGAGGGTTTATCCAAAGCAGATATTGTACTTGCACTGATTATTCAACCTTAGAGATTTCTGAGAACATGATGAACATATTACAGAATCATAAAGTTAAAAAGGGCTGTAGAAGTTCACAGAATCTTTGAAATTTATCTAGTGAAGTCCTTTAGATTATACATGAATTCCCTCTATGATATTCCTGACAAATAGCAATCCAACCTCAGGCTGCTGCCTCGCATTTGTACTTAGGACCAAGTCATTAAAAATCAAGATACCCAAAGGCCAGCCTTACTCACCGAATGTTTCCAGAAGTAAACAATTTGCTCAATGTTTTCAGCAGGATTAAAAAAAAAGTGTTGCCGCCATTCATTCCAGTCAACTGTCATTGTCCCATCAACATCAATGCTGAAAACAAGAAAAAAATGCAGACCAAAATAAACCAAGAGTCCACTTCTACTGGCCTTTACCCTGAAGACTTTCATTTTCCTACTATGGGTGATCTCTCTAAATCTGGAACGATTGTGTATACTCTTCACCTTTTCTCATCATGGACATAAAAAAGTCGTTTTGATATGAAAAGGATCCAGCATTCACTTAAAAGAGAATCACAAAGAATGACATGTAAAGCTAGAAGCTGGGGGGTGCTGGAGCCAGCCTGAACCAGCTTGAGAGCCAATAGTTAAATTTTCAATATGAACATTTACATCTGATAAATCAGTAAATTCTCCAAAGCAAGGCTTAATTTACTGTTTTATTGATTGCTTAGATTTAAGAAATTGATGGTAAAAGTGTTAAAGTTACATAGTAAATGTAAAAGTAGGTGGTGAGAGGGAGCTAAGTAAGTAGCTCAGGGTATAGACAGCCAAGTCTGGATTCAGGAGGTCCTGGATTAAAATCTGGCCTTGGATAATTCCTAGCTATGTGACCCTGGGCAAGTCACTTTAACTCCCATCATCCAGCCCTTACCACTCTTCTGCCATGGAATTGATTGATACCTAGTATCAATTTTAAGACAGAAGATAAGAGGAGTTTTTAAGCGTCTTGTGAGCATATTTTTTCCCCAGAGAGTCAGCCGTTAAAACATTACCAGACACTCCTAGAACTAGAAGAGTCCTTTGAAATCAGAAAGGTTTTTAATTCTTTCTGTGCCAGGGACCTTTTGGGGGGTATAGTATGAAGGCTGTACATCCCTCTCAGAATAATGTTTTTTCAATGAATAAAATAAAATAATTAGGATTACCAAGGAATTAAATCATATCCAAAAAAGTTATCAAAATATTTTAAGCAAATTCATGAATTCCAGGTTAAGAATGCCCGATCAAGTTTATACAATCCCCTTGTTTTACAGATCATGTAATAATAATTGATGCATAGATGTTAGATAATTTCAATAGTCACAAAGATAAAGGAGCAGGGTTAAGATCTGAACTTAGGTCCCACAATTATAAACCCATCTACAATCAGATCATCTGTCCAGTTCCTAGATAAAATGGCAAATGATGGGTAACCAGACAAAATATAGTACCTTTGAACAAGAGACTTAAATTAGTGATGTCAAATTATTGCCAAAGAAATCATTATTACAAATTTCCTTCATTGGTGGTCATGGCAATCTACTTAACTGGGACTCTACTATAGATTCTTCTACTGAGACTGGAAAAATGTTGAGAAAACCATATTCTGGACCTGGTAGAACTGTCTAATTTTACCAATAGTGGTTTCTAGAGTATTCCTTGCCATGCTTGAAGAAAAAAAATCAACCATGAGCCTAGAGAATACTCAAGTCTCTGCTTTAAGTCTATTATTTAAGCCAAAGCTTGTTGACTGAATTCCACTAAGATAGTATTCCAATGTTTGATCAGGACATGGAATTCACCGTGGCCATGCCATTGGAGCATAAAGTATAGCAGGACCTACCAAGCTAGAAAGTTCTCATATATAGATCTGGTGACTGTGTGGCCAAGAATCAACCGAAGTGTGGAAAGGCTCATCACCAGAAGCTGGCTAGACAAAGGGCTCCTAACAAGAGATGAACTTTTTTTTTTATTTTGATAACTGTATTCTAGCATATTTGGTTTCCTTTGTGATCTCAGGTACTTTATTATTTTATGTGCTTACAAATATTATTCTGAGAAGGGGGACATAGGCTTCCCTAGATTCCCAAAATGGTACATGACACACCAAAAAAAAAATAAAAAAGGAGCCTGTGTCTTGAGGCAGATTTTTTTCTGGGGATCTTTTGGTTTGTTTTTATAGTGATGTTGAGAGGCCTTAATTTTCATGCCTTCAAATGAGATTTTCAGTTTTTCTCTTTATTCTTGGAAAACAGAGGTAGCAATTATTATTTAAATAATGGAGTTCTACTAACTTTAATTGAGGCAGCACAGTGTAACAAATACAGAGCGAGCCCTTACCACTCTTCTGCCTCGAAAGCAACACAGTATTGATTTTAAAATGGAAGATAAAGGTTCAAAAAAAGAAAGAAAAAACACGTGCATAAGCTACAATTGGTATTAGTAGAATTGTCCAAAGAAATCATAGACATTCAAGAGGATCAAAGCATTGTTCACCATAAAATTGCTTTGCAAGAAGTCATATTTCTCTTCTAAAGAAGAGAGGTGAGAGGTGGTTCTAAGTTAAATAGCCTCATCCTCTCCCCCTTGAGTTTTGGCCCTATTCTTCCAGAGGAGATTGAAAGTGAAGGATAATTTATTTTCAATCATTTAGCCCTCAACCAGCATTTTAAAATCTTCTTCATATGAACCATGAGTCAATTGATCAACAGCAATCATTGAGCATTATCTGTAAACTGGGGTCTCATTATTTTCACCACTATCAGCAGCAACATTTCTCAGCTGCCTACTATGTGTAATGAACTGGGATTGCTAATGAGATGAAGTTACAAAAAGGATCAGAAGTCATGATACTCACCTTTAAGATACTGGCTACCCAAGAGACAGGAAGAGAGACACAAATCACAATACCTGGGAGCAAAAGGCATGGCAATGTAGTATGGCAGAGAGAGACTCACTGCACTCAGAAGACCTAGACTCAAATCCTGCCTCTGACTCTTCCTATATCAGTGACCTCAAGTAAATCATTTCTCCAAATATCAAGTTTTCTCATTTCTAAAATGATAGGAAAGGGCAAGATGGCCTTGGAGGCCCCTAAGACTTATGATCCCCTGGTAAAAAAAAAAAAAATACATAAGCTAGAGGAAGAAGAAAAAAAGAGAATAAAGATACAAAAGAATAGCTGATGCAAGAATTAATTTTTTTAAAGTCCACATTTGCAACTTTTGGCCTCTGGAATGCAATAGAAAATGAAAACTAAGATGACATCATAACTAAGATAAATGTCTTTTTAAAATGCTGACCTTTGGGAGATAGAGTCAAGATGGCAGTTTTGACACAGCAAAAGTCCAGACCTCTGAAAACCCTTCCACACCAATCAAAAACACAATGCTTTGAGGGGACAGAAAACCAAATCTAACAACAGGACAGGGCTAGGGTGCCCTCCTACAGGACTCAACTTTAAAGGTACACCCCCAAAAAAATCCTGAATTCTTGAACACTCAGTTTTAAGGGGAAGGAAGAAGAAAGGTCCAAGGACCCTGCCCCCACCTACAGTGCTGAGCTTCCAGCAGTGACTGGAATCTCTGGGTGGGCAAGGGCACAAGTCCTGAGGGAGTACCTTGCTGGCACAGCTGTGCCAGGCTCAGGGCTTTGGACACAGGTGGCAGGGAGGCAGCTAGAGGAGAAGTGCAAAGAAGGCAGCTTAGTCACAGCCAAGACACTCCATCTTGCCCCACCCCTTCTCAAGATTTTGGCCTCAGGGCACATCCAGCTCTGTAGATAAAATTCAACCAGGGCAGAGTTTATCAATAGGGCAGATAAAAAAAAACCTTCAGAGGACAGAGAAGCTCAAGCTCCAACACCCCTCCCCCATAGACCACTCTGAGAACCTTGCTGACTAAACTCCAAGGTTGAAGGCTGCAACCACTACAGGCTACAACCTGGATAACAGGGTGGGAAGCCCAGCTCCTTTTCAGCTTCTGCTGCCAGCTAGAGAAGATCTGACATCAAGGCTCATCAATATCAGACTAACCTGGTCAATTAACAGAGCAGAGAAGAAGCCCCTTCAAGATAGAATAGCCCAAACCAAAAGATCCAGCACAAAATCAGAGGAGCAAGATTACAGGCAATTACAGGAGGGAAAGTAGGAAAAAATATGAGTAAACAATAGAAAAAGAAGAAAGCAGTTACAATCAACAGCTTCTATCCAGGAAGTGAACAAAGAGCAAATGAAACAGAGGAAGACCAAGTAACACCAAGCAAAAACACAGAAACTCCAGAGAATTGGACACAGGCTTTGAAAGAGCTCAAAATACAATTCAAAAAACAATTAAGAGAGGCTGAAGACAACTGGGAAAAGAACTTTAAAAGCAAAATAAGTCATCTGGAAACAAAGGTTCATGAACTAAAACAAGAAAATAGTATCTTGAAAGTCAAAATTAACCAGCTTGAAAATGAGGCAAAGAAGCTGAAAGATGACTTACAAAGAAAATCAGACCAAAAGGAGAAGGATGACCAAAAATCCAGGGATGAAATTCAGTCTTTAAAAACTAGAATCCAACAACTAGAAGCAAATGACTTTACAAGGCAGCAAGACTCTATAAAACAAAATCATTGAGGAAAATGTGAAACACCTCATTCACAAAAGGTCAGACCTGGAAAACAGATCCAGGGGAGATAACTTAAGATTACTGGACTACTGGAAGATCATGACAAAAGAAAAAGCCTGGACATCATTCTACAGGAAATTATCCAAGAAGATTGCCCCAACATTCCAGACTAAGAGGGAAAAGTGGAGATTGAAAGAATCCCCAGATCACCTCTTATACTTAATCCTCAACTGACAACACCCAGAAATGTTATAGTCAAATTCAAGAACTACCAGGCC
This sequence comes from Monodelphis domestica, assembly GCF_027887165.1. Lineage (NCBI taxonomy): Eukaryota > Metazoa > Chordata > Mammalia > Didelphimorphia > Didelphidae > Monodelphis > Monodelphis domestica. The sequence goes on from NC_077228.1 coordinate 477,322,024, forward strand.
AAGGCAAAAATATTCCAAGCTGCTAAGAAGTAGTCTTTCAGAGACCATAGAACCACAATTAGGATAATAAAGGATCTGGATGCACCTACACTGAAGGACCAAAAGGCATGGAATATGATATTCTGGAAAGCAAAGGAACTAGGTCTACAACCAAGAATCAACTACCCAGCAAAACTGATTATATTCTTGCAGGGGAAAGTATGGTCATTTACTAAAATGGAAGTCTTCCAAGCATTCATAAAGAAAAAACCGGACTTAAACAGAAAATTTGATGCTCAAACACAGAACTCAAGAGAATCACCAAAAGGTAATTAAGAAAAGGGGAAATTAAAAAAAAAAACTTTAAGGGGCCCAATAAGTTAAAATGATTTGTATTCCTGTAAGAAAAGATGATATTGGTAACTCTTAAAGATTGTTATTATCATCTGGGTAGCTAGAAAAATTATACTTAGAGGGGACAGTGACAAACTGTATAGGACAAAATGTCAAGATATCTATAACTAGAGGTAAAAGAGAGGTTAATACTAAGAGAAATGGGAAAAGAGACAAAATGGGGTAAATTTATATTGCATAAAGAAGCACCTGGCAGGAATGGTGGAGAACATCAATACACTGGAAGGGTAAAGACGTTGGAGACAGGAAATACTTAATTCTTACATGCATTGAAATTGAGTCAAAGAGGGAAGAACAATCAGATCCACTGGGGCAGAGAATTGATTCTCACCCTATAGAAAAGTAGAAGTGTAACGAATGGACTGATGGAGAGAGAAGCAATACAATGGAGGGAGAGTGGGGGGGGGGGGAGGTAGTCTAAAAAGACCCTAAAGAAAAATAAGAGGGAAATAAGAAGGGGGGAATTGAAGCAAAATAAGGGTGAGAATTAGGGGGACTGATTAAAAACAAAACACTGGTATAGAAGGAAATAGTGAAAGAAGAAAAGACAGGACTAGGAGTAGAAATCAAAATGTTGAGAAATACACAGCTAGTAATCATAACTCTGAATTTGAATGGAATGAGTTCACCCATAAAACACAAGCAAATAGAGTAGATTAGAAACCAAAATCCTACTATATGTTGTCTACAAGAAACACACATGAGAAAGGTAAACACAAACAGGGTAAAGGTAAGTATATGGAGAAAAATCTATTGGGCATCAACTGAGAAAAAGAAGGGAGGAGTTGCAATCATGATATCTAGCAAAGCCAAAGTAAAAAAAAAAGACCTAGTTAAAAGAAATAGGGAAGGTAATTACATCCTGATAAAAGGCAGTATAGACAATGAGGAAATATCAGTACTCAACATGTATGAACCAAATGGTATAGCATCCAAATTTCTAAAGGAGAAACTAGTGGAGGTCAAGGATGAAATAGATAGTAAAACTGTATTAGTGGGAGACCTGAACCTTCCTCTATCAAATCTAGATAAATCAAACCAAAAATAAGAAGGAGGGAAGAGAAGCAAATGAAGTCTTAGAAAAATTAGTTAGTACATATGTGGAGGAACATAAATAGGGACAAAAAGGAATACAACTTCTTTTGAGCAGCGGTACATTCACAAACTGACCAGGTACTAGGACATAACATTGCAAACAAGTGCAAAAGAGCAGAAATAATAAATGCAACCTTTTCAGATCACGATGCAATAAAAATAATAATTAGTTAAGGGTACATGGAGAGGTAAATCAAAAATTAATTGGAAATTAAATAATATGATTCTCCAAAATAGGTTAAAGAACAAATCATAGAAACAACAATTTCATTGAAGAAAATGACAATGATGACACATCCTTTCAAAAATCTATGGGATGCAGCCAAAGCAGTACTCAGGGGGAAATTAATATCCTTGAGTGCATATATCAACAAATTAGGGAGGGCAGAAGTCAATGAATTGGGCGTGCAAATTAAAAAAACTAGAAAGTGAATAAATTAAAAATCCTCAGATGAAAACTAAATTAGAGATCCAAAAAATTAAAGGAGAAATTAATAAAATTGAAAGCAAAAGAATTATTGAATTAACAATAAGACTAGAAGCTGGTACTTTGAAAAAAATAAAATGGACAAAGTACTGGTCAATCTAATTAAAAAAGTAAAGAAGAAAACCAAATTAACAGTATCAAGGAATGAAGAGGAAATTAAGGCAATCATTAAAAACTATTTTGCACAATTATATGGCAATCTAGGTGATATGGATGAATATTTACAAAAATATAAATTGCCTAGATTAACAGAAGAAATAGAATACCTAAATAACCCCATATCAGAAAAAGAAATTGAATAAGTCAAAGAACACCCTAAGAAAAAATCCCCATAACCAGATGGATTCACAAATGAATTCTATCAAACATTCAAAGAATAACTAATCCCAATATTATACAAACTATTTCACAGAATGAGCAAAGAAGGAACTCTACCAAATTCCTTTTATGAAAAAAATATGCTGTTGATTCCAAAGCTAGGTAGATCAAAAACAGAGAAAGAAAACTACAAACCAATCTCCCTAATGAACATAGATGCAAAAATCTTAAATAGAATACTAGCAAAAAGACTCCAGCAAGTTATCATGAGGGTTATTCACTATGACCAGGTAGGATTCATACCAGGAATGCAAGAATGGTTCAATATTAGGAAAACCATCCACATAATTGACCATATCAACAAGCAGACTAACAAAAATCACATGATTATCTCAATAGATGCAGGAAAAGCCTTTGATAAAATATAACATCCATTCCTATTAAAAACACTAGAAAATATAGGAATAGAAGGGCCTTTCCTAAAAATAATAAACAGAATATATCTAAAGCCATCAGAAAGCATTATCTGCAATGGGGATAAATTAGAAGCTTTTGTAATAAGATCAGGCATGAAACAGGGCTGCCCATTATCACCTCTATTATTTAACATTTTACTAGAAACACTAGCAGTAGCAATTAGAGAAGAAAAATAAATTGAAGGTATTAAAATTGGAAATGAGGAGACCAAGCTATCACTCTTTGCAGAAGATATGATAGCCTACTTAAAGAATCCTATAGAATCAACTCAAAAATTAGTGGAAATAATAAACAACTTTATCAAAGTTGCAGGATACAAAATAAACCCACATAAGTCATCAGTATTTCTATAAATTACCAACACATCTCAGCAGCAAGAGTTATAAAGAGAAATTCCATTTAAATCACCCTTAAACAATATAAAATACTTCAGAATCTATCTGCCAAGACCAACATGGAAACTATGTTAACATCACTACAAAACACTCTCCACACAATTAAAATGAGATCTAAATAATTGGAAAAACATTAACTGCTCATAAGTAGGATGAGCTAACATAATAAAAATGACAATCCTACCCAAACGAATTCACTTATTTAGTGCCATACCCATCAAACTACCAAGAATTTTTTTTTTACTGAATTAGAAAAAAACATAAAACTTCATTTGGAAGAACAAAAGATCAAGAATATCAAAGTAAATAATGAAAAAAATATGAAGGAAGGTGGCCTAGCAGTACCCAGATCTTAAACTGTACTATAAAGCAGTGGTCATCAAAGCAATATAGTCCTGGCTAAGAGACAGGAGGGAGGATCAGCGGAATAGACTTGGGGTAAGTGACCTAAGCAAGATAAACCCAGCTTTTGGGACAAAAATCCACTATTTGACAAAAGCTTCTGAGAAAATTGGAAAACAGTATGGGAGAGATTAGGTTTAGATCAACATCTCACACCCTACACCAAGATAAACTCAGAATCCATGAATGACTTGAATATAAAGAAGGAAACTGTACGTAAATTAGGTGAACACAGAATAGTATACTTGTCAGATCTTTGGGAAAGGAAAGACTTTAAAACCAAGCAAGAGTTAGAAAGAGTCACAAAACATAAAATAAATAATTTTGATTACATTAAGTTAAAAAGGGTTTGTACAAACAAAACCAATGCAACTGAAATTCAAAGAGAAGCAACAAATTGGGAAAAAAATATTTATAACAAAAACCTCTAACAAAGGTCTAATTACTCAAATGTATATGGAGTTAAATCAATTATACCAAAAAAAAAAAAAATCAAGCCATTCCCCAACTGACAAATAGGCAAGTGACATGAATAGGCAATTTTCAGGTAAAGAAATAAAAACACATGAATATGTGTTCTAAATCTCTTATAATCAGAGAAATGCAAATCAAAACAACTCTGAGGTATCATCTCAGTTCACACCTAACAGATTGGTTAACATAACAGCAAAGGAAAGCAATACATGTTGGAGGGGATGTGGCAAAACTGGGACATTAATTCATTGTTGGTGGAGTTGTGAATTGATCCAACCATTCTGGAAGGCAATTTGGAACTATGCCCAAAGGGTACTAAAAGACTATCTGCTCTTTGATCCAGCCATAGCACTGTTGGGTTTATACCCAAAAAAGATAATAGGGAAAAAGACTTATATAAGAATATTCATAGCCATGCTCTTTGTGGTGGCAAAAAAAAAAATTGGAAAATGAGGGGATGCCCTCTGATTGGGAAATGGCAGAACAAATTGTGATATATGTTGGTGATGGAATACTATTGTGCTAAAAAGAATAATGAACTAGAGGAATTCCATGTGAACTGGAATGACCTCCAGGAATTGATGCAGGGTGAGAGGAGCAGAACCAGGAGAACATTGTATACAGAGACTGTGTACAGTATGGGGTACAATCAAATGCAATGGACTTCTCTACTAATAGCAATGCAATGATCCAGAACAATTTGGAGGGACTTATGAGAAAGAACACTATCCACTTTCAGAGGAAGAACTGTGGGAGTAGAAACACAGAAGAAAAACAGCTGCTCAATCACATGGGTTGAGGGGAATATGATTGAGGATACAGACTCTAAAGATCACCCTAGTGCAAATATCAACAATATGGAAATAGGTCTTGATCAACAACACTTGTAAAACCCAGTGCGCGTTGGCTACAGGAGGGTGGTAGGGAGGGGAGGGAAAGAACATAATTCTTGAAACTGTGGGAAAATACTCTAAATTAACTAAATAAAATTTTCCTCATAAAATAAAATAAAAATAAAAATGCTGACCTTTGAAGAATCTTCTTTGCCTGTCGTTCAGAAATATCTATGCCTAGGGTGTTCAGAGCCTGGACAACTTCTGAAGCTTCAATTTGTCCTTTAAAAAAAGAAGTATTCACCAATTGAAACACACTAAAGGAAAAAAAGCATATGTCAAACGTTTATAATATTTTAGATAACTCCTGGTTCAATGATAGGTCTTTCACTGCTACTCCTGTAAACAAAGACCAGAGAATCAAGTTCAGATTTGAAACCAAGAGAAGTACAGCCTTTACCTACACACTTTTATTAAAAAAAAAAGAGAGAGAGAGAGACAAATAGCTGTGCCTCTATTCATAGCCATATCCTCCAACAAATCAACTGCTGTTCAATTCTACTAAACCAGTATTTATTACCAATACGCTACTAGTATTTAAAGCACACATACCTAGATAGCACTGTGGTAGCCACAGTATGGGGGGAGGGGGTCACAATAAAACTCTCTTATTTAACAAATATTTACTAGACTGGAATTCCAAGCATTCCATTATATGACTCCATCATATGTTTCTTACACTATTCCCTCTATATTCCAACCCATTTGGGTTACTTTTCATTCTTCATATAAATCCCCAGTCTTCCCATCTCCATACCTTCATTCACATGACCTACACCTAGAATGCCATATTCCCATCACCACCTGTGTATATGCTATCCATTATTCAAGCCCATATTCAAATGCCACTTCCTCCATGAATTCCTGATTCTCCTAGGTGGTGGTCATTTTAATCCTTTATCTAATTTTGAAGTACTTTGAATTGCTCTTACGTCTTTAGATTCTAATTTAATAGCAAGGATACAGTTGGTTTAAGGTTTGTAGAGCATTTTACATATATATTCTCATTTAATCCTCAGCATAACCCATTAAGATGGTTGCTATTGTTATTCCCATTTTATGTGTGAGACACATTAAGTAATTTGCCCAGAGTTATGTAGCTAGCAGTGTCTCAGACAGGATTCAAACTCTAGTTACCCCGATTCCAAATCCAGGACTCAAGTACACATTTCAAATCCTATTTTGAAGATACTTATTTGTGTACATATCATATCTCCACTTATCAGAATTAAAACCAATATGGGCAATAGTTGCCTTCATCTTTGCATCTCTCCTCTGACCTAAGATGGTGCCTTGCAAATAGTAAGTACTTAATAAATGTCTACTAATTCCACCTATGTGCAAAACCCATTTTGGGCAAAGAAAATAATGAAAATACATATTAAAAGAGCGCAGTCCCTGACTTCCTGGATCTAGTAATCTAGCAGGGAAAATGGCTACTGCCTACATAAGTAAACTACAAAACAGGAATGACATCCATTAGAATTATAGGACTTCAGAGGGAGGAGCAAGGGCTCAAGTTGGGAGACCTCAGTACAGAAACTTTCTCCAAAAAGTATTACAAATTTTCATTTAAATACATAACATCCCAAAATAGTATAAATACATCTTGTTTTTAAAGAGCTTATGATCAAAGTAAAACTTGAACACAGAAAACACCAATTAAGTAGTTACTCAACTCAGGGGCTCAAAGGGTAACAGTTGAAAAGGACTACAGGGACCAATCTCTTCCAATTCAAACCTGAGTAAGACTCTCCCCCAATATATACATCTACCGCAAACCTAGGCTCAGTCTGAAGACCTCCAAAGAAGGGGAACCCACTCTCTCCCAAGACTTCCCATTCCACAATGTTCAGTTCTGTCGGACTCTTTGTGATTTTCTTGGCTATGATACTGGAGATTAAGCATTTCCTCCTCCAGTTCAATTTACAGATGAGGAAACTATAGCAGAGTTAAGTGATTTGCCTAGGGTCACACAGCTAGTAATATCCAAGGGCAGATTTGAACTCAGGAAGACGAGCCTTTGGGATAGCTTTAAATCTTAAAACAAGCAGAAATTTGCCCTTCTGCAACCCCCAGCCATTGCTTCTAATTCTATCTTCTTGAAAAGAAAAGTCTGATCCCTTTTCCCCTTGAAAGTCCTTCAGATACTTGAAAACAATTGATTCAACTCTTAGCTCTATTCGACTGAACTTTTTGCAAATTACAGCTATCCAAAAGGAGAATGGACTGCCTTAGAGAACAGCAAATTGTTCTCCACTGAGGAGAGAGAATTGGAGAGGGAATAGTCTTCAAGCAGAAGCCAAGGCCATTCTCGGGCCATGTTGGAATAAAGATTTTATTTTCTGGGTAGAATTTGAACTGGATGGCTGCTGAGGTACTTTCCAACTCAGAAATTCAGTGCTTCTCTGTAATCTCAATAGTATCATCTGCAGTCTTCTCACCATATTGGTCACTGTCCCCTAGATGCATTCCAGCTCGTCAATGTGATACTTTGAATAGGAAAAAAAATTCTCCAAAAGGGGTCTTCCTAGGGCAGAGTACAAGGGGAGAAGCCATCACACCTGAGTGCTAGATGCTACATCTACTTAAGATCATCTCTTCTGAACATTCTTTATTTGAACACTTACTAAAAATTCCTATAAATAGCTCCTTTACAACATTTCAAATTTTTTCCATTTTCAAAATTGATGTAAAATCATAAAACAGGGTATACTTCAACTCATTTCAATTCTATAATCATTTATGAAATGCTTACTATGTGCAAAGCCCCACAATGAGCCACTAGGGATATAAAATCTATTGCTCAATTTATTCTGCCGTGCTGGCTCATATCCATGCTATTATAACCAAATGACTCAACAGAATTAGATTTTGACCTGTACTAATTTAGTGAGAGTCAGAAAGACCTGAGTTCAAATTCAGACTCAAACTGAACTAGTGGGTAACTTAACCTCCATTTGTTTTAATCCACTGGAGAAGGAAATGGCAAACCACTCCAGTATATTTGCCAAGAAAACCTCATAAGCAGTATGGTCCACAGGGTCATAAATTGTTGAATATTGGCGATAAACAACAAATTTAGTGGGACAGGGACTGGACAATGGAGCATAGTGAGGTCAAATGCTGGATCTGAAGTTAGGAAAACCTGACTTCTAATTCTCCTTTGGCTATTTGTGTGGGCAGATATGGGACCCTGGGCAAGTCACAAACTCTCCATGCCTCGGTTCCCACTTCTATAAAATTATCAAGGTAGAAGGAAGGTTGAACTAGCTGAGGTCCAAGTTCCCTTCTAGTTCTAAATCCATAATGTTATGATTGACTGGTATAGGAAACTCCCAGAAGAGAAGAAATCCCCTTTGCTTCACATTGTCAATCAAGAATAGGAAAAGTTTAGGTCACTTGTGGTGAGAGTCATGCAGCTAGTGTGTGTCAAGAGATAGGAGATGAACTCAGGTCTCCCTGGCTCTCAATTTTCCACCCATAATGCCATACTAATTCTCAATAACTACTAAGTAATCATTTCAAAGCACAAATTAATTTTTCTTGAGCTTAAGGCAAAGATGTTCCCAAATATTTAAAATTTTCAGCCAAGAATTTAAATTGTTTTCTACTCAGTGCATTATGAAGCATACTTAAACAGATAAGAAACTTATTATTCCAGAAACCTTGATTTGTTGGGGTTTTTTAGTACAATTGCCAAATCAAAATTCTACTTCTAAGAATTAACTCTCTGCTAATAAAGGAATAGCTACAGTAATACAAATAACAGAATCAAACAAACTGGCTCCTTAGAATCAGAGACTACTATATATATTTTAGCCTGATAAAAAGAGCCAAAAAAAAGTGGATAGTATATCTTCAATTGTTAGGGACATCAGAGGTCACCTAGTCTAATCCTTTTATCTTATAGATAGGGAAACTGAGGTCCAGAGACATTAAATTGAATGACCTAGCAACATTGACATTGGAATTAGAATTAGAACCCAGATTCTTTTACTCCCCAAACCCATGCACTCTTGCCACTATTCCACACTGTCACCTAATCTCTGAGGGCAAGAGAAAGCTAAAGACATTTGTAATAGGCATTGTCTAACAAATCTTTCATTCATAGACCAAGCAGTGAATGGAAAAATGAGGCCCACCATCATTATTCTTATCCAGGCTCTTAAATGCCAACTTCATCTTTTTCTCATGATCTCTAAGGTACTTCGTAAATTCTTCAAAGTCCAGCTGATCATCACGATTGGTATCGCCAGCTCTGAAAATTTTCTGCAATGGGAAAAAAGAAATGACAGAGAATTTTAGCATCTGGGAATGCTTGTTTCTAGTGCTAAAGTGATGTCTCACGTTTCATTAGTAACCTTAAGCTCATGGTAAAGTTGACCCTTAATTTTTCAGGCTACAGCTTTGCTGGCCAGGCATCCCACATACAATTTCTGCTCTTGATACAACACTAGAATAGTAATTATCAAATCTTGAGATCCAAACAGTCCCATGCCACTGCCGAAAACTAAAGCAGTCAAGTAGTAGTTCTTACAGATCAGTTAACACCAAGTGTAGAGGAATGCCAATGGTCTTTGAGAGTGTCCAAAAGAAAGAAAAACATTCTCCAAAAATGCCTCAAAAAAAGTCTCGACGTAGAGAAACATGATACTTATCTATGGATGCCTTCTGGGTCAAAATTATCTCATAGGGCAGATACTAGGAAAGTGCTTTGTAAGGCTGCAAAGGCAAACAAGATCTACTATCACCATTGCTTGGAGAGATGAAAGGCTCAGGAACTGTGATCTCATTAGGGAAGGGGTCACTCACTAGTGTGCAGCAAATAAAGCCTTCATTGCCTGAGACTGAGAAAAGTTAATGGTTTTTTTTGCCTACTTGACTTGTAGATCTAGAGGCAAGGAATTCAAGCTTGGTCTCCTGACTCAAGTCTAGTCCTCTACCAGAAGGGCTCTTATTCTAAGTCGTCTCCCATTATTGAGGTTGTTTTTATTATTAGCTGTGGAGGTTCAATTTCTTTAGCATTCACAGCATTTGTGAAAGAATTGTGAGAGAGCTGACCAGGGGAGAAGCTTTTGAGTTGGTGGTCTATTTGAGAGTTGAGCTGGCCAGGAGAAAACTTAGAGACTTTGAACTTTGTTTTTTTTTTTTCTGGGGTTAAGCTGAGAGATCTGACTGATTTGTGAAGAAGAAAGAATAATTTGAACTGCTGTTGTCTTCCATCTCCCTGTCTCAGAGTCACAGTTTGTGACTAGAATACTTCCTCAAACCTTTCTAAAATTATCCCCGTAGTCTAGGGAAATCCTCATCCCTCTTATCTCAGTTTTCCATCCTGTTATCCCAATAAACCCCTTGACTGAGAAAGCAACTGGAGTATCTTTATAGTTCACTCAGGAGGGAGGGAAGAAGCAAAGGTTTCAAGAACATTTGGAAGGTGAGGGAGGCAAAAGGGAGAGGTTGGTTAAGGGAGGGAGGGAGGGAGGAAGGGAGTTAGGAAACAGATTGATCCGTCAGCAATCAGTAGGGATCAATAGGCAGAAACCCCAGAGCAGACCCGAGGGCATTCCCTTATAAGTAGTCCCCTGTGTACCAGCATTCCTGTGTGGTGGCATCCCTCAGCATTTCTCATTCCTACTTCCATTACCAATAAGCAGCCTCAGGTCCCTATAGGCAGCCCTCTCAAGTCACAGCCAGCCAAAGAACAACAGTTGTTGTAAGAAGAAACAGTTTCCCCTCAGTTTACCATTCTCTATTTCAACAAGTAATAGGTTCCCTTCAGTTTATCTCTTATTTCAATCAGTAGTAGTTTCCTGTTCAGTTTACATCTTTTATTACAGCAGCAAATAGCCCACCACCAATACATCCAGATCTCCAACTACAGAAGTTAACAATGAGTCCTCCATTCCTCTAGACCCCTAGAACCACTGGAAGAAAGTTACAAATATATTAGCCTGGGGTAGCTAGGTGGATTGAGAGCCAGGACTAGAGAGACAAAAGATCCTGGGCTCAAATATGGCCTCAGACACTTCCTAGCTATGTGAGCCTGGCAAGTCACTTACCCTCCATTGTCTGGTCCTTACCACTCTTTAAAAATATATGGGGGAGGGGGAGAGGGAGACAGAGACAGACAGACACACACACACACACACACACACAAAGACACAAAGAGAGACCGAGAGAGAAAGAAACAGAGAGACAGAGACAGAGAAAGACAGAGAGTGGCACAAGGGGGCAGGAATTTTTCATGAAACCTCAATTTCATGAAACTTTACTTAATTGTATAACACACTACATATTTATGAAAATCAGGGGAAGGAGAAGTCCCTAAATGGGAGTGAGGAGGGGTAAAAGGCAGAACAATGCATGGATTTTGTTACAGAGATACTCCCAGCTACTAGACAAAGGAGATACAATGAAGATATCAACTATCAGCTATTTCGTGTGGAGTCTTGAGATGAAAGAAACTGATAAATGTGGATTTGGATAATTCCTTAATTGATGTATTCACCACCACCAACCCTGAAAGACTCACCTTCAACACTCTTGTCATTTGCACATTTATCACACTGTACTCTGTCATATGTTTATTTATGCACATAGTTTATGAGGCTGGAAATTCCCTGAGATTGGACATAATATCTTATTTATCTTTCTGTACTTTATACACGTCCAGGTCTTAGAATCATGCCTTGTAATTAATGCAAAATTGATAAGCATAGAAGGAAAGCTTTTCACATTTACTGGTAGTGCCAGGGTAGATTTCAGAGGCAGGATCCCAGTAGATCTTGACTGGCTGGAACAATTGGGTCAAATCTAATAAGATTAAATTAATTGGAATGAATGTAAGCCCTTTCTACTTTTCAAGCCTAAACTGGTGAAGGTTTGTCCATCTGAAAAAAAGAACAGGGGCAGCTAAGATGGTTCAGTGGATTGAGAATTAAGCCAAGAGTCAGGAGGTCCTAGGTTCAAACCCAGTCTCAGATACTTCCTAGACATTGCCTCTGATTCTAAGAAATTCTAAGTTAAGAGTTTGAAAAAAAAATTAAAAAGACATGGGGGTTTAAAGATTGCAAGCTCAACTCCAGTCAGCAGTATGATATGGCAGCTAAAAATGCAATATGAACTTTGGCCGAATTGATAGAGTCAAAGGACTAAGGAGTTGGGCATCCTGCTGTGTACACTCTGGCCATGGAGGATTATGTTCAGTCTAGGTGCCACCCTTCAGGAAGGACACCAAAGTAACAAACTAGAGTGTGTTCAGAGAAAGAAACGAGTTTGACTGAACAAACTGAGGATTGTTTAGCCTATAGAGGAGAAACTTTAGGAAAGTGGCATGATAGATGTCTCCAAGGATTTGAAGGCTTTTCATGTAAGAGGGATTAGACTTGTTCTGTTTGGTCCCAAAAGGCAAAAACAGGAGCAATGGGTGGAAGCCACAAAAGAGGCAAATTTAGGCTGACTGAAAGAAAGCATTCTAACAATCAAAGTTAACTAAAACAAAATGGACAAGTAGATAGAGTTCAGATCTGGTCTCAGACACGTATTGAGTGACTCTGGGGAAATCACTTAATCCTATTTGCCTTGGTTTCTTCATCTGTAAGATAAGCTGTAAAAATGAAGAAATAGCAACAACTTTGCCAAGAAAACCCTAAATGGTGTCATGAAAAGTTGGACATGACAGAAATCATTGAATCCTTGAACAAGTCCCCTAAACTTTTTGACAGCTAAGTGGCAATGTGGATATAGTACCCAGCCTGGAATCAAGAAGTCTCATCTTTATGAGTTTAAATTGGATTTCAGACATTTACTAGCTGAGGGAGCCTGCCCAAGTCACTTAAATCTGTTTGTTTCAGTGAGCTGGAGAAGGAAGTGACAAATCACTTCAGTATCCTTGCCAAGAAAACTTCAAAAGGATTCAAGAAGAGTCAGACAACCAAAAAAAAAAAAAGTAAATTACCTCTGGAGAGATAGGTTCCTTATCTTTGGAAATCTTCAAGTAAAGACCAGATGAACATTTATCAGGTATATCAGAAGAAAAAACTTGTTCAGGTACATAGTTAACTAACTGGTCTCTAAATTCCCTTCCAACTCTGAAATGCTATGATTCTGAATTTTTTTTTTTTGATGAATCTTTGGATGGAAATTTTTTTGAGACTATGTTTTCTTATTTCATGCAGGCTAGAAGTACAGTGGACACTGATTGACAGACAATCTTCAACTTGCTCTTTTTCTAGCTTAATCCAGTATATCCCTCTTTAGGCAGCTAAGTTCACGGGGGTTCATCACAGTAGTGCCAGACTTAGTATGGACCTCCACTGGCTTTAACCCACTCCATTTTTGAACTCCTAAAATTAAAGGATCCACCAGCTTCAACAAACCTCAACATGAGGAATTATAGTATAGGCCACCATACCCAGTTCAAGGAAATTTTTCTAACTAGTAAAATAATTTTTTTTTAATTCTAAAATTCAATGAGCATTAAAATTCTTTTATAGAAATAATCTGATTTCTTGTTCATGGACTTAACAGAAGACATAAGAAAATATGAGTGACTTCTAAGATTTAGAATTGCTGTAATCTTCAGATTATTTTATAACAACAAAAATGAAAGTATCCACAAAGAATGATGTCAGAAGAACAAGTCAAATATAAAAAACGTACACTCCACTTATTGCTACAAACGAATTGTGTCACGTCTAATTGGACAATAAATATCCAGAACACTGGGCCATGTGCCAAGGCATAATGCATGGTTACCAAACTGGAGAGTTCCTAACGTTCACGTCATGTTCTAATTTGGCATTGTGTGCTTTGGCTCTAACAGATAATGAACTATAAATGCTTCACATTTAGATACTATAAAAACCCAACCCATAGTTTGTAGCTTGGAAATGTAGCCTGAGAGATTACTAGATGGAAATTTGAATCTGTATCTGCTCTATCATAAAATTTTATTGCAGTTATTTTTCCCCATTCTCTTATAAGTGAAAATCAGAGCTAAGAAATGTCAACATAGTTTTATATTTTGTTTGTTTCTAAAATCTTAGTTTTCTAGATTTTGGACTCACAAGATCACCTCCACATACCAGTCTTTCTCCACCCTTTTTTTATTAATTTATTTATTGGTTAGTTACATTAAAATTCCCAGCTATCTCATCCCCTCCATTCCCTTCCCCTCACCACAAAGGGCATTACCCAATAAAAACATGTGTATATAAACTATATCTTTAGTGTTTCTGTTTATCAGTTCTTTCTCTGGAGGTGGACATTCACAAGTCATTCTTCAAATATTAATTTTGTAGCTGTATATAATGTTCTCTTTAGTTCTACTCATTTTGCTCTTCATAATCTCATACAGGTCTTTCTAATTAAAAAAAAAAAACCTGCTCAACATTTCTTAGAGTGTAGTAATATTCTGACACACTCACATACAACTTGTTCAACCATTCCCCAGTTGATGGACATCCCCTTGATTTCCAGTTCTTTGATACCACAAAGAGAGCAGGTATAAATATTTTGGAATATATAATTTTTTTTTCATTTTTCTCTGATCTCTTTGGGAAACAGACCCAACAGTGGTATTTATGAGTCTAAGGACATCTGTGTCTAACTCTCTAGGAATAATTCCAACTTGCTCTCCAAAATGGTTGGATCAGGTCAGTTCCTCCAAAAGTCTTTTAGTGATCCATTTTTCCACCGTCCCTCCAACATCTGTCATTTTGCTCTTTTATCATTTTAGCCAATCTGATAGGTGAGATAACTCAGAATTTTTTCACTTGCACTCCTCTAATCTGTAATGATTCAGAACATTTTTTCATACTGTTAAAGAGATTTTCTTAATCTCTCCCTGTCTCTGTAAGAGGCAGGAGAGGGGGATTTCTAGGTGGAGCAGAGCTGACAGGAGTCTGTGTGCCAGAGCTGAAGAATCCCTTACCAGGGAGACTAGGGGAGATAAATAAGGAAGGAATCAGTTGGCAGTGGAGTTCTTTTGCCTCTAGATCTCTTGAGAGCAGTAGGTCTGTCTCTGGGAGTTAAACACTGAGAGTTGGGTATAGAAATTGAATGAGGGTGTTTATGAGTGGTGAATGTCTGTTTATTTAGAAAGATAGTTAGTTAGTGAATCAATTTAAGTAGTGTAGGTTAGATAGGCCTGGTCTGGCCAGGTGAGAAGCACCTGTCCGCAGAAGACAGTAGGTTTTAGAAATTTTAGTTAGTATTAGAAATTTAGGTATAGTCATAGGGTATTAAAATAATAATCTCTCTTTCCCCCTTTTTATTTTCTATCTATACTTCTTCTCAAATTAAACTAAGAGTTTTATCAAACTGCTCTCCTCACTTTTGTCAAACTCCTACCATTTAACCCATACAAGCCACCCATATATGGCTTTAATTTCTTTATCCAAAAACCATATCCTCATATCTTCTGACCATTTATCAATTGGGGAATACCTCTTATAAATTTGACAAAGTTATCTATTTTTTTAAACCCTTACCTTCCCTCTTGGAGTCAATACTGTGTATTGGCTCCAAGGCAGAAGAGTGGTAAGGGCTAGGCAATGGGGGTTAAGTGACTTGCCCAGGGTCACACAGCTGGAAAGTGTCTGAGGTCACATTTGAACCCAGGACCTCCCATCTCTAGGCCTGACTCTCAATCCACTGAGCCACCCAGCTGCCCCCTGAAATAATATTTGTAAAGGGCTTAGCACAGTGCCTGGCACATAGTAAGAACAATATAAATGCTAATTATCATTATTATTGTTGCTATTATTACTATTAAAAGGGATAGTGTTTGGCTAAGATCAATGGATAAAGGGAGGACTATTTTTTTTAAGGATGTGTGGCTCTTTGTAGGGAAATGTATCTGGCACATAGTAGGTATTTAATAAATATCTGTGGATTGTTATTTCAAAGATCCAGTGGCAAGGATGAGATTAAAAATGCATGACAGATTAAAAATCACTGTTCAATCAAGATGCTGGAAAAAGTAGAAAGGAATAGGTTGGCAAGTTCTAAAGCCTAAGTGAGTATTGGGGATATTCCTGTGATCAGAGGGAATATATTAAAAGAAATCTGTTGAGTAAGAAAACAGCAAGACAGTGTGATAATGGTAAATGGGGGGCTGGGCTTTGCCAGAAAAGCCAAGATCGAAACCCACTCCAAGATACTTCTCAGCTGTGTAATCCTACACAAATGTCCCTTAAACCTCTCTAGGTCTCAATTTTCTGATCTGTAAAATGGGATTAAAATAATAACATTCACCTCAAATGAGATAACATTCATAAAGTGCTTTGCAAACCTCAAAGTGCTATATAAGTGTGAGTTACTTATTATTAAAAATAACCTACACATATAACCATAATACAAATGTAAGCAGAATTTACAGGAAGAATGGAAGCTTTTAGGGTCAGAATCAAATAGTTTGGAATTTGTTTCACATACTATTACTCTAATTTCCATCAAGACTATAGACAAATGGCCTCTGTGAGGGCAAAAACCATCTCCAACATATATCCTGCCTCCTCAAAGAAATGCAGACACACAGAAGCCTTCCAAAATACACTTTGCTTTCTTGATCGATTAACAAAGAGAAACTAAAACCAAAGGGAATCATTATATTTGTCACTTCAAAAAGAGAAGGAGACCAATCATTCCCCACAAAGGTGCCGCTCGATACAGGAGAGATCATCTGGCTCATTGAGTGAGGCACTCTGGTGGCAGATAATCTGTGGAGCTCCAGTGACCCTTTGTAAAGCGCTACATCTGGGTGGTCAGGTGTGATAAGAGTCCACTTATATCCACTTATGCTCAGCCTCCTGGTTTAAAGACTCTGATATGACTTGTTTTCACATGGCATGACTTGGAAGCCACAGACTGAGCTACTTTCATTTGAAAGAAAACTCCAGCGAACCCTCGTTAACTGGAATTCCTTTGTAAGGAAGCCTGGACTAGATTCTTAGAAAGTTTGGATTACAGGGCAATTTAAAAGTCTTTCATTTACCAAGAATTTATTAAACTCCTACTGAGTTTCAAAGAGACTACTGTAAGACGTAGAAGGAGGAAGAGTCAAAGAATCAACACACTGAGGCACCTAGCTGCCCCTACAAAGGCATTTTTAAAGTAATCATCACAAGCAGGATCTGAAACAAACCCTGGCAGAAAGAGCTTAGACTGGCAAATCCGGGATTACTGAGATGTGTGTGTGTGTGTGTATATATATATATATATATATATATATTCTTTTTAGTACTTGTTTTTTAAAAAAGTTAAATTTTATTAATCAGAAAAATAAAATGGTTTACAAACCCAGGTTCAGCTCTTTCCAACTTCTGAAGCCAAGAATACCCAAGTTCAAAACCAACTTCAAATATTTACTAGCTTTGTGACCTGGGTAAGTCATATAACTTCTGACTCAGTTTCCTTCATCTCTAAAATGGAATAATTAGAGCATATATCTCCCTGGAGTCATTGAGTCAAAGGAAATAATATTTTTAAATGCTTTGCAAACCTTAAAGAGCTAACTATTGGGGGCAGGTAAGTGGCTCAGTGGATAGTCAGGTCTGGAAGCTGCCTCAGGTACTAGGGTACTGGGTAAGTCATTTAACCTGAACTACCCAGCCCTTACCATTCTTTTGCCTTGGAATTAAGACTTAATATCAACTCTAAAGCAGAAGAGTTTAATTTTTTTTTTAAAAAGAGCTAACTATTATTATTAAGCATGTACTAGATCCTGGGAAAATAAAAACAGAAAGAAAAACAGTTCCTATCACAAGGCGGTTGCATTTATGGGTGGACAGAAGTTTTTAGAGCTGGAATGGACCTTAAAGGATTATCAGATTCAAACTCTTTTTCAAGAGAAGGAAACTGAGGCTTGAGGAGCTTAAGGGTCTTCTTTGAGGTCACATGGTAATAAGAGATAGCACAGGAAAGAGTAACTCTGCTAAGTGATGCTGAAATCTTGATTATTGGGTTTTGTATTCTTAGCTTTGAACATTGACCCTATGCTCCCAATCCTTATCGTAGCCCCTGGACAGATGAAGCTCACATCTCCTCCTCTGCTAACAGTCACCAACAAGGGCCTGATTTGGGCCAAGTTCATCAAAAAAAATAATGGAATTTTGAGTAAGAGTATAATAAATTGATTTACTAGAAACAAAATAGGGAGAATAGAATAATCCACTAGTAAATTTTTTAAATTGATAAAAGTAATTACCACTCTTGCTAAGTATATATTTGTTTCTTTTGCAAGGTTTAATAGAAATCATTTAACTATTCTACTGACTTAACTTTATAAAATATAAACATAAAGAAGTCCTAAGGGAATAATGGACAACAAGTTACTTAATTCAATAAATATGTGTTATGTAACATTTAAAAGAGTCGGAGACATAAACTGTAAGAGTTTAAATGGTTGAAGACTTAAATTGTAGTAGATATTAGAGTGGGTGAGTAAATTGTGACCGCAGGAAATATGTTTTCACTACAGTGTCTTGTTTTAAATCAAATATAAGGTGGTCACCAGGGAAATATTCCCAATTATGAATATACCCAAGTCAATTGGGTTTTATAGAGAATTTAATTAATAATACAATGAGGAATCAAAGAAAGAGAGAAAGAGAGAAAAAGAGGGAATAATGAGAAAAGAATAGGCCGGCCCAGGCAGCCCTGGCCAACCCAGGCCTAAGCCCTAAAAGAAAGATCAGTCAGTCCTTATATCTTAATCACTCACCACAAGATCTGTCCAAGCAAGGATTCTAGTGACACCAGGCCAGCATCATCTCAGCTGCTTTCACCATCTCAATCCTCCATCTGAATGTTTCAGAATGAGTCTTGAGAGAGACAGAGTCTCCTCAAAGGGAGTTCCAGCCAGAGACTCTCCTTCAAGAGCCTGTTCTCAAGAGCCTGTTCTCCATCTCAAGAGATTTTTCCCAACAGTCTGTCCTTTTTCTTATATAGCAGGTTTTCTCCTATGTCACCTCCCCTAAGTTCTTCCATCTACCAATCACAGTAGACGTTTTCCAAAGGACAGCCCATTCTGAATTCACAGCTGAGTAGACTAATCCTTTTAGTAATCCACACCTGAGTAGATTAGAATCTCTGTGTAAGTTTTTCCCACTTTGCTCCTTTTAAGTTCACAAGTTGCCTGACCTTTATAGGTACTTAGCACCCCTTTGTAATAATTCTAAAAATAGGCATGGCTTAAGTATGGGTTTAAGTACTTTTCATTGTTCTGCAAGGAGTTTTCTTCCCTAAAGCAGTCTTAAGTATGGGTGGAGTAGAGGTCTTCCCATTTCTGATCTAAGTAGAGTTCTCACTTTTTAGATCTAAGTAGCTTCATTGTTTAAAATGGGGAATGGTCTTAACCAAATGTTCTAAGGTAGAGTCTGAGAATCTTTTAACATTCACAAGTCTGAGAAATTTCAAGATTCACAGTTATGAATATAATTATTAATTAATAATAATTAATCATCAATATCTTGATTAATATTTAAATAATAAATTAAAATAAAGCAATTAAATTAATGATAATTAATCTGCTTTATTATGTGTAATATATAATAATCTATATTATAGATAATATGTTATATTATTAATATTATATTATAATTATTATTCCTACTATGTGCTAGGCACTTTAATGTGAGCTTGAAAGAAAATGCATTGGTCATTCCCCTCCCCTACTTCTCTCTACCCTCCAGTCAAAGTTATTTGGGGATAAGTATAATATGGCCTCATATCAGAGCTCAGGGATGCTTACATTAACTGCTTTGAAGTTACTTACAAAATGGGTGCAATTCCTGGGGTCCAGCTTGCATGAGGGACCCATATCAAAGGGTACATCTTTATTGAACGTTTCCCCGGTTATGACTGGAGTAATTCAGTGGCAGTGTAGTGTAATGGATAGAGAATCGGCCTTGGAGCCAGGAAATCCTGAGTTCAAGTTCTGCCTCTACTAATGGCTGTATGCTTACCCCTCCCCAAGAAAATCACTGAACTTCTCCATTCTCTAGGCAACTCTCCATACTGTTTCAGTCAATCAATAAGCATTTATTAAGTGCCTACTATATGCTAAGCACTGGGGTTACAAAGGAAGCCAAAAGACAGTCTCTGGCCTTAAGGAACTCACAAACTAATGAGGGAGACAGCATGCAAAGGAATATGTACCAACAAGCTATATAGAGAATAAATAGACAAAAATTAACAGAGAGAAGCTATCAGGAAAGACATCCTGAAGAACGTGAGATGTTAGGGCTTGAGAGAAACAAGGAAGAGATGAGGAGGGAAAGCATTCCAGGCGTGGGGGACAGTCAGAGAAAATTCCCAGAACCAAGGGATGAAATGCCTTGTTCATAGTTCAGCAAGGGGGTCAATCAGTGTCACTGGACCAAAGAGTCCATGACAAAGAGTAAGATATAACAATAACTTAACTGGAAATATGGCGGTCTGCAGCTAGATTACGAAGAGCTTTGAATGTCAAACAGAGGGTTTTGTATTTGATCGTAGAGGGGAGAGAGAGCCATCGAGTTTACACAGGGAAGGGTGACATGACAGGACCTTAAGTAAATCTCTTTGGCCGTTGATCAAAGGATGGATTGGAGTGAGGAGAGACTTGAGGCAGGTGGGACTCACCAGAAGGCTATTGCAATAGTCCAGGCATGAAGTGATGATGGCCTGCCTTAGAGATGGGACAGTGTCCAAAGAGAGAATGGGATATTGGATGAAAGACAAACAAACAGGTGTTGGCAACAGGCTGAATATGGTGAGTATAGGGTTGAGGATGTGCGTGAAGATGAGTGAACCTGAGGACTGGGAGGATGCTGCTATTCTCTATAGGAAGTTTCAGAGAAGGCACTACCCTACATAGGAAGGAGGAGTTTCCTCATCTGGGAGTTCCCTGCATTGGTGCCATCACAAATCCATTCCCTGACTCTAGAAGACCCCCTCCAAACGCCCTGGGTTATTTCTAGTGTTAAATAACCAAGTCTTAAACCCAGGGCAGTATTGCTCCTATCCTAGGCTAGCCTGATTCTATCTATGCAGCTGTTTAGTATTGGTACTCAGTCTTCTTCTTGGAATGGGGATGCAGGGTCCCCTGGACACCTCCAAGTCTCTAGAGGAATTCCTCAATCATGGACCCCAGGAATGAAGGTGGGAGAAGAAAATTGGCCCTGGTGTAACCAAAGAAACAACTGAATAAACAAAGGAATCCCTAAGAGATAAACATTTCCTTCTATTTTAGATGCATTTCCTCTAGTTTTATGATGAGGGCTTTAGCATCTTCTGTTTGCATCTCAAACATCCCTAGAGTCTCTGAGATAAGCAACTCACCCAACTTTATGAACAAAGCTTAACATGTCATAAACAACATATACCTGTGGTTCTACCCTACACACTAAGGCATCTCACACTGGAATGTCACCTACTCTTTGTCCCCGTCCCCACCTTCCTTTCCAGGTCACATAGTCTCTCTCTGTTCCTTTAAGGCAGGGGTCCCAAAATATTTTACACAGGGGGCCAGTTCACTGTCCCTCAGACTGTTGGAGGGCTGGACTATTAAAAAAAACTATGCCAAATCCCTATGCACAGTGCACATATCTTATTTTAAAATAAAAAAACAAAATGGGAACAAATACAATATTTAAAATAAAGAACAAGTGAATTTAAATCAACAAACTGATCAGTATTTCAATGGGAACTATGGACCTCCTTTTGTCTAATGAAATGGTCAATGTTCAGTTCCATATTTGTCACTGCTAGCTGTAATAAGTGATGCAAGTATGCATCAGTTAGTCTAGATCTGGTTGGAGATTTCAGATGTTTCATTCTGGAAAAAGTCTGTTCACAGACATAAATGCTGCCAAAGATGGTTGCCATTTTGACTGCATGGTTCCTGAGATTAGGATATGTCTCAAAGAGGGGAGATGCATAGAAATGAGGTAAGCTGCTTGACTTGAATGCGTCTCTCAGAGAGTCACAATTATGCAGTTCAGCCAGTTCCCTTTGGTAAATTATATCCACATTTTCAATGTCAATAGAAAACGGGTTATGGAAAAGCTGTATGTCCTGTTCATGGAGATAAAGCTCTTTAAATCTGAATTGGAACTCCTTTTACAACTTTTCCAGTGAATCCACACATCCTTCTTTTGAGAATGCAATCAAGGGTTTTTCCGCTAACAGATTTTGAGTTAAGGGGAGATGGCAGAAATTTTCCGCCTTCACTTGATTGATAAGGAGGCCTAATTTTACTTCAAATGCTTTCACATGTGATTGCATATCACAGATGAGCTTCCCTTTTCCTTGAAGTTGCACATTAAAACTGTTGAATAGCTCTGTCAAAAAGGCGAGGTGCCATTTCCATTCTGCATCATTGAGCTCTGGTACGTCTTTGTTTTTTGAAAGCATAAAAGCTGTAATCTGTGGAAGTAAGTCATAGAAATGTCTCAAAACTCTCCCTCAATTCAGCCAATAGACTTCTGTGTGGTACAGATCATCTTCATAGGCAGCATTTAGCTCAGACAGAAATTCCTGAAACTGTCTGTGGTTTAGTGCATTAGCTCTAATGAAGTTAACACAAGATACCACAATTTTCAGTGATTTACTACATAGCAGCACTTGTTGGTGGATGAGGCAGTGTATGGCTATTGGATGAGAATGGTTATTTGTCCATCTCTTGGATAATGCCAGCAATTACTCCTTTCTTAGACCCCACCATGCTAAGAGCAACATCAGTTGTCACACTGGCTAGTTTAGCCCAGTCCAGCTCCAAATCCTTCACAGTTTGGGAAACCTTTTCATAGATATCCTCTCCTGTGGTTGTTCCTTTGATGTTTTGCAGTGCAGCAAACTCTTCTGTGACTTCAAAATTGTCATTCATCCCATAAATAAAAATTAGAAGTTGTACAGAATCACAAACATCATTGCTCTCGTCGACTGCCAAAGAAAAATAGGAAAGTTTTCTTGTGGAGTTTTGCAAATGCTGATGCAAATTGTCTCCCATTTCTTCAATCCTTTGTGTAATTGTAGATCCTGAAAGACTAACTACTTAATAAGTCTGTCTTTTCTGGACACATCTCTTTGGCAACAGAAAGAAAGCACTCTTTAACAAATTCTCCTCCACAAATGGTCTGCGAGTACACGCTATTAGCTTGGCAACTTGAAAACTTACAGTGATGAGATATTTAGCTGCTTGTTTCACAAAAGTATTTTGCTGAGTTGTCGATGTGTTTTTCAGTTTTAATATTTTATCTTTTCTCACATCTCTGACCAAACAATCATATTTATATTTATGTTGAGTTTGATAGTGTTGATGCAAATTGTATTCTTTGAACACAGACACTATATTCTGGCATATCAAATACACAGCTCTTTCCTTGTACTACATGGAAAAAGTAATCTTAAGTCCACTGTTCTTTGAATATCCTACAGTCCAAGTCAATTTTTCTTTTTCTTGATGTCAGTTTCCGAGGGATTCCAAATTGCTATTAGTAAAATACCAACAGATATATATAGATATAGATATACAGCCCTACAAAAACAATAGACCAACAATAATTTTGCCCACACAGAGGCATACAGACTGCACTGCCCATCAATGCAGCCTTCCCAGTCCACATCATTTCAGCCTCACCAGTGACCATATTGGTGGAACTCTACTACTTTGACCTCAGGCTCACACTGGTGTGGTAAGGGAACCTGCACAATTACAAAGCCAGTTCCTCCACCACCTTTCCAGTTCACACTACCCTGTGTGAACCGCATTGCAATCTGTGAACTCACACAGGAATTTGATCGCATGGATAAGAATCATGTGATCAGATTCCACGGCAGGGAAAAAAAAAAAGAAGGCATGACACTAGTGTGTGTCCTCTTGCGGTCCATATTTATGGATCTGTAATTATAGACCCTAATACGAAAAACACATGCCTCACTTCCCCCACATAGTACAATGGCAACCATCCTCCCCCAGATGCACAACATAATGGTCCCTATCATAGGCTTCTCACAGTAGAGGTCCAGCGCTGATGTCACAGGCCAGATCACCACTATCCGATGCCTATATACAGTACTGGAGGCAGTGCTGGGTTTGTGACACTATATACTGCTGTCTGGGATAGTGGAGGCTGCAGCGCTAGCTCTGATGGGTCTGTCACACCTTGCACAGGTCCATCACTGCCACCACTATACCGGGCAGCAGTAGATACAGCGCACAATCCCCTCCCCCAGATAGCCGCTCACCATGCTGATGTCTTCCATTGTGCAGCCAAATAATCCTTTGCGCGACACCTCGTTCTCAGAACAAGGCATCATACAAAGGATTATGTCACCAGAAGTAGTACTGTACCATGCTTTGTGGCGCCACCACACACAGTACTCCAGGAGCACAGGATGCCTCTCACTGACCACCAATGAAAGAGGTGCCCCTTCCGGAAGTGCAGTGGAGGCTGGATAAATGGCCTCAGGGAGTCACATGTGGTTTGGGGACCCCTGCTTTAATGTATAAAAATCCTGGATCCCATCTCCTCAATGGAGGCAGACTTCACCTGCACCTGCCTCCCGGCTATTCATCTAATAAATTCCTCTATTTTTAAAGAGGCTGGTAATTCTTCAAGTGGATGTCTTCCCAAACAGTTAACATCAAGCTCTCCCACAACTCTCCCGTGTGAATCTGTTGTCCTGAGGTTGGAGCATTCAGAGGCCCAGAACGATATTAGGTCAATGCTCTTCTGGGAACTAGGACCCACAGGATTTTGAGAGCTGAAAGGGGATGTTAGTGGCCATCTGATCCAAATAACCCCTGCCCCAAAAAATTCCCCATTAATAACATGCCTAAAAGTCAGCTTGAAGACCTCCCTCCAAGCTAGGGGAACTCATTTACCTGTGCAGTCCATTTCAGTTTGAACTCACTTTGCATACACTCATTCACCAGAATTCTGATTTTATAATGGAAAAAAAAAACTGGATTTGGAATCAGAGAACATTTGCATTCAATAACAAGAATTAAATAGTATATATAGTGCTTTATGAATCCCTAATCTTCTCTAACCCTTTTATTTTACCAGTAAGGAAATTGGGGCACCGAGAGAGCAAATTACTTTCCCAAGGTCACATAGTTAGGAAGTCTAAGCCAAGAATAGCTAATCAGGACAAAGGATTGAAGGGCAAGTAGGTGGGATCAGGCAGGGATCCAGGAAGACCTGAGTTCAAATCTTGACTCTGACACATTCTAGCTCTATGACCCTGGGCAAGTTGCTTAACACTATTTGTTTCAGTTTACTCATCTGTAAAATGAGCTGGAGAGACAATAGCAAACCACTCCAGGATCTTTACCAAGAAAATCCCAAAAGGCTCACAAAGAGTCTGAAATGACTGAAAAACAATAAAAGTGATTTGAAGTGAGGAAGAGCCAAGTTTTGAGGATCAAATGAAATAAAATATGCATACTTCATTATAAATCTTAGGCATATGCCTTATTTGACAAATCTGGTCTTCATAGGTAAAATGTTGTTATTATT
The DNA here is from genome assembly GCF_027887165.1 of Monodelphis domestica. Taxonomy (NCBI): domain Eukaryota; kingdom Metazoa; phylum Chordata; class Mammalia; order Didelphimorphia; family Didelphidae; genus Monodelphis; species Monodelphis domestica. The sequence continues at coordinate 477,347,471 of NC_077228.1, forward strand.
CTTTAAAACATCTTTAGAATGTAAAGAATGCTGATTATAGAAAACATTAGGAAAACAAACTTTTTCAGTTTCAAGATTCTAAAAGAAAAAATTTTGAGGCAATTGATACACTCAATCCTTCGAGTATTTATCTAGAAGTTGTAAGCTTTTTAACATATATTTTAACTATATTTCAATATATTATTTTAATTTATAATCCAATTTATTTTTTAATTCATTGAAAAATTAATTATTCTGAGAAGAGAAGCACAAACTTTATCAAACTGCCCAAAGGGTCCAAAAAAAGATTAAGAACCCCTAGACTAGATGATCACTCAATTGCTTTCTAGCTCTAAATTCTATAACCAATATTATTATTCTCAGAATAATGAATTTTTAAATGAATTAAACAAAATAAACATACAGATTAAAATAATGATATGAGAATGTAGCTATTAAAATGTATAGAAGAAGAATAGTATGAGTCAAAAATTAATGCAAACTAAAAACAACTCTACGATTTTATCTCATGTACCTCACAGAGGCAAAGATGATAAAAAATGGAAATGATCAATATCAGTCAGACTATGCAAAGCAAAGCACACCACATAATGCTGGTGGATCTGGGAATTGATCCAATCATTCCAGGAAATAATTACAGGAGAAATTTTCCTAACATGTGCATCCCCTTTGGTCTAGCAGAATTCTCTAATTTCAATTCTTCCATCTGCCCCAGGCTAGCCATATATACTAAAGAGGGCAAAGGCACAAAGATCCCCTAGATAACAAAGTTAGAAACACTTTTTTGTGGTAGCTAAAAAAAAACAGAAGAAATAAAGTATGTGTCCAAAGTAGAGAATTACTAAATAAATGATTTTATATGAATGCGGTGGGGTGCTAGAATGCCATAAGAAATAACAAATTGGAAGAATTCAGAAATAAGCTAGAACACTTCTATGAACTGATTGAGCCATTGAGGGCGGTAGCATTGGCTCAGCATCAATGAATGAATAAAATTAAGTGTGTCATTCTCTGGAGGAGCATCCATCTTACACCCCCAACTAAGAATGGAATGTGTAAACAGGTCTGTTTTAGTTTCAAGAACTACTTATTTGTTTAGTAGATATAGGAGGCAAGTCTGGCCAGGTAGGGAGATGAGAGGCCCCTTATGCTTCTTATCTAAGGACATCCTGACAGCTCAAGAAACAAGGAGGGCAATATATCACTCTTCATACCTTTAGAAGCTCAGGGAGTGACTTTCGAGCACATGGCTACCTCCCCATAACCTTACCCTTCCCAAGTAGGAGCTCAGGATGAGCTCATGCTATGTATCTTACTGTTTTCTTCCTTTTTAAACCCTTACTTTCCAATCAATACTGTGTATTAATTCCAAGGCAGAAGAGTGGTAAAAACTAGGCAATGGGGGTTAAGTGACTTACCCAGGGTCATACAACTAGGAAGTGTCTGAAGTCAAATTTGAACCTAGGACCTCCCGTCTCTAGTCCTGGCTCTCAATCCACTGAGCCACCCAGCTTCCCCCATCTTACTGTTTTCTGATTGAGGTAGTCTAGTGCCTAGATTGTAAATCCTGTCCCTCCCCAAATGAGGGCATCAGGAACCTAGATAATGTATCTACACCCATGCATTGCATTTGCCCTTTTCTTATGAGATAGAAGAAATAAACTGGCTGTCTCTTCTACTCTCACTTTGACCTCAGGTCTGTAATTTGAGTGGGTGGTCTTTTTTTAATTCCACACAAAAAGACCTCATTTTTAATCCCAACTCTGATATTTACTATCCGTGAGACCCTGGGCAAATCACAACCTCTCTGAACATTATTATTTTCCACATTTATAAAATGAGGTAGTTAGAATCAACCACTGAGGTCCCTTTAAGCTCAAGATCTGTGTCTTATAAAGTAAGCGGAAGAAAAAAGACACTATACATGGGGAGTACAAAAAGATAAATGAAAATCAGGTTAAAGGGAATTCTGGTTAATTGTAATGACTCATCTTGGTCCTGAAGCCACTTGAGGACAGAGAACAGGTGGAGCTTGTAGTTTATGCTATCAGAATTAATTGCTATCAGTTGGTTCTACCTCATTGCTTTTCTTAGCTAGAAGAAAGGATCGTGGGGGATGCGGGGGAGTTGTAAAGAAGGAAATAAGTATGGTGTAAATAAAAGAGGCATCAATAAAATGTTTCAATAAATCGTATGAATGTTTGGGGAAGAAGAGGGATGGGGAAAGTCAAACCCCAGAGAATAAAGACTTTTTTTAAGGAGTCCAGAAATAAAAAAGAGATTTATAAATATAGACTAAAGGGATAGTGATGTTAAAAGACCTTAGGCAAAGGGAAAGTCAGTCATTTTTTTTTTAAATGAAGATGCATGAGAGAGAGAGAGAAGATGACTAATAGAACAAGCTTTTCAAAGTGGGCAAAGGGCAAGTGGAAAGAGTGTTTCTTCCTCTGAGACAGGAGGGAAGGAGGAGACAAAGAGTGAGATAACAATGAAGGTCTGAAGTTTAGAAAATGAGTGCAAATGGAAGGGACAGGGCAAAGATGACCCCAGGTTAGGAACCAATGCAGGAAAGGGACTGTGGGATTTTGGATAGCCTTTAAAGAACCTTTTTCAATAGTTGACCATTTGTTCCAGGCTGTATAGGGAGGCAAGTGAGGACAAAAAGGGGGCAGTGAGGAAGGAAGACTGGGAAGATAAGAAGATTTAAAGAGTCCAAAGGCCCAGGACAGTAGACAATAATTACTGAGTTAAATCTCATAGTCCAAGATTTGGGATATGATTTAGTTCTGGATGATGCTGAAGTCTAAGGTATGACAAAAATAGAATGGAGACATATCATTCCAGCCTCCCTATCTCTAATATCAACCCTTTTCCATCTACCCCAGGCTAGCAATAATGCAAGTGAGTTCAAATGAGAGGGATGGTCAGATAATGGTTGTAGCCAAGGATGGTTGCTGTCCAGACTATAGCTAAAAGTAGAATAATGAAGCTGAAATAAGACCAAAAAGCCTAAATCACTTTGTAACTATTTTATGTGTCATTGACAGTTCACAGACCTAGAGATGGAAAGTCCCAGGTTCAAATTTGACCTCAGACACTCCCTAGATAGCCCTTACTGCTCTTCCACCTTGGAAACAATACACAGTGTTGATTCTAAGAGGGAAGGTAAGCGTTGTTTGTTTTTTAAGTTCATCAAAAGTGGACTGACACTATAACCACAAACTTTGTCCTTTCTGATTCATCAGGAGAGAAGGTAAGCTAAGGTGTGTTCACCATTCACCAAGATCAAAGCAGGTAAAATAGATGATCAGTAATCAAGGATCAGAGTCAGAAAATAAAGAAGGGTTCCTAAGAGGTTTTTTCCATCACAGACCACATCCCCTACTCCTGAAATCTGGTGAAACCTAATGGATCCTGTTTCAGAATACTCCATTCTAAAATGCAACAAAATTACATAAGATTTACAAAAGTAACCAATCACATTGCAGTACATTTATTTTTTAAAAGTTTAAGTAGTTCGGGGATTCCAGGTTAGGAACCCCTGAAACAGAGGAAGAAGCTAGGAACAAAGACTGAGACAGTATTGGAAATTATCATCAGCACATTTTTGTTTTGTTTTAAAGGTGATGACAGCTGTCAACTGTCCAATGTGCCTTGAACATGGGGAGGCTTCAAGTACAGACTTGGTGACTGATCATGTTTCTGCTAAATCCAGCTAAATCCAGAGAAACCCAATATCAGAGAACTAGGCACTAGACAACAGATGTTCTTGGCCAAAGAAACTTATGAAGACCTTGTAGGGATGGGAGGGTTCACTATTGCTTAAAGAAAGCATCAATGTTTATAAAATCATGAATCCTTCAAAGAGTCAAAAGAAAGACACAAGCCAATTGCCTAGCCCTTTCTTCTCTTCTACCTTGGAACAGATACTTGGTATTAATTCTAAGATTGAAAGTAAGGATTTTTAAAAAGAAGGGGGCCCAAAACAAAACCCTAGGGCAATGATGGCAAACCTTTTAGAACCTTCTAGACATTGCATGCCATGCCCACCCAATGAAGTTTCTGCCCCACCCCTTACCCCACACAGAGGAGGGAGAAAGAGAGGAAAGTGGCCAGGCACTCTGCTCAGGGGAGGGAGTAAATGCTTCCATTGGGCTACTGGGCAGAGGGGCAGGGAGGCACAGTGAAGAGGGAACATGCCCTTTTGTGTGCCATAGGTTCACTATCATGTCCCTAGGGGATACCAATGTTAAGGGGTGGGAGACAAATGATAACCCAGCAAAGGAAATAATGAAGTATGAAGCATATAGGAGGAAAACCTGGAGGGTCATGTAATAAAGTCAAAGGAGGGGCATCTATAAAGAAGGAGGATGGGATGATCAGTAATAACAATAAATGAAGGAGATGGGGAAGAGGAGTAAAGACTAACCAAAGTATTTGGCAGTTAAGAGATCATTGATAACTTTTGAGAAAAAAATAGTTTCAGTCAAGTGCTGGAGTCAGAAATCAGAAGGAAGTGGAGGCAATAAATACAAAGAATTTTTTCTAGGAATTTGGCACTAAGAGGAAAAACAAATAATAGCTCAAGGGAATGGCATTGTCAAAAAAAGGTTTTTTTAAAAAAAGATTCAGTAGATTAAAGAAGCAAACTAAGGAAACAAAAGGCTGTAAACATTTTTAACTGCTTTGCATGTTTTTCTTTTGAAGATTGCTGTAAGAATTTTGACTTTTTATATTTGAGATGAAACATCAGAATAAACATTCAATAAAAAAAAGATTCAGTAGAATGAATCAGTAGAATCAGTATGATTGAATGAATGAATCAGTAGAAAGGGGCAGTAGGGAAAGAGGTAAGGATATAGTGAAGAAGAGAAAGAAATTGGGAATGTTTCATGGAATAAGCTCTAAGAAGAAATGGAGGGGGTGACAAACAGGTAGAGAATTTTGAGAAAGAAAAAAGTCACCTCTTGTCTTGGACTTAATAAAGAGATGAGAAATGTTGAAAGAATTTTAGCTATAGAGGTGGGGGAAAAGGTGGTTCATTATAGATGGGCCCTATAATCTCAGTTATGTAGAAGATAAAAATAGGGAAAGATGGAGGGGTTGGAGTGAGGACAAGAATGGTTTTTAGAAGTAGTGATGGAGATGACAGGGAATTATATTCAGAAAAGGGAATTTCAGGAGTTCAGAGTTCTTACTGTGGCACAATTTGGGATAGTGATTATAAGGTATGAAGGTACTGGATGACATTTATAGTTATAAACGTTTGAGATAAAGAGGAACTGTCCAGAGTGTTTGAAGAAACACAAATGTCTGAAGTGCCCAAATATGAGGATGGTTGGGTGCTCCAGAGACTAAACTCCTTGAAAAAGGGCTGAAAATGTACTAGAGATCACAACAACAAGGACCTGTTATGCAGGGAGCCTCAAAGGAGGCAAATTTACTGAGTGATGGTAGCAACAAAAGATCAGGCAGGCACAGTCTACACTGGACACAAGGCCACACAAGGACCTTCCTATTCCTCCTCCTCCTCCTCTTCCCTCCCTTGTGCTGGGGGACATGAGAGAAGAAGCAAACAGAACTAGGGGAAATGATGCGAGATAGGAGTCTTCCAGAGGGGAACAGGTTTCCTTACGCACAAACAAATAAAAAAACCTATGTGCATAATAAGTAAATACATGGAAGATAGATACATACAGAGTAGATACAAAGTGACCCTGGAGAAGAGGGCTTTAGCGACTAGGAGAGGAAATGGTCTCCCACAGAAGGTGGTGCTCGAGTTGAATCTTGAAGGTAGCTAGAAATTCTAAGAGGTGGAAATAAAAGAGCATTTTAGGCAAGGAAGACAGTAATTGCAAAAGCTCAGATATTAAGGATGAAGGAAAGTTTGTTAACAATTTGAAGATGGGAAAAGAGCGATTCAGAGGAAATAATGGAAAAGGGCAGAGGAGGAAAGGGACTGCTGTTCCCCAATTAAATTGTGCCTTTTTCCAACTCCATGACTTTGCACAAACCAGTACTCATGCCTGGAATTGTCCCCCTCCTTCTCACCCTCATCTCCACCTGCTGAAATCTTTCTCTTCTCTTAAAGCCCATTATCCCCTGTGACACATCCTCCTTGAAACTTCCCCTAAGTTCTTGAACTCTAAGTGCTCTGTTTCTTCTCATATGTCCTGACACTCTTTTTGACCTCATCCTCTATAATGACCATATTCTCACTTCTATTACAGAGAGACAGAGACAGAGGGAGAGGGAGAGGGAGACAGAGGAAGAGGGAGAGACAGAGGGAGAGAAGGGGGAAGAGAGGGGGAAGGAGTAGGCAGAGGGAGGGAGAGGGGGAGGGGGAAGATTAAGTTTCAACTCCTTGATGGTAATGACTATTGCTCACTAACCCTAAATTGGTGCCAGCAACTGGCAAAAGACACTGGACATAATAAATACATAATGGATGGTGTTTTAAATTACTGAATAATGTCAGAGGAAGATAAGCAATAACTTGATTAGATAGTCCCCAAATACATGTTTTTAAATGTCCCAAGGATATTCAGTGTTTCCATTCAAAAGTACATACCTCTAGACACATATACATACAACCGAGCAATTGCCAAAAATAGTAGCAAGCTCTTTGGAGAAGCTGTTCAGTCATGTCCAACTCTTCCTGACCCCGTTATGGGGTATTCTTACCAAAGATACAGGATTCTCCATTTCTTCTCCAGAGTACTAAGGCAAATGGAGGTTAAATGACTTGCCCAGGGTCACATAACTAATAAGTGTCTGAGGCTGGATTTGAACTTAGTTCTTCCTAACTCCAACACTCTATCCAGAGTCACCTAGGTGCTTCCTACCACTGAGTACTATGGGGTAATAATAATGGTCAGTTTAAAGTTTCCAAAGTACTTCATATTTCTGTCCTGACCTGCAATTTCACTGATGCCAGGAAGTGTGGAAACTCCTTTCACCAATGCAGGACAAAAAAATCATCTATAACTTGTCATCTTAGCAAGTGTCTTTGAGCTCTAATGGGTTACAGTTAAGTTGCAAAAACTTGAAGATTTGCAAAGAGGAAATTCATCTGAATTTCACAAAGAAGCCCTGAGGTGAGTACTATAGGTATATAGGCAGAAGAGTGGTAAGGGCTAGGCAATGGGGGTCAAATGACTTGCCCAGGGTCACACAGCTAGGAAGTATCTGAGGCCAGATTTGAACCCAGGACCTCCTGTCTCTGGGCCTGACTCTCCATCCACTGAGCCACCCAGCTTCCTCCTCTATCACTTTAGCACTACACTTTTTAAGACTAGACTGGATAATCTCTAAGATACCGTCCAATTCCAAAAATAAATCAATCATTCTTGACTCCTCACTCTCCCATAGAGAACATATCTATTCAATTGCCAAATCTACCCCCCACCACCAAACTCATATCTATCCCTTTCTCTCCGTAGTTCTCATCACTTCTCACCAGGATGTCTACAATGACCTCCAAATTGAGGTGTCTACTCATTGCTCCCCTCTCTGATCCATCATCCATATAGGAAATGATTTTCCTTAAACACAAGTCTAGTCCCATATCTCCCTTGCTTAATCAACTCCAGCTGCTCCCTATTACATCTATTATTAAATAGGTACCAATCCTCTTTTTTGGCATTGAAAGCCCTTTATTACCTGGCTCCAGTGGAACTTTCCTGACTTAATCATTATTCCTTTCATATCCTGCAAGCTCCAGTAAAGCTGCCCTCCTTTCTATTCCTCACACAGGCACTCTATCCCCTGACTCTGTTGTTCGTTTGCACTGGGTGCCAAAGATTTTTATTAATGCCAGACCTAGAGTCAGGAAGAATCATCTTCCTGAGTTCAAATCTGGCTTCAGACACTTCCTAGCTGGGTGACCTTGAGCAAGTCATTAATCCCAATTTCCTTAGATTCCTCATCTGTAAAACGAACTAGAGAAGGAAATGGCAAACCATTCAGTACTTTTGCCAAGAAAGCCCCAAATGGAGTCATGAAGTAGGAAGTGGCTAAAGTCCCCCTTGTGGCCACAATGCACTTTTCCTCACTTCCATCTCTTGGAACCTCTAGTTTTCTTTAAAGTTCAAACCCTCCCAAATCTCCCATTGCTAATTTATGTCTTCCGTTCATTCCCCGTACTATGTGTTGTGTGTGTTACACACACAGTCTCTTAATATAATGTAAGCTTTGGAGGAAGAGATTTTTATTTTTCATTTTTGTCTTTCTGGCTCCCAGCACTGTGCCTAGCTCATACTAGTTGCTTAATGCTTGTTGACTGAAGTCTGATTTCTCTTAGCACTTTGAAAAGAACTCCACTGGCTGCTTCCAATTACAAAGAAACATGTTCAGGAATCTTCAATAAACCCAAAGCACTAGTCCTCCCTCCCCCATCATACACACACAGAAAATCAATTATCAGATAATTTTCTAGTTTTGTTTTTGCTCTGACCCATCCTTTCTTCTGTCTGGGGAACCTCCAGGGTAGAAATTCTCTCCATTTATCAGATTGGCATATCATTATAATTCCTCTATAATTTAAGTGGCATGCCAAAGGTCACATGTATCAGAAACAGGAATTATACATGGTTTCTTGACTTCAAGACCATCTCTTTAATTATATGTATTATTAGAATACAAATTTTAAAATGTCCACTAGATTATTTTTTTAATCCTTACTTTCTATTTTAGCAACAACTCTAAGACAGAAAGGCAAGGGCTAAGTAAACAAGGTTAAGTGACTTACCCACAGTCATTTGTCTAAGGCCAGATTTGAAAGTCTCACCTCCAGGCCTGGAAGTCTATCCCTTGTTCCACCTAACTGACCCTTGGGTTATTCTTAATATAGATGTTTACTGTAAGTCATCAGATCATAATTATTACAGATAATGTGGTACAATGGAAGAACATTTGGAGCCTGAGGATCTGAGATTGAATCTTGACTCTTCTATTTACTCCCTGTTTAACCTTGGGGAAATTCAGTTCCCTTCTCTGGCCCTCTGTCTCCTCATCCATAAAACCAAGGATCTGAACCAGATGACCTGTACTGTCCCTTCAGCCTCTACATTTCTGAGCCTGTGATCCTAGGCTAATTTGTAAATGTCTTCATCCACTATTTCTTAACAGTTTGGGGAAGAGAGGAAGTGTTTTGTATTTGCTTATTTTATTTGTTTTTGTATTTGTTTCTTTTTCTCCTTTGGTATATTCATGCTGTTTCTATTAACTAATTAGTAAGAATAAGTAGAGTTCATCCACAGTCTAAGCAAAGTTTTCAAGACCCTAAAGAAAAGACTATGAAGTTAAAAAACAGACGTGTGGGTAAATTAAAATAAAGTCACCAAGTTAAAAAGCAAGGCATTTGAGTGCTCATACAAAGTACCCTCACACTCATCAAGATTATGATTTTCTCTCTGGGTGGCTATATGAAGAATAAGCCTAGTCTAGGCTGTGTAAGAATGGGGAATTTCCAAGAATCTTCTCTCGATAAAAGGGAGCTGAATTTCTGGACATAATTAATATGACTCAGAAGATGAACGTTCGGAAATCATGTCCTAGAGAAGACCAAGCCCTGCTATCAATGTATTTACTAAAGATATTAACTTCCAGCATTTGGGGCAAAGGAATTTATTGTATGTTGCACAACAGGAAATAGGGAGAAGAGTAGGACTCCTCCTTAAGGAAACCCCGCCTCCTAGGAGCTGCTACAACTAAGCCGCAAAGAATCAATTTCTACTCTAGGCAAGGCAGCCCACTCTAAAATATATCCAAAAGGTCTTGGAGGGATACTGTTTCGTGGTTTACAAATCCATTGTTAAGTGTCTACAGAGAAACAAAGGAAATTGAGAAACGAGAGGAAGAACTCCAGGATGTTCAGAATGTCTATGTGTAAGTTCCAGATCTCAGCTCCACTAGGAAAGCATCCCTAGTAAAGTTTCGCCAAAGCGTTAACTTTTATCAGAAAGAAAGGTCCTTTCACTTTGTGGTTATCCCTGCCAGACATCCTACTCCCAAGTTTATAATCTCGTTCTCCTTTCCCATCTCAAGGCCTGTTAGGACAGTTTCAATTTTTCAGAGTCCCCTCCGCCTCTACCTTTAAGCCCTTTCCCAGCCCCAGGTCAGTTAGCACAAGGTTCCACCTCGCTATCTCTCCGACCCAAGGCCCGGCAACCCACCTCTTCCGCGTCTCGGCCTAGAGGGATGCCCATTTTCTGGAGGCCCTCCTGCAGCTCTTTGATGTCCACTTTTCCATCCCCGTTGCGGTCCAAATCCTGGAAAAGCTTTGCATAGAGTCTGCAGCTATCGTTCTCCTGGCAGGCCGCCACGGGCAGCACGAAGCCCCGTGCCCAGCGAAGCATGGCACCCCAAGATTAGAGAGAGAACTGGACAAAGGGAAAAGCTTCGATCGCCACCGCCACTTCCCGCGTAGGAGGCAGTAGCTCCCTTCTCCAGCCCAAGTGGGCCTCGGACAGCAATAGCAAAGGTGGCTGCTGTTGGCGCTGAGGACCGGGGCGGGGTCCGGGCCAGGCTGAACTGCGCGCGGCCAAGAAGTCACCTCCTAGGCACGGGAGCGGGGAGAGGCGGCAGCTGAGAGAGTTGCCTGCCAGGGGATCCCCGCCCATCAAGTTCCTGATCACTGGTTGGGAGGAGCCCCACGGCGGCCACGAGCCTTTGGGGCGCCCCTTGGAGGAAAACTCTGCCTCGGAGGGAGCCCGGGTCTGAATGGAGATTTCCTGCAGCTGCCAGGGCGGGGCTGGCGAGAGGGTGCGGCCCGCGCGGACCTCCGAGGATCCTAACGATCCGGGAAAGGTGCAGCGCTCCCCGAACCCCGAGTAAGAACAAGCCTGAGATTGGTCCATTTCAAATTGAACGGGAGGTTTGGGCGGCCAGGAAGTAAATGAAAAAGTGAAGGAGTTCCCGGCGGATCAACCTGAGATGAGGTCTCTACCGTATAGGGGTGGCAATTTGCCCTCATTAAGCAAAGGGATCTCCTCGCGATTCAATTTGACAAGCATTTCTGAACCGCGCTAAAGATGGGGGGAGAGGAGGCGAGGCGAGGAGAAGTGAGGCGAAACAGTGCGGTCTCTTCTCTTAAGGAGATAAAAAAGTGAAGATGAGACAGGTACCAAAAAGAAGTTGGGGGGGAGAGGGAAGGTTGATACAAGGGAAGCATTTAATGGGAGCATAGGAGAACTATGACAGACTCCTCTTAGAGAATCTGAGGAGGGAGATAACACTTTCTGCTGTGGAGCAGGGAAGGCTTGTTGGAGGAGGATACTTGGTAGGGTTAGGCTTCTGATTGGAAACCTCTGGCTTTTAAATGTATCTGATCCAAACACAGACGATGAGAATTTTACTTAAAAAAAAAAAAAGAAGAAGAAGATGAAGACTCAAAAGAAAAGTACCGTGGAATAATACACGAGTTAGGCATTAAGGCCATGAGAGGTAAAGTGTTGGAGCTGTACTCGGGCGGACACGAGTTCAAATCTTGCCTCAGACACTTACAATCTGAGTGACTTTGGAAATGTCACAACCTTTATCTCCTTCAGGTTCCACATCTGCAAAGAGGATAATAATGGATAGAGCATGGACTATATATAATGAGGCAATATATGTAAAATTCTTGGCAAAACAAAATACTAAATAATTTTTTTAGGCTATCATCCTATGGTCTTCAGGCAGAAATATTAGCATATACTCAAAGTTGGAATCAGGAATGCTCATCTTCCTGGTCTCAGACTCTTACTAGCTGGGTAACCCTGGGCAAATCACTTAACCCTCTTTGCCTCAGTTTCTCATTTGTAAAATGAGCCGGAGAAGGGCATGGCAAATCAGTTCAGTATCTTTGCCAAGAAAACCCTAAATGGACTCACAGACAGACACATCAGAAATAACTGAATAACACCTTATAAGAGTGTTGTAAGGACCAAATGAGATGACATTTAAAATGCTTTGCAAACCTCAAAGCACCATATATCCTTATAATTATTATTATAATTATTAAAAGTCTCTGAAATTTTGTCCTCAGAAGCCCAGCTTTTCACCAAGGGACAATGCAAAGCTCACACCAGCCATTTTACCAAGAACTTTTTCCCCACATCCACCAATCAAAGATCTACAACTGGAGCTATCAGGTCATCTAGTCCAATGCTTATTTTATTGTTGTTCTTCAGTCATTTTCAGTGATGTTTGACTGTCCTTGACCTTCTTTGGGGTTTTCTTGGCAAAGATACTGGAGTGGCTTGCCATTTCCTTCTTCAGCAACTTTTACGTATGAGGAAACTGGGACAAACAGGGTAAAGTGAATTGCCCAAGGTCATCTAGCTACTAAGTGTCTGAGGCCAGATGTGAACTTGGGAAGATGAGTTTTCCTGATTCCAGACCCAGCACCATCTAGCTGCCTTTATTTTACTGTCATGAAAAAACTGAGGCTGACAGCAGTGTGTGAAAAACCTAGGATTTTAACCCAAGTCCTATGAATCCAGTTTCAGCAGTCTTTCCCTATAGGACGATGAACCCCAAATATTAGGATAATTTCTTGCCTCTGAATCTCATAATGCTCAAACTGGAAGGGAATGCCATGATCTTAAAGTTTAGTGGGAAAAGAACTAGACTTCTGATATAGTTTTTGAGGTGAATGAATGAATCATTTGACTCTAAACCTAGAAAACTAATTATAGAGTGATTATTCACAGGACTTATAACTGAATCATGTGGTATTCCTAGACCAGTCATATTTCCTTCCTCTACACGCTGAAATCTGGACTTCCTCCAAAACCTACCATCTCCTTCCCCCCATCTTCACTTTTCCCCAACCATATACACTTCTCAGCTTCCTTTTTTATGTAATATGTTGTCATCCCCCTTTAGAATGTGAGCTCCTTCTGGGCAGGGATTGTTTTGCTTTTTGTTTTTATTTGTAGTCTTAGTACTTAGCACAGGACTTAGCACATAGTATTCAACAAATGTTTATTGACTGACTAACTAGTAGGCAGGGCAGAAAAAAACAATGAATTTGGACTGTGAGTAACTGAGTTTTAATTCTAGACTGGCTCCTCTCTACCTGTATGACTTTCAACAAGTGTTTCCTATTTCTAGGACTATTTCATTTAAATTTAAACCTTGGGGAAGGAGGTTGGACAGAAACTTAAAAGTCACCAAATGTAACCTTTTTTAGTGAACAAACTGATGAATATATGTCACAAGAGTAATTAGCTAAGACAGGATTTGAACTCGTGTTTTGACTCCCAATCTAGTACTTTTTTCATGCAGGTTCAAAGAGTTTAATTCTATTGATACTTCCAAGTATGATTCAATTTGCAAAGATGTTACAAATCTCTTGAGAAAAATAATTAAGGAAACATGGTATTTCTTTGTTAGAAATTAACTTGAAATATAATAATATATTTATCCAAAATAGAAAATATATAACCCATAATGTTATGTTACATATATAATAAATATAAAATAATTCCCCCCAAATGCTCTCTACCTCCAAAGGAAGAACTGTTGATGTTTGGATGCAGATTGAAGCATACTTTTAAATCTTTATTCTTGTTGAGTTTTTTGTCTACATTTTCTTTCACAGCTTGGCTAACTTGAAAATGTTTTGCATGATTGTTCATGTATAATCAATTTCAAATTGCTTGCTTTCTCAAATAAGGGAGAGAGAAAGAATTTGGAACTGTGAACCTTAAAAATTCTCAAACCCTACTTCATAGGGTTAGGATTGCAAAACTTAAAAATTCCCCATTGGGACCATTCTCCATTTGGGCAGTGAAAGTAACTTAGATCAGGCATGTGAGAACTCTACTTCACCATACTTAAGTATGCCTTAGGGGAAGATAAAGTCATAAACTCCTTTCTGAACAATGAAAAGTACTTAAACCCATACTTATGGTGGGACAAAAAGTTCTTAAGCCATGCCTATTTTAAGACTAATACAAGGGTGCTAAGTACCTATAAAGGTCAAGCAACTTGTGAATTTACAAGGAACAAAGAGGTGATAAACTTACTCAGAGCTTTCCTGGTGTGAATTACTCAAAAAGATTAGTCTACTCAGGTATGAACTAAGAATGGTCTGTCCTTTGAAAAACGTCTACTATGATTGGTAGATATAAGGACTTAGGGGAGGTGACATAGGAGAAAATGCCCCTTAAATAGGAGCTCAGATTCATTCAGATGTATTTTCAGATTGAGGATTGAGCTGGTTGAGGCAGCTGAGATGATGCTGGCCTGGTGTCACTAGAATCCTTGCTTGGACAGATCTTGTGGTGAGTGATTAAGAACTGACTGATCTTTCTCTTAAGGGCTTAGGCCTGGGTTGTCCAGGGCTGCCCTGGGCTGGCCTATCCTTTTCTCATTATTCCCCTTTTTCTCTCTTTCTCTCCTTTTCTTTAATTCCTCATTTGTATTCATTAAAATCTCTATAAAACCCAGCTGACTTGGGTATATTTGAATAATTGGGACTATTTCCCTGGCAACCACCTTATATTTGATTTAAAAACAAAACACTGTAGTGAAAACATATTTCCTGTGGTCACAACTTACTCATCCACTCTTTTAGCGGCCACAAATTGTCTTCCACTATTTTATTCACTACAGCTTACTACTCCAACTATTTTAATTATTACAGAACTCAAAAATTTTTTAATACGGGGGTAGCTGGGTAGCTCAGTGGATTGAGAGCCAGGCCTAGAGATGGGAGGTCCTAGGTTCAAATCTGGACTTAAACACTTCCCAGCTGTGTGACCCTGGGCAAGTCACTTAACCCCCATTGCTTAGCCCTTACCACTCTTCTGCCTTGGAACCAATACACAGTATTGACTCCAAGAGGGAAGGTAAGGGTTTAAAAAAATTTTTTAATAAATGTTAATTTTTGTTTACATGTAATTGAGGGGGAAAAATAAAGAAACTGGCTTAAAATTTCAGTCTAAGGCCAAGTCTTTCAATTAAATTCTTGTGGATCAAATTGCTAGTGGGCCCTAAATACTAAAAATTTTGCAGAGGGACAACTAATTAAGGAATCAACCTTCCAAGGAATTTCATTATACTTTATCATTATCATACTGGCCAAAATAGGGCATATGACTAAAAATATAACCAGAATCAAGAAGCAGAGATTATTAGCAGTGCTCCATGAAAAAAAACATTCATTGTAGTCAATAAGTAAAAACTTTTAAATCTTTTCCTTCTGTTTTAGAATCAATACTAAGTATGTTATAAGGTAGAAGAGCAGTAAGAGCTAAGCAGTTGGGGTTAAATGACTTGTCCAAGGTCACACAGTAGGAAGTGTCTGAGGTCATATTTGAACCTCCCATCTCCAAGCCTGGCTCTCTATCCACCGGGTCCACTCAGCTGGTCCAGTAAAGCATGTTTTTATGTAACTTGTTTAGGGAATCACTCATTATCCCCTTGCCTATTCCTTTGAACCTAAGTTCTGAAATTTCTCTATCTTTTCAGTTGTCTGGAACTCAAAACTCATGTTCCTTTAGAAACATAGATTTAGAGCTAAGAAGAGACCTTAAGTAAGTATTTAGTTCAACTCCCTCATTTTACAGAGCATGAAATTCAAGTTAAGATAGTAAAGGACCATCAGGTAGCAAGTAACAAGATCAGGATTTGAGCCCAGGTTGATGGCTCAGTGGATTGAGTGTTGGACCTGGAGTCAGGAAGACCTGAGTTCAGATCCAGCCTCAGACACTTAATATCTGTGTGATCCTAGGCAGTTACTTAACTTCCATTTGCCATAGTCTTCTGGAGTAGGAAATAGCAAACTACTCTAGTTTCTTTGCCAAGAAAACCTCATGGACAGTACTGGTCTATGAGGTGACTGAATGACCATACAACAACCACCTCTGACCCCAGTTGGATGGATGACTGAATGAATTTTTAAAAAGAATTTCTTTTTACTGTATGCACATTGTTGGGGTTAAGAGCATGGGCCTTATGATCTAGAAAATCTAAGCAAATTTTTTACCCTCTCTTTGTACCAGAGAAATCTAATTTTTTTTCCTTTTCTTTTACAGGGGGATTTAGAGTACTTTATTGTAAATTTCAGAGTAAGAATGCATTTCATGAGTTTCTAGACTTTTTGGTCCTTGAGTGTCATCTTCAGCTTCCACAAAACTCCCCAAAAATTCTTGTTTAAGTCCTTATGCTGAACTGCAATATATCAAACCAAGATGAGGATAGTCATATGTACTATGCCAAGTGACAGGGATAAAAAGAGAAAAGCCAAATATTCCCTTCTTCCAAAGAGCCCTCATTTTAAAGAGGAGAAATAACATATGCCTGTATTATTAACTGCAAAGCAGATGTTCTTTCTACTAGATCATAAATAAGCTATTAGGTGGTTAATAATGATATTAGTTCATATTTATTTAACCCTTAATGAGATCGGACCCTAAGTTTCCCCCCCCCAAAGTCCATGCTGCCTATCCCAACAAATGAATTCGGAGACAGTGTGGCATGGAAGAAAAAGCATTGGTCTTAGAATCAGAAGAACAGAACTCAATTTGAAATATCTGTGTCTGTACATCAGAAAAATTATAAACTGTGTGGCTTTGGACAAGTCACTTTAATCTTTTTGTGCCTCAGTTTTCTCTGTAAAATGGGGATTTAATAATAGCAATAGCATTTATATGTTGCTTTAAGTTTTGCAAGCACTTAATATTAACTCATCTTCACAACAAACTGGGGAGGTTAGGAGCTATTATCATCCTCATTTTACAGATGGAGAACCTGAGGCTGAAAGGTCAAGTGACTTGCCCAGGGTCACATAGCTATGGAATATCTGAGGTCATATCTGAGCTCCTTGACTCCAGGCCCAAAATTCTATTCACTGACCCACCTAGCTGCCTAGAATCACAGAATCTCAAGTCAAAACCAGGGATGAGAGAACATCTAATCTCACCTGTACAAGAACAGTTATTCAATCAGTAACATCACCAATGAGCGGTGAGAAGTCTTTGCCCACCACTTCTTTGTTACCCCCAGGTTTGTTGTGGCTGTTTTGGGTCATCAATCATGTGATTCATAGCTCAAGTTCCATTCATTCAATCCTTATTTGCCACCCCATACAAGAGAAATATAAAGAAAGCAAACTATATGTACTTAATATATGAAACAGTATAAAAAGGAAAAAGAATCAAGTAGTGAAAACATTCTCTGCATGGTTACAATCTCTGCCACCTCCAAACAATTATAATCTAATTCCATCCTCCTTGACTCCTCAGCATAATGAGAGGGACACAATCACTTCCTAACTCATGACCCCAGCAGTAAATGCTTATGATGCAATTTTGTCTCTTCCTTGGGATGTTTTCAAAAGCCTTTCACGGCAGGCTGGGGGACTGTTGAAATCTTAGGGGAAGACTGGAGAACAGCTGAAGCCTCTCACCTTGGCAAAGGACTGAGGGGCCATCTGGAAGCCTTATGTTAGAGCCATACCACTCCATACCCCGCTTCTGTCTTGACGGCAACCCCCTGCTTCCCTCTCCCATCTGTTTGATCTGCCCTTTGAAGCTCTGGCATCTCCTCTTTAAACCTAGAGTATTAAGCAGGTAATGTCACCATCCAAGCAGTAGAAGAAATAAAATCCTTCAATCATGCCCACAGTGTCTATGTGTAGATTTCTAAATAGGATAGGGGAAACTCCCCACTTCCTGAGGAAGCCCATTACCTATTCAGAGAGCTCTTATTGGGAAGGTTTTCCTCACATCAAGCCGAAATCTTCCTCTTTCTAACTAATACCCATTGTTTCCAGTTTCTGCCATCTGGGTTCCAAAGCAGAAAAAGTCTAATTCACCTTCCAATTGATAGCCTTTCAAATGTCTTCTCTCCTCCATGTTAAATAACTCCAGACCCTTCAGCCCATCTGGAGACCCTTCCCAATCCTTGTTAAACCCCTCTAGATACTTTCCATTCTCTCTCTAGGAGTCTCTTCATCTCTTTCAGTCTACTGTCTCTTTCTCTCTCTCTCTCTCTCTCTCTCTCTCTCTCTCTCTCTCTCTCTGTCTCTCTCTCTCTCTCTCTCTCTCTCTCTCTCTCTCTCTCTCTCTCTCTCTCTCTCTCTCTCTCTCTCTCTCTCTCTCTCTCTCTCTCTCAACCCAAAACCCTTCAAGTGGCCTGACCAGAACAGGACAGCAGAGCTGACACCTCAGTAGTAGTCCAGTATAACACTCTTGATATAGTTTTGTTTTGTTTTTTACTGACATGCCACATGATGGACGTATATTAAACTCCCTTTGTTTTTTAAACCCTTACCTTCTGTCTTAGAATTAATTCTGGGTATTTGTTCTAAGGCAGAAGAGCAGTAAGGGCTAGGCAAGGGGGGTTAAGTGACTTGCCCAGGGTCATACAGCTAGGAAGTATCTGCAGCCTAATTTGAACCCAGGACCTCCCAACTCCATCTCTAGGCTTGACTGTCAATCCACCTAGTCACCTAGATGACCCCTTAAACTTCCAATAGATTAAAACCCCCAGGTCTTTTTCACAACTTCCATTTAATTCTACCTTACCCCTCACATGTTGATGTGAGAATTTGACTTTTTTCTAATTCAAGCAGAAGACTTTGCATTTCTCCCTGGTAAATTCTATCATACTAGTTTTGTCCCAGCATTCTACTGTTTAGATTATTTGATATCCTGAATCTGTCATACATTCAGCAGTTCCTAACTTTTGGAAAAAGGAAGAGTAAGAAAGAGAAGCCACTTGAGGCTTTCGTGGTAGTGGTGGTTTGTTTTTTGTTTTTTTTGTAAACCCAAGGGAATCTGATTTTCTAGACAGACTTTCCTGTGTGTCTGTCAGCCCCATTTCCATGGGCATCCCCAGGGGGAAAAAGCCCTTGTTTACTAGACTAAGCAGAGAGCTGTTTGCTTTATTAGTCACAGGACAGTAAAGTTTGAGCAACAGTAATTCTAGTGTTGAAAGGTATGTGTTGGCTATAGCCTTGACCACACCTTCTGAGCACTTCCCTGTTTCTGATTAGGCATCCCAATGTCAGAGATACAGTACTGCCCCACCTTCTGTGGACAGAGACTTTAAAGTCAGCTGTAAAGGGACAGCTAGGTGAATACTTCCTAGCGGTGTGACTTAACCCCCATTGCCTAGCCCTTTACAGCTCTTCTGCCTTGGAACCAATGCATAGTACTGACTCTAAGACAGAAGACAAGGTTGTTTTTTTAAGTCAGCTGCAAGAAGGATAAAAGATCAGTCCAGTTTTCCAGTGTCCAGTATACCTCCTGGTCTTGCTCGACACTTGTGGAATATCCATCAATTCTTCAGAGTAGCAGGAGATAGTTGGATAAATAGGAATACAGTCATTTCTTCAATAAAACTATGATTTCATTAATGCAAATACTCCCTCCACCAAGAAGTCACAACCCACAATGTCCCCTATGTGTTAGCACACACATCCTGAATTGCAATAGTGTAAAAAGGTAAATCTGGTCATCGAAGGAGACACTCTAACATAGGAAACAGAGCTCCAAATCTGGAGTCAGAGAACCTGGAATCAAATCTTTGCCTCTGATAGCTACTCATTCCATGACTTGATCTTGCTGGACTCAGTTTTATCAACTGCGAAATGGGGACTATAATTCCTGAAATAACTATCCCAAAGGGTTGTCATGAGTATTGGATTTTGTAAACATTAAAGTATCATATACATTTGAGTTATGAAGATTACAACCTTCTTTATCATTAGGATGGCATATAGGAACTATGACTGCAGTCATATTCAAAGATGGAATTTGCAATCTACTGGCATTATTAAATAATATTGGAGACTTCTTATTAGATCTATGAGTATTTATTAGTAAAGAGAAAGAAGAGAAACGAGGTTTCCAGTCTTTCTAATTTAAGATAAAAATCCAGTCCCCTATTACAGTGTTTCCCTCTGCACTGCCACTTGTCAGAGATCAAGAGCCAAGATAAAAAGCCACTAGGAGCAAGCCCAGAGAGAGCCAGACCAGAGACCAGTATGGATGCAAAGACGCTGACTCCTCTTTTGGCACTAGCTTTTCAAACCTAAGCTTCTCCCCCAAGACCCTTCCGTTGACCAATGCTTTGCCATCTGGCTTCCGTGGTGCCCCAGGGCTGTCAAGTCAGATATATGACTCTGTGACTCCTCTGTCCATCCACTGGGGAGTCTTTCCCAGGATTAATCTGGATAGGAGATCCCCTAGATATTCAATTCACACACTATTAGAACTTCAAAAATCCATGGTCACCTCCATGCCACATTGAGGCATTACAAAATGATTTTAGAAGAGTAATATTAATAAGAGTTGGCAGCTACTTGCAAGATTTAATGTCAATGTTTTTCAAGTCAAATTGTCAACAAGCATGATTGATAAGCATCTGCTGGGTGCCACACTCTGTGCGTACACACAGTGTGTATCCACACACTGTGGATACAAAGAAAAGCAAAAGATGGTCCCTGCCCTCAGGGAGCTCCCAGGCCAATGAGAAAGGCAAAATGCCAACCACTATGTACAAACTAGATATACACAATATGAATTGGAGATAATCTTCAATAATACTTGAATTGTCTCATTTAAATAATCCTGTGAGGTAAGAGCTACAGGGATTGTTGTTTTTTGATTTGGGTTATTTTTTGTTTGTTGGTTGGTTTTGCAAAAGACAATGCTGAAACTAAGAGACATTAAATGATTTACTTATCTAATTTGGGATTTGAACTCATGTTTTCCTGATACCATGTCCAATAAGTATGTTGTCTCTTGCACGGTTTATTAACTTGCTCAATATTTGTTGATTAAAGTGATTTCTCACCAAGTTGCTTTCTATAGAAAAAATTCAAGTGAATTCAAAAACATAAAACTCCTCAATAGAAATTAATTAGACATCATAGTGTAGTACAAAGGTAGCCGGACCTGGAATTGAGATACTTGGATTAAAATCTTGCTTTTGGAAGTTCCTAGATATGTGACCAAGATAAATCACTTTCTTCTTCTCTTTGAACCTCGTGCTTTCACTCTATTATAACAATCCAGATAAGCACAAGATAGGAAAAGCATGGCTAAACCACAGTCATTCTCAAAAAGATCTGAATGGGGAGGGTAGTTGAAGTGATCTGAGATAAATTTTCAATCTGTGGTTTTAGTAAGATGTGGCAGCCAAAAGAAATAATGTGATCTTGGGCTGCACTGAGTCAATATTGAGAGGCATGGCTGGGGGCAGCTGGGTGGCTCAGTGGACTGAGAGCCAGGCCTAGAGATAAGAGGTCCTGCTTTCAAATATGGTCTCAGACACTTCCTAGCTACGTGACCCTGAACAAGTCATTTAACTCCAGTTACCTAGCCCTTACTGTCCCTCTGCCTTGGAACCCACACACAGTACTGATTCAAAATGTAAGAGTTTGTTTTTTTTTATTTTAAAGGAAAGAGAGGCATAGCTTCCAAGACAATGGAGATAACTGCCATCATACTTTACCCTCATCTGACTTCATATGATATATCATATTCAGTTCTTGACATTACAATTTCAGAAAAATATTAATATGTTTTATATGATTACACATGTAAAATCTATATCAGATTGCCTACCATGTCAGGGAAAAGGGGAGGGGAGGGAAAAGTGAAAATTTGGAACTCAAATTTTTGAAAAATGTTAATAATAAATTAATTTAATTTTTTAAAAAGAAAGATATTGATAGTTTGAAAAGAGTCTGGGGAAAGGCAATGATGATGGTGAAAGGTTCTGAGATGGTGTCAAATGAGGATCTTTTGAAGGAATTGTGTATATTTAACCCAAATAAGAAAAAACTCAGAGGCCAAATAATAGCTGTATTCAAATATTTGAAAGACTATTGTGTGGAGGGGAAATTAGACTTGTTATGTTTGCCCCTAAAAGGCAGAACTAGGAGCTATTTGGTGGAAATTGCAAAAAGAAGGGGGGGGGAAGGAGAATAGCACCTACTCTATGCCAAGTTTTATGCTAAACACTTTTTTTAAGGTTCTACCCACTTTATTTTTTGGTTTTTAACCTGGGTCAATATCTATCTCTTTTCAGCCTTGTACCAACTCTTTCCTTCTCCAAGTTGCTGATGATTCAGTAACCATCTCTGACAATTATTTCAGAGCCCCAGAGTCAGATCTTCCTAATGCCAGACCCAGCACTGTATCTACTTCCCCACCAGCTAAACCATTTGAATAGGTCAATAGTGGGAATACCTTCCATATAGGATTTGAACTATATGGTCATTGAAATCTCTTCAGAGGGGTTCACTCCACTCTGCATCTGCTGCCCTGCCTGGTTTCAACTCTATGGAAGAAGATACCCCCTTGGCAGTTAACCCTGGTGTCCCATTCTCCATCCCACTCCCTTCCTCCTTTTGTGTGTTGTCTCTCCCTCTAGATTGTAAGCTCCTTGAGGGCAGGGACTGTCTTTCTAATAATTGTATCCCTAGGACTTAGTACAGTGCTTGGCACATACTAGGTGTTTAATAAATGGTTTTTGGATTGGATTGGAATCAATTTGATACTTCAATTCTATAATGCTGTATCCCTGTCATCCAGTACATTGGCTATCTCTCTCAAACTTGTACCATCTGCAGATTTTATAAGCATGCTTTCTATGCCTTTTTTCCAAGTTATTGATAAAACTGTTAAATAACACAGGACCAAGGAGAGATCACTGAGTCATTCCATTAGAAACCTCCAGGTTGGCATTGAACTCTTATTGAATACTCTTCCAGTTACATTATTTAATCTGATCTAAATCACTTAATTTCTAGTGTATTTCTCTATCTTATCCATAAGAGTAACATAAAAACAACCATCAAATACTTTGCTGAAATCTCAGTAAATGTAACTATAACATCATATTGACTTCCCTGTCTAGAAACCTTGCCAAAAAAAGAATTGAGATTAGTCTGGCAAGGCCAGTTCTTAAAGAAGCCTTATGATCACTGCTTCCCTTTCTATATGTTCACTAACCATCCCTTTAAAAACACATTCTATAATTTTGCCTGGTAAGAAGTTGTTTATTGGCCTCATGTACTTAGATTCTACTCTCTTTGTTTTTTATTTTTTGCCTTTTAACATAAGATAATATCTAGCCTTTTTCAGTCTTGTAGCCTCTCTTCCATTCTCCCAGATGCTGATAATAATTCAGCAGCCACCTCTTGCAGTTATTTCAAAGGCTCAAGAACTACAAACTAGAACTTGTCAGCAGCAGCTAAGTGCTTTTTCATTATCTCATTACTGATTTTAGGTTTCTACATATATTAGCTATCTCTATTCCATCCTGTCCAGTCTGAAGATCACTTTCCTCAATAGAGAAAAGGGTAACAAAATAAAAATTTAGCCATTCTGCTTTTACTCCATCATCTTCTCATTACCCCCAAGCAATTGTCCTATCCCTTCCTGGATCCTCCTTTTTTTTTTAGACAATATAACTTAAAATACCCTATTTGATGTCCTTAACTTTCCTTGCCAGTAAGATCGTTGTGAGCTTTAGTACTCCTGTAAAAATTCTTGCAGTATTCCTTTATGCTTTTGTATTCCTCTTTTGTTATTAGCTTTATTTGTGTCATGGACCCTTTTGGCATCTTAGAAAGCCTTCAAAATAATGCTTTTAAATACATAAAATTACAAAGAAAATAGATTATATTGAAATATGGTTATCAAAATATTTACAGATAAAAAATAATACTATAAGCATTTCATTGAGAATATATTAAATGACAAGACATTACATTTAAAATATATGCAAATTATGAGCATATCAGTGGCTCAATGGCTAGAGCACCAGGCCTAGAGATGGGAGGTCCTGGATTAAAATCTGGCCTTGGATACTTCATAGCTTTGTAACTCTGGGCAAGTCACCTAACCCCAACAGCCTAACCTTTACCACTCTTCTGCCCTGAAATTAATACTTATTATCAATTCTGAGATAGAAAGTAAGAGGGTGTACATATCTATATGTATATATTTGTGTATGTATGCAAATTAAACTTAAATTTTATTTTTAAAGGCATATATTAATGTGAAAATTGTTGTTGCTAAACTTGAATTAGAAAATTAAACTGTGAGGTGGTCCTTGACCAGATAGCATACATATTAGGCCGAACATGCCAATCCATTTTTTTATTTTGATGGCTATAAGCAAAGGTATTCTGGTAAATGTTTAACAAAATTTGAGTGCAAAGAGATTTGGCCGAGTTTGCACAGCTAGCCTGAAAGAGGATTTGAATCTAAGTCTTTCTGACTCCATCACAGAACTCTCTCCCCTACCCCAAACTGTTTCTCTAGCAGACATCCTAGAAGAATTTAGAGGTCATCTCTATTGTCACCCATTTTACAGATGGGAATCCAAGGTCCAAGCAGGAAGTAAATTCATAAAGATCATGTAAACAGACAAGCAAAAATTCAAACTAAGATCTTTGTCACCTGCCTTTCTTTTTTATATTTAAAAAAAAAAACCCTTACCTTCCATTTTAGAATTAATATTGTGTATTGGTTCCAAGGCAGAAGAGTGGTAAAATGTAGGCAATCTAGATAAGTGACTTGCCCAGGGTCATACAGTTAAAAAGTTTCTGAGGTCATATTTGAACCCAGGACTTCCTGTCTCTGGACCTGACTGTCAATTCACTGAGCCACAAACTGCCCTTGCTTGCCTTTCCAATATCCATGCTGCCTCTATGTCTCCCATGTCTTTTTGCTCTCCCAAGGTATAAAGGCTCCCAAACTGAGTAGTATTTACACTTAAATTCATTTATTTACATCATCATAAGTGTTCATATTGCTAACTGGTCTATGATTTGTTTAATACAAAAAAGTTTCTAAAAAAACTAATTTCACCATTATGAATATAAATCTTCAGTAAATTAACAAAGAGCTATTTGCAATCTGGCAAGCGTGGCCATGATGCAATGTGGCTAACAACTCAGCAGAGGGTATCATAATTTCAGGATGCTGGGTAAAGCCTGCCTTTGGGATTGATGGAGCTACAATTTTTGTTTAAAGGTGGAAGTTAAATGGATCTTCATTTTATTGGATTCATCACCAGATTTAGCTATGTATCCCCAAGGTATCCTGTAGAATTTTGAGCAAAAAATATTTCTGATTTAAATCACAAATGGGGGAAAACATAATGGGAGAAAATTCAATTTTCCAGCTGCAGCACTATTATTCCTTCCTGCTACTTGGAACCATTCCCTCCCATTTTCTTTCACTATACACCATTTAACTATATTTAGTACAATTAAAATAAATTAACCTAAGAAACACAATATATTTTAGAATTATAAAACTGTTGAGGGCTTTGTATGTTTTACAAAAGTACATGCATTGGATCAATCTTATCAGCATCCTTTCTCCAACAGTGACTGGCCTAATGAAACCTAAGAGATGAGCTAAGCCAGTCCTGCATTTTGATGAGAATGGAGTTAATGCCCTTTCTAATCCCTGTGGATTGCTTCTTGCTGCAATATGAAATTTATTCACACTCATTATGTCAGCAAGCCAAGCTGTAGAGGATGCTGATAGCATCTATAAAATTCTATTTTTTCAAAATACAGAAAATCATTGTACAACTCCCAACACATAGTAGGCATGTAATAAATGTTTATTTTTACTCTTTCATCTTCCGTAGAACTCACTTGTAGAATGTGAGTGTATACCAAGAAAATCTCCCTTTGTCTAAATGTGTTACTTTCTTTTTATGTGAAAACATCATTGACCCCCTAAGGGTTGCTGGGGGGTGGGGGTGATGAGAGGCACAGTTAGAGAGAGGGAGGAGAGTGGGCCAAGCACTCATGCTCCTCTCCAGCTCTGCTCTCCTCCTGCTATGTGCCACATTGTGAGCTATGCTCCTGTCAAACCTGACTCCTCTCCAACTCCACCACAGGAATTACCTTCTCTACAGAGTCAATAGGCTGCCATTTGTGCCACACCCTCATGTGGCATGTGAGCCCCACCCCACCCCCACTACTTTACTCCAGACAGGGGAGGGAGGAAGTGCTTCCATTGGGCTGTTGGGCAGAGGTGTGGGTGAAGTAAGGAATATTCTCAGGTGCATGGAATAGGGAAGGGGAACAGCTCTGCTCCAAGCCCCTCTAGCTTTCTAGTAATGAACTCTGGCAGGTGAATGCATGGGTGTCCTCAGAGAGGACTCTGTGTTTCCTTTTTGGCATGCATGCCATAGGTTCACCATCACTGCTCTAAGGTTATGAATGTTGGCAGAAGTCTGGGAGAGGGAAATGTTGCTTGATAGTTTAAATTAAAACTCTCTTCTTTCTAATCAATTAATATTGAGCCCCTATTACCTATACAACCCAGTACAAAGCAGATATGTAGACTTTATATATGTTTTTGTTTATTTAGGACATTTATTTATTATTTATTTAGGACAATTTAGGACATTTTGAGAATCCTAGTTAGGTCCACATCTCTATTATTTTATACTTTATGAAAAAAATAGAAAAAGATAGTTCATCTATAACTAATAGAGCAGAAAGAACATCTCACTCTGGGGAGTATAAAGTCAAACCTCTGCCATAAATTCATTTTATGATCTTGGCAACAAAACATAATAGAGCACTAGCTTAGAGCAGAGGGCAGATAGGTGATGCAGTGGATAGAGCATTGGGCTAGAAACCAGGAATATTCATATTCCTGGGTTCAAATCTGCCCTCGGACATTTACTAGTTGTGTGATCCTGGGCAAGTCACTTAACCCTGTTGGCCTCAGTTTCCTCTTATATAAACTGATGTAGGAGGGGAAATTGCAAACCACTCCAATATCTTTACCAAGAAATCCCTAATGGGATTGGAAAGAGCTGGATACAAATTAACAACAGCAGAGCTCTAGAGCAGGTATGGGCCAGTAAATGTTAAACAAGTAGCTCTCCCCAAAAATGTACCTATGACACATTTTTTAAAGTTGAATGTGAATTAACACTCCATCAGCTTAAGTATAGGCAACCAATAAAACAATAAATCAAACCTTGATTGTAGGGTTTGCCAATTTCTGAAATGTGAATACTCACATGGAAAGTTTAACAGTATGTTCTCTAGTCTACAGGAGCTGGCTCCAACACATTCCTGCTTTCAAGTTGTAGGACCTGAGCTTGAATTCCAGCTACTTCATTCTCTTATGTGACCTTGGGAAAGTCACTTGATCTCCCTAAGTCCCAGTTTCTTCATCTACAAAATGAGGGGATTGGAGTAAATGCTCTCTACGGTCCTTTGCAGCTCTCCAGCTATGATCTTTTAACTGTTGGCATTTAGACATGAAAACATCAGTTTCCTCATCTGTAAAAATGAGAGGAATTGAACTCTCTAACATGATTCCCCCCCCCCCTAAAATTCCATGTTATTGTTCAGTCATTTATTTAGCTGTGTCTGGCTCTGTGATCCCATTAGGGGTTTTCTTGACAAAGATCCTAGATTAGTTTGCCATTTCCTTCTCCAGCTCATTTTATAGATGAGGAAATTAAAGCAAACAGGGTTAAGTGACTTGCCCAGGGTCACAGGGAACCATAGTCAGAATCACAAACAATTTAGCTGCCCATATAATGGAGGAGCAAAGAACTTGGAATATGACATTCCAGAAGGCAAAGACCAAAAATAACGGGGACGGTGGAATTCTAATGAAATGGTGAGCTTCCAAGTATATCCTATGGAAAGACAAGAGCTATGTAGAAACTCTGAAGTTCAAACACAGGAGTAAAAAGAAACATAGGGGGGAAAAATTATAAATGAATGCTGATAAAGGACTAAACATGGATAAACTTCTTACATTCAAATATGGGGAGGTGATACATGTATTTCCTCTGGCCTCTATCATCATCAGGGTCCATTGAGGGAGTCTAAATTAGACAAGACCTAGAAGTACCTATTTTTTTTAACCCTTACCTTCTGTCTTAGAGTCAATACTGTGTATTGGTTCCAAGGCAGAAGAGTGGTAAGGGCTAGGCAATGGGGGTTAAGTGACTTGCCCAGGGTCACACAACTGAGAAGTGTCTGAGGCCAGATTTGAACCTAGGAGACCTCCCATCTCTAGGCTTGGTTCTCAATCCACTGAGCTACCTAGCTGCCCCCCCCCCTATTATTTCTTGATGATCTTAAGAATGGAAAAAGAGCAAGAGAAAAAAGGAATACACTAGAAGGGGGTGGGGGAAGGAACATTAGAGAAATTTGCCTGGCATAATGATTGTGAACAGATAAATGCCTATTCAAATAAAGGAATGGGGGAGTAGCTGACACTTGAACCTCTCTCTAATCTAAATTAGTCTAAAGAAGAAAGAATATGGAGAGAGAGAAAGAGCTGAGAATAGAAATACTTTTCACTCAACTGTGAAATTGGGGAGAAAGAAAAGAGGGGAGAGGAACTAGAGGAAGGATAGTTTAAGGTAGAGATTGGTCTAAACAAAACAAAATCTTAAGGATGTTTTAAAAAATGAGAAATGAGAGGAGGTACCAGTGGACAAAGTATAAATGAATTATGCTATGTAAATGGAATACATACAATTATATTGAATTATATTATATTATAGTGACCAACCAGCACTCTAGAAAATCAGTGGTGAAATATATTGCCCACTTTCTGATGGAGAGCTGAAGAATTCAGAATAGAGAATGATACAAATATTTTAGGGCATGGCCAATGTAGACATTTGCTTTGAATGACTATATATGTGTGTGTGTGTGTGTGTGTGTGTGTATTTTATATATATGTGTGTGTATGTATATATATGTATACACATATATATATATGGGGGAAATTAATGGCAATGATTCAAAATTCACATGTGCCTTTATTTCAGTTCTCCAGTTTAAAGTTCATCTGAACAGCAAAGAGCCAGACCCCCTAAACAACCAAACAATTCATAGTGAACTCCATAGTTCTTGGATCAGGTTGATGATGTGCATTCCCTACATATGAGCTTCCTAACTATTGCTCATTCGGTTTGTGCTCACTTTGCCCCTTCTGGACTCTGGGTAGATTTGTGGGAGAGAGAGCCCCTGACACTTGGGGGAAACATTTTGTAACTACTGTCCCTGCTATGTCCATTGAGTAAATGTCTACTGAATTCACCTAAAACCAAAATGCAAGCCAGACCACAGCAGTTTTCCAGGCA
Organism: Monodelphis domestica; assembly: GCF_027887165.1. NCBI lineage: Eukaryota > Metazoa > Chordata > Mammalia > Didelphimorphia > Didelphidae > Monodelphis > Monodelphis domestica. The sequence goes on from NC_077228.1 coordinate 477,376,580, forward strand.
TCGTTTCCTGCCTTGTCTTGTCCAATGAGGACAAATTTTAAACTGGAAAAATGGGCTGCCTTCCTTTAGCTTTCAGGTCACCAGCAGCTCTGCTTTTTGATTTCTCCATTCTCTTTGGGTTACTGAATCAAGGCCACACAGGCATGTACAAAGCTTGGGTCAGGTACGTACCTGGGTGAGAAGGAAGGAACACTTTGGGGCAAGCGTTCCTATTGCACCTTCCCCTTCCTCTCCATTTGAACTGCTCTGACATTTGTCAGCTGAGCACTACCATTTCCCTTTCCTAGAATCTAAGGCTATTCTCTTTGAGAATTGTAAATTCACTTGGCTAACTAGGCATATGATACATGATAGTGAAATCTCAAAGGAAGGGAAATATTAAGTAGATTCATACATCCAACTGCTATATCTCAAACTTCCTTGGTCTAAGTAAGTTCATAAGCCTTAGAAGAACTTAGAAGACTTAGAAGTTCATAATTTCTTAGAAGAATTACACAAGAAATATTTTGACATCTCAACCTCTCCCTACCTTAAATGTTAGCCTCTGGTCCAGATATCCTAACCCCAAAAGAGAGAGGAAGGAGGGAGAGAAAGAATTTGCAACTCAAAAGAATGTTTTGAACCCCTTACCTTCTATGTTAGAATCAATGTAAGTATCAGTTCCAAGGCAAAAGAGCAATAAAGACTAGGCTAGACAATTGGAGTTAAAATGACTTGCCCAGGGTCATACAGCAGGGATGTGTCTGAAGTCAAATTTGAACCTTGGTCCTTTTGATTCCAGGCCTGGTTCTCTCTCCACTGAGGCACCTAGCTGACCCTGGAACTCAAAAAAGTTTTAAGTAAATGTTAAAGAATGTTTGTACATGTAATAAAGGGATTTTTTTAAAGAGAGAGATTTGCTGATTCATTTGAGTATCTGGTATATATCTTCTCCAAATAGCAAACCTACAGAACTTCAACTCCCAGAATGCAATTTCTCCTTATCAGAGAGATAATGCTAGTTTGTTACATGTAAGATAAGTTGCATGTCAATCTAGAGGATTTTATGAGTCCTTTTAATTCTAAATCTGTAGCCCAATAATAATATTGGTATGATATGGAGTTTCTTTATCTTCTCTGCTAAATGTAAACTACAGGATTTCCATTTTTAAATATTGTACCTCAGTTCTTCCACACACACCCCCTTTTTTAAACCCTTACCTTCCATCTTGAAGCCAATACTGTGCATTGGCTCCAAGGTAGAAGAGTGGTAAGGTCTAGGCAATGGGGGTCAAGTGACTTGCCCAGGGTCACACAGCTAGGAAGTGTCTGAGGCCAGATTTGAACCCAGGACCTCCCATCTCTAGGCCTGGCTCTCAATCCACTGAGCTACCCAGCTGTCCCCCATTGAGCTACCCAGCTACCCCTCAGTTCTTCCCTTTTGAAAATAGCTGGTGACAACTGTTTACTTCAGAACTATTCATAAAGTGCTATATGGATTCTTAAAATACTAATACCATGGGAGATAAAGGTGCTGCTTTTAAAGTGCTTTAAGCAGCTGCCGAATAAGGTTTTGTTAACCTGTCAACTCTAACTTTATTGAGAAAGGGAAGGAAATACACATTGCAGAATAGGAGAATGTAGACAAAGTCTCACCTCTGTAACACTAGTTGGGAGAAAGGATTTGACTAAACATTTAAAAGATCTTAACAAATGGAGCAAATGGAAAGAAGATGAAACAGCAGTGAAAAATCATGGAAGGAAAATTATGAGGGGAGACAAAAAAGAGGCCAAACGTGATACTCATTGGGGTCTGCTACATCCCCAGAAACCAAAAAAGGCTAAAGGGGTCAGGTAAACATCAGAACTATTGGACCAGAAAAAAAATAATATGAAATTTAACCCATATCCAATCACATTTTCCCAATGTTCAGAAATAACAACAATGAAAACTATCAAATACAGTCTTTATATCAAATATTTGGCTGGTAAACTGATAATCAAAGGATATTTGAAATGAAGGGAATATTTAACTACAACTGTAGATGACATCCACTCATATATATGTATATTTAGATAGATAGATGATAGATAGACAGATAAATAGATAAATAGATAGACAGATACATACATACTAGATGGATAGATAGATAGATAGAAAGAAAGAAAGACAGACAGACAGACAGACAGACAGATAGACAGATACATATATACATGGATAGATAGATAGATAAATAGATGGATAGATAGAGAGAGAGAGAAAGAAAGAAAGAAAGAAAGAAAGAAAGAAAGAAAGAAAGAAAGAAAGAAAGAAAGAAAGAAAGAAAGAAAGAAAGAAAGAAAGAAAGAAAGAAAGAAAGAAAGAAAGAAAGAAAGAAAGAAAGAAAGAAAGAAAGAAAGAAAGAAAGAAAGAAAGAAAGAAAGAAAAGAAAGAAAGAAAAGAAAGACAGATAAGGAGATAAACAGATACATACATACATGGATAGATAGATAGATAGATAGATAGATAGATGATAGAAAGACAGATAGATAATATATAGACAGATACATACATAGATGGATAGATAGATGGATAAAAAGATAGATACATACATACATGGATAGATAGATGATAGACAGACAGATAGATAAATAGATAGACAAATATATACATATATAGATGGATAGATAGATAGATAGATAGATAGATGGATAGATAGACAGATACATACATACGTGGATAGATAGATGATAGACAGATAGATAGATAGACAGATACATACATACATACATACATACATAGATGGATAGATAGATAGCCAGATAGATAGACAGACAGATAGATAGATAGATAGATAGACAGACAGACAGACATATAAGAATGGAGGTTCAATTCAATAATATTCAATGTCTTTTTTCCTTCCTGGCAAGTCAAGCACTGATAGGATGTACCAGGTGGTCTCCCACCCAGATGGCATGTGTGAATGAACACTAAAGTTATCCCAGTATTTTTGTGTGTTATTCTTCCCTATATTAGGCAACTGAGTATCTAAGGACAAAATCTGCAAACCTCTGATTCATAAGAACTGTTAAACAGCCCACTGGCAACTGGACTTAGTGGCAGAATCCACCAGAGGAAGTAGCAGTGGCTAGTGACAGTGGAAGTGACTATAACATAGAATAACATTCTCTCAAGGATGGTAGCAGTTTCGGGGTTAATGATTCCTGGTGATGTGGGAAAGTATTGACTCTGAACTCTTGAAAGGCATTAATCCTCAGAAATCAGCAAAGTTATACCTAAAGGAAATTTCATAAAATGCATGAAGTGAGAAAAAGACTTCCAAGGCACGAAGCTCTTTACACAGTCACTTACGTTTGAACCCACTCTCCTCAGAGACCTTAGTGTGCTAGGGGAGAGTGAGCCTAGTATTAGGGAGAGGAAGGGTATAACGATAGTCCGTTGATTATTATATAATATTTACCTGTGGGTGATAACTTGAGAAGGAGAAGGGAGCCTGAGGAAAATGGGTGAATAATAATGACTCAAAGACAAGTTAAAAGATATGGGGAGAGGTGCTGTCTCCTTAATGTCTTCCTTGGGTAATTAATTAAAGGAAAACATGAGAAATAAGAAAACACGTGGAGAGTGAGAACTCCTAGATAGAAAGCATGGGGGTGACAGTGTTGCGAGGAAAGATAAGGATCAGCAGGAAAAGGTTAAGACCCAGAGACTCTGAAGATCCAGGGAAGTAAGAGAGAGATCAGCACTCTTTCCCCAGTATTTATTGGTAGTTCCAGGAATGTGGATTGGAAGGTGATCAATGAATACGTAACATGGCATAGGTTTTAACATTAGTTGAATTGACAATGAGGAGATCAAAGAGGTGGAGATTAACCTGACATGCGCCTTTCAAAGGAATATGGTCTGATAAGGTGAGAGCTGAGCCTTTGTGGCAGCTCAGGAATTTTCCTGCCCTTTGGACTGTCTATACAATGATTATTAACTGATCTGACCATGTATCTGATAAATCAGTATATATGCAATACATCAATTTTACTTCCCAAATGCCAACATGCCTGGTATGCTACAAAGGGGGTGTATTTGTAATTCCTGTTCTTCTCAGTCCGTTTCTTTTATAAAAGCTAGGAAGGCAAAGACAAAGGAAAGCACAGAGACACAGAGAAAAAGGTACCCAGCAGCACTTATTGACATGAAGAGATTACTCAGTATATGTCAGTAGTGAAACCTCCCCCCAAAAAAATTAATGCTGAAAAGGTTAAAAACAAAGTGTTGTGTTTTGGGAGTAAGGGTTAATCAATAATCATGAGACTGACTAGACCTTGTTAATTCAGTTTCTCATTCAGAAACAATTTTCTAATTGAAAAGAACATTACTAATTTTCTAATAAAATTTACAAATCAAACATTCCTGCTGTTTCATTTTTGTCTTTATATCTCTTGTAAGATAGGTACCGGGAATGTCATGTATTTAACAAATTCTTAATAAATGAATTGTTTTCATTATTTAAAAAATGTAGTGCTAAATATTGAGCATTTTGAGAATAACATTGTGCCTCTGGCTAAAATTATCTAGTATATTACAAGTCCCTTTTCACACTATCTTTTTTATTCCCTTTTTTAACTTTTTTTTTTAAGTTGGAGGGAAAGAAGGCAGGAATCCAGGACTCAGAGGTTATTTTGGGGAAGTCTGGGGAGGCAAGGACTAAATTTACTGAAGGCAGATTTCAAAGAGTCATAGACTGTTAGAGCTAAAGGGATCTGTGTCATCAAATAATCCAGCCTCTCCATTTTACAAAGAATGAAGCTGTGGCCCAAAAAGCAGAAATCACATGGCTGAAGTTTCAGTCTTGGATTGGCTTATCCTTTACCTATTTGTCTGATAGCTGTAGCTCTTTCTTCTGAGGTCAATCTGGCTTTCAAGAAGTATTCGCTATTTCTCAAGCCAAATACTGATAAAAAAAAAAAAGAAGAAGAAAAGGAGAATAAAAGCAGGCCAATTCATGGAGACAAGAACCCAATTCAAGTTTTTGTCTTTGGAATAAAGTTGAGAGTAACTGGAAAAGCAAGGAAATGTGAACTCCGAGTCATTGAATCTCAGAATTGAGATCCATCTTATCTAACCCTTAAGGTTCTCCCCACCTTTCCCCCCACAAAAAAAAAAGTCTCTCTACAACATATCTAAATACCTACCATTCAGCTTTTTCTTGGAGATCTCCAAGGAAAGGGAACCCTGCTACCTCTTGAGACAGTCCACTACCCTTTCAGAAAGCTCTAATGTGAGGAAATTTTTCCTGACACCAACCCTAAATTTGGCTCTTTTCAGCTTCTACCCACTGCTTTCTGAACCAAATTGGGAGTTACTATGAAAGTTGCAAAAAGATAACTTTGGGGTTGGATGACTCTTGTGGGAAATAGTTCAAGAATGTTCTAGCCAATCCCCATCTCTGTTTCTGGATCCGAGTCAAGTCGACAAGCATTTAAGTGCTTACCATGTGCCAGTTATTGTGCTAAACTCTGAGAATAAAAATTCAAGCAAATGGAAAGATAGTTCCTGAATTCAATGAGCTTTTGCATTCTAATGGGGAGAAGATAATACTACATAAAAAGGAGTTGAAAAGGGAGGAAATGAAAAGGGGAGAAGGCATCCACATAGGGGTATAGGGAAGTCCAGAGAGTATGGAGTAAAGAACTAAGCATGATTGTCCTGGAAGCTTCCTCAAAATGAAGATGGCAGTAGTACTCACCAACAGGAGTAAGAGGCCACAGAAGCTAAGGGATCTTCCAAGGTGAGAAAGCTACATGGAAGAAGAAAAGGACAGAGCTAGGAAAGAATTAAAGGCATGAGAAACCCTGGTCTAGGCCTTCCTCAAAATGGAAGTTCCAGGAAGAACTCATCAATTGGAGAAGGTCTTGGAACTACTTCCAAGGTTTCAATTTAAAGTTCTCTGATTTAATTTTTAAACTCTTACCTTCTCTGTCTTAATGCAGAAGAGGGGTTAAGGCTAGGCAATTGGGGTTAAAAAGACATACCCAACATCACACAGCTAGGAAGTGTCTGAGTCTGGATTTGAACCCAGGTCCTCCTGACTCCAGACCTGGCAATCTATCCACTGTAATTACCTAGCTTCCCATTTAAATTTAAATGAAATCATATTTATTCCACCTCAACCCAATAAGAAGATGTCTCAGTTTAGTCATCTTTGTATGTAGGTTTATATATAGGTATTCAATTTTCCTGTTAAATTCTACCTTTGGGGGTAGTATTGCTTTTCTAAAAATCTCCCTGAACAAGTCTGTCTTAAACTGACCCCCTCAGCTCCCCTAATTTCTTTTCCTAGGAACTTCCTGCAAAACAATGAAAGTCACCACAAAAATCCCTGAATGAAGATGTAGTTACTTGAAGCAAATTCAAAAAGAAACAGGAAAAAAAAAGCCCTTTTATTTTAGTTTAATTTTTCTTCCTCTTCTTATATGCTGAGATGCTCATTCTGGATATAGTTCTAAAATTAAATGAAAAAATATTCACTAAACACTTGGAAAAAAAAGTCCCAAAATACTCTCCACAGTGGCTGCCTTCCACCTTAATGGTTCACTCTGTTTAGAGTGAATATTTCTCTTCATTATTTGCAATGGGCACTTTTAATTATACTGAGTCCTGTGGTCTTTAGGTTTCAGTTTTATCTGCCTTATATTTCATTTCTCTATCTCATACTAGTTTATGTTCTTGGGATCCCCAGGCTACTCCTGTATGCCATTCGCAAGGAACCCAAAGGCTAATTTTGGTCTGGATCTGTGATTTTATTGCACTAGAGAACTCCTTGAGGGTCAGAAATCCTCTCTAACAAAACAAATCAGCAACTTTGCTTCAATGTATAGTTTTAGAGAGTTATTCACTGAGAAGTGAACAGCATACCCAGACATGTTTCAGCGGCAAGACTTGAACCCAAATATTTCTAATTCCAAGATCCGTCCTCTCTATTCTGTGTCCTGTTGCCTTCCTAAAGAGTGTCAGCAAAAAATGCCTTAGTTGTGGGAAATTACCAGTAAGAAACAGTCATTATTTGTCACAATAGGCATGTTTATTCAAGTTTGTTTATTACATATTCATGCAGTCATTCTTCATTAAGCCTTGTCAATCTGTATTTCTATTCTGTATACACAGTATTTACTTTAGATTTATACCCCACCTTCCTAATAATAGGTCAATAGTTTGGTAATGGCTACCTACTACCACCACCACCCCACCTGGTGGATCAATTAAGTGGCCCAGTGGATAGAGTGCCCAGCCTTAAATCAGAGAGACTCATCTTCTTGAGTTCAAATCTGACCTCAGACATTTACTAGCTCAATGACCCTGGACAAGTCCTTTAATCCTGTTTTCCTCAATTTCCTCATCTATAAAATGAGCTGGAGAAGGAAATGGCAGGCCACTCCAATATCTTTGCCAAGAAAAGCCCAAATGGGTTCATGAGTCAGACATGAATGAACAAAAATAATCCACTCCCAACTCAGGACAAATTTTGAGCTATTTCAGCAGCAAGTCATCTTTTCTTTTTTTTTTTCAGCCTGATCAGACTCTTTTAAACAAATGTTAGGATTGGTTCCAAGCAGGAAGACATTGCTTTGAGTTTTTAAAAGAGAGTACCCAGAACACAGTGAGGTTGAACCCATTAACACAGAAAGGTTCAATACCTTGTGGAATTGTTAGGGTCCGGGATTTTGCCCACCACCAAGGAAGACCCGTAGGCAATGCAATCAGGCAAGAAGGGATGTTTATTGAACTAGTGCGCACCAGTGGAAACTCTGCCATCAGAGTTCCAAGTTCCCTCCTGAAGACTCAGTCTTAAATACTCTTCAGCATCCCCCTCCCTTCCTCCTTCCAGTCCATTATCTGTTGCATACACTTGTTGGAACGTTGCTGCTATGTATGGCTCCCCTCAGCCCATATCTGCTATGTACTGCTCTTGGTACCTTGACATTTTCATGTTACAGGGTCTTTCCGCCCGGAAGTTTATCTGTTACCCATTGCAGCTGGGACCTTGGCATTTTTATAGTTCTTCCAAGGCTGGACAGCTCCTTGCTGAACTTCCAAGGCTGGGCAGCTCCTTGCTGAACTTCCAAGGCTGGACAATGTTCCAGCTCAGACCTCCCTCAGGATAAAGTAAGCATCAAGGGATCCAAGGAACTTCAACCTCACCCTTCACTACTACCATAAATTATGTAGACTGTGCAGGTCAGTGTGATTACCAAATTGCAGATTTTCTTTCAGGGGATCCCTAAACAAAGGGATCCAACTCTTTAGGTCTGGAGAACTATATGGATCCCTACTGAAGAGAGATGCTCATCAGAGTTTAAAAGGTCATCTCCACTGGGCTTAAGTGCAATTCCTTTTGGGGGCAGACACAACCCCAGTATAGCACCAAGAGCCTGAAGAAAAGAAGGAATGCCTACACCACTGAAATAGAAAATGGGGTCTTTGGGAAAGCATAGGAAGATTATTCTTGATTATTTATAGGTATATGTGAGATCTTTTTATTCCCCCTTAGTCTTTCTGTGGAGTGAAATAAAAACTGTCCTGTTTCTAACATTCATAGCTAACTAGAGTGTTTGAAAGGTAACTGAGATCACTTTTTAACCAACATTTGTAGAGATCCATTTGTCCATTTCATTCAGTCATGTCCAACTCTTCATGACCCCCATTTGGTTTTCTCTTGGCAAAGATAATGGAGTTGTTTGATATTTCCTTCTGCAGTTCATTTTATAGATAAGTGAATTGAGATAAGTGTATCTCAATTAAAGTGTTAAAGGGTTAAAGTGACTTACTCAGGGTCACCCAGCTAGTAAGTGTCTGATTTGGCCAGATTTGAACTCAGGAAAATGAGTCTTGCTGACTCCAAGGCCTGCAGTCTGTCCACTGGACCACCTAGATGCCCAGTGTAGAGAAGAGACCTAAACACAACCTATAATCTGCTGTTCCCAGAGGAGACCCTGAGTCACAGAAAAAAAAATGAAACAAATTCTGAGGTTGCCAGGACAAAGCAGGAAATGAGTCAGTGTGATTTGTGAGATTTTCCTCAGATTGACCCCTATCTGTATAAAATCAGAATTTAGGGTCCTGTGACAACATTTACTTAAAGGAATTGGAAAGATCTCCAACATTCCATTCTTAGTGTTATGTGTGGCATGACACAGTGATATTGAGGGTCAAAATAAATTGAACAGGGAAAATAATTTCAAACCAGTCTAGGATATCCACCTCTAGGGTGAATATAGATAGCAAAGGGTCAATTTAAAAATATTCAATGATGTTGTTTCTCTAGTTCAACCCAGTCTAGGATATCCGTCTCTGGGGTAAATATAGACAGCAAAGGGTTAATTTAAAAATATCCAATGATATTGGTTCTCTAGTTAAAGATGTATAGATACTTGCCCTACAGTCTTCCAGGAGCTGCTGTTGAATATTGTAAAATTAATGAGTTTAACTGTTTTCCTCTTTAGATCAAGCAAATATCTAAACAGAGAAATTGAGGAGTGGGGGTGGGAGGAATCTGTCTTCCTATTCCAGCCATTAATAAAGCTTTGATAGAACTTTGACTAATCTTAGCCTTGTCTCCCAGAATAGTTAAGCAGCTGATGAATACTCTGAGAATATGATGCTAAGAAAACACTCATATTTTCTCTGAACAGCTGTAGGAATTAGTGAAAATTTGTTAGGAGGCTTATCTACACTAAGACATTGTGGATTAATCGTATCAGGGGACTGGAACAGGACTAGGAAAGATATGTTGTTCTGAGAAAAGGAGAGATGCATTTAACATTGTGAATACTACACAGAGGATTAGGCTGAGCCCTTTGCCTCTGTCACCAACACTTTACTCTCCTAGGAAATAGTCTACACTTCTTAACAATGTCCGTATCGGGGAGGCTTGCTTAAAACTAAAGGAAAGGGAGCAGCAATCATATGTTGGGTATGTTCTTAAGTGGACCTATCTGCCTATTGAGAAATTCATGGAAAGAGCAGTCTTGGGAGCACTCATTTCTTGGCATAGCATCTAATCAGTTTACTGCCAACTTTTCTTGGCACATCAATAGCAGTCTTAGATACACTGATCTCTCTTGCCACTGTAGTTTAAGACTCGTTGGCTTCCTCTCAGCATAGTGGTCTCAGATATATTGATCTCTCTTGGTATTTCAGTGGTTTCTGCCATCAAAGTAGTCTCAGTATTGCCTTGACATGGCTGCCATTTTTCTTCATAGCTCTTGTTCTCTTTGCCTGTCCACTTCCCAAAATTTGTCCAGCCCTTAAAAGTGGAAGTGTGGATATGCAATCAGCATTGAGGCTGGGTGGATCTGCCCTACTGCAAAAGCTACATTTTCTAGGTATCCTAGTTATCTGACTGAAGAGAATTTCCTCTAACAAATGAAACTCTCTTTGTGGGAATGTGGAAATCATGCCGAGATAGTCATCTCTTCATCTATATTTGGAATATATTGTAAGGCATATGAGATTAAAAAGGGAAACAATAATCCCTAAGAATCAGGATAGCTGTTCACTGGAAAAGGAGATCTTTAGTAGTGGATTCTAGGGATCTGCCTTTGGACCTGTACTATTCAACATATTTATCACTGGTTGTTGTCTTTTGTACTCAATGAGGACCAAAATGATGCCAATAATGTTGACGTCTTGTGACTCATGCATAAATTAGATCTATAGGAGACAGAGTTGCAAAAAGTCATCAGGCTCACCAAAGTCTGGGAACAAGATAGAAGCCAATACATCTTGGCTTCTTCTATGTCTGACCAAGTTCTAAGTGTTCCACAACCCTGCTTCCACCACATTCATACAAATGTTCTCATCCACCCCTTCCACAGGGGAAAACTTCACATGTTTGAGGTAGACATCACTTTAACTTACTGATGAGTTTGAGGACAGCTGGTTACTCTCAACCTGTTTTAATCCATCTGCCCAGAGAGTTTGCCAGGGTGTGGCCACTGCACATAGTACAACTGCTTGGAGCCACAGGTTAGAGCTGGGTGACAGGTGGACACCAAAAGAGGATGAGCTGCTCTGAAAAGGGCTTCAGTGATGATGATGATGAAGCAGATGACACAAAATTCAGAGGGAGAAGTAACAATAGTTGGGATTCAAAAAGATAATGACAAGCTAGGACAAAGAGCAAAATCTTATAAGATCAGATTGAATAGGAATAAAGTCTTACTGTTCAGGAGGAAGGATTTGATTCTGAACTGTTCTGTCCAACCCCAAAGCAAAGCATAAATAACAGAGGGATGTTAGTATTGTAATAGTACGTAGTAATGTAGTATTACTATGATGACAAAGAATTAACATTCGGTGCCCTTTTTAATAAATATGAACCTTTCTCTGTGAATGATTTAGATTGACTAGGCTGAAAATGATACATGCCTTTGAGAACTTTAAATAGTCTAGCCTGAGGGAGAGTTTGAGTAAGTGGAGGACAGGAGAGGATTTTTCTCCTTCTCCTATCACTCACAGTCCCCATCAGCATGTTCTCTCACAGCAAGGACTACTATATAATTACAAGAGAATCCGTTTGGGCTGGACTGAGGAGTGAATGAAGGGAAATAATGTATGATCAGGCTAGAAAGATAGATTGGGGCCAGGCTATAAATAGCTTTAAATACCAGTTATTAAGACACATTAAGCAGCTGCTATGTTGCAGGCACTGTGCTAGACAATGGGTTTTCAAAAAAATACAAACAATCCTCACCCTCTAAGAGTTTACATTCTACTGGCCCAAATCTAAAATGGATCTGAACTTAACAGCAAAACAAAACTCTTGACTCTTTCTTCCTTCCTCCTAAGGAAACCAGGATTCTTCTTGGTAAATGGGTGTTATAAGTCATAAGGGGAAGAACTGTTGCCCCTTGATCATGCAAGCCCATCCATTGGGCCCTTACCTATTCATGGGTGATTTACTTGCTTCCCTAAGACCATACGAACATGATACTCTTTCCATATGTTTCTAGGCCAGAATACATGGGACTCAAGACAGACACATCTTCAATAGGCTTCTAGGGGCAGCTGGATAGCTCAGTGGATTGAGAACCAAGCCTAGAGATGGGAGGTCTCCTAGGTTCAAATCTGGCCTCAGACACTTCCTAGCTGTGTGACCCTGGGCAAGTCACTTGACCCCCATTGCCTAACCCTTACCTTCCGTCTTGGAGCCAATACTTTGGCTCCAAGACAGAAGGTAAGGGTTTAAAAAAAAAATAGGCTTCTACTCTTCACCAACTCCAGAAATTCCTAAGGGAAGAAAGGAATAGGGTCTTGCCTCCTCCTTATTTCTTTCCCCTTTCAGAAGCTCTTTCCAAATAGAAACATACATGTATGTATACATGTCCCTCTCCCACAAACACTGAATTACTATGCTCAGTCAAGGATTTACTCAACCTATTTTCCTTCAATCTCCAATCCAATCCCACACACAAGGCCCCCCCCCCATATACACATGTGCAATTCCTGCTATCTTAGTGCTTGTCCCCTTTCTCTCCTATTCTTCACCTTCTCTCTCCATTAATTCCAACACTAATCATCAGTTAACTTTCTGATCCTCTCACTAGGAAAGTTAAATCCCTTCTAATTTCAGTTGAGATAATTTATGTGATTTAACAAGAGAAAAATGCTGCATACTATCCCCAATAGGGCTGTAAGGATCTGTGTCCCATTTTTATTTTGAAATGAGAGGAAGCTTTGAAGGGAAAAGTTTCCAAGATACAGAAAAAGTCAATAATTTGTGTTCAAATTCTGAATACTACTGGAGATTCTGTGTCATATCTGTACTTAATTTAATGGCATGAAATAAACTGAAGAATGATTTAAATGGTCTGGCATCTAATTTTTGATCAAAGAACAGAATTATTAGGGAGAAAAAGGGCAGTACTGTAGGAGGAGGCACACAGGTCACCCTAACTCTAACTTTGACCTGGAAGGTCAAAATTAGTAAGCCTTGGCAAACAAGAAAAAAATAGATTAAAGGAGTGCATTACTCTTTAAATTAATTAGTTGGGTCTTCCTAGTTCTATAGAAGTTTCAAAAGAATTCAAAGAATTCAGATCTTTTACTTCACAAGGGCAGGAGAGAAGTGAATAGCAATTAAGAGCAGCACCAGCTGTGCATGTCACAGAAACAAAGTAGATGCCCATCAGTTGCAGAATGGCCAAAAAAACAATGATATAGGAATATGGTGGGACATTACTATGTTGTATGAAATTATAAATACAGTTTGTTGCTGTTCAATTGTCCTTCAGTCATTCCCTAATTTTCATGACCCTATTGGAGGTATTCTTGGCAGAGATGCTGAAGTCATTTGCTATTTTCTTCTCAAGCTCATTTTACAGATGAGGGAAATAATAAGTGACTAGAGGCAGATTTGAACTTAGGAAGATGAATCTTCTTGACTTCAGATCTGGTCCACCATCACTGCACCACCTAAGAGGACCCATCATACCATGATGACAGAAATGTAAATGAAAGAATAAGAAGAAAAGAAATGAAACAATGTTTTCTAAAACATATCCCAAAGATAGGGAAATGTCAGAAGACAATTTCTGTTGATCCTTCAAGTGAGGAATAATGGGAATGGAATGCTTTTTTGACATGTTGGTTAGTTGAACTTCCCCCCTCTTTTATTCTTTGATACATATGGCACTCTCAGAAGAGAGAAGAGGAGAAATGTCAGAAATCTAGATGATGCTTAAATAAAGGACATCAGTACAATTTAATTTTTTAAAAAGTGTAATCTGAGCAAAGATAACATGGAACAAACTTAGCCTGAGATCTGTATTTGAGCTCAGTTCCCTCTCTCCTCGTCTTTTGAACTGGGATGTCCAGTGATGGGCTCTAAGAATGATAAAAGCTCCAGTCAGTAGAGGGAATGAAGGTAGTGCTCACATTTTACAAAATGGAAGTCTATAAATGTAAGATTTCCAAGGGTATCCCCAAATGGCTTTCTAGGAAGAAGGAAATAAAAGAAGGAAGGGAAGGAAACAAGCATTTCTCAAGTACCTATTGTCTACCAGACACTGTGTGCTTTACAAATATTATCTTATTTGAAAAGACCCCATAGGTACAGATTTCCCCCTTTATTATATCCATGTCATTCTAATTCAGCAGCCAATTAAAAGACTTTTTGTCACTACACAGCATTTTTCTCCAAGAACATTTCCTAAAACATTCTGTTTCATTTTTTGAGAAGGACAAAAACACAAAATATGTTTTGTTTTGCTTTTGAATACAATCTTAAATGAACTGATTTCCCTTGATGGTTTTAAAATACATTCAAAATGCATAAACCATTTTAAAATTTGAGCTTTAAAATGTTGTTTAAGTATAAAAGAGTCAACACAAATTGATACTTAACCAAATATTTTACAGCTCTACTTTATAAATATAAATTTTACCTAAAATATTTTTCAGTCCATTCAAATGAAAGTCTTGGGTTCCTCTTCAATGGAGAGTCAGAAGGAGGGTAAATAGAGTTCCAGGGATTAAGGATTTTAACCTCAATTCTGTCAAATATAAAGTTAAAATCAAATGTCATAAAGGCTAGCTGATACACTCTTCTATTGAGGAATAAAGATATAATATCTGTTCACATAAGCTGTTAAAATTTTAAGAGAAAAATAGATCCAAAACTGTCATGAATATAAGCAATTATGCTAAGAGCAGCTCAACATTTCACACCTCAACTATTCCCAGACTTCCCTTTGTTTTATTATAAATGATGTAGCTTTTATGCAGACTGCTGGAAACACTTTCACAACATTTGATATGATGCCCTTGTAGAATCCTATCACTCCCTCTCTGACGATTATTGTTTTAATGAGACTGACCATCTCCCATGCTGAAATTCTTCTCAATGTTTCAAGAAAACAAGGAACAAGAAAAAATTCAGCTTACTATCATAATTCAAGTTTGTTTCTTCTCCATTGGCTAAGCAACTCCCTATGATGAAGTAGCATGAAAGATATTAGAACTCAGTGAGCAAATCTGGGATAAAACCCTTTCATAAGAGACTTCAAGAGAGCTTTAACTTGGGGGCAGCTGGGTAGCTCAGTGGATTGAGAGCCAGGCCTAGAGACAGGAGGTCCAGGTTCAAATCTGGCCTCAGACACTTCCCAGCTGTGTGACCCTGGGCAAGTCACTTGACCCCCATTGCCTAGCCCTTACCACCCTTCTGCCTTGAAGCCAATATATAATATTGACTCCAAGATGGAAGGTAAGGGTTTAAAAAAAGAGAGAGAGCATTAACTTCTTTGAATAACCCTTAAGAAAAGTCCCACTCACAATTAGGATATTCATGAGAACAAATTCTACTATATAGCAGAGTTTTGATGATAGCCTTTTAATTATAAAATTATTATGCTAATGATTTCTTTCTATAATTACCTAAAATTCTCTACCTTCCTAATTCTCCAAGTACCACAAAGGAATCTATTTATCTGTCCAGTTATCTTTAAATGGTTCTCCCTGTCTCATCCATGTTAGAAATGCAATGGCCACTCATTGACTGGCCCCATCAATGATTGGCACTGAAGCTTTGATCTGTTCCATTTTCAAACTGGGCTAGCTCACCACATCTTGAGAAACTGCTACCCAAGGTTCACCCCAGTATATTGGTGCTGGAGATTAATGCTAGCCCTATGATATATTAGCCTTGGCTTCCCCAGCAGCATAGACTATGACAGACATGCTATCACACCCAGCTACAATTAGATTGACATAACTATACAAGGATGTCCTACCAGAAACCATCCTGAGACAAATGATATAGACAAGCTCAAAAAAAGAGAGCTGTGTCTGCCAATATAGGAGAATGGAAATAATTCTTTGGCAGTCTATTATGAAGAGTCAAAGTTTAAGGAATGTCTCATGTTATCCCAGATTCCATTTGTAGGGCTGCTGGCACATAACACTTGATTTTTCTAGCATAACTTACCTTATAGTTAGTCATCAAATTTCCAGCAGATAAATATTCTTCAAATCAACTTTCAAGAGATCTAAAATTCCTGACATAATGGGTCTTTAAGCACTCTTTACTTAGAAAATAAATGAAATATAAAACTTGACTTCTGTCAAAACAAAAAAAATGTACCTTTCACTAATTCTAAAATATTGAAACCATCTAAGGCATGATAATAATGATAGCTAGCATTTATATGGTACTTTTTTTGCAAAGTACTTTGCCTACATCTCATTTCATCTTCACAGCTACTGCATGAGGTAGGTGTTATTATTATCTTCCTTTGACAAATGAAGCAAAGTTAAGCAACTTGCCAGGGTTATAAAATTAATAAGAACTGAGAAATGAACCTACATATTTCTGATTCCTAGCCTAGTATCCATTATACCAGGTAAGAGGCATTTATCTAGTATTGAACCTCAGACCAAATTGATGACGCCAAAGTTATTCACAAACAGAAGAGAATATCACTCTTAAAGTGATATTTTAGCACTTAATTAGGTTATTCTTATTCTTTTATAGGGATATTTTTATCCCATTCCAAAGTGGGTGCCATTTTAATCAAAGTACAGCAAAATGAATTCCTTCCTTATTTTGTTTCCACTGCCTATCATTATATTATATTAATGTTATTATATATTATATTAATATTTGTTATCTTCCCACTGCCTAAGTGGACTTTAACTTGGGTATCTGTGACAAAATGAAGAAAAGAAACAGGTGCCAAATATTTTTTTGAGGTAGGTAGGTGGTCTAGTGCACTGAGTCTGGAGTCAGGAAGTCCTGGGTTTAAATCTAATCTCAGACATTTACTAGCTGTGTGATGCTGGGCAAGTGATCTAACTTCCATTTGTAAATTGCTTAGCATAGTGCTTGACACGTAAATAAAATGCTTCTTTCTCCCTTTCTTCCTTTGAAAAACTTTGTTTAAAGTAAAGAGCACCATTCCTATTGTCCTGCAGGGTGTCTCCTCAGGTCAGTCTACTCAAAAGGGCCAGCCTAAATTAAAGGAGATATGTGGGATCTGGAGGACAGCAACAGAAATGCAGAAACAAAAGTCACCAGGACCGAGGAGATGATGCTTATTGAAAAGAAACTTCTCACCACAAGCCAAAGAGCAGACTGGACTTCCCAGATAAGGTAAATTAGCTAAAAACAAAGGAATAGACCATCTGGGTCTGCCTTTGACTGCCACTGACCCACAAAAACTGCTGAAACAGCCCCAGAGGCAATGGGTTAAAAAGAGCCAAAATCCCTTTCTGTTGTGGAGAAGCCACATAGCAACTGCCACTCCGTGGAGAACCAGAAGATGGCAGAAGGAAGCAGGAGAGGACCTGAAGAAAACTGACCAGTGAAGACCAACAGATGACAACAAAACAGATGACCAGCAGGTGGCAATACAGCAGAGGGAATAGCCCTGCAGGGAATCCAACCAAACTGATCTCTCCGGACCAACCAATAACATTAATGACTTGGTGCGGGGAGGAACAAGTTAGGCGGTATCCAGCCCTAGGAGTGTAAGTTTCCCTCGCTATGTATATTCCCTATGCAATTGACTTCTCCCACTTGTGTTCCTTGGCTTCATATGTTCCTCCCCATCGGCGATATGGGAATCTATGAGAAAATATACCCCTACATGCCTTGTTTTGTTTTGTTTTTGAATTTTATCATGTTGTTTAATTAAAATGTCTTTTGCTTTGAACTAATATATTTGATTGGTATGTTAAACAAATGATTACTGAGTGATGATTTTGAATGAATTCTGACCTAAAGTGTCCCTTAAACTTGACATAATTGTCAGGGAGGCCATGGTTGGGATGAGAGAAAAGATACTTGTATGATACAATCAATACCAGAAGGTTACAGGGAAAGAATAAGACCTGAAAGGGTCACTCGCCACCAAAACTTACCTTCAGCCTACACGCCGAGCTTTCACTAGAGCCAAAGAAAGGGTAGCCACAAATACCACATGCCAGGAGTACTAAGATCTCAGGGTTTACAGAGTCCTTTGAATGACACCGCAACCAAAAATTCTTCATCAGCTGCCAGAGAATGGAGTAGTAAGTATGCATTAACCATTATAAAAGTTTAGGAGTTTGATCATGATAAACTAACTCTACAGTACTTTTTTTTCAGTCCTGTATACCTTGCCACAGCAAGCCACACTCTTTTGAGTTAGTTTTTAATCCAATCTCTTCAAAGAATGCACACTGGGTGCTCTAAGAAATAATGAGCCAACAGAAAAAAGCTGGAAAGATATGCAGCAACTCATGCAGTGAAATAAACAGAACTGGGAGAACATTGTACTCAGTAACAGCAATATTGGATGATGATCATCTGTGAAAATTTGGCTACTCTCAGGAGTACAAGGATCTGGGACAATCCTGACAGCAAGGAATGCTATCTGCCTCCAGAGAAAGAACTGTTGGAATCATCTTTCATATAGATGTATTTATGATTTGTTTCATTACATATGAGTGTGCTCTTACAAACAATGACCAATATGGATGATATTGCATGATGATAAAAATATTTTTTTAAAAAATAATATATACTGGAGAGCAGCTGGGTGGCTCAATAGAAAGAGAGTCAGGGTGAGAGATGGGATATCATGGGTTCAAATTTGGCCTCAGATACGTTTTAGCTATATGACCCTGAGCAAGTCATTTAATCGCAATTGCCTAGCTCTTGCTGCTCTTCTGCCTTAAAACTGATACTAAGAGAAAAGGTAAGAAAAGAAAAGGTAATAAGACTACATACTAAACTATTCCTTAAAACTACAACTTATACAAAATACAATCACTAATCTTCAAAGAGGAAAAAAAACAATTTTGTATGGTCTGCCTGTAAAGTGCAAAATTAAATCAATAAAGTCCAGATGTTTTTTGACCCAAACTACTGTAAACTTCACTCCTCTCTGTCCTCCCAGGATCATGAACTTTCTGCTTATCTGAGCCAGCCCATTAGTGACCCAGAACTAGGAGTTACGAGTCCAGGTCACTAATGGGCTGGCTTGGACCTCATGATCCTGGGAGGAAGGGGTTTTCTTTACACATCTCCATATGCATTGATTGTCCTAGCATTAAAATTGGCCAGGATCTTCTATCTACATGCAATTAAAAGTCACAGAGTATCACAGACAAGGTATCCTCATTATTAGTCCTGAACCAACAAAATCTCAATTTCCTTTTCAAATCAGATATTCCAGAAATTTCTTTGAAATATTTAGTTTAGAAATAAAATTAATGTAAAAAAAATAAAAGATAAACATCACTGATAGCTCTCAGTTTGGTTTTTTTTCTATATTTTATTGAAGGGGTTTTAACTGTGCACTTATATCTTGGGATAAATATATAACTTACAAGTAGAAATTATACATTTCAATGACTTCTTTAATCAATATGCATATTTTACCTCAGTACAACAATAAAGACAGATGTTAGGGTTTATAAGCACCATGTCTAAAGACAAAATTTTTCCAATTATAAAGATAGAAGACTAAAAGTGGCCCAACACTAGGGAGTTCAGTCATGTTTTCTGTCATGTCGTATTTCTTGACGAAATTACTGGAGTGGTTTGCCATTTCCTTCTCCAGCCCATTTTACAGATGAGGGCACTGAGGCAAATGATGTTAAGTGTCTTGCCCAGAGTCACACAGCTAGTAAATGACCAGACTTGAACTCAGGAAAGTGAGTCTTCTTGGCTCCAGACCCAACATATTATCCACTGTGCCACCTAGCAGCCCAATGTTGATAACACTTTTACAGAATTAATGAAACCAGAATAAAGGAGACAAAAGCAAAAGAGGAAAAAAAGCACACCCTGAAAATGGGGAATATTTTTAAATTCTATGAAATACAATGTTTTATAAACCAATAAGAATAATGGGTTATCCCAGTGGAATTGCTCATTGGCTATGGGAAGGGAGGGAAGAAAAGGGGAGGGAAAGAACATGAATCATGTAAACATAGAAAAATATTTTAATTAATTAAATAAATAAGCATTTTCAATTAAAAAAAGAATAATGGGTTATCCTTCAAATAAAATGACAGCAAATTTTGGCTTTCTAGTCGAGGCGATGGGTCTGTGCTGATTTGGTCACATTCTATCGTGAAATTTTCCTTGAAACCAGGAATACTTGCTTTCAAGATGGCCTATCCATATTAATAATGAAAAGTGGTCAAAATGTAACTAGTTAACCCATTGGGGATAGAATTAGATCTTGATCCAATCAGTACTATGCACTAAACAGCTGCCACTGCTCAAGTATCTAAAAGAAGCACCTTTGCCTATCTCTAAGACTGAGCTGATCATACCTGAATTGGGGTCTAAAATTTTCATTACTGTCAAGTAATTCTCTAGGAAGGCAGCGAGGTGGCAGCACAGTGGATAGAGTACAGAACTTGGAGTCTGGAAGACTCATCTTCCTGAGTTCAAAAGTCTCAGACACTTACTGTGTGACGCTGGACAAATCACTTAACTCTCTTTGCCTCAGTTTCCAACCCTCATTGAAAGATGAGCTAGAGAAGGAAGTGACAAACCACTTCAGTATCTTTGCCAAGAAAACCTCAAATGTGGTCACAGAGTCAGAGACTGAACCACAACAGTTCTCAAAGAATTCCCAAACCAAATAGCCACAGGATGGATAGACCAATGGCACATGCAATAATAATAATAATGCCATAATTCAATTCACTATTTATTCAGAAAATATTTGCCATAATTTTTCTGTTCCTTTTTTTAAAGTAATATAAGGTCAGATTCAACTAAGGAGTAATTATTTTTAAACTACATTTTATAATGCAACAATAAATATAAATAATTTTTATTTATAAAATAAAATATAAATTTATATATATATATAAATATAAATTTATTTATAAAATAAATGGGAATAAACTCATCTCAAAAACACCTAGGTCTATACCTGCATAAGGTATGATACTTGTTAGGATACTTTGGCTTTCTAGTCAAGGGGATGGGTCCTCTATGTTAGGATATGTTCAGAATGTAAGCCTTGTAAAAAGTCATGGATCCTTCATACTTCAACATCCTCCAGGCACAATTATACATATATACCTGTGTGTCTTCGAGTTGAATTTAAAGTCAATCTGTTCTATATAACCTAGATTAATGAAACTCAATTGATCAGATTTACCCAGACCAGAATCATATCATAACCATATTATATTGCAAATTAATACAAAACTCATAGTTCAGCAGCTGAAATGGAATTGCATTTTATTGACCAACTTCTGATGTCTACTTTGCCATCGCTTTCAGTAGAATTTGGAGAGGTGGAGTTAGTTATAAATAGGGCAAGAAAAAAACAACATCTTGGCTTTGCCTGGCAAATATAACCCAATTTTCCTCATTATGTAATATATTAAAGCAAATTCTGACAATGCTAAAAAAAAATTACAGAAACCACAAAATCATTTTGTATACCTTAAAAGAAAATTAATACATAACCATCATGAATATAAGCATGCTTGAAGTAAAATAATCTAATTTCTACACTAACTTCAACAAGTTAAGGTAACTGGCAGTTGTGTTGCTCAATGGATAGAGCACTGGACCTGAAGTCAGAAAGACTTATCTTCCTGAGTTCAAATCTGACCTACGACACTTACTGGCTGTGTGACCCTGGGCAAATCATTTGACCCTGTTTGACTCAGTTTCTTCCTCTGAAAAATGCACTGGAGAAGGAAATAGCAAACCACTCAAGTATCTTTGCCAAGAAAACTCTCAATGGGATAGGATTGGGGATGCTGACTTTAAATGATCACTCTTGTGTAATAGTAATAGTAATAGTAATAATATGGAAGTGAGTTTTGAACAATGACACACGTATAACCCAGTGGAATTGTTCATTGACTCTGGGAGGGAGGAGAAAGGAGGGGAGGGAAAGAATATGAATCATGTAACCATGGAAAAATATTCTAAAATAATTAATTAAATAAATGTTTTAAAAAAGAAAACCCCAATGGGAATAATGAACAATCGGACACAATTAAGCAATAACAACAAAAGTAAGGTACCAAATGAAGAAACACCAAAGAAGAGAGAGATGTTTCAAAAATGTCTAAAATAAATATATGGGACTCTTGATCTAGCACTAAATTTAGAATGAAGTGGGACCATTTTGTTTCCCATCCTAGTGATACAAAATTAAGGCATAAAATCACATTTATTATAGAAAGTTCTATGGCAAAGTTTCTAGAGGCAGCACTGGGATCCAGTGGACTAGCAGAGGGAAAAAAATCTATTTTCTGACCTACCATACTTTCTTCTTCTTCTTGCAAGATCATTCAGCAATAAATGTTGGGAACTTTCTTGTCCCTAGTTCTGTTTCTGATCTGTCTTGTCCAATTTAACAGTTTTTAAATGGCTAACCCACATTAATTTGTTTACTAATATGTTTAATTCTGTTAAATTAATAGTAATAAAAAACTAATAAATTAATAGTATCTATTCCCCGATTAATGAAGTGCCATTGGTTTCCAGAGGAGCTCTGTATATAACTAGGGGTCCAAATCACTGTAATCCTTCTACACAACAAATTCTATCAATGTGAGTTGAGTGCTTCCAAACTGCATATTTATGGAGATTTATGGAGGCAACTTGGTATAATGGAAATACAACAAAGAGCATTGTGCTTGGCACTGGGTGAAACAAAGTGCAAATAAAGCAGCAAGGGGAGCCATTGCATAGAATGCTGGATTCAGATTCCCGAAGACCCAAGTTTAAATAAAGCCTCAGACCCTTACTAGCAGTGTGACCTTAGAAAAGTCACTTAACTTCTGGTGAAAATTTAACACTAGTCTATACCCCTTTCTTCCGCACCCCAAGGCAAACTTTTGATTTTTTAAACTGGGAGAAAGGCTTACTATTAAGCTTGAAGGTTCTTACCTCACCCTCAGGTTGAATAAGAATGCAATTAAAGTCTGTTGTTTATCTGTAAACAAGCTACTTCAGATAGTGGGGTAAAGGAAAGATAGTAGTAGTGGTAGTCTCTCTGGTGACCCAGAACGACTATGGTCTTTGTGCATTATCCTCTATTGATGTACCCTCATGTGGCTTTGGAGTCCAAAGGCTGAGGCGCACAGTTTGTGGCACATGGGCATGGGATGCCAATTGTTACAGGAGGTGTGGTGTGGTCTGGTGTCGGCGTTCACGCACAGTGGCAAGACGTCGACGATGCTCATCTTCAAAGGTGGTGGCGGCATGGTGAATGTGGGTTCGCCAGCTGCTTCTGTCAGAGGCAGCGAGTTCTAGTTGCTTTGGTGTAATGCCAGCCCACTTCAAGTTGGACTTTAGCTGATCCTTGAATCTTTTCATTGGTCGGCCTTGTTTCCTGAGTCCAGCTGACAGTTCACCATAGAATACCTGTCTTGGTATTCGCTGTGGGTCCATGCGGATGACATGTCCAGACCATCGTAGCTGGGTTTGGAGGACCAGGACTTCGATGCTGGTGGAGTTGGCTCTGTCGAGGACTTCCTGATTGGTGATTCGGTCCTGCCATCGGATCCTCATGATTGACGGGAGGGAGCGTTGGTGGAATTGCTCCAGCTGCTTCATGTGCTTCCGGTACAGTGTCCATGTCTCACAACCGTACAGGAGCGAGCTGAGGACCACTGCGTTGTACACTTTGAGCTTCGTCGCAGTGCTTACACCTCTGTGTTGGAGGACTTTGCAGCGCAGCCGCCCAAGTGCCTGGCTGGCCTTTTGGATCCTGGCATTGATCTCATGGTCTAGGGACCCGTCGTTGGTGATGGTGCTGCCCAGGTACTTGAAAGTGTTGACGTTAGAAAGCTGCATGCCGTCGATTGTAATGCACGGCTGGTTCGTTGGCCTCCCTGGTGCAGGTTGGAACAGCACCTCTGTTTTGCTGAGGCTGATAGTCAGGCCAAACAGTTTTGTTGCGGTGGAGAACCTGTCCACAATGGTTTGGAGTTGATTTTCTTGGTGGGCCATGAGAGCACAGTCATCTGCGAAGAGAGCTTCCAGGATGAGTCTCTCTGTTGTCTTTGTTTTTGCAGTCAGGCAGCGAAGGTCGAATAGTGAGCCATCCAGTCGGTATTTGATGTAGACGCCCAGGTCTAGATCCATCACAGCATGTCGTAATACTTGGGTGAAGTATAGGTTGAATAGTACCGGAGCGAGGACACAGCCTTGTTTCACACCATTGGAGATGTTGAAGCGATCAGAAGTCTCTCCACCAGATAGGACTTCCCCTGTCATGTCGACATGAAAGAGCTGGATCAGTTTGACGAATTTTGCTGGGCAACCGAGCTTGCTGAGCTTGCTGAGGATCACCCACAATGCGTCCCTGTTCACTGTGTTGAATGCCTTTGTCAGGTCTATGAAGACAATGTAGAGACTCAGGTTCTGCTCAAGGCATTTTTCCTGCATTTGCCTCACCGTGAAGACCATGTCGATGGTGCTGCGATCTGGTCGGAAGCCACATTGTGATTCAGGCAGGTTCTGCTCTGAAACAGATGACAGGAGTCTGTTGAGTATAACATGGGTGAGGATCTTTCCAGCAGTGGAGAATAGTGAGATGCCTCTGTAGTTGTCACAGGCTGCCCGTGCGCCTTTGTTCTCGTATAGGGCTACGATGGAGGCATCTCTGAGTTCTGGGGGCATGTCTTCCTCTTCCCATATGCTGGTCAGCACTATGTGGAATGCCTGAAGCGCCTTTCCATTGTACACCTTGGTTGGGATCCCGTCTTTACCAGGTGCCTTGCCTGCACTCATTTATTTAATGGCTTTTTGGACTTCCTCTATTGAAGGAGGGACATCAAGTTGTTCAATGGTGCAGTTTTGGGGGATCTGGTCAAGGGCACTTTGGTCGACTGAAGAGGGTCGGTTGAGAAGCTGACCAAAGAGTTCTTTTCACCTATTGCTGATGCCTTTTTTTATCTTTTATGAGAGTGTCACCATCAGAGGATAGCAAGGGAGTGGTGGTGGGTTTTAATGGCCCATAGACAGTCTTGAGGGCACTAAAAACTTGTTTGTAGTTTTTTGTATCAGCAAAGTGCTGGATTTCTTCTGCCTTTTTTTCCCACCATCAGTCTTGCATCTTCCTGATAACACACTGTGCCGTGGCTTGGAGAGACTTGAATCTGTCCTTTTTAGGAGCAGAGTTTGGGTTATTTTGCCACTCCATAAAGGCTTTGTTCTTTTTGCTCAATAGGTCTTCAATAGCAGTGTTGTTCTCGTCAAACAAGTCCTGGTGGTTGCGTTGTTTGGGGCCTAGGACTGCCTTTGATGTTTCCTTCACTGCTTCTCTGAACTGGTTCCATTTCTCGGTTGAGCTTCCAGTGAGTGGTCCCTTGGCAGACAGCTTGACATCCAGGAAGGACTGGAATGTTTGCAAATAAGATGGATCTCTAAGAAGAGTCATGTTGTAAAATGCGCAAACTGTCTGGGCGCGTTTTGGATGGCGAGGCGCAATACGCATTTGAAGAGTCGCTCTAACCAATTGGTGGAATGTCCAACATTCAGCTCCTCTCATGGCTCTGGTGATCTGTACATCCTAGATGTCTCGCCAGCGTACAATGATGTAGTCAATGAGATGCCACTGTTTTGATCGTGGGTGCATCCACATTGTTTTATATTTGTTCGCCATTCTGAACACAGTGGTATAATACTTTACTGCCATTCTAAATATCTGGTGACTCCGTCCAGAAGACCACCCCTTGTCCAGGGTGAGGTCAGAATCCTCTAATTGGACTGGCCTGGGAAAGGGAAGTCACTAAGAGCATCAGTTGAAGTATCTAGAGGAAGGGTGAAGGGGTGGGGTTTTGTTGGAAGGTGTGGGTGGAACTGCCTGCCACACATGATTAGAGGTCTTTCCTTGCTCTGGACCACTTTTTATTATTTAACAAATAATTATAAATAAAGATATAGTCTCCAGGGAAGTTATAATAATAGCACCTACCTCCCAGAATAATTATTGTTGTTTTCTAATATATATTTTTTTCTCAATTACATGCAAAAACAATTTTTAACATTCATTTTTTAAAATTTTGAGTTCCAAATTCTCTCCCTCCTGCCCTTGCACCCCCCCCAACAATAAGCAATCTGATGTGGATTTTACATGTACAATCATATAAAACATTTTCCTATATTAGTCATTTTGTAGAAGAGATCTTGAGCAAAAACAAAACCAAAAGAATGAAGTGAAAAGATGGTATTTTTAGGTCTGTACTTGGACTCCATCAATTCTATCCTTTTTTTAAAAAAGCCCTTACCTTCTGTCTTACTATTAATTCTAAGACAAAAGAGCAGCAAGGAATAGTCAAATGGGGTTATGTGACTTGTTCAGGGTCACACAGCTAGGAAGTATCTAAAGCTAGATTTGAACCCAGATCCTCCCAATTCTAGACCTGACTCAATAGGTTCTTTCTCAGTGGCTAGATGGTATTTTTCATCATGAGTCTTTGGGAATGTCTTGAGTTACTGTATTGCTAAAAATTGTTAAGTCATTTACAATGGTTCATCAGATGATATTTCTTTTACTGTATACAATTTTCTCCTGGTTCTGCTTACTTCACTTTGCATCAGTTCATGTAAGACTTTCCAGGTTTTTCCAAAGTGTGGGAACTTGAGGTGAACCCCAGGTTCAGGACAGGTACCCTTTACAAGAATGCAAGACTCCAAAAATTAGCTTAGAAATAAAAAAAGAAATTTATTAATTTGGAATTCATGTTGAATTTTCCTGTGTAAAAAATAGACTCGAACTCTGGACTTCAATCCCCACAAGCCCTTGCTCTACTTCCCCAAAATGCTTTGTAATCTCAGGGGAATTCGGAGGTGGGCCAAGATCAAGAAGGGATTTAACCTGATTGCAAAGGCTTTTGTGGTCTCTTTTTGGACTTCCATTTTGGAGCAGAGGTGGCTCTTCCATGATGTGAGATTATCTTGTCTAGGCCACTCTGGCCTAAGCACGTGTTTCTTATCCTGTATTTTCTTTAATCCTTAATCTTCAATAAACCTCATAAAATATAATACCCCTTGCAGAGAAATTTCTACCTGCCTCAGTCTCCCCTAAATTTTAATCTTTATACCTGGGAGGAGAATGCAGGTGCGAGACAGCCTCCTAAAGGAAATGTGTTCTGGGCTTTATGTACCCTTTTGACAACGAACTAAATGGCCAGAAATGAGGTAATGGAAGGAGGTTAAGCAGAAGTAAGGGATGTTTGTTATCTGTCTGCTGTCTCATAGGGATGCTTACTACAAAAGGAGTAGACCAAGGTCTGTGCAGTGATTCCAACCAAAGATCTAGAAAGAAATAGATCCACAATTCCCATTGAAAAAGAAATGTACCTCCAAAAGGATATGTTATATATATATATATATAGAGAGAGAGAGAGAGAGAGAGAGAGAGAGAGAGAGAGAGAGAGACAGAGAGAGAGAGAGACAGAGAGAGAGAGAGACAGAGAGAGAGAGACAGAGAGAGAGAGACAGAGAGAGAGAGACAGAGAGAGAGAGACAGAGAGAGAGAGAGAGAGAGAGAGAGAGAGAGAAGGACCCAGAATAGACCCTCTATTTCTACACCATCATGGTGGTCAGGTCAGTAGCAAGCAAGAGTTTATACTGTGTAAAGAAAGGTATTCAAATGCACATAAATACTAGAAAGGAAGAGAGAAAATTCCAAGTATATAGCCATAACTGGAGGTATAGATTTTGAAACCTGCTACTTTATTTTAAAGTACCATGCCATCTTTCCTCTCCTATCTCCAGTTTCCTCCTCTCCCCTCCTCTCTTTCCCTTCTCTCCCCTCCCCAGTCCCCTCTTCCTTCCTCCCTTCCCCCCCGCCCTCTCCTTCCATTCCTCCCCTTCCCTTCCCCTACTCTTCTCCTCCCCTCCCCTCTCCTTTCTAGTCTTGTCATACCTCACCCCCTTCTGTCTTACTCTGAAATTCAAGGACATTGGGGCCCTTATTGCTTTCCCTCCTCATCTCCCCCTCCTTGCTTCCCTGGTTTCCTTTAAGTCCCAGATAAAATCTCTTCATCAAGAAGCCTTTCCTCCTTAATAGGAGTGTCCTCACTCTGTCAATAATCTCATCATCCTATCCGTAGCTTGTTAGCATAGATGTTTTCCTGCTGTCTTCTTCAGTAGACTCAGCACTCCTTGAGAGCAGAGAATATTTTTTCTTTCTTTGCATCCCTGACACTTAGCACTAAGCCTGGTACATGCTGTTGTTTAGTCCTTTTCAGTTGTGTCTGATTCTTCAGGAGCCCATTTGGGGTTTCCCTGGCAAGGTTGCTGGAGCGGCTTGCCATTTCCTTGTCTAGCTCCTTGTACAAAAGAGAGAATTGAGGCAAACAGGATGAAGTAACTTGCCCAGAGTCACACAGCTACTAAGTGTCTGAGGCTCGGGTTGAGCTCGACTCTTCCTGATTCTAGAACCAGGGCTGTCTATCTACTTCACCACCAGCTGCTGCCTGGTACATAGTAGGTGCTTTTAATTGACTTAATTGGCTTATTGATTAATTGACTACCCAGAAGATGCCTTAGAACACAGAATGTTTTTCTAGCCTACCCAGGTTTAAAAGTGGTTTAGTTTGGGTTGTAAGTTTCTTGAGAACAGGGACTATGTTTTATTTTGGCTTTGTATTCGAATTCAATCCAATAAGCATTTAGTAAATGCCTCTTACTGGGCAACTAGGTGGCACAGTGAATAGAACCTGGAGTCAGGAAGAGTCATCTTCATGAGTTCAAATACAGTCTTTAACACTTACCAGTTGTATGAGCCTGGGAGAGTCATATAAATCATTGCCAGGCTTGGTTCTTCAGCTATCAAAATGTTCTGGAGAAGGAAATGGCAAATTGCTCCAGTGACTTTGCCAGGAAGACCCCAAATGGGGTCATGAAAGTCCGATATGACTAAACCACAAAAATACCTCTTATGTAGAAGGCAAAGAGCCAGCCTGGCCTGAGGCACAGAGAGGAGCTTCAGAGTTGGAAAAACTGCAGACACTCTCTGTGTAATTCTAGGTAAGTCATTGAACCTATTTGGGCCTCAATTTCTTCATCTATAAAATGGGAGGTTGGATTAGATGGCCTCCAAGGTCTCTTCTAGTTCCGAAGCTATGATCCTATCAGCTTATGACTCTCTTCAGTAGTCCAAAAATTAAGAAGTTGAAAAAAGCCCAGTCTTTGTGGCCCTTCCTGAGAAGCTTAGAGCTTTTTCTATAAGTGAACAAAAGCTCTTGGTTTTCAACAGTGTTCTTAAGACAAACTCCTCTCCTGCTCAAACGGGAAAAAATCCTGGCAGCTACTTGTCTAGCCTTTGACAATAATGTTCCCTCATTGTGCATCCCCGATGCCATCATTTTACTGGGTAGTTTAAAATTCAGTTGGTGATGCCACTTGGTATGGGGCTCAATCTGAATAGGATTTGGATTCTACATACTTCACAATTGGTTCTGCCATTTATAATTTACCTAGTCAGATGCAAAACAAAAAGTAGAAAGTACATGATTTGCAAGTATTTTATTGTACTTGAGACTCAAAACAGCATTAAAAAAGCACAAATGTAATTCTCTGGGTGCTTTACATAAGTAGATTTAAATAGCTGGAAACGTTTTTAAAAATTGATCTCAGCAAGAATCTTCTTCACATATTTTGAAAAAGGTGTTTACTGCTTGGAAAATACTCTTAGTGCTTGAAAAAATGATAACAGAAGCAAACTGTCCTTGCTCAACTGACATACTTGGATTCTTGTTTTTGAGACAGTATGACTAGATGGATAGTGCTGGGTTTAAAGAGAGGAGCTAAGACTAAATCCAGTCTCAGGTACTTATTAGCTGTGTGACCCTGGGCAAGTCACTTGACCCTACTTGCCTCAATTTTCTCATCTGTCAAATGAACTGGAGAAGGAAATGGCCAACCACTCTGATATCTTTCCTGAGAAAACTCCAAGTAGGGTCATAAAAAACCAGGCCTGACTGAAACAACTGAATAATAACATTATGAGCCCTGAAGTGTACTAAGAACTGAGAATATTAAGAAATGCAAAAATCAGTCCCTGTTCTCAAGAAACTTATAGGAGGAGCTCACAATCTTGGCAAGAGAAAGGAATAACATGCAAACAATTAGGTACAAACTAGAGAGAGACTGGAGAAATCAACAGGAGAATCAGGAAAGACTTCTTGCAGAAATTTGGATTTTTACTGGGAATGGAAAATAGAGAAACTAGGAAGGGAGATGAAGAGAAAGAGTTCCAAACTTGGTAAATAGCCACTTTGCCTCAGTTTCCCTGTCTGAACTGTGGCAATAGTAATATCCTAATACTTTCCCTGCAAAATTGCTATGAAGCTTAAGTGAGATAATAATAATAATAAAGATAATAATTCACAAAAAAATAAAATAAAATAAAAGTACCATGCATCTAGCACAGTGATGGTGAACTTTTTAGAGTTCAAGTGCCCAAACTGCAACCCTCATGCCACATGTGAGCTGCCCCCTTGCCCTAGACAAGGGAGAGAGGAAGCACTCCCATTGGGTTACTGGGCAGAGGGGTGGGTGCTGGGAGAAATGTCCTCAGGAGGGGTGGAGAGACGGAAGGGATCAGTCCCCTCTCTCACACTCCAGCATGCGTGCCATAGGTTCACCAACATGAACCTAGCAGAGTAGGTATATTTCGGAACTTTGATTTATTAGGACGTTATTCAAAGGAACTCCATTGGGTTTCCTTTCTTCCCCCCCTAAAAAAACATCAACAACAACCTATCCGCCTACTTCCTCATGAATGAATTCATGAAAAAGTCTTTATTGTTTACTACATGTAAAGCACTGTGCTTAGAGCTGGAGACACAAAAAGAAAAGTAATACAGTCTCTGCTTTCAAGGAGTTCACACATCAGAGCATCCTTGATGTGGGTATTAACAAGAGACAGACAGGTTTCCACACATAATATTCCACAATAGACTACATAGCTATTATCACATGAATGACTTGAAGATTTAGAGCGTACAAGAGTCTGTTGGTTGAGTCTATTGTTTGGTGCTTACAGAAGAACATTTGATTTAATGCAGCAAAGTGCTGACCTAAAGTTTTTCCTCCAACAAGATACCAAAAATATTTAAGATTTGGTGAAAGATATGGAACAGAGAAGTAGATTCTCCAGCTTCCACATGGAGGATGGTATCAGCTAAGCATGCTTATGCTTTCTCATCAGCCTATGTGAGTACATGAATATATGCCCATACAAACATAAAACACACAATACACATGTGTATATGTACTCTAGTATGTACAAACATGTACGTATTGTGTGTGTCGTATACATGTACATGTGATATGTACATATGATCCTATAAGGCAACCAGGTGGCACAGTGGATAAAGCACCAGGCTAGAAACCAGGAAGATTTATCTTTATGAGTTCAAAGCTGTCCTCAAACACTGACTGTGTGACCCTGGGCAAGTCACTTAGCCCTGTTTGCCTTAGTTTCCTCATCTGTAAAATGAGCTAGAAAAGAAAATGGCAAACTGCTCCATTACCTTTGCCAATAAAACCTCAAAGGGGGTCCTGGAGAGTTGGATAGGACTGGGGAAGGGGGGAGGGGGGAGACAGAACAACAAAAATAATCCTCCCTTTCAAGTTGTAACTATAAAGGCAAGATTTATAGTTATGACAAAAAATGGTGATAGTATATTACTAATGTTGGAGACAACATGTTACTGTCAAAATAAGCAGAATAGACAGGAAGTACCAGGATAAATTGGGTAGTGGGGAAAACAGAGGAGCCTACAATGATTCAAAAGGGCTTCTTAGAAGACTCAAGATTTAATGGGACCTTCGAGGATGTTTAGGAAGAGGATTCAGGGCATTCAAGATAAAAATAACAGTCTGAGGTAAAAAAAAAAAAAGAAGCAAAAACCAATGGAAAATTCTCATAGGGAAGTGAAAAGACTTGATCAAGAATTGGGTTAAGTTGTGGAAGGTCCAAAGGTAAAGCAGAACCAAAATATAGAAAGTCATGAATGCCAAGATAATCAGCTTACAAGTGGCACAAAATGGATATACATTGCTGGGAACAATCTTGGGCATGCAGATGCCCAATGCCCAGCATGCTAATGTCTTAGTCACCTAAATTTCCATTTTCCCTTAGCTTCTGATTCTTAGTACAACAATTTACAACCTCAAATAAAGCCTGTAAAACAAAAAAAAATTAAAATTCTTACATTGATCTATATCTTGAAGAAGGATCCTGGCTGGATTTCTTTCATTCTCCATCCAGCTTTGCTTCTAACTTTCCATATTCTGACATATGGCTACCTCAGCATCAGAGGTATAATCCCCCTAGAACATCCCTCCACCATACAAGCCCTTGGCTCCCAATGGTGAGTTACTCCCAAAGTTTTCATTTTGAAGAAGTCAGCCATGATTCCCCTCCCAGTTTTGCTTTGGATTTTCCAGGCTTTGGCATCAATATCTCCACATGGGCACCTCACTCTCTCTTCTGCTCTTTTCTAGCTCCCTTTTATTAGCATGTAAGCTCTCTGAGGCTAAGGACTGTCTTTTTGTATTGTATCTGTATCCCCCATGATGCTTACGAAAGGCAGCTAGGTGGTATAATAGACAAGAGTCAGCTTACTGAGTTTGAATCTGACCTCAGACTATCTGAGTGACCCTGTGCAACTCACTTAATACTGTTTGCCTCAGTTTCCTCATCTGTACTTGAGACAGAAATAGGAAACCATTCCAGTATCTTTGATAAGAAAACCCCAAATGGGGTCATGAAGAGTTGGACACAACTAAAACAAGTGAACAACCATGTTAAAATGATTCTTGGAGGCAGCTAGGTAGCACAATGGATAGAACATCAGGTCTGCTGTTGGGTTCAAATCTGGCTTCTGACTCTTCTTAGTTGTGTGACCCTAGGCAAATCATTTAACCCCAGTTGCCTAACCCTTACTGCTCTTCTGTCTTAGAATAGATAAAATTCGAAAAAGATAAAGATTATTTTTTTTCAAAATCTTGCCTCACCTTGCCATGATGTTTAATAGAATTTTACTACTCCTGAAATATCTACTGAAGAAGTACTTCCAACAACTTCTAATCAAGGTACATTACGTTTTACATAGTGGTCATAACTTCATTCTCTACTATGAGTTTCTTAGATTCTCTTTTTGTTTCTTTATCATTAGAGCCAAGAAAAATTACTCAATTTTTTTAAACCATCTGGTTCCCTTTGGTTCCCAAGAAGGCTTTCCTTATTCCTCCTAATTTCAATGCCTTCCCTCTAAGATCATTTCCAATTTATATATTTATGTTGTATACAGACTTGTTTGTGTGTTGTGTTCTCAAGGGCTACTTTTTCCCTTCCTTTGTATAGCACTTAATACAGAGCCTGTCACATGGTAAGTGCTTAAGAAATGTTTCCTGACTTGTTGACTTTTCAAAACCAATTCAGCATTCAGGAATAGATCCTGGAAAAAGTGATTTGAATTCTCTTTGGATTAGAGTTAAAATAAGCAAAGGAATCTTACTTTATCACTATGGACAGCCTAAGATAAAGAGTGAATATTTTTAAAAATAATGAGACAAGAAATGAGGAGTAGTTTAAGGTTTCTGAGTAGGCACTTAGACTAATCTCTGTAATTACAGTCAATATCAAAGTTAGCAAAAGTTAGATTTTCCAAGTAGCTTAAGTCAAATAGGCAAACATAAATTATCAAATTTGATCCACTAAAAATATAATTGCATTTTTTACTTCAAGAAAATTCAAAGACTTAAATCTATGAAAGCCATGTGTTTTTTATAACATTAATGCTTATTGGGAAATATTAACTGACATTTAGAGGAAAGACCTTTTCTTTAAAAAACTAGGACATATTTATCAAATTTCTAAAAGTTTGATCATTTAATAAAAATGTCCACCATTGATAAAAATGTAACTTCCATTCTGACTCCAAAATAAATTGACAAAAATGTATTTTTTAAAACTTTTACCTTTTAAACCCTTATTGTCATAGAATCAAACTAACCCTTTCACTTCTACTAACCCCATTCACCATCCTGATTCATAAGAGAGAGAGAAAGAGAGAGAGAGTGAGAGAGAGACAGAGACAGAGACAGAGAGAGAGAAGAGAGAGAGACAGAGACAGAGACAGAGAAGAGAGAGAGATAGAGAGAGAGAGAGAGAGAGAGGGAGAGAGAGAGAGAAAGAGAGAGAGAGAGAGAGAGAGAGAGAGAGAGAGAGAGAGAGAGAGAGAGAGAGAGAGAGAGAGAGAGAGAGAGAGAGAGAGAGGGAGAGATAGAGAGAGAGAGAGAGGGAGGGAGAGCCCTCCTTCTTAGGGCAAGATTGGTCCTTATATAGACCAATCCTGTGCCTGGAAGTGGGGGGCACTGCCAAAACACTTTGAAACTTACAAAGAGAAGAACCAGGCAATGAGGATTAAGTGACTTGCCCAGAGTCACTGCTAGGAAGTATCTTAGTTCAGATTTGAAACCATGACCTTCCATTTTAAGCCCTGGCTCTCTATCCACAGAATTACCCAAATGTCCCCCCCCAAAATTTATTATTCCTTTCATTACAAAACAAATAAATAAGGATACACTGAATTTCTTGTATAAAGTTTTATTTTTTAAAAAGACCTGTGCTACACCGAGGAAAAGCAACTGCTTGACTGGGGGGGTGGGGGGGGAGGAGGGGGGAATATGACTGAGGAGAGACTCTAAATGAACACTCTAATGCAAATACCAACAACATGGAAATGGGTTCGAACCAAGAACACATGTGATAACCAGTGGAATCCTGCGTTGGCTATGGGAGAGGTGGTGGGAAGGGGCGGGGAGGAAAAGAAAATGATCTTTGTTTCCAATGAATAATGTTTGGAAATGACCAAATAAAATAATGTTTAAAGTGAAAAAAAAAAAAGACCTGTGCTGACAGGTCATCATCCACCAGAAGAAAAAAAAAAAAGCAAAGATCAACCCAAAATAAGTTTGTGCATTCATTAATATGGCAGTGTTTACAATGCCAACTTTTTGGTCAAAAAACAAAAGATGCAGATTTTCAAATACTCTTTTTGAGTTCTGATTATATGTTTCAAGGTCGTTTGGATAATTCTCAGTTTCTGAATCTTAACAAATGATAGAATAACCCCTTACACAGGCACAGGATGATGTTTTCCATCAATGAAAAGAAAAATCCCATGCCAATAGGCTTTGGGACTGGGTTTACAAGTGTTAAAGCCTGAGAGCATCCAGGTGTAGAAGGCACCCTCGAATCACCAGACTGGCCACCATAGTCACAGTAGCCTTCAAAAACCTTCAAGGAAAGTAAAAGAGCCATTGTAATCTTGACTAATAAGGGGTTTATTCCAGAAGCCATCTGTGACCATTACTAACAAAAATGTCTATAGAGAAAAAACAAAGCGGTTTTTGTTTATATTAACAACCATGTTCTTTGTTTTTGTGAAAATAGACCTAAGGACTAAAAAAATGCAATCATTATTTGTTAATAAATTCCACAGGCAATAATAATAATATAGTAAGTACCTTTTCATGTGGACTGAATTTAATTATGTCTCAGATACAATTTTAATTACATTCCTAAAAGGGAAAAGGTTCCTGCTTCCTTCAACATATTCTCAAAGTCACTCTTGAGATTCATTTTTGATGATGGTAAAGTTTGAGCCTAGAAATACAGGAAAAGATTAAACTAGTAATTAATAAAAATAACACTTTTTTGTAATTGTTTAGAAAGAACTTATATTTACAAAACACTTTTTCTATTCAACATTCTTTACATTTTTATGGTTTTTAACTTTCATCAGGAAATATGTTAAAAAAATAAAATTAGAAGGATTTAAATATAAACATTATTTAATTCAATACAATAGTTATTAGGAAGAAATTAACAAGTTTAAAAACCCAGCAGGGATCAATGGGACCTTATGACTGAAATAATATAATTGTGAAAAAATACAATAAAAGTATAATCTATCTATGAATCATATAACCTTGGAAGCTATCAATGTGGCAGTGAGTCATAAAGCAAAACTTGCTTTAGCTAAACTTAATTCCCTATTATATGGCATTCAGACCTTTCCTCCTAAGGTGTGACAGCTCATACACTAATCCTTCCATTAAAAGGTTTCTTATGGAAAAACTTTGTTATTGGAGACAGAAATTATATATTTTAAAATTCTTTCCTCAATACATGTAAACAAAAATGTTTAATATTCTTTTTAGTCATTTTCAGTACTGACTCTTTATGACCCCACTTAGGATTTTCTTAGCAAAGGTACTGGAGTGG
Source organism: Monodelphis domestica (assembly GCF_027887165.1). NCBI lineage: Eukaryota > Metazoa > Chordata > Mammalia > Didelphimorphia > Didelphidae > Monodelphis > Monodelphis domestica. The sequence goes on from NC_077228.1 coordinate 477,412,847, forward strand.
TTTGCCATTTCCTTCTCCAGTTCATTTTACAGATAAGGAAACTGAGGCGAATAGGGTTAAATAACTTGTCCAAAGTCACCTACTTAGTACATGTCTGATGCTGGATTTGAACTTGGGACTTCTCATCTCTAAGCCTGGTGCTTTACCCGCTAAGCCACCTACATACCTAGAATAGTAGATACCAGGAGCATATAATTGATGTTTTTTAAAATCCTTTACCTTCTGTCTTGGAACTAATACTATGTAGTTCCAAGGCAAAAAAGTGGTACAGGCTAGGCAATTGGGATTAAGTAACTTGACCAGGCTCACCCAGCTGGGAAGTATCTGAAGCCAAATTTTAATCAGGATTTCCTGTCTCTAGACCCGGATCTAAATCCACTGAGCCACCTAGATGCCTCATGGCTTATAAATAAGGAGCATTATTTGTGAGGAATATCAAGAAAACCAACATGACTGGACCATAAAATACACAAAAGAGAATAAAGTGTAGGAGAACCAGAAAGATAGGAACAGTCCAAGTTGTGAACCTTCAATGACAGAAAAGTTTTCATCCTAGAAATAATAGGGAGCCATTGGAATTTATTGGATATGAGTGTGGCACAGACAGACCCTTGATTTAGGACATCCCTAGAAGCTTTGTGAGTAATGGATTGGAGTGGGAAGAAGATCTTAGGCAGAGAAACCCACTGAGGAGCAGTTCAGGCAAGAGGCTCTGAGGGCCTGAATAAAGAGGATTGCAGGAGTGGAGAGAAGGGAACATATACAAGAAATGTTTTTTGGGGGGAAAAAAAGCAATAAGACTTAGTAACTCCTTCCCCATTCAGATAAATACGACTGAAAACTAGAGCATAACACTGAAGTTTCAAACCTAAGTGATTGGAGGAATGCTAATATGCTTACCAGAAAGATCAGAAGAGGTGTGGGTTTGGGGTAGAGGGGAGGAGTTAAAACAAGTTCACTTTTGGACAGGTTAAGTTTGAGATGCCTATAGGACACTCAGTTTGAAATGGCTAATAGGCAATTGGTCATTGAGATTAGAGGACCAAAGAGAAACCCAGCAACCCAGAATTACACTGTCTCCCTACTTTTGCAACAATTCTTATCAGCATGCATCACTTGAAAAAACCAGGTTCCTTTTCCTGATTTTTTCTCAGTAACTACTGATATCCCTACACCCAGGATCCAGCTTAGGGATCCACTCTTCCAAGGACTATAAGGAAGGGCATACAACCCATGCCAATCTAAGAGGTTCTAACTCAGAAAGAACTAATGGATGGATGGATGGATGGATGGATGGATGGATGGATGGATGGAAAAAGCATTTATTAAGCGCTATTATGTGCCAGGCACTCTGATGGGAATACAAATACAAAAATGAGATTAGTACCTACCTTAAGAATTATACATTTTGAGTGAAATGACACATAAAAGTTGCGGTCATGACAAGGAAGAAAGGTATAGTATTTTGGCTTGAAAAATCACATTGCAAATGCAAATCAAAGCATACTATTTTTCACATTAGTTTATTTATGGTTTTATTCTAAGGTTTTGGTTTAATATGAATATTTTCTTACAACAATAATCAATATGGAAGTATATTTTGCATGATAATACATGTATAATCCAGATCAAATTGTTTATCATTTCTAAGAGAAGGGAGGGAAAGAAGGAGGATGACAACCTGGATCTTATAATTTCAGAAAACACATGTCGAAAATTATTATTACATGTAATTTGAAAATAAAAATATCTTAGAAGAAAGATAAAAGGAATGTACCCTGTGAAGGAAAGAGAACAAGAACCCCAGGTCTTGCATAGCAGAAAACTGGACAGTGATGGCTTTAGACATAAATTTTATGGCGTAAGATTTAGATTAATATCCAATAACTCCAAGTATTATATTTTACAAGATTTATTAACAATCACTTAAAGTAGAGGAAGTAAAAAGAAAAAAGAAAAACCTGAGTAAAGAGTTTTCCCAACCACATTAGCGGGAGAAGAGAGAGACTGAGAGGGAGGGGTTACAGAAACTTTATCTCCAAAACATAAGGACATAAAGTGAGGACAAAACTGGGATGCTGGAAAATGGAGTCCTGGGGTACAATATTCTAATTACACAATGGGTTTATTCTATGTAGGAACTGAGTTAAGCTATAAGTCTAGTCACAGGGTCTCTAAAATGGAGAGGAGACACAATTAGCTAGTCACTGGGTCTTTAAAATGGGGCAGGGAGTACAATTAGCAAGGGGGTGGGTAATGGTGAATAAGAGACACTCCCCAACTCTTTCAAGGTATCAGAGAAACTTGAGAAAAAAATTTAAAGTGATAATTATGGACCTGTAATAATGGAAACTAAGTTACAACTAGATAAAATCACTCACTGCTTTTCCACTCTAAGAAGTGATGAGTTCCATGACCTAATGAAGAACAATGTCTTCTTTTGTATTCAAGTTTAAGCCATTGACTACCAGAAGAAAGTACTTTCAATCCTTGAAAGGAGTAGTCAGTGAAAGTATCCAGTAGTTTGAGTCATTTTAGTAAATATATTGACTATTGTCATGCCAAACTGTATTGTAACATATTATGATATTTTTCCTGTATAAGGTTCCTCTAAATATTATCTCAAATCATTTTGGAATAGGGAGATATATCAGAAAGCATTGAAGAACTACCTCAGTTTGGAAATGCCTCCCTCAGTTAGGAAGAGCATATATGTATATAATATTATATAATTAAATTATTAAATTTTGTTTAAAAGACTTTTAAATAGTCACATCAGGGACTAGGCTACTACAAGGGAATAGGCTACTACACTTTTTCAGTAGCAATGGTAGTATTAATTTGATTATGGTTCCAGAGCTGAAAAGTTGGGGCCAAGAGGGCAGCATGAAGCAGCAGACTTACTCAAAGAAGAGCTCCTGGTCATTGCAGGGACAAAATCTCCCAGAACACTGCTGTAGAATAGCAAAAAGTCCCTGTGTATGAAACCCTTTCTTTCAGCAAGCTGCAAAAAGCAATTGATCAGAAGGGTATCAGACAAATTGCCAAAATCATTAGATGTAGCCCAGTTATAACTCCTCTGGAAGAGGACAGAAGCTGATGCCTTACCTAGCTTGTCTTCAAGATTCATTTCAAATAGCCTTTGACTTAGCTCTGCTGATCATTTATGATTAATATGAATTGTCATGACCTCTGTGAAGACCTAGTTGGAACTCTCCATGTTTCTCCTGGCAGGAATAGTGCAAATAAATCTGAAATGATTCCTTTGTAAAGCAGCAAACAGTGAACCATGAACTCACCTGCATTATGATCTTCAGGCATTCTCAAGGAGTTGTACAATTGCTCCAGTCAACACCTGTCTAAACCTCTGGCCAGTGACTTTGTCCTCTTTGGTGAATTCATCTGGAACAGATAAACTCTCCCCAATGCCAATTATCTGGAAAAGTAAAAAGGAAATTCTATATAATTTAAATTAGAAATAGATTATCCCAAGGTGAGATTTTATCTCTTATTTTAAAAAGAAGTGCCCATTTATATAGATCTCTTTGCAGTTAATTAAGACCAAATTATTTCTAGGATGGAAGCAATCTGTTAAGCATAAATTGTTTTAAATAAACCATTCAGACACTAAACAGTGCAATATCAGTTCAGATGGAATTGGAATGAATAGTGATTACAAATTACAATCTCCATTTAAATTCTGCTCTAGTGCCTTCTAGCAGAATAGAAGTGGCCTCCACGTTCTTGAAGGTTACCCAAGCAGGATTCAAGCTATGGACTGCCAGGCTGGAAAGGTTATGAGTGTAGTCTTGATGACAGTCTATCAACCAAGAATCAGGGTAACTCAATTCAGCAGCAACAATTGTTGTTCATGGAACCCTTTTAACTGACAGTTTTCAAGAAACCACCTACTAATGTGTGAAGAAGCTGCCTCAATGGAGAGAATGCTTGCACTAATGATATTATAGCTTTTTTGAAGTATTAACAAAGTATAAAGTCATTTTTTAAAATAATTTTATTGATTAATACATTTAGGATAACTTTCAACTATCTTTTTCAAGCTCTTTATTATCTTCTAACTTCTTCTTTGTTAAACCTTAAGTTCAACCACAGCTGAAATTCAAATTCCCTGAAAAACAGCCTGCCAAATCATGTGCATAATGATTAACTTCTCAGGTTTTTTTATTTTTTAATCTTTACCTTCTGTCTAAGAATCAATACTAAATATAGGTTCCAAGGTAATTAGGAAAATAAAATATCTTTGAATTAAAAAAAAAAGAATGGTGCCATTCATTTCTTTTAAACCCTTACCTCATTTTTAAAAATCAATATTAATTCTAAGACAGAAGAGCAGGAAGGTCTAGGCAACTGGAATCAAGTGACTTGCCCAGGGTCACACAGGTAGGAAGTATACGAGGCCACATTTGAACCCAGAACCTCCTATCTCTACACCTAAATCTATCCACTAAACCACCTGGCTGCCCCAATTTGCCAGTTTCTTAAAATTATTTCCCAGATCTAAAATGTTGGAGTTATTTTACCAATATTGTTTCCTTTGGACAAATATCTTAAGTATACATCTATATATATACACACGTACACACACATATATATATATAAATTTTTAAAAAGCACTATTATCCTGTTGAAATGAGATATTTGTAAAGTATTTAGCATAGTGCCTAGCACATAGTAGGTACTTAATAAATACTTGTCTCCTTCCTCCCCTCCCCCATTCTCCATTCAGGTCTTTTGGCAACCCTTCATATTGGTAATAATGTGCCATTAGATTTACAAAGATTATGCCAGCAAACTCTGGTAGGTCTTACCAAGCTATAAATGCCTCCGTTATAGGCCTGGAAACAGTCTCATCTAAAAGATTAGCCTACTTCCAATAAGTACAGGGAATAAATAAAGGATGTCTCTTCTTCCCACCTACTATTTGACATAACTCTAGAAACAGTAACTATCTCAAAAAAAAAAAAAGAAAAAGAAAAACATTAAAGACATTAAAATTGGCAAAGGGGGGAGGCAAAATTATTCCTATTTGCAGAGGATGATAATTTACTGAGAAAACCCTAGAAAATTAGAAAACAAATCAAAATAATTATTTTAGTAAAGCAAGAAAATATTTTGAAAATCTACAAAAATCAGTATCTCTATTAAAAAATAACAAAAAATAGCAGGAAGTGATAGAAAGTAAAATTCCATTCAGAAGACTACAAAATGCATGAATTATATGGGACCTAATCTACCAAGAACAACTAAACATTTTTTTATAGAAGTACGGGAACATTTAACTGAATATATGGCAATTATTTATAGGTGGAAGGACCAATATTTTATTTGCATCTGCAGCTCTGCTTGGTCTGACCTCCATGGAGCAAGATGACCCCAAGGCACCCAACAGCTTCCTCTTCCCCATTAGACTGTAAGCTCCTTGAAGGCAAGGACTATTTTTCTTTTTCTTATTTTTATCTCTAGCACTTAGCACAACTCCTGGCCCATAGTAGGCTCTTAGTAAATGTTTATGGAATTGAATTGATTTAATAAATTCTAATTATATTCTAAGCATTATACTAAATGTTGAGTATACAAAAGAAAAGTGAAATAATGTTTGACCACAAGAAGTTAACATTCTATAGGGTAGTTTGTATTCTATAATAAAAATAAGGATACCAACTAAATTAATTACAGGTGTTGTACTAGATCAACCAAACATCTAAGGAGCTATGTTACAGAAATAAGCAAGATTTTTATAAATCATTTAAAGGAACAAAAAGTTTTAGAATCCCAAGGGCAATTATGGGAAGATGACAGGAATTAAAAGGTCTTCCTCTGTCACATTATAAACTATATTATTAAATACTAATCATCAAAACTACATAGAACTGATTTTAAAACAGAAAAGTAAATCAGATACCTATGTAGGACCCAGAGGCAATGTAAAACAAAAGTCCTTTTTTTCAACAAACCACCAGGAGTGCTCATTTTGGATGCACATATACTAAAACTGGAACAATACAGAAACGAATAGCATGGCCCCTATACAAGGATGACAATCATATTTGTGAAGTGTTCTATATTAAAATGAATATAACAAAGGGTCAACAATTTTCTTGATGAGAACCAATAACGTAAAAAAAGCCATTTGTAAAAAATTAAGTAACTGATCTACATTTACACTGTATGTCATAAATAAGCTCCAAATAGATGTAACAAATATTGAAATATTATACTGAAATAATATGCATACATATGTATATACATATATAACTAAAATAATAGTTTATTTAAGATAAAGGAAGGAAGGGAAGGGAATTAGGATGAACTATCTAAAAACTTACCTTTCCCCCTAAAATCAAGTTGATAATCTATACTATTTAATACTTTTCTACCTAAAATTCTAATTTCTGCAACTAACTAAATAAACCCCCCCCCTTGGTTAATATATAAAAGTTGTAAAGAATTGAAGATAGCAGGAACAGGGCTCAAAGGAAAGGTCTCACTGACAGATGGCTTAGGTGTCTCAAGAAGCTCTGCAGGAATATCTCAGACAGTCCACAGGATACACAGGAACAGGTTGGATCACAAGGAAAGCCACAGGATAGAGAATATCTAAACAGAAACTCAACCTCCTGGCTGCTCAACTGTCTCTCTCAGAAGAAGCAACAACCCTGTCACTTCTCCAGAGTTCTGGAACCTTCCTGCTTCTGCCTTGCAGCATTGCTCTTGCTCCTGCTAATTTCCCTATAACAATATAAAAGGTCGGTTTTTTTTTAACCAGAAGAACAAAAGAAGGTATATTTCTCAAATATGGCTAGAGGAAAATTTCTTAACCAAAGGATAGAGAAGATCACAAAAAATAAAACTTCAATTACAATAAGTTAAAATTTTATTGCACACAAATCATAATTGAAAAAAAATATGAATGAGAAATAAATCCTTGCATTCAATATCTGTGTTGTAAGAAAGTCCCCCTATACACCAAAATATCTGTAGCAACATTCATGTGATATCAAAGAATTGGAAATAGATTGAGGAATGAATAAACAAATTGTGGTACTCAAATATCATGGAATATTATTATGCTACAAGAAATGATGTGATGAGTACAAAGAAGCACGGAAAGATCTACAGGAACCAATGCAGAGTGAAGTAAGCAGAACCAAGAAGAAAAATATGTATGCCTTTGACTTTTTCTTTTGTCTTATTAGTTAATGTTTCTAGAATAAATAATAATGAGGAATCATTTCTTCTTGCATTTGTTGAGAAAGCTTCTAATGTTTCTGCATTGAAAATAATAAAGCTATTAGATTTAGATATTCTTTTTCATATTAAAAATAGCCTTTTACACCTATGTACTTTAGACTTTTTAGCATAAGTGTGTATGATACTTTGTCAAAGGCTTATTCTGCATCTAATTATCATATCATTTGGAGGGGGTGTTTTGTTTTGTTTTGTTTTGTTTTGTTTTGTTTTAAACCCTTACCTTACATCTTGGAATCAATACTGTGCATTGGTTTGTTAGATTTAAAATAGTTTTGAGCGTTAAATAGTTGTAGATAAGAGAGTGGGAGCCATAAAATGTGTTAATTAAAATGTTTGGGAGCAAGGGAAATATATAACAATTATGACCGCTGAAATATGTTTTCTACTGTGTCTTGGTTTTATATAAATATAAAATGGTCGCCAGGGAATATATTCCCAATTTATGAATATGCCCAAGCTAACTGGGTTTTATAGAGAAATTTAATTTATAATACACGGATTAATCAATAGAAAAAGAGAGAAAGGAAGAAAGGAATAAGAATGAAGGGTCTCAAGCCAAGAAGGCCTACACCTCAGTCCTAAGAGATAAATCAGTCAGTTGGTTTTATCACTCACCCAAGATCTCTCTAGGTAAGGCTTCTCATGCCAACCTCAGGCTCCACCTTCAAGATAGCCTCCTTTCAAGAAATGTTTCCAGAGAATTCTCCTCCTGACTCCTCCTGAGTTCTCCTTCCACAGCCTCCTTCAATACCTCTCCAGGAGGTCTCCCTCCAGGACCTCTCTCCTCTCAGACCTCCTTCAGAGCATAAACTCCCTTCAGACCTCCTTCAGAGCCAGCCTCCTCAGTCCTCCTTCAGAGCATCCAAACCTCCCTCAGTCCTCAGACCCCGCTATCTTTAAGCCAACAATCTAAGTTCCCTCCCCTCAGTTCTCACATCTACCAATCACTGTCGATCTCTCCCCTCTGCCAATGGTGGCTCTAGCTTAACCCAGGATCGCCCAGAGGTCTGCCCCCTTTGCACATGTCTGTTGAAGATCATATTTTCAAATAATTAAATCTTGATCTTTGCCGCAGCCCTTCCTAAATCCTGTTACTCTGAGTAGGGTGGAGATTGTAGTTTCCAAGACCTGGTTCTGTCATTCCAAGTATCTCTATTGTATCAATTATAAAATCAATCATGACTCAAAGAACTTCCTATTCTATGCTTAAACATAGGTCAAAGCCCTTTCCATTGTTTAGCAAAAGGTTTCTGTCCTAAAGTAGTCTTAAGTAGGGAGGAGAAGGATCCTCCCATGCCAAGGAGTTTTATATTCCAATAGAGTTCTTACTATCAGTAGGAAATTTTTTCAAGTATGAAATTTCCCAATGGGGAAATTTCCAACATTCATAAGTCTAAGAAATTTTAAGGTTTACAGGTTCCAAGGCAGAAGAGTGGTAAGGACTAGGCAATAGGGGTTAAGTGAATTGCCCAGGGTCACACAGCTGAGAAATGTCTGAGGCTACATTTGAATCTAGGACCTCCTCTCTCTAGACCTGGCTCTCAATCCACTGAGCTATCCACCTTCCCCCTGGGGGGTGGGGGGGTATTTTTAATTGGGTAAATTATGTTAATAGTTTTCTTAATGCTGAACTATCCTTGCATCCCTGGTATAAATCCAACTTGATAATAGTAAAAATTTATGTATCTGTAACATCAGTTGGTGTTGCTTATGGAGGGTGGAGTTGGTACTTTAATATCTCTTCCTGACAGTATAGGGTGGGTTCTATTCTCAGGTCACTGCCCTCTCCCTCCTATCCTCATTCTCTCTGAAGATTTAATCTGTGATTTTATCATTAATGATTAACTCACTTTTTTTTAGCCCTAGAGCAATATAACAGCCCTCAGGTCCTTGCAATTCCTGCTGTTTTGTGGAATTCATAGCAAACAAAAAGTAATAGACAATTCTAATAGCTCAGCAACTCCAGTTAGCACAATTCTTAACATTCAAGCAAAGGTTTATTTATCTCTCTCTTCTAATTTAAATTTATGTTTATTTCTAGGTAACCTCCTGCCCTCTTTGTTCCAGAACAAAATCAAGATACAAGAAATGTTTAGATACAAGAAATGAATAGAGCTTGCTACAGTGTCTGTTACTAAATAGACAAAAGGAGGGAAAGTGGGGGAAAGAGCAGGGCTTTTGGAGGGGGACTTCCCTTGGTCCTTCAATAAATAGAGCGAGTAGTTTTAGCTGTGAGATGCCTATAGGAACTCAATAGCCCTCCCTGAGACTTTCCCACTTCCAAGAAAAGACCATAAAAGCCTCCTATAACTGAGTTACTGTGAAAAATTATTTTACTGTACTCTTTTCTAAAACATTTTCCTCTGTTTTGCCCTCATTTACTCTTTTCCTTTCCAGTCTTTCCTATGTTCTATTTGCTGATATCTGGCCTATTCCCAAATTTGTTGCTTCTTTATTTCTCTACTCTTCATGAATGTAGAGCTTCTGAAGTAGTAAGCTGAAATTTCATCCTTTTTCCTATTTGTTTCTGTTATTGCATTTGTACATAATATCCCATATTCTATCTTTTTTCTACTGAACTTCATTTTTTCTGATTTAAATTATTTTAATTAACTATAATTATATACAACATATATATAAAAATAATAAATCATTATAATAAAATAATTAGTTAATTTAAGGGATACTTTTAATTCACAGATTTAGATTAATATGTATAATTTCCCCAAATATACAAAAGTTATTAGAAGGCTCATATTTAATTAAATATTATACTTCTTAAACATTTTTCATTGGGAAGTATTTGCACATTATCATGTTTTCTATAAACTACTTATAAAAAAAATTTTTTTACCCATAGCCTTCAAATTAGCAGGTCCACCCCAAAGTGGCACCCTGTAGAAGTCACGCTATTTACTGTCATGAAGTCTAGACCAATCTCTCCCCTTTATGAAGACTCACTATTCCTCAGGACAGATTATTCTATCCTTGATTCTATATTCTCTACCACTCTGGAGATATAGATATAGATAACATATATTCAACCTTTCTTTAGAAACACAATAGTTTATAAATATAAGAGAATTTATTCTATAACTATCTTTTCTTGATATTATTACTTATTTGATTTTTTTTGTATTTTTATTGTTTAGACTATTTGCAAGTTGAATGTGGTACTCACCTCTAATTTGCTTTTCTTATTAAAAGTTCAATTTTTTCACTGATAAATAGGTTTATCTCTACAGGTTATATTATTTTTGGTTCCAACTTGACTGCCTTCCAATTTGGAATATGTTTTTCCTTTTCTTTCCTTTAATTTCTAATAAATATGAAATAAGTCTGGATTGTTACATTAAGATTCCTTCATAGATCAGGTGTTTCTCCTCATTATTTACAAAATGTGTTGTTTGTTAATAAAATTGTATAATTTAACTACTATATTCTTTGGGGGGTTTTAAGTACATAGTTTTTCTTTAGCAGCCACCTGTATAACTCTCTCTATATATATATATATATATTTTTTTTTTAATTTGGTCATTTCCAAACATTATTCATTGGAAACAAAGATAATTTTCTTTTCTTCCTTCCCCACCCTCCCACCACCTCTCCCATAGCCCACGAGCGATTCCACTGGGTATCACATGTGTTCTTGATTCAAACCCATTTCCATGTTGTTGGTATTTGCATTAGAGTGTTCATTCAGAGTCTCTCCTCAGTCATATCCCCTCCACCCCTGTAATCAAGCAGTTGCTTTTCATCTGTGTTTTTACTCCCACAGTTTATCCTCTGCTTGTAGATAGTGTTTTTTAGATCCCTACAGATTGTTCAGGGACACTGCATTGCCACTAATGGAAAAGTCCATCACCTTCGATTGTACCACAATGTATCAGTCTCTGTGTACAATGTTTTCCTGGTTCTGCTCCTTTCACTCTGCATCACTTCCTGGAGGTTGTTCCAGTCTCCATGGAATTCCTCCGCTTTATTATTCCTTTTAGCACAGTAGTATTCCATCACCAACATATACCACAATTTGTTCAGCCATTCCCCAATGGAAGGGCATCCCCTCATTTTCCAATTTTTGGCCACCACAAAGAGTGCAGCTATGAATATTCTTGTACAAGTCTTTTTCCTTATTATCTCTTTGGGGTACAAGCCGAGCAGTGCTATGGCTGGATCAAAGGGCAGACAGTCTTTTATCACCCTTTGGGCATAGTTCCAAATTGCCCTCCAGAATGGTTGGATCAATTCACAACTCCACCAGCAATGAATTAATGTCACCACTTTGCCACATCCCCTCCAGCATTCATTACTTTCCATAGCTGTTATGTTAGCCAATCTGCTAGGTGAGAGGTAATACCTCAGAGTTGTTTTGATTTGCATCTCTCTGATTATAAGAGATGTAGAGCACTTTTTCATGTGCTTATTAATAGTTTTGATTTCTTTGGCTGAGAACTGCCTGTTCATGTCCCTTGCCCATTTATCAATTGGAGAATAGCTTGATTTTTTGTACAATTGATTTAGTTCTTTGTAAATTTGAGTAATTAAACCTTTGTCAGAGGTTTTTATGAAGATTATTTCCCAATTTGTTGTTACCCTTCTGATTTTAGTTACATTGGTTTTGTTTGTACAAAACCTTTTTAATTTGATGTAGTCAAAATAATTTATTTTACATTTTGTGACTCTTTCTTAGTCGTGCTTGGTTTTAAAATCTTTCCCTTCCCAGACCTGTGTTCACCTAATTTACTTATACTTTCCTTCTTTATGTTCAAGTCATTCACCCATTCTGAATTTATCTTGGTGTAGGGTGTGAGGTGTTGATTCAAACCTAATCTCTCCCACACTGTCTTCCAATTTTCCCAGCAGTTTTTATCAAATAATGGATTTTTGTCCCAAAAGCTGGGGTCTTTGGGTTTGTCATAAACTGTCTTGCTGAGATCATTTATGCCAAGTCTATTCCACTGATTCTCCTTTCTGTCTCTTAGCCAGTACCAAATTGTTTTGATAACCACTGCTTTATAGTATAGTTTGAGATCTGGGACTGCAAGTCCTCCTTTCTTTGCATTTTTTTCATGATTTCCCTGGATATCCTTGATCTTTTGTTCTTCCAAATGAACTTAGTTATGGTTTTTTCTAATTCAGTAAAGAAGTTTTTTGGTAGTTCATTGGGTATGGCACTAAATAAGTAAATTAATTTGGGTAGGATTGTCATTTTTATTATTAGCTCTTTTATTATTAGCTATTATTAGCTTGTCCCACCCATGAGCAATCAATGTTTTTCCAATTGTTTAGATCTAGTTTTAGCTGTGTGGAAAGTGTTTTGTAGTTGTGTTCATATAGTTCCTGTGTTTGTCTCGGCAGATAGATTCCTGAGTATTTTATATTGTCTAGGGTGATTTTAAATGGTATTTCGCTTTCTAAGTCTTGCTGCTGAAATGGGTTAGAGATATATAGAAATGCTAATGACTTATGCAGGTTTATTTTGTATCCTGCAACTTTGCTAAAGTTGTTGATTATTTCGGTAACTTTTTGGTTGATTCTATAGGATTCCTTAAGTAAACCATCATATCGTCTGCAAAGAGTGATAGCTTGGTCTCCTCATTGCCAATTTTAATACCTTCAATTTCTTTTTCTTCTCTAATTGCTACTGCTAGTGTTTCTAGTACAATGTTAAATAATAGAGGTGATAATGAGCATCCTTGTTTTACTCCTGATCTTATTGGAAAGGCTTCTAGTTTATCCCCATTGCAGATGATGTTTGCTGATGGGTTTAGATATATACTGTTTATTATTTTTAGTAAAGGCCCTTCTATTCCTATACTTTCTAGTGTTTTCAATAGGAATGGGTGTTGTATTTTATCAAAGGCTTTTTCTGCATCTATTGAGATAATCATGGGATTTTTGTCAGTTTGCTTGTTAATATGGTCAATTATGTGGATGGTTTTCCTAATATTGAACCATCCTTGCATTCCTGGTATGAATCCTGCCTGGTCATAGTGGATGACCCTTGTGATGACTTGCTGGAGCCTTTTTGCTAGTATCCTATTTAAGATTTTTGTGTCTATATTCATTAGGGAGATTGGTCTATAGTTTTCTTTCTCTGTTTTTTACCTGCCTGGCTTTGGGATCAGTACCATGTTTGTGTCGTAGAATGAATTTGGTAGAACTCCTTCTTGGCCTATTCTGTCAAATAGTTTGTTTAATATTGGGATTAGTTGTTCTTTGAATGTTTGATAGAATTCATTTGTGAATCCATCTGGACCTGGGGATTTTTTCTTAGGGAGTTCTTTGATGGCTTGTTCAATTTCTTTTTCTGAAATGGGGTTGTTAAGGTAATTTATTTCTTCCTCTTTTAATCTAGGCAATTTATATTTTTGTAAGTATTCATCCATATCACCTAGATTGCCATATTTGTTGCCATATAAAATTGGGCATAGTAGTTTTTAATGATTGCCTTAATTTCCTCTTCATTAGAGGTGAGGTCTCCTTTTTCATCTTGGATACTGTCAATTTGGTTTATTTCTTTCCTTTTTTTAATTAGACTGACTAGTATTTTGTCTATTTTATTTGTTTTTTCAAAGTACCAGCTTCTAGTCTTATTTATTAAATCAATAGTTCTTTGAATTTCAATTTTATTAATTTCTCCTTTGATTTTTAGGATCTCTAATTTAGTTTTCATCTGGGGATTTTTAATTAGTTTGCTTTCAAGTTTTTTGATTTGTATGTCTAATTCATTGACCTCTGCCCTCCCAAATTTTTTAATACATGAACTCAAGGACATAAATTTCCCCCTGAGTACTGCTTTGGCTGCATCCCATAGGTTTTGAAAGGATGTCTCATCATTGTCATTTTCTTCAATGAAGTTATTAATTGTTTCTATGATTTGTTCTTTAACTAACTGGTTTTGGAGAATCGTATTGTTTAATTTCCAAATAATTTTCAATTTACCTCTCCATGTTCCCTTTCTAATTATTATTTTCATTGCATTGTGATCTGAGAAAGTTGCATTTATTATTTCTGCTCTTTTGCACTTGTTTGCAATGTTTTTATGCCCTAATACAAGGTCAATTTTTGTGAATGTACCATGTACTGCAGAAAATAAGATATATTCCTTTTTGTCCCTATTTATTTTTCTCCACATCTACTAACTCTAATTTTTCTAAGATTTCATTCACTTCTCTTACCTCTTTCTTATTTATTTTTTGGTTTGATTTATCTAGTTCGGATAGAGGAAGGTTCAGATCTCCCACTAGTATAGTTTTTCTATCTATTTTGTCCTTGAGTTCCTCTAGTTTCTCCTTTAGAAATTTGGATGCTATGCCATTTGGTGCATACATGTTGAGTACAGATATTTCCTCATTGTCCATACTGCCTTTTATCAGGATGTAATTACCTTCCCTTTCTCTTTTAACTAGATTTATTTTTACTTTGGCTTTGTCGGATATCATAATTGCGACTCCTGCCTTCTTTTTGTCAGTTGATGCCCAATAGATTTGGCTCAACCCTCTTACTTTCACCCTATGTTTTTCTTGTAGACAGCATATGGTAGGGTTTTGGACTCTAATCCACTCTGCTGTTCGCTTGCATTTTATGGGTGAGTTCATTCCATTCACATTCAGAGTTATTATTACTAGCTGTGTATTTCCCAGCATTTTGATTTCTGCTCCTTTTCCTGCCTTTTCTTCTTTCACTATTTCCTTCTATACCAATGTTTGCATTTGAATAGTCCCCCTTGTTCCCACCCTTATTTTACTTCCCTTTCTACCCCCTCCCTATTAATCCCCCCACTTATTTTCCCTGTAGTCTTTCTAAAGTTAACCCCCCCACTCCCTCCCTCTCTTGTACTGCTTCCCTCCCCACCAGACCATTTGTTACCCTTCTACTCCCCTATAGGGTGCAAATCTATTCTCTGCCCCCAATGGATTGGATTGTTTTTCCCTCTTTGAGTCACTTTCAAAGCACGTAAAAGTTGAGTATTTCCTGTCTCTGACCTCTTTACCCTTCCAGTGTATTGATGTTCTCCCCCCTCCCACCATGAGCTTCTTTATGACATATAAATTTACCCCCATTTGTTTCTTTTCCCATTTCTTTTAATATTAACCTTATTTTAAAGCTCTAGTTATATATATATATATATATATATATATGCATACTCATGCGTATGTATTTTTGCATGCATAGATCTATATACCTATTTATGTCTTGTCCTTTCTTCCTATACAGTTTGTTGTTGTTCCCTCTATGTATACTTCTTTTTGCTGCCCAGGTAATAACAACAGTTTTTAAGAGTTACCAATGACCTCTTTTCTTATAGGGATACATATCATTTTAACTTATTGAGTCTCTTAAAAATTTTTTTTGTTTTTCTTTTTTCCCCTCTTTTTTAATTACCTTTTGATGATTCTCTTGAGTTCTGTGCTTGTACATCAAATTTTCTGTTCAGGTCTGGTCTTTTCTTTACGAATTCTTGAAATTCTTCTATTTTGTTGAATGACCATACTTTCCCCTGAAAGAATATAGTCAGTTTTGCTGGATAGTTGATTCTTGGTTGTAGACCTAGTTCCCTTGCTTTCCAGAATATTATATTCCTTGCCTTTCAGTCCTTCAGTGTGGATGCAGCCAGATCTTGAATTATCCTCACTGTGGTTCCATGGTATCTGAATGACTTCTTCTTGGCAGCTTGTAATATCTTTTCTTTGGTCTGATAGTTCTTGAATTTGGCTATAACATTCCTGGGTGTTGTCAGTTGGGGATTGAGTACAGGAGGTGATCTGTGAATTCTTTCAATGTCCATTTTCCCCTCTTGTTCTAGGATATTGGGGCTGTTTTCTTGAATAATTTCCTTTAGTATTATCTCAAGACTTTTTCTTTTGTCATGGTTTTCTGGTAGACCAATGATTCTTAAATTGTCTCTCCTTGAACGATTTTCTAAATCCTCTGTTTTGTGAGTAAGATGCTTCATATTTTCCTCAATTTTTTCATTCTTTTGGTTTTGTTTTATAGTGTCCTGCTGCCTTGTGAGGTCACATGATTCTAGTTGTATTCTGGTTCTTAAAGATTGGATTTCATCCTTAGTTTTTTGGTCGTCCTTTTCCTTTTGGTCAGATTTTCTTTGGAGGTCATCTTTCATCTTCTTCACCTCATCTTTCATCTGCTTTGCCTCATCTTTCATCTCCTTTGCCTCATTTTCCAGCTGGTTGATTTTTGCTTTCAAGACACTATTTTCTGTTTCCAGATGACTTATCTTAGTTTTTAAGTTCTTTTCTCAATTGTCTTCAGCCTCTCTTAATTGTGTTTTGAATTGCTTTTTGAGTTCTTCCAAAGCCTGTATCCAATTTGCTGGGATTTCTGATTTTTCCTTTGCTGATCCCTCCCCCTCTGTTTCATTCACTCTTTGCTCATTACCTGTGCAGAAGCTGTCTATTGTAATTTCTTTCTTCTTTTTCTGTTGTTTGCTCGAGTTTACCCCTTCTTTGCTCCCCGTATTTGGCTGTGCTCTTGCTCCTCTCATTTTGTTTTGGTTTTGGGGCTGTCAGTCTCCCCTCTTGGAGCTTTGTCAGATCTCTTGGTACAGTCTCTAGGGGAGGAATGTTAGCTTCCCTGTCCTCTGGGGGCTTTTGATTGGATTGAGTTCAACTGGGTCGGGCTGTATGTGGTATGAAGCTCTGAGGCTCTGAAGACTCCTGGAAGGCTGGGCCGCCCACGCTCTCTCCAATTCTCTCCAGCTGCTTTTCTGCTGTCCACAAGTGCCTTTGCCCACCTCCCTAAACTCTGAGGAATTCTGATGGGATTATATTTAACTGGATTGGTCTGGATGTGCCCCGAGGCAACGGTGAGACTGGAGCCTGATGGAGGGACCCAGCCACAGCCCATTTCTCCCTGGCTTCCTCTCCGCTGTCCAAGCTGGATGCTCCAAGCCCTGCGCCCCGCTGCTCACAAGGTAGACCCTCCAAACCAGCACCTTTGCCCACTCAGAGGTTCCCGTTGCTGCTGGGGGCTCAGCCCTCTGGGTTGTGGGGGAGGGGTTCTGGGACCTTCACTCTGCCTTCTCCTTAGCCCTGAGTATTCTCGGATTCCAGCTTTGGGGGGGGGAGGTGTACCTTTTGATTTGAGTCCAAAAGGAGGGTTTCCTGTTTCTGTCCTGTTGTTCAGCTTGAATTTCGGTGCCCTAGGAGCATTCAGTCTGTATCGGTAAGGAAGGGTCTTCCCCGAGGTCTAAACTTTTGCTGCTTGCTAAGCCGCCATCTTGACTCCCCCCTATATATTTATCTTATTAGAAGAAAGTTCTAAACAGTTTACCTGTTTTATCTTGTCATGCCTTATCCAAATTTTTTATGTTGTTTTGGGAGACATATCATTTCTGTCCTATCATTGATATCAGTTACTTTGGTTTATAAAGAACTCAGGTGTTGGTGTCTGGTGGTATTTTTTAACATGGTTGCCTTTTGCTTTTCTTCTCCCGAATTTTCTTCTACTTCTGTATTGCATTCCAAATCTATCATTTTCTCTCTCACAACCTGTATCTCTTTAGTGAGTAAGAATATCCATTGTGTGCTCTATTCTACCATGCTGGGTTTTGTTTTTACTTCTGCATTGAGGGCCCCAATTCCTCACTTAATTTCATTCCTAAAATCTTCTTGTAACTGCTGTTCTTTGAACTCTGAATACTCTGCAGAATATCTTTCTGAGGAGTGAATTTTTTTCTTTATTTTCCTTTGATTTAGGGCTGCTGCAGACAGAGGATGCATCAGTGTGCCCCACTGATGCAAATTCCCCATATAAAAGAGGCTAGAGTGTCTGCTAATGATGTTTAATAGAAGTGTTTTGGGGGAGACATGCATAGACATTCTGTAACTAGTACTGTTTTGCTAATCATATGGTTGGACAAGTATTCAATTGACTGGAGTTGCAGAACCAGAACTGAGGACAGCTTCTGGAAGGCTTTAGTCAGCCTTGGACATTATTATACTCTTTAGCTTCTCTACATGTTCTTGACATGTTCCTTTGCCGATGACACCCAGTGAGATATAGTGTTGTAAAGGGAAAAACCAACATCTAGATGATGAAAAATGGATCTTGGTCCTTAGTCTCTGCGTTTTTCTTTTTCTATTTTAGATAAAAGGACTGGGAACTCCACACTTGTGAGTTTTGAAAGGTCAAGTGAGTGAATATCTTGGTATCCCAAGTGTCTCTGCTTTGCAACAAACAAGCATTAATGTCCGTACAAGAAGTGACTGTTGGGACCCCACTCAGCAATATCTAAGACAAAGACACATCTGGTAGTTATGCCACATCTTGACATGAACTTGATGGACCTAATGCTGTTTAAATTGTGCTGAGAGTGAGTCCACTCTCATTTTTAAAAAAGCTGGTATTGGGAAGAGTATCTTCCTGGGGGAAAATGTTTCTCTTTTTGGTATTGCTGCATCTTTAAGGTAAATACCCTTTTGTAAAATCTGATTGATGTTAAGTGGTTAATTGGAACCAGTGTGCTAATCACTGGCACCTAAGTGGAGGGAAAACAGCCAGTAGAAGTTTGAGCCAACAATACCAGGAAAGTAATATTCTAACAGAAAGATTTAGTATTAGAGCTAGAAATAGAAACAAATAGTCTACCTACTAACTGAGAGATCTTTTGACTACACTATGTTCAGCTGGCAGGGGTACTTTATTTTAATGTTTATGTAGCCTTAAGGAGCTCTGAGAACAGTTTGTACATGATGGCACCGAGAAATATATCATACTAATTGCCCGTTGAATGAGCAGAACCTTTTTTATTAGTCAGGCCAAGTGCTTTGTAAACTTTAGGGTCATAGATTTTAGAGTTGGAATAAGTCCTAAAACTCACTTAGTCCAGTTCTTTCATTTAACATATGAGGAATCTAAGGCCCAGGAAGTGCAAAGTTAGAAATGACAGAGACAAGATTTGAACCCATATCCTTTGACTCCAAAGCTAATTAATGCTCTTTGCCACTCTCTCACACCTTAAAGTGTTATATAGATAAATTACTAGACAGACAGATAGATACACATGGCTTGTTGGCCTTCATTCTCAATAAGGACCAAAATGGCATCACCATTTTCTGGAATCAGTATCTTAGAATCAGTATTATGTATTGGTTCCAAGACAGAAGAGTGGTGATATCTTTTGACTTGTGCACAAATCAAATTTAAGTGAGGCCAAGTTTCCCAGCCTCACTCTCTCTTTCAGAGTCACCAAAGTCCAGTGGCAAGACAAAAGTCAAGACAGCTGAGGATTGCTCGGGATACGGTAAGATGACCTTGGCATCTTCTATGTCTAAAACCAAGTTTTAATTATACATGTATGCGTGTATGTATATATATATATAAACATATATACATACATATTATATGTGTATATATAAAAGTTTTGATTATTGTCTAACTCTCTGGTTTCACATATAATTACCAGGAAAATCACTATAACTGAGACTTAAAGCACAAAATAAAGACGTAAGTAAAATAGAAAGCATACTTACAGTGGAATGTTTCCAAAAGGGGATAATTTCCTCATATCTCGCTATTGTATTGTCTAAAAACCCAGTTTTTCCATTTAACCAGTCCATTGGCATGTTCCCCTCAAAGCCTAGGCTGAAAATTATAAAACAATTCTAATTCACAGTTGAAAGTAGGAAAACTTGTCAAGTCAGAATGGCAATGCTAGCAAGTCTACCCTATATCCCAATGCCCCAACTACTCCTGTTTCCCAATAACAATGTCGATGCATAATAAGAAAACATGAACCCACCTCCCCCCCCACCCCCCACCCCCCCAACATCTTTCAGAATACTGGATAGTTCTCAGATTCGCAGGTAGCAGCCAGTCTAGCTATTCTAGAAATGATTGCTGGGTCCTTTCCTCCCCAGAACTGGCTGCAACAGCAGGCATAGGTTAGAGCTTAGAAATACATGTGAATAAGAGAGCCAAGAAAAATTAGGAGAGGCTGAGGAAGTAGAGACTGAAAATGAGAAGTTGTAGGAACATATTAAGATTGCCAGGGCCTTAAGAAGAACCTATAGAGATACTGTCCTCCCATATAAGAACATACATATGGTTCTGACTCATCCCACTAGTTCCCTCTGAGTCTCTAGACCAGGGAAGGAAGAAATTGTTAGGAGGGGCTTGAGGCAAGAGTAGAATTAGCATTATTTTTTAAAACCCTTCCCTTCTGACTTAGAATCAGTATTGTGTATTGGTTCCAAGGCAGAAGAGTGGTAAGGGCTAGGCAATGGGGGTCAAATGACTTGCCCAGGGTCACACAGCTGGGAAGTATCTGCCTAGCTGCCCTCAATTGGCATTATTATTATAAAAATCACAGAGTCACATTTCAAAATCTATTTCATGTCTCTGGATCAAGTTTCTAGTTTGAATTTCGGCAGGCACTGGAATGTAGTTCCCATTTATAATAAGGTTTCTGTGGGACCAAACTGTTTGCCCACTCCCCTCACTCCATCATTTATTGTTTAGTATATAACCCATTGTATTTTCCCAGAACCCATTAACATTATTATGCAGGCATAGATCTGGACCTGGAGGAGGTCATGGGGGTCATTTGGTTTGACCTCCCCCCTCATTTTTACAGATGAGGCTCCAGTAGATCAAGTGATTTGCCCAGGGTCTAGGAGATGGTAAGTGGCAAAACCAAAATTTGAATGCAAGTCCTCCAACTCCAAACCCAGTATTCTCTTCATGGTGCCATATTGCTTTGCTACAGTAGGGGATGGTTTTATTGGAGAAAAGACAAATTGGAAAACGAAAAACACCAATAAATCTTTGAAAAAAAATTTCAAACATTGTTATGCAAGGTATGTGACAGTATAATAAATCCACTTAATTTTTTTCTTCCAGCCATTGCTATAGATTTTGTCCTCATTCCAATTTAATCTCATATTTCTGGGGAACTTTACCTCTCTCCTGTCTACTTTTGGCTGACTTCTAAATAGTTATGCATGCTTTATTTTCTTTTAGTTTATAGGTATGAAAAGATATAACAGACCTCCAGCGGCTATTATATAAAAATTTTCCTTAGTGGGTTTGGGCTCAAGAAGGAGCAAGGAGTCTGAGAAAATGGGTGATAAATAAAGAGACACAGACAAGTCCATTTTAGTATGGGATGGCGTGAATCCCTGATGACATTCTCCTTAGAAAAATAATTAAAGGAAAATGTGAGGAATAATAGAACACGTGGAAGCAAGAGTTCCTAGAGAGAAAAGAGGAAAAGAGTATCAAGTGTGAGAATGGAAAACCCAAGAGGAAAATCAGGGGACCGGATTCCCATATTTATTCCAGTGTGGATTGGGAGGTGCTCAATGATTAGGTAACAAAGCATAGTTGATTCACATTGGATACAATGATAATGATGACATCTTCTGGGCCTGTTGTAAATGAATTTGGCTCCGTGCCAAATGTTAATGGCTAGGTCAAGAGTCTGCTCACAAATATCAGAGTTTAACCATGTGTCTGATGACACAATACCCATACATCATTCACATTTCTTAGATGTGGATATGCTTGGAATGCTCCAAAAGAGGATTTTCACAAGGCAGAGTTCAGGATTCATTTAGAAACAAGGACAACATGTGATTAGACCTACTCTCTATTGTACTTTTTTTATATACTCTTATTTTATCCAGGTATAATGGATGTGTAACATGGGAGGGGGGACTCTAAACCCATTGGCTCTGGCTAGAGTATCCCCATAGAGCCCACTGGGCAGGCCACTTCCCATGCTACCAGTACTGACCTTTGAGTTAGGTCCCTTCTGGTGACACGTTTGCCCTGGTCCTTTCTGGTAAGCTCCATGTGCTAGCTCAGGGCTGAAAGAAATGTCACTGGGGGTACAATAGATGGAAAGCTACTAAAGTCAGGAAGACTTGAACTCACATATAGCCTCAAACATTTATTAGTTGCAGGGAAAGTCACTTTACCTCTATCTTTGTCAGCTTCCTCAATTATCAAATGGGATAATGGGATCAAATGAAATAAAAGCTATAAAGCACAAAGTAGGCACTTAGCCAATGCTTGTTTCCTTCCCTCTTCCCTTGGCATGATGCAGCAAAAGGAGGAGAGAAGGATGGATTATGACAAAAGGATTGACCACTGATCAGAAAAAGTCTTTAAACCTCAAAAGGATTGACTACACTCTCTAGCATTCTCTTCCTTTCTTTCTTCTAGCTACAGGTATTGTGGAACTCTTCTCACTGTGACATTCCATGAGGAGAGAGAGAAGGGCAGCTGCCTTTCTCATTGGGCATAAATGCTTGGACAATCTCTAGCAATAAATACCTCAGAAGCTCCTGGATCGCTCAGTTGGTGCTGCCTTCACTAAAGGAAGATTTCCTCTTTCTCTATTACAACATGTCTTAGAGAAGATGATGTTTGATAAGAGAAAGAGCCCAAATGGGTCCTAGATTACCAAACAACATTGGCCTTGAAGGAACAATTCAGGGAGGACATTGCCACCGTGAGGGAGAAATACCAATCCAGCAGTATCCCAAAATATAACATGTTTTGAGATTTTGTACTTTTGAATTTCATTTTTAACATTTTCGTTATATGGAAAAAATAAATAGCTGTCCCATATCTCTCTCCAATAAACATCAAGAACCTTTTTACCCCCCTTTTGAGGACAGCCTTGACATGAACCATATAAAAGCTTTGAGTGATTCTTTCCTGGGGGGCTTTGGAGTATAGGCATAAAACTCTGAAAGGGGGTAGGGGGCATCTGGGTAGCTCAGTAGATTCAGAGACAGGCCTAGAGACAGGAGGTCCTGGATTCAGATCAGCCCTCAGATACTTCCTAGCTGTGTGACCCTGGGCAAGTCACTTAACCCCCATTGCCTAGCCTTTACCACTCTTCTGGTTCTAAGAACTGGTTCTAAGACAGAAGGTAAGGGTTTTTAAAAAAACTCTGAAACTAGATGAGAAAAAAAAAGGAACCAGAACCCTCTCTTTAGGAACCAGGCTTTCCCAGCATCTATGTACATGGGACCATAGGTGGAGGTCCCTTTAGAGCAGAGTTTCTTTTTTTTAAATAAAAATTCTTATCTTCTGTCTTAGAATCAATACTAAGTATCTGTTTCAAGGCAAAAAAAAAAAAAACAGTAAGGGCTAGGCAGTTGGAGTTAAGTGACTTAGGCAGGGTTTCTTAATCTTTTGGTATCATGGATCCCTTTCGCAATCTAGCAAAGTTTATGAAACCCTTCTGCAAATAATGTCTTAAAACCCACAAAATAAAATATATAGCATTATAATTATATTGAGTAATAGATATCAAAATGTTTGGGTTTTTTTTTAATTTCACAGAGCCCTGGTTAAGGTCTTCTTTAGAGGCAGAGGTCAGGAACCTCAGCTCCATTATCCTAGCAATGAATGATTCTGCGTCATTACGGAGGCATTCAAGTATAATGCTTTCTGCACTGGCATCGGAAGAGATAGTTGTAGAAACTGAAAGTCCTGGATTCATAATCAAGACTCTAACCGCTTATAACCTGTATGACCTCAGGCAAAAAACTTTAGCCACCCTGGGTCTCAGTTTCACATCTATAAAATGAGGTGGTTGAACTTAGCCTTAAAATTCTAGATCTTCCAAGGTTGGGTATACAAAGGGGGAAGAAAAATGCTATCATGTTGGTCAAATCACTGCCACAGATTTCACCGGTGAACAGAAGGCTCTCACAGCATTCTGCAATGGCAGTAATAATCTCTAAACTGTCAGTATGGTACAGTATGATACGATGCCAACACCACCACCAGCTTGTACTGCCATCTAATTTTATAAGCAAGGACTTCTAAAATACGACCTGCTCTACCAATTGGGGGGGAAATAGCCTTTTACATTGGAATCAACCAAGCCTGTCTGAAAGTTATTCTCTGACTATAGCTATTTTAGCAGCAATTACTGGTCTGCCCTGCCATCTGTTTAGCTTTTCCTAAAATAAAAATGCTGCGCCAGTTTAAATACCATTATCACCACGGATGTACGTACCCTCCTTCTGTATGAAACTCAAAGAGCTTGAGTTTTTTGCATTTTTTTAATGCGAATGAATTATCTATGTCCAAGGAAATATTATAAACAAAGTAAGAGGGATGGCTTTTGAAAATCTCCCAAGGATTTTGCAATATGACCAAAGAGGATGATAAACACAAATAAAAATACACAGAAGCTCAAAATTATAAATAAACACACAAGGGAAAGGAAGAAAGGGTGTTTGGTGGAGAAAGGAAGCAATATAAAGGAGTAATGAGGAGATTGTGTTCCTTATACTATTTATAATTGGGAAAAATTCAAAAGGTTAATTCTTCTCTGGACTTTTACACTTTCTAATGTTTATCATCACAGATTTTAAGGAAGAATGACTTAGTAATACACTAATGTTTTAATATCCTATGGTCTTAGTGAATAAAGAGCCAGACCTAGAGTCATGAAGATTAAAATTAAATTCTCATCTTAGATATTTCCTAGATGTGTGACCCCGGGGGGGGGGGTGGAAGAGAGAGAGAGAGAGAGAGAGAGAGAGAGAGAGAGAGAGAGAGAGAGAGAGAGAGAGAGATTCTATGGTGTCTTTGGGCTACAAAATAGTACAGTAGATAGTGTACTGGCTCTGGAGCCAGGGGGACCTGAGTTTAAATCCTCAGCCACTCAGTAGCTGTGTGACCCTATCATTCAGTCCTGTTTGCCTCAGTTGCTCATCTGTAAAATGAGCTGAAAAAAAGAAATAGCAAACCACTCCATTATCTCTGCCAAGGGTCAGACATGACTACTTGATTAGACAACAAATGATCTCTCTGGAAAAGGACTGAGCATACAAAATAGCCTTTCCTTTTCAGCCAGCAACTCTGAGGATTTTTAGCAAGTGTTCAGTAGAGTGCAAAGTTGACTAAAAATAAAAACAAATAGGACTTTCAGAGAAGAAGAAAAGCGGGAGAAATAAATAGCATGGGATAATAAGGACATAGATTTTGGAGAGATTTTCTTGCTCAATACAAATATGCAAATCCATTTTTTTCAAACCCTTACCCTACACCCTACATCTTGGAGTCAATACCATGTATTGGCTCTAAGGCAGAAGTGTGGTAAGGGCTAGGCAATGGGGGTTAAGAGACTTGCCCAGGGTCACACAGCTGGTAAGTGTCTGAAGTCAGATTTGAACCTAGTACCTCTTATCTCTAGGCCTGACTCTCAATCCACTGAGCCACCCAACTGCCCCCTCAAATCCATTTTTTAAAAGTTCTCTAAATGGAAAAATGGAACTTTAATAACTAAAGGCTTAAGATAGTGAGACTGGAGACTTTTTTTTTAATTTTTACAGTAATAACAATTTCTCCCTTTCCTCAAGGACACAGACAAAGATCTTGCAAATAGGATGCAATTAGATTCCCTGTCCTGATTCTGCTCTGATTATCTAGAAAAAAAAGTCTCTCCTCCTAAAAAGGAATGTTTTGGCCTCTGACTCAGAACCAAAGAGAAAAGGAATAAGCTTCATTTGGGACCTTTTGTGCCTAACACAGAAAATAAAAGAGAGATGACAGAAAGAAAAGATATCCTCTATCTGTCTCACATTCTTCCCACTCTTTACAGTCTAGTCAGATCACTTTCCTTCTTGCTAGTAGCAAGCAGAGGTTCTTAACATGGGTTTCATTTATTTGTTTTTTATTATATTTTGATTACTGTATTTGGTTTCAGTTGGATGCAAACTAGCTTCTCAAATTGAAGTGTAAGAATGACTTTGTAAGCTGTCTTTATTTAAAGGAACAGATCAATTTTAATATGGAACTAATCTATGTAATATACAAAGTTAACCAACACAGCACACAGGCAAGTTATAAAAGGACTTTTGTAAGATTCACAGACTAAGGAAAATTTGGAGCCAACATGTGAAATATGAAAATGAAAGGTAAAAGTAATGTTCCAAATTAAGGATGAGCTGACCTTCAAGGAATGCATTTTGTGTATAGTCTAGAGATATATCTGTACTCAGTATCTTGGAAACCTGGACAATTTCTGAAGTTTCCATTTTTTCTTTAAAAAGGAATGAGAAGAAATAAGTACCAATTGAAAGTCTCTGAAAATAAAATGACAGAGGTGTGACAAGGGAATCACTTTAAAAGACTGATATATATTAATTAAGGTCGCCAAGGAATTCAGCTATGTAATTCCTAAATGAAAAACTCAAGTCAGCCGTCAGCCTTTTTTGGAGTTTAATTACAATAGGAGCAAGAAAGGAATTAGAGATAGAGAGAGAGAAAAAGGGAGAGAAGGGAATAGGGCTTAAATACCCCTTCTGTTTAGGCTGGGCCAAAAGGCCCAAGCCCTTAGATAGCTGGGGCAAAGAAAGGAGATCAGTCCCTATCACTCACGTGACCAAAATGGAGAAACAGTCTCAGAGGGCCCCACCTTCAGCTTCCTTCAGCGCAAGCTCCTCCGAGTCCACCGCAATCACCCCGACCAAACTCCTCCACCCCCCCGAGTCTTCAGACCCTCCTATCTTTAAGGAAACCATCCAAGTTCCTCCTCTCAGTTCTCCCATCTACCAATCACTGTTCATCAATTTCCCTGTGCCAATGGAGGCTCTAGCTTAACCCAGGACCGCCCAGAGGTTTCTGGCTTTTGCACATGTCTGTTGAAGGTCATAATTTCAAATGATTAAATCTTTGATCTAGGCTGCAGCCCTTACTCAATCCTGTTAGGACTGAATAGGGTGGAGATTTATTCCAAGTATCTCCATTGTATCAATTCTAAAATCAATCAAGACTCAAAGAAATTCCTGTTCTATGCTTAAGCATAGGTCAAAGTCCTTTCCATTGTTCAGCAAAAGGTTTCTGTCCTAAAGTAATCTGAAGAAGGGTAGAGAAGGAACCTCCCATGCCAATGGGGTTCCCATTCCAATAGACTATCAGTAAGAAATTTTCCAAGTATGAAATATCCCAATGGTGAAATTTCCAACATTTATAAGTCTAAGGAATTTTGAGGTTTACAATCCCCCCTGATGATCATTGGGAGACTAGTCTCCCCATTGATCATTTAACATAATCATTTTGTAGTTCTAAATTCACTTCTAACTAAAGATATACACAATATTCAATTTTCTAAGAGAAATTAGAATAGTGAGAGAGGAAATAGAAAAGAAAAGAAAGCAAAACCAGTGTTTGCTAGGCGCATTGACAGAAAGCCAAATTAGGGGCAGTCCCTTTTGGCATAAATGTGTACAGTTACAATAAATGTTCAATCAAAAGTTCAGTCCAATCAATCACATCCAAAGTTCATTCTTGATCTTCTTGATGAAGTGTAGGTTTTCGGCATCTTTCTGCAACAGTTCATTCTCTGGATATAAAAGTTTCAAGCTTCTTTCTTGAAGATCTTTTCTCGAACAAAATCAAAATCTTTGAATTTTTTTATAAAAGTAAAATCTTAAACAAAATTCTTGAATTTTTTCAAAAATACAATCTCAAACAAAAAAAAAATTCAAAAATTCTTAGATTTTAAATTAAAAAACAATCCCCCCTGAAGTAAGTATTAAAAAAAATATATCAAGTTTAGCTCAGAATGCAATGTTCAGTTATGGGGGTGTATGTGTCAATTATCAAAAGAACAGAAAAATAATCAAAAACATAAGAAAAATTAAAAATAGACCTTGTATAGGTCCAATTTAAAGTAATTTCTATCCCACAAGTATGTAGGACAGAATGCAGTAATATTTCACTTAGCCATTTGTAGCCAAGACTACAGGAAGTTGCCATAATATAAGAAGGAAAGAATTAGAATTCTATTTTGATGGGGAAATGCCATTCCCTTGTCTGATTTTTTCCTCAGAGATATAGGGAGCCAGCATGATAGTCAAGCTTTGTACTTGTTTGAGTACTTCGAAAAGAGTGTAGATACAAGGAAGTCCTATGACTTAAACATAAGTTAAGCGTCGCAACCTCGAGTCTCACTTTAATATTTCTTGTGTGCTCTATTGGCACTATTCAGGTTTAGTCTGTGCTCCTTGTTTTTATCCCTTTTCCTGGAATCAGACACAAACATTAATCACAGTCCTATAATATTTTGTCAATAAATGGCAGGTTCCCATAGTTTAAAGCTTTTAGGCATATATTGATATTATAGCAAGAGTATATATATTAACTTGTATTACTGCAGGGAAAAATAATATTAATATTAATTATGTGTACCTTCAGTACAAAAATGAGGAAAAAATCAAATATTCTGATCAAAAAATAAAAGAAAAGAAATAAGAAAAAATAAGAAAAAAATCAGTAATTCAATATATTCTTTAAAAAAAAGCATCCATTTGTCTATGGATTATTATCTCCAATTCTTATGATAAGATAGAGTCATAATTCATATGATAGGATAGAGTCAATCAGTCTCAGCAGAAGATGCTTTCTTCACATGTGAGCAGTGAATCCAAGAGTCTCTTTCTCCAATCTTTATAGATGTTGGAGTAGTTAATAATATTTGGAATGGTCCTTCCCATGAAGGTTCAGTTGCTCCAGTTCGCTTGAAATTCTTGATATAAACTTTATCTCCTGGGTTCAGGTCATGCAGAGAAAAGTCTAATGGTCCAGCTTGTACTGCAGCTCCGGATTCATGAAGTTCACGTAGTTT
Source organism: Monodelphis domestica (assembly GCF_027887165.1). Classification (NCBI taxonomy): domain Eukaryota; kingdom Metazoa; phylum Chordata; class Mammalia; order Didelphimorphia; family Didelphidae; genus Monodelphis; species Monodelphis domestica. Next base: position 477,441,744 of record NC_077228.1, read on the forward strand.
GTGCTGTAACTCCTGTATATAGGAAGCAATAGTAATATCTCCCCCTAATAGCGATGTATAAGCCGGGGAGAAAGGCTTAGCCTGTATAGGCGGATGTCCAAAAAGCATTTCAAATGGTGAAATATGTAAGTCTCCTCTAGGCCTGCTTCTAAGATAAAATAGGGCCAGAGGGAGAATTTCAGGCCATTTTAAATGGGTCTCAGTGCATAATTTACCAATCATAGTCTTAAGTTCTTCATTCATCTTTCCTACTATTTGGAGAGGAGAAAAAAAAACTGAAAAAGGTTAATTAATATCAACAAAATCAATACAATCTAAGAAGAATCATCATTATATTAGGAAGTTCCTTGGGCACCCTCCTGAAGGGCACCTCTCTGAGGTTCATTAGCACCTCGAGTATTTTTTGGACGAGCTCCATTTCTCATATATTGTTGTTGTTCATTATCATTATAATTTTCTTTAATTGGAACATTGTCATTATTCTCCAAATTCCTATTTCTATAATTCTGGTTTCTAAGGTTCTTATTTCTATATTCACTATAGTTATTTCCATAGTCATTATTATAATTTCTAGAATTCTGGTTTCTATAACCATTATCATAATTTCTATAGTTATTATTTCTAAAACTATTATTAAACTGTGTATTCCTTCCAAACATCTTAAGAAAGGTTCTACAGAGGGAAGTTTTAAGGGAGGGATGTTGTAATGTTCTGCAAAACTCTATTGCCCTGATAGATACCTTATCACTGAATCTACTTACAAAGAAAGTGACTGAATATCCCATGTAAAGGCATGAAAAATCCTCACAATATTATCATAAAGGACCTTGGAAAACAATAATAAGTCTAAATATTTGTTATAGCTTAAGGACATCAATATTTTATATCAACTTAATTCAATTCAATTAGGATTAATAGAACACCTACTATGTGCCTAGCTAGGACATGACTAAGTACAGTGAGGGACACAAAAATAGTTTACGAAATAATTCTGATCACAACTAAGCTTACAATTGTATTTTTAGTTACTTTTACAATATAAGGCATAGTATAACGACATGGGAAAATGTTTAATGCTGACAATTTTGGCTACGGATGATGAAAAAGGTCAATGTCAGTGTTGATGGAAAGTACCAGAGGAGAATGGGGAAGGTAAAATTTAAACTCACTCTTAAAGGAAAAATTATTTGTTTTTGGATGGAGATGGATGGAAAAGAGACGTGAGAGTTCTGCCCAGGGAATATCATATAATGTTCTAAAGCAGCAAAGATTCTAGCTTAAAAGTCTATCATTATAATATCAGTTATACTTTAGTGAATCTTCAGTATTGTCAGTGTGTTGATAATTAATAACAAATTCTACCCATCTACACTTGCTCAGACTGAATAATTCTTATCTATGTCCTTCCATAAATCTACCATAGGGCACCCAACCAGTATGCTGTGGGCCTTCTTTGAGTCCCCTTCATGTAATGTGTGCATTGTAAGATTAAAATTAATATCCAATAACTCCAAGTATTATATTTTATTAGATTTATTAATAATCACTTGAAGTCAAAGAAATAAAAAGAATAAAAGTAAAAACCTGAGTAAAGAAAAGTTTTCCCAGCCATGTTCATGCGAAAAGAAAGAGAAAGGGGTAGGGTCACACACAAATTTTATCTCCAAAACGTAAGGACATAATGTGTGAATGAAAGTGGGATGCTGGAGAAAGAGTTCTGGGGAACAGATTCTAATTATACAGTAAGTACCTAAGTAGAGCACACTAGTCCTCAAGGTAATGCCTATACAACCAGCCAAACTTATCCAACCCTGTATCTGTAATGATATCTTTAACATTCCTTTATGTTGGTAATTGTTCATTATAATGCATTACAGCCTATTTATTCTGCCACATATTTCTCCATTATCCTTTGGGTAACTCACAACTTTGGTTCTTTGGAGAACATGGCATACCATAATCCATAGCCACACAAGGCTTCTGGGAAAATATTGGTGTTAAAAAGACAAGTTTTTCATCCAAAGAGGCATCTGGGGAAATTAAAGGCATTACACAATCTGCCAGTTGAAATCCAACCCAATCCCAACCTTCTATTCAATCCTGGGACCAGTGTTCTTTGAGTATCAGTTTAAGGTATGGATTGATAGACAGAACGACAGATAGATAGATAGATAGATAGATAGATAGATAGATAGATAGATAGATAGATGCATGGATAGATGGACAGACAGACAGACAGACAGACAGACAGACAAAGGGTCAATTATGCCAGTATTTTCCTAATATTGAACCCATTCCTGCATTCCTGGTATAAAATCCACCTACCACAGTGTATGATCCTTGTGATGTAATGCTGCAATCTCCTTGCTAATATTTTATTTAAAATTTTTACATCAATATTCATTTTTGTGTCATAAAAGGAATTTGGTAGTTCTTTTCTCAGTTATTTTTCCAAATAGTTTATATAATATTGCAATTAATTGTTCTTTAAATGGTTGGTAGAATTCACTTGTGAATTCGTCACGTGTTGGGGCTTTTTTCTTGGGGAATTCATTGATAATTTGTTCAATTTCTTTTTCTGAGGTAGGGTTGAAATATTCTATTTCCTTTTCTGTTCATCTGGGCTTTACATATTTCCATTTTGGGCTGTTGTCCCCTTCTGAGCTTGCATTTTAGTCTTCTCTGTTGCTCAAATAGTTTTTCAGGGTCAGGCTTTTTTTTTGTCTTTTGATCATTGGGGGTTGTTGGGTTTATTTTTTTTTTCTCATGGCCTTTCCTATATTTTGGAGCTCAGCTTCACTCTTGGGGAAAGAGAGTACTGTCCCTCGGTATTCTCTGGTTGTCACATGCACTGCATTGATGTGGAATCCACTCCTCAGCTGCCAGTCCCACTTGCATGGGACCACTCCTCAAGCTCTTCAATATGTGCTAGTGTATTCTTCTACAAGCACTGGGCTGCTCGTCATACTGCCACTTCCATTGGCCTCCCCCTCCTACCTCAATGAGATACATCTTTCTTGCTATCCTTCTATATTTTCTTTGGCTAAAACCCAATTTCACTCCATCTTTTGTCCAAATTTTGTTTTGAAGTGTTTTTTGTAGGGAAGGGTGAGGATATTGTTTGAAGGTGGATTTGGATGAGCACAGAACTTTCCTTACTCCTCCATCTTGCTTGACATAAGCAGAAGTCTGAAATAAACATTTATTAAGTACCTACTATGTGCCAGACACCATGCTAAGTACTTTACAAATATTACCTCCATTGATCTTCAGAGCAGCCTTGGTGCTATTATTGTCCCCATTTTATAGTTGAAGTTAAGCAGGGGTTAAGTAACTTGCACAGGGTTCATTAGCTAGTAAGTGTCTGAGGCTAGAATCAAATTCAGGGCATCGACTCACCTAGTTGCCTCAAAATTACAGAAATGTGGTTGGTCGATATAACGAAAAAGTCATTTGGATTCGGAACTGACTGAGTGGCAAGGCTCAAAGGAGATTTATTAATAAATATTAATTTAGTTTAATTAATTAATTAATTAAGTTTCATTGTCAGCTTGGAAGGTCTATACTCAAGAGATTCCACTCAGCTTAACATGTTTAAAAGTGAAGTCATAAAAGATGTTCTTATCAAATATGAAGATGCCACACAGCTAAGCAGGATAGCTAATATGGCAAATGATAAATTTAGGATCCAAAAAAACCTTGACAAGCTAGAAATCTTGGTGAAATTTAGAAAGATAAAACTTAATGGAACAAACTTGAGCATCTCCTATGTGCCAGAAATTGTGTTATACATCTGGAATACAAAGACAGAAATACTTGATCTTATCCTCAAGAAACTTAATTTTTAATGAGGAAAAAAGCAAAACAACATATATTCAAATAAAACCAAAATAACTACAACTAAGTTTATCAGAGCATAGAGGAGTACTAATGAGAGAAATCAGGAAAGGCCTTGGGCAGAAGGTGGGACTTGAGCTGAGCCATAAAAGGAACTAAGAGGTAGAGGTGAGAAAGGAGAACATTCCAGACAAAAGGGACGCATGGCCTTTATAAAGACAACCAGAAAAAAGATAGAGGGTCATATACAACTTATAGCAAGTACACAAGTTGAATTAAAATCTAGAGTTTATGAGGGGAGTAATGTATAATCAGCCTGAAGAGATAGGTTAGAGAAAGCTTTTGAAGGACCTCAAATACTAAAATAGAAGGGTTTAAATTTTATCCTAGTGGCACTAGGGAGCCTCTGATGCTTCATGAGCAGAAAAATGAAATCAGAACTGTGCTTTAATAATACCAATTGGTTGGCGTAGTGTCAGTAGAGTTGTGAGGGCATTATGGAGGGCAATTTGGAACTATGGCCAAATAGTTATAAAACTGTGCATACCTTTTGATCCATCAATACCACTTCTAGGTCTGTATTGTAGATAGATTAAAAAAAGGGGGGGCTCCAGATAATGAACTGAAAAATAAGACACCTGAAAGACACAATTTTTATATACGTATCTTTTTTTTGCCACACAACAGATATCTTCTATGGTGCAGAAAGGGGAGGAAGGGGTGAAATAACCTGAGAATGAATTCTGTTAATAAATAAGTGAAAGTCGAGAGAATGGGGGAAAGGAACTATTTGTACAAAAATATTTATAGCAGCTCTTTTTGGTGGCAAAGAAAAACGAGGATGTCCATCATTTATTGAATAGATAAACAAATTGTGGCAATGATTGTACTGGATTGTTATTGTGATATGAGAAATAAGCAGGATGATTTCTGAAAATCTGGAAAAATTTACATGAACTGATGCAAAGTGAGGTAAGCAGCTAGATGAATATGGGATTTAGTTGGGACATTATGGCTCTAAGTATAAAATCTAACAGTTGGATTCAAGAAAACAACTTCATGATGAATTAGAATCAGAATAGAATCAGAAATCTTCACACAAATGAGGAAGATGCAGCAAGATAGTTTTTATTATACTATGACCTAAGTATGAGTCAACAACATGGTACAGAAAACAAAGAAGTTAATGTAATCTCAGTTCTATTTGACCCCAGAGGGCACAACTAGGCTTAATAGACATTACAAAGAGATAGCCTTCTTTTAAAGTCTTAATCACTCCTTACCATAAAGATGGATAAGTTCAGCTTAAATCATTTAACATTACAGAGGAGCATTTCTGTCTATTTATATTGTTAAATTAGGCTAAACAATTTCTTTAACCACCTTAAAATTATTCCATTTTGACCAATCCTCTTGAAAGCTAAAAATTCCTCTTTGAAAAGATTTTTTAAATAGAGTATAGTATGATGATAGAAAGTGAAAAGGCAAATTTTATCACATTAGTCCTGTCCCTCATTATTCTTGCCCATAGTTTATGCATTTTAACTAATTGATCATAGCCAATTTAACCAAATAAAAAGTTTTCTTCAGTGCATTAAGTAGCTTCCCAATGGAAGATTTATGGAAGAACATGGAATAGAATCACAGAATGAAAAGGCAAAATGATGTTACTAAGTATGCCAGTGAAACAATACCTAACACCAAGGAAGTCTTGAATACATCAAAGTATCAAAGATGGAGACTCAGTTTATATTCTCATAGCACATGGGATTTGATGCTCAAAATTAAGTCCGTTCTTAGCAAGGACACTGCTTTCCTGATTTTTTTTCTTTTGCTGAAAATAAAGGCATTGCATGATATTTTGAGTTTTCTTCCTGAATAGTCTGAATGCTTTTAAAAAAGAAACTTTTTTTAAAAAATCTCAGTCTGCCAGCCAAAAAGGTCATGTTAAGAAGTGTCCCAAAGTAACAGAGCTGAGAGTATAAAAATCCACCTGAAGACAAAGAACAGGAGCTTGAGTTTCCTGAGCAAGCCAAGGAAATGACAATTCCCAGAGTTTTCTGCAGGCACTTACAGGGTAAGTCAAGAGATCTGCTGGTGGTCAGGAGAAGCCTACATATGAAGACAGTTAATGCTTGCTTGGAGATTCTGGGCAAATTATATATTGTGGGTGGCAGAAATAGATTTATTCTGTGAGAATTATAGATTCCGTTTCACAGGTGCACTTTTAAAAGACTGATTTTTAAAACTTGATTTAAGTCAATAATCAAGTTATTTGGGTAGAAACAGAAAGTGAACTAGATAGCCAATTATGGCTGTACCTCATACCTGCTGATCAGTGAGGAAACCAAATGAAGGAAATTAGTCAGAATCTTTTTATGCCATCATATGCCACCATAAACATGGTACACGCGTATACAGGTAGAAATCCCAAAAAGGTAAAAGTTTTATGAATTAACACTGGAGGATGTGAATCCTTAAATTGTTCAGCACTCTTCCCCTCATCTCCAAGTGGGATCATACCTTAGATACTGGGCTCCCCTCCTGCTACAGAGCCTAGCATCCCCGGAGCCATAGCAACAAGCACTCAACTTTGATTCTGTCTAACTAAATAGAGAGGAGAGGAAGCAGCTGCCTTCTACCTTCTACCTAGGTTAGGGAAAGGCTCTGAGCCTGAGCTTCCAACTCCAGCCCTATAAAAAGCAGCAGGAGCTGAGTCATCCCAATCAGAGAAGAACAAGGGCCAGCATGAGTAGCCACAGGCTACTGAAGAAAAGCAGATTGAAATCCAATTGGATCCAGTCCTGTAACTCCAGAAGCAACTTCAGAAAGGAGCTGAGACTAATGAAATGGAGGGAGGCCAAGGCAGCTTTGCAGTTCAGGCACTGGGGCAAATCCACCCTCTAAGAGGAGAGAAGTCAAAAAGGGAATAGCAGGATAAACAAAAAAGATAGAAATACCAAAAATGTCAAGAGAAATAAAAGTGAATTTTAAAAAACAAGAATTCAAATAGGAAAATGAAGAGAGGATACTAAATTAGAAAGAAAAAGTAGTTGAGGATTAAATCCTGAGAATACAAAATTTTCTTATATTACATTAGGATCTCACTTCATGGGAACTCAACACATGTGAATTCGGGTATATAATACAACTGGCAATAGAAAAAATAAAGGCAGAAAATATGTAAAATAAAAATGTTTAATTAGGCACTAAATCTACACCATTCTCCCAAGCAGTAAAAAAAAATCTCACAGCTGTCTACCCAATCACATGCTCTCTCTGGTAAACATTAGTTTTAGTCATTACAGTGTTTTGCACCAAACATTAGCTCTTGCATTAGTCTTTGTCTGGTGTTCTTGCTTGTAACAAGTCACAACAGTGCTTCTCTTTGATTCGTTAACACTATGTAGTTATTAATAAAGGCTCCAAAACACAAGAGTACTGATGCTGGTAGTACTGATAAACCTAAGAAGTCATAAAATGCCTAGGTATTTTTGTATTAGAAATACTTATTTAATAATGGGGTTTGCTAATATGCATGATTTTTAGCATGAAATGGGTCTTGGAACATATTGGTCATATAAAACGAGGTCCTACTGTAATTAGTACAAGACAAAAGAAATGAAGCTCAAATAATCCCAAAGGAGCATGGAACAACAGCAATAGTACAGGAGAAATTAAAACCATATGGAAGTAAAAGAGGACAAAGGGCAGAAGAACGTAGAACCTTCAACACAGAAATAATTAACAGATTAGAAAAACTGGAATCCAGGCTGTTGAGTTTCTCCAAAGAAGCAAAAGAGAGAAAATCAACTTCAAATGCAAAAATACTTAAACATTCTGGAAGAAGTGGAGCAAGAAGCACTAACTTTAAAAGAACCTTGATCTCTATATGAACAAAAACTATTGACTTTGAAGACAGGGTGTAGAGATGCACATTAGGCTCACAAGTCTTCCAGAATAACATGAAAAATTTTAAAAACACGAACCAAATAATTTTTGATCGAAAAAAAACAAAGCACTCATTGAAAAATATCAATAGTTTGTGCATCAGGAACAACAACAAAAAAAAATACTCTTCGAATTCCAAGATACATAGAAAACCAATGACAAACAACTTCAAATATAAAAGAAAGAAAAAATAAATAGCATTAGGTTTCTACATCCCCTGGAAACTACAGGAGGGAATAGAACAGTGATGGCAAACCTTTTAGTACCTTTTTGACACCATGTGCCAAGCCCTGCCCCCACCACTGGATGCCATGTCCCTCCTTCCCCAGAGACTTGAGTGTACTCCCACCTCACCTCGATGCCTTACCCCAGACAGGGGTGGGAGGAAGGGAGGAAGTGGTCGAGAGACACTCTGCTGGGGAGGGGGGGGGGAAGAGGTGTAGTGGAGAGGAGGAAGAGAGTAGCTCTACCTGAGTCCCTCTGCCTTTCTAGCAACTAACTCTGGCAGACAACAATGCACGTGCCCACAGAGAGGTCTCTGGGTGCCACCTTCAGCATGGATGTCATAGGTTTACCATCACAGGAATAAAATAATTTTTTTCTAAAAAGTAAAGAAACTCAAGATGCAACCTCCACTAAATGAAATATTCTGCAAATCAGAACCTAATCAACAATAACATTGGCAGACATCCAATAAAAGTAAGGTGTATGATACATTATCACTAAGTTACCAAAGACAATGAGCCAATGTCATTTTTAAACATATATATTCCAAATGGCATAACATTTAAATGAATGAAAGAAAAATAACTGAACTACAAAAAAGACCCAGTCATACAACATTCATGGGTTTTAATATTCCTCCATAGATTTGGGCAAATCTAACAGAAAAAGGGAAAATTAAGAATTGAATAAATGTTGGGAAAGTTATTGTTAAAAGAGTTATTATGTTGCCTTCTGAATGGAACAACTGAGGAATGGTTTGGCATTTATATAAAGATAAAACACGTATTAGGCATAGAAAAATAACACTAAAGAAAGAAAAGAAGAAAGAGAAAAAACACTGTATGCATCCTTTGTAGATTAGTATTCAATAAAAATAGTAATGAATTAAGGCAGCACAAAAGACACAGAACTAAAATGGAAACAATAATCAAATCCTAAATAAAAAGTGAGTCAAGTAACAAATTATAGAATCACATTGTAATTATGTAAAAGACAATGCTCATGACAGGACAAAACAGCAAAATTTCTGAGACATCACTAAAATTGTTCTCAGAAGAAAAGTTTTATCCTTAAAAATATACATTAAGATAAAAAAAAGATATATTCATTTTAAAACATCATTAAATAAACAAGCCACAAATGAGAAGAGGGAATCTGGACAATCAGAAGAGAAAAGGATACGTGGAAATCAAAAGGGCTTTAGAAGTGACCAACAAAAGTCATTGATACTCCTTGGAGAAAACTAACAAAATTGGTAAACATTTAGCCAATCTGATTAAAAATGTAAAAAATCAAATCCTCAAATGAACAAGATAAAACAACAACAAAGCCTGAACTAATAAAAATAATTCTAATTTCCTATTATAAAAATGTATGTGCCTGAAAACATGAGAATAGAGAAGAAATAGAATACCTTCAAAAATATAAAATATGCAAAGATAACAGTAAACAAATAAGGGTGGGCAGCTAGGTAACTCAGTAGATAAAGAGCCAAGCCTAGAGACTGGAGGCCCTGAGTTTAAATATGACCTCAGCCCCTTCCTAGATGTGTGACCACTTAACTCCAAATGTCTAGCCCTTACCACTCTTCTGCCTGAACTGGTACTTAGTATCAATTCTAATGCAAAAAGTATGGGTTAAAAAAATAAGGAAAAAGGCAACAAATTAGAAGTTTAAATAATTTGGTTTCAGAAAAGGAAATGGAACTATATATAAAGACTGACAAACATAACATCTCCTGGGTCAAGTCAGATCTCTAGGAGAATTATATCAAACTTTTAAAAGAACAATTAATACCTATAATACATAAAATAGTCTCAAAAAAGTCATAAGGCACTCTACAAAAATCATTTTAAAAATATATATTCCTAATACTTAAACTAGGGAAGTATAAATCAAGGGAATATTAATAGCTAGCATTTATAGAGCACTTTAAGGTTTAAAAATTATTTCACAAATCTTATCTGTTTGATCCTTACAACAATCCTCTGAGGCAAAATTATCCATTTTGCAGATGAAGAAATGAGGCACAGCATGGTAAAGTCAGTTGCCTCTAGTTCCATAGTTCAGAAATGTCTGAAGAAGGATTTGAACTTGTCTTCCCAGTTCCAAGTTCCATGATAACAAAACTCAGTAATCTCATATTCAATGAATGCCAAAACAAAAATTACATAGGAAAGCATTCTCTATTTGAACTGATGAGAACATTGGAAAGCAGTTTGGAAAAAAATAACATATTCTACCATACTCCATAATAATTCAAAAAGAATATATGACCTAAATAATAATAATCATGTCCTAAAAAATTAGAAGCAAAACAGATCATATTCCTTTAATAAGTTTAGGTAAGTGATGAATTCTCAACCACACAAGAGATGAAAAAAATTACAAAAGGATAAAATAGATCATGTTTATTACATCTGAAAAACAATGACACAAGCAAAATTAATACCTCAAGGATAATAAAAAATTGGGGGAAATCTTTGTATGAAACCTCTTGGATGAGAGTTTGATATTCAAAATATATAAACAACTAGCAAAAATATTTAAGATACATGCAACTGTGGAAAATATTCTTTGTTTTAAAATATTTTTATAAAGAAAATATAGAGTAAATGACATCAGCAAGACAATCTATGATAAACCCAAAGATCCCATCTTTTGGGTCAAAAATCCACTATTTGACAAAAACTGCTGGAAAAACTGGAAAACAGTATGGGAGAAATTAGGTTTAGATCAAAATATCATACCCTATACCAAGATAAACTCAGAATGGGTGAATGACTTGAATATAAAGAAGGAAACGATAAGTAAATTAGGTGAACACAGAATAGTATATTTGTCAGATCTTTGGAAAAGGAAAGATTTTAAGACCAAGCAAGAGTTAGAAAAAATTACAAAATGTAAAGTAAATAATTTTGATTACATTAAATTAAAAAAGGTTTTGTACAAACAAAACCAATGCAACCAAAATTAGAAGAGAAGCAACAAAATGGGGGAAAAAACTTTATAACAAAAACCACTGGCAAAGGTCTAATTACTCAAATTTATAAGGAGCTAAATCAATTGTACAAAAAAATCAAGCCATTCCCCAATTGATAAGTGGGCAAGGGAAATGAATAGACAATTTTCAGATAAAGAAATCAAAATTATTAATAAGCATATGACAAAGTATTCTAATCTCTTCTAATCAGAGAAAATGCAAATCAAAACAACTCTGAGGTACCACCTCATACCTAGCAGATTGGCTAACATGACAACAAAGGAAAGTAATACATGTTGGAGGGGATGTGGCAAAATTGGGACATTAATACATTGCTGGTGGAGTTTTGAATTGATCCAACCATTCTAGAAGGCAATTTGGAATTATTTCCAAAGAGCACTAAAAGGCTGCCAGGCCTTTGATCCAGCCATAGCACTACTGGGTTTGTACCCCGAAAAGATAATAGGGGAAAAGACTTGTACCAAAATATTCATATCTACACTCTTTGTGGTGGCAAAGAATTGGAAAATGAGGGGATGCCCTCCAATTGGGGAATGGCTAAACAATTGTGGTATATGCTGGTGATGGAATACTATTGTGATGAAAGGAATAATGAACTGGAGGAGAACATTATAAATAGAGACTGATACACTGTGGTACAATCAAATGGTAATGGACTTTTCTACTAGCAGCAATGCAATAATCTAGAACAATTCTGAGGGACTTATGAGAAAGAACACTATCCACATTCAGAGGAAGAACTGTGGGAGTAGAAACACAGAAGAAAAACAACTGCTTGATCACATGGGTTGAGGGGGATATGATTGGGGATATAGACTCTAAAAGATCACCCTAGTGCAAATATCAATAATATGAAAATAGGTCTTGATCAATGACACATGTAAAACCCAGTGGAATTGCATGTAGGCTACAGGAGGGGGTTGGAGGAAGGAGAGGGAAAGAACATCAATCATGTAATCATGTTAAAATATTCTAAATCAATTAATTAAATAAAAATTTTCAAAGAAAATATACTTGTTTAAGAAGAATTGTAAACAATTAACAATCATGAAAGAATATCCTAAATTACTAAGAATGTGAGAAATACAAATCAAAACATCACCAAGATTGTTGCAAATTGGCAAAAAAAAATTTAAAGGTGGCGATTCTTAATATTTGAAGGACTATGGGAAGATTGGCACACTAGTGTATTATTGGTGAAGCTATAAATTGATTAAAAAACATTTTGGAAAACAATTTAGTATTATGAAAATAAAGCTAATAAAACATTCATACACTTTGGCCAAGAGATTACACTTAATAAGCTTATACTTCATAAAGGTCATTGGTAAGAAAGTGACCATATACACCAATATATTTGTAGCAGACTTTTGCAGTAACAAATTAGAAACAAAGCTTCTAATAGATTCGTGAATAGCTAAATAAATTGTGGTACATGAATGTAATTGAATATAATTGGTATGTAAGAAATAACAAATATGGTAAAAACAGAGAAGCATGGAGAAATCCATATGATATAGTATAGAGTGAAGCAGAGCCAAGAAAGCAATATATATGATAACTACAATATGGTAAATAGAAAGAACAACCACAAAGCAATCAAAAGTAAATTTTGCAAAATTTCAAAAATAAGCATAGTTCCAAAGAAGAGAAATAAGAACACACCCCACCACATTACTTTGCAAAAGTGGGAGATTTACTTGTATGGTAAATTGTACACTGAAGCAGCTAGGTGATGCAGTAGGTAGAGTGCTGGTCTTGGATTCAGGAAGATCCGAGTTCAGATTCAGTCTCAGATACTTCCCAGATGTGGATAAAACACTTTAACCTCTGTTTGCCTCAGTTCCTTCATCTGTAAAATGGGGATAAGACTAGTAAATATCTCTATTGGTTGTGGGGGAAAAGGAAATACTATGTATAAAGCATTGTGCATGCAAGTCTTAAATACATATATAAAAACTTATTATCTTTGGACTTTTTTCAGTATACTGATTATTTTGACATTTTTTCCTCTTTTTTTCCTTTAAAAATACTATTTTTCATATGGGATGGCCTTCTGAGTAGAGGAAATAGAGGGATAAAGGGGAAAATTTTGGTGATATAAAAAACAAAATCAATAAAAATTTATAATAATAAACATGTTTCATGAGAGCCATGTTTTCTTCCCCAGGAGCTTTCTCCCAACTGGTACTTATAAAAGTATACCTATGCCCTCTCTTCCTATGCTCTTCTTATCCATGACTTCCTCTAAAAGCTCAAAATGTACCCAACACACTAGAAGTGTTTCTAGGTCTTTAAATATGTCATGGACACTCCTGCTTTATTCAGGTTACAAATCTGTTATCTCTTACCCTCACTAAGTAACCAACCCACCTCCTTTTTCAGACACATGTCTTTGATGATGTTTTTGATGCCACTTTTGCTCAGAATTCATCATTGATCAAATCTCACAGCATGCTCAGACAGTATGCATTTTTCCAATGCCTTTTGAGTCACCTACAAATTTGTTTGTTGTGAGGAATGTGGTGTTCCATGATTCACAGCAATGCAGCAACCCTGAATATTAAAAAAAGATGGGTTCGTGACAGCAAGCAGCTCAGAATCACTGAAAGTCCTGGGCTTTCTCCCAGCCCATCTTCTTCCTTTTAAGTTCTTGGCTTTCTTTACTAGCCATCTCTGCCTCAGTTTCTTCATCTATAAAATTGGGATCATAGTAACAACTATGAGATAATATGCAGGACCTCATTTTACATGGTCAATACATTTCAAGACCCTTTACATAAGCTGAAAATTATGCATAATAGCAAACCCCATTATTTAATAAGTTGTTTTATATGAACATGCCCAGGCCCATTATGACTTTTTCCAAGCTTATCAAAGCTGCCAACACCACTACTCTTGTACTTTGGAGCCATTATTAATAACTAAATAGTGTCAATGAAACAAAGAAAAGCACTGCTCTGACTTGGAAATGAATCCTTATAAGAGAACTCACAAAGACTGATGCAAAAGCTAATGTCTGGTGTTTCTTAGAGTAAGAATGACTGTGATTGAGCTAACTGCTGTAAGCCTTTATACTGCTTGGGAAAATGGCATAGATTTAACACATAATTACTTTTTTAGTTTATGTATTTTTCTTCCTTTATTTTTTTATTGCCAATTGAGCATATCCCTGAATTCACATATGTTGTGTTTGGGTAAAATGAGGTCCTATTGTATCTGTAAAGTGCTTTGCAAACTCTAAAGTGCTATGTATAAATTTTTACTATATAAATTTATTGATAAAAATTACAAATAAGAGATATCTGAAAAAAAAAGACTTAAAGCTTTCACTGTGTTATACCTAGGAAAATATTTTGTTTAAATATTTTCATAATCAAAAAATAATATACTTTACGAACATATATCCTCTACATCCCTCCATCAGTGATGTGACTATGAAGATTCAGTCAGCTACAGCAAATCACCTACAAAAAATTGCCTGTGCCCTTCTCACATTTTCTTATCAGCTACTCTTGAGGCATTAAGATTCAACTTCTCATAAAGATATCAAGCTGAGAAAGTAGGCGCATAGTAGTACATTGCTGGCCTCTTCTCAGTTATGCATCTATGATTTTTCCAGTCTTTTAGAATCTTCCACCTTTGAGACATCTTGAAAATCAATCTCTGAATGTCTTTAGAATTGCATCACATCTGGCAACATTTCTTCTAGGTTTTCTTGGATCTTCTTGGATGTCATTTAGTGATTTTTCATCATTTAATGCATTGGATTTTGAGGTAGTAGAGTCCATATGGTAAAATATTAACAAAAATTGCAAACACACAATTTAATTGCCAGAAGGAGGCTAATCTGAAATCCAGATATATCAGTTACATAGAAATCACTTTCATTCCTCACAAACTAAATTAAATATCTTTGAGGCATGGTGACAAATGAAGGTATAAATATTTTCATATTTCTGCAGACAAAAATTCGAACAGATAACTGAATTTTCTATTCCCATACATCTTTTAGTAAACAACCAAAACCTGAATTTTATGCAGCGTTATTTAGAAATTTTATTCCAAAGTACAGAGAAAGAATGGAAAATTGAAACTAGGTACCCTAAAAGTCCTCTGTTGAAAGTATTTATCAGGGACAACATCATGCAAACAAAAATGACATTTTAAAAAATGTTTCTTTGATTCAGAAAATTCAGGAAGTAGTTTAAATCAGTAAATATGATAACTGGACTTTGATATGTGTTCTAATACTTTACAAAAAACTTTCTCGGGGGTTATCAAGCTTATTGGCATGAGTTTTAGGACATGAATTATAAACCGATGAGACTTCTTCACCCAGTCAATTAATCCTATTCAAAAAATTCAGAGGCATCTCTCTAGAAAATTGGTCATGTAAACTGAAACTATGATTTTATCTGTCTGGAGGATTGTCCCTGGAAATCTCCACTAATGCAGACCAGTAAATCTACTGTAGGCAATTAGGTGGTGCCATAATCCATTGAGTACTGAGCCCGGAGTCAGGAAAGACTCATCTTCTGGAGTTCCAATATGGCTTCACATACTTATTAGCTGTGTGTCCCTGGGCAAATCAATTCACTCTGGTTGCCTCTGTTTTCTCATCTGTAAAATGAATTGGAGAAGGAAATCACAAAGCACTTCAGGAACTCAGTGAAGAAAGCCACCCCAAATGGGGGTCCACCAGTACATTTATCTTGGGCAGACACTGAAATGAATTCAGAATTAAGGGCTGAATTGCATTCAGAAAATTACACAAGAGTTTTAATGCCTCTAGAAACAAAAGGCTATCTTTAGAATAATAATATTCTTCTGATGGTGATGTTTCGCTATGAGTCATAGAATGCCAAAGTCTCTGCAGAACAAAAGTTTCAAATGGCCACAGAGTTGAACATATCAAGTGCAAATAGGCTGTGGCTCCCCAGCATTGGAGATTTATGGAGAAGCATAACAGAAATACAGAATTAGCAAAGGAAGCAGGTCAGTCAGGTAGTAAGTGAGAAGTATAACAATGGACAACCCACAATGGTAACCATGAAAAACCAAGACATCTAAAGGAAAGTCCCTACCCAGTGGAAGGAACTCCTATGGAGAAATTCTAGTGACTAGAGTCACATAGGGAAGGAAGCATAGATAGGAACACCCAAATGTGGCGATGCATTGAAAAAACAAGGCTTTTAAAGACATTTTAAAAGTATGAAGTATTTCAACAGCCTTTTAAGAATTAAGAGATATGGGCAGCTAGATAGTTTGGTAGGTAGAGAACCAAGCTTGTAGTCAGGAGGACCTGGGTTCAAATCTGATCTCATATACTTCCTAGGTGGGTGACCCTGGGAAAGTTAACCCCAACTCCCAGCCCTTACCACTGTGCTACCTTGGAGCCCATATTTAGTGTCAATTCCAAAACAGAGAATACATTTAATATAAACTGGTATGGCAGGCCAAAACCGTTATAATTTACTCACCCCTATAAATTTCATCCTAAAATATGTTTCACTTCAAATATGCAAGATTCATGTTAGGATTCTGGGGATTACAATAGGGAAGGCAAATAGAATTCTAAGCATATTGAGGATTTAATTTATAAACAACATCAAAACTATGATTTAATTTTAAAATTCCAGCGTATGCAGAATTAAAGCAAGATGTTCTTCCTTCCTCTTGGATAAAGACACCACATCTCTTCACATGAACCTGTTGCAGTTTTAAAGAAAAAATCAATCCAAAACTGTCATGTTTTTAAGCCATTCTGCTCAGTGCCAATAGTTCATATATTTCATTTCTAAACTCCCAAGATTTGTTTTGTTTTTTCAAAAACCACACAACTGATTAAAACTGCTGGAAACACCTTCAAAAAATTTGGGGTGACACCCCTGAAGAAGCCTGCTGGCCCATCTTTGGTAATTATTTCATTAATGAAATCTGATACGCGCTGCTGTGGAATTCCTTTTATAAATGCTAAAAAACAATGAAAAGAAAAAATAGACTATATTAATACTAATTTTCAAGTTCGTTTTTAATATTATTTTAACATACTACATTAATATAATATAGAAACTATACTATAAAATACTATGGTTTAGCTTTATTGTTGCTTTTCAGCCATGTACAACTCTATAATCCCATTTGTGGCTTTCTAGGCAAAAATGCTGGAATGGCTTACCATTTGCTTCTCTAACTCATTTTACAGATGAGGAAACTGAGGTAAGCAGGGTCAAGTGACCTGCTCAGGGTCACATAGCTAGTAAGAGTCTGAGGCCAAATCTGACTCAGATCTTCCTGACTCCGGGTCTGGTGTTCTATCTATTTAGTAAAATACCAAAATTTTAAAAGCTTGAAATGCAAACATCAGCTGAAAATGAGCAACTCCCCTCAAGAGCATTATGAAAAGCAATAATTTTAGCTAATATTAGATGGGTATTTTAATGACACTCAGATTCCTGGTTTCTGTGTTATTTTGCTTTTTTTTTTCTTTGTTATGCCAGGGAGGTAGACTTGGACCTTAGTACCTCTACAGAAAAGTTCTTAAGACATTTTTGAATAAACCCATTCATTGTAGTAAATGTCAGGGACATTTTCTAATTCTCTTTAAAACCTATTCCATTCACAAGATCTTCACAATGGCAAATTCCATTAGGCACTCCTGATATTTTCTTATAATAGATGTTTGTTATGGCATTCCAAGAGTCAAGGCAGGTAGATGGCCAGCCCCAAAGATTGAAGTCTCACTTCTGACACACACTGAGGGAAATCACAGATAAAAACCATTAATTTTTTTCTAGTTATATACAATGGTATTGTATATAATGGGAATTACATGTAAAATTCTGACCTAGCCAACCTAATCCTATCACCACCCTCAATAAAGTTAAATAGAGGGATTTACAGCAGTGCCCCTGCAACACATTTGAAACTAGCACTTCCTCTGCTAAAATTATGAAGGAAATAAAGTCATTACTATCATTTAAAGTTCCTATACTGGATATCAACAACAAGCAAGCAATAAGCAGATATTCTAGATGATGGGAAAAACTAGCTAGTCCGTAAAGCCCAGACCTCAGGATCACACTATATCCAAGAGTATTTGTCAGAGACTCTGGCAGCAGTTGTGATGGTAAAGTATTGCTTCTTTTCTCTTGACTATGGAAAATTCCCATTATAATTCATTTTTTCTCCTCATTTTCCTACTCCTCAGAATCTAGCCTACTACACAGGATTAAGTTTTGTCAGAAATAGGGATATAAAGGATTTTTCTCAAACAAGATGGAGTAATTAGCATCAACAGTACTTAGTCTACATCATCTGCTCTAACAAGTACAACAAGCTAGTTAGCAGAGCCAAAATGTCCCTAAAGTCTGGATGGAGTCCCAAATGCTTTTCCTACACTGTGAAGTAGGCTGCCTTTATCAGACACACCAGAGAGCTAACCCAGCTTCCTTACAGCAGTCATTGGTCCTTCATATCTCACCCTAACAAATATCAGTTCATTCTAACAAGAGCTTTAGGGGTAGAATTCTCCCCAGATATTTTGTTTGTTTTTTTCATTTTAAAACCCTTACCTTCCATCTTAGAATCAATACTAAGAACTGGCTCCAAGGAAGAATAGTAATTAAGGGCTAGTAAACTAGGGTTAAATGACATCCTGGGTCATACAGCTAGGAAATATCAAAGATCAAATTTGAACCCAGGACCTCCTATCCAAAGGCTGCCCAGCTATTCTTTTTTAAACTTCAAATCAGCTCCCTCATTACCTTCCCATTCTCCTCTATCCACAAGTTGCTAGCTTCCTTATATCTTCCTCTAGATTGCCTATTTTTTTTATTTCTTTATGGATCACCCTAGAACCTTATGGTACAATCAAGTACTTAGTAAATGCTTTTTCATTCATTCATCCATTGCCAACTTCTTTTAGTTCAGCTGCCATTGTATGAGTTCCTTAGATTCTGATTTCAATTCTTACACCACACTAAGAAAACAATCCAGCAAACTAGCACCTCCTTATACATACAACTCCTGGCGCTCCTCTGCCTATAACCATATGGGCAACTAGGTTGCACAGTAGACAGAGCCCTGGGTCTGGCATCAAGAAGACTTGAGTTTAATTCCTATCTCAGACACAGCCTTGTCACCCTGAGCAAATCATGTAACCTCTGCCTCAGTTTCCTCAACTGTAAAAATGAGGTTGATAATAGTTTCTACCTCCTAGGATTGTTGTGAGGATAACATAAAATAATTCTTCTAAAGCATTTAGCACAGTGTCTGGCACATGATATAAAAACAGCTAACAGGGCACATATACTACATTATTCCCTTCCTCCCTACCCAAAACACCCCAAACAGTTAGATCCATAACTTAACTTCTAGTTTTCATCCTTGAATTCTGAATTTATTGCTTTTTTGTGCCCCCAATATGGTCATAAGAAAAATATATTTAATTGGTAACCCAAAAACTGGACTTTAAATCCTGGCACTGCTACTTAACTATTCGTGTGATCTTGGACAAAAACTCACCTTGGTGGGGCAGCTGGATGGTTCAGTGGATTGAGAGCCAAGCCTAGAGACGAGAGGTCTTAGGTTCAAATTTGGCCTCAGACACCTACTAGCTGTGTCACCCTGGGGAAGTCACTTGACCCCCATTGCCTAGCCCTTACCACTCTTCTGCCTTGGAACCAATACACAGTATTGATTCTAAGGTGAAAGGTTAGGGTTTAAAAAATAAACTCACCTTGGGCTTGCATTTGAGTTCTCACTAAGTTCATAGGGTAGCTGACTAATTGACCACAAAAGTTAGATAAGGCACTACATCCCATCAGCAACAATAACCCAGGATTTACAGAGTCTTCGGCATAATTATCAAGCCAATGATTCTTCAAAATCTGTTAAAGAACAAAGAAGCAACTACATGCAAATTTAACCAGAATAGCAATGAAAAACCAACTACTAAAACTTTTTCTCTCTTATGAAATCCTTGTCATCTGCAGTGATGACTCAGAGAAAGAGACAGACAGACAGACAGATAGACAGGCAGAGATGGAAGTAGGTAGATTTTTCCTCATGTTGCAGCTAGCGTGGGATGTAGTAATTCAATGAGAAAGTGTGAGAAACTCTAAGTGTACTCACAGTGCAATATTATGATTTTTCACTAGCTCCCTCCTGCTTTTAAAGTAAAATTTAAGGTGAATAAAGCCAATGATCAATTTCCTTACTCTCTATGTACCATTCTAGCAATTATAGTTGGCCATGTTTTAGAGTAAAGCTAGTTTGAAGCACTGGAACATTTTCAAAAGCATTTCTGGTAAACACTTTCTGCAGGACAAGCCAGTCTAGGAAGCTGATTTTGTCATTCCAGGGTAGATAATCTCTTCTATCTAAAATGCTCTGTGACTTGTAGTCATCCTGGGTTATAGACAGAATTTACAATTATAATGTCTAAAACATGCTTTGACCATTAAAAGTTATTTTAGATTTTCTGTTTTTCATGAAGCATTTTAAACTTGATAATTGTGTCCTGAGGTCATTATTGAAAATAGCATAACTTTATAAAATTGAGAGAATAAATCATTAAATTCAAATGTGTCTTTAATCAGTGTGAGTTGTTTTAAATATAGTCATCAGAGTGGGTCAACTCTATCTGGAGCGGAAGTAGTTATTCTTTCACACTACAGTCCAAAGCAGTCCAAAGAAGGCAAAAAGAAAAAAATGCATTCAGAAACTTTAGGCTAGGAACTGGGCTTGTCATTTTGTTGGGATAAGGAATTTCCAATGAGAATATAATGCAGGTCAGCACCTTCTCTGCAGTTTAGTCCTAGAGTTGTCCAGAGCACCGAAAGATTCAATGATTTGCCTGAGGTCCCAGCTAATATGTCTCAGAAGTGGAACTCAAATCCAGGTGTTCCTCATTTCAAAGGTAAATCCTTATCCATTCAACCACACTGACTCTCTTAAAAGTTAACATTTTAAAATCTTATAAAACTAATGCCATAAGAAATGAGAAACAGGATGAATTCAGAAAAACCTGTAAAGATTTCTATGAACTGATGCAAAGTGAAGTAAGCAGAACCAGGAGAGCAATATATACAGTAACAGAAATAATGTAAAATGATCAACTATGAAGTATTAAACTATTATTCAAAAAACAAAGATAACTCCAAAGAATTCATGACAAAAAAATGCTATCCACAAAAAAAGGAATTGCAGACCAAAGCATGCCATCTTTCACTTTATTTCTTAAATGAGTTTTTTATTGTATATATGATATATGTCTTCTCTCAGGGCATGGAGAACATGTTAATATATATTGCATGAAAGTGCTGATATAACCTATAACAGTCCATTTACTGCCTCAGGGATAGGGAAAAAGGGAGGGACAGAGAGAATATTAAATGCCAAATGTCAAAAAAAAATTATAATTGAAATTGAAATTGAATTTGTAATTGAAAAAAAAGTATGAGACTATGAACACATTGCATTTAGACCAAAAAAAAAACAAACAAACAATAGCAGAGAGAGGTTTAAAGAATAGAAATCTAGCTTTAGAATCAAGTCCCCCACCCAACCCCTTAACCTTGGATAAGTCGCCTCAGTCATAAGTTCCCCCAGGCAATTTTCTTAAAACTAGAAAATACAAAACCCAAACTAATCTGTATAGTTGGAGAGTATCTCCTTCCAGGAAGTTCTCTCTACAAATGAAACCATAGCTTTGGACAAACAAGCACAATAATATACTGTTCTTCACAAAGAACATGGCAGAACCCACCAGAGAGCCTGTGCTTTGGATTGGTTTTCTAATATCTCCAATGGATTTGTACTACTCTAATTACCCAACTCTTACCTGATTATTTTGACCATTAATATGTACTTTTGGAATGACCTATATTATTCAGGAAATAAGCTATAGCCATCAAACAACTTAAAATCAAATAGCCTAGGAGACTCAGTGGATTGAGAGCCAGTCTCAGAGAAGGGAGGTCCTGGGTTCAAATATGACCCCAGATATTTCATAGCTGTGTGAGCCTGGGCAAGTCACTTTTAGCCCCTGCTATCTGGCCTTTACCACTCTTCTGCCTCAAAACCAATACTTACTATTTATTCTAAGATGGAAGGTAAGAGTTTGGGTTTTTTTTTTTAATCAAATAGATAATGCAGGAATTAAAATCAGAGATCTTGGCCATGATGTTTGGTCAACCTTATCTTTTATAACCAGCTATAACAGCCAATATCCCACTACCTTCTTTTCTTCCTCATCTTTAAACTTGAGCACTTATATCTAAATTTGGGATCAATCATCATTAAACTCAAAAATAGGTCCCCAGGATAACCAGAAAATTAGTTGAGGAAAAAGAGACTCCTAACACATCAAAGAGATAGAAAAATAGATATTGTTTTGTCTAAAGTGGTTTGTTCTCAAAAGCCAAAGTGGCCTAGTAATTTAAAGTTTAAATATAAGTGATGATTAGATTTCCTCTTAACTCAACTGCTATCACTAATTTTGAGAGTAAACTCACCTCATAGACTGCTAAATCTATGCCAGCATAAGGAATGATACTCAGAGAATTAATGAAGTAGCCTTTGTAAAAGGTTCCAAGGGGTTCATGCTTAAGGATCTTCATGGCACAATGAAATATCCCTCTATATTCTCCAGTTCTACCTAGAGACATCCTGATCTTCAGAACCTGAATGCAAAAGAATGTAGTCAAATTTCATTGATCAAATTTATTTTTTTAAGTACTCTAATGAATTATGTCACTGAAGTCAATCAGTCAATAAACATTTATTAAGCATCTACTATGTGCCAGGCACTTTACTAAACACTGGAGATACAAAAAGAGGCAAAAGACCATCTCTGCCATCAAGCAGCTTACAATCTAATAGATCATTTCATCAATATCATTTACCCAGAATTCCAGAAAGAAAGAAAGAAATATTAAAGTGAATCATTTTTTCAGCTGCATATATTTTCAACTGTCTACAAGGCTTTTGAAACTGAGTTCAGAGAAATCTTGTGATGGTTACATGGATTACTGGAGAATGACTCCACCAGACTGTCACATGTGAATTGAGCCTTAAAGGAAGCCAGGGTTTTTTAAGAGCCAGAGCATCATAGACATGGGAAATAGCCAGTACAAAGACCCAGACCCACAAGATGGAACATCATGAATGAGAAGCAGGAAATAAGTCAATATGCCTGAATCTCAACATATATAATAGGAAAGATGACTAGAAAGATAGGAAGGGGCCAGTTATGAAGTTCTTCAAAAGCCAAACAAAAGAGTTTATTTACTATTCTAGAAGTAATAGGAAGACACTAGAATTTATTAAGTAGGGAAAAGCCATGGTCAGAATTATGCTTTCCTCTTTATCCTACAGTGAAACCTTTGTTCTCAAGTATAATCAAAGAGGAGTATTCTAATTTTTTTTAACTCTTACTTTCTGTCTTAGAATCAATCCTTAAAAAAAAAAAAAGAATCAACCCTAAGTATCAGTTCCAAAGCAGAAGAGCAGTAACGTAAAGTAGGCAACTGGGGTTAAGTTGACTTGCCCATAGTCACACAGTTAGGAAATGTCTGAGGTCAGATTTGAATCCAAGATCTCCCCATCTCCAGGTATGGCTCTCTGTCCACTGAGCCACATAACTATCCCTATTATAATTTCTATGACCTCAATCCATAAATAACCTTGCTATTCTAACATTTAATTATACTGTTTTCAATCCTTTCCTCTCTGATCCCTTGGTATCTAATAGTATAAATTTGGCTTTATTATTTGCCTCAGATATAATCAAAACTACCACCATAAATTCACATTTAACATGCTATGTGAAAAGGTTACTTGACAATAGATAAGAGCACTGAACTTAGGTCACAAAGACCTAAATTTAAATCTCACCTCATACACTCATGAGCTCAAATAGATTTAGGAATTAAAATCAGAGATCTTGGCCAAGAGGAGGAAGAAGCCTTCTTGTTCCATACTGCTACTCTACCCATCCTCTGCCACTCAGCAATTCCATTCCATCCATCTATTGTGCATGCCTAAATCCTTGTTGCTATTATCTCAACTCCAGACCATTCTGGGTTTTTTTCCCCCTCAATGGCTTAACTAGTTGATTCAGTCTTCTTTTCTATCCTATCATCTGTCTTCATTCTTGGAGATGCCAATATTCATGCTGATGCCCTTTGGAACACACTGTTCTCCTACTTTGCTGATGTCCTCAACTTTCCCAAACCCAGCTCCACTCTACTTCATTCACCTACCAGGGTGATCACATCTTGGACCTCACCATCAGCCAGAATGACTCAGTTTCCACAATCTAGAACTCTGAAATACCCTTCTCTAATGTCCTTCAACCTCTCCTTCTGCCTCAGTTCTTTAAAAACTGCTCTTCTCCTTTTCTCTGATCTTATGTTTCTCCATGCCCCAATGCTCTATCAACCCCGTTCTAACATCATTTTCTTCCCTTCATAGTCTTGACTTATAAGACTAATCTTATAGGTAATCAAGTCATGAAAACACCGCCTGGTCTTCTTGAATCACTATTCTCCTTCCACTGCCACTATTCATCCAATCCTTAATCTGGGATCACCACCAACATCTCTAATTTCAATCCTACTCTCAAACTGGTCAATGGTGTAAAAAGAAGTCAGGAAAGCATGATAACTAAATCTACCACAAATTCACATTATTTAGAGCTATAATTAAGAATTCCAGATCCTGGGACAAATGCAGGAAGTCAGGGAAGAGTTGAGGTTCCTGTAGACAACTAAAGTAAACTAGAGGCAGAAATCATGAGTGTCAACAAGATTGATGGGAGACCCGGATATTTAAAGAAGGAAGGAATTTCAGTAAAGACTATAGATCTTTTTTCTTTTTTAACAAAACATCAATTAAGTTTATTTCAGATGTAACAGCAATGTCATGTTAAAATTGACAGGTTTTAATCCTTAACTGCACCAAGTAAACTCAGCCACTTAAGTATTTTTAAAAAGTTATTCCCTCCCCAAAAACGAGGGAGCTTTTTCTTTCCCACTGCCCTGCAGCACAGTTTCCTGGTATTTCTGTTTATGGACAACATATTCTTCAATGTATCAACTGGTGACCAAGTTGCTGGGAAATTTTTGAGAACAACTTTCCCCACAGACAACCTCTATCTGGATAAATGTTATTTGCATAGATTTTCTTTGCATGCTCTTTCCCCCTGGAAACTTTGTTGATTAGGGTCCTATCTAAATTTTCAACTGGTATAGTAGCACTAATGGCTGTTTTCTCTTGTGGTTTTCCAAAATTAATGAGATTCCTCATTTCCTAAAACAAATGCATTGAACTTATAAGGGAATAAGGAGAGGGAGTTGGAAGTACATATAACATGTTCTAAATCATTAGTAATAAGAGAAATGAACATTAAAAAAACTCTTAGGTTCTATTTCACACCCATCATACTAACAAAGATGACAAAAATGGAAAACAATCATTGCTGAAGGTGCTATGGAAATGCAGGCACACTGATGCACTTTTGAGTAGACCTGTGATATAGTCTAATGATTCTAGAAGGAACATGAATCATGTAACCATGAAATAATATTCTAAATAAATTAATCTTTTTTTAAAAAAAGAAAGAAAAAGGAAGGAAGGAAGGAAGGAAGGAAGGAAGGAAGGAAGGAAGGAAGGAAGGAAGGAAGGAAGGAAGGAAGGAAGGAAGGAAGGAAGGAAGGAAGGAAGGAAGGAAGACAAGAATTCTAATCGATGTAGTGACCAATCCACAAGTCCAGAAGACTGATGATGGAGCAGAGCATGCTTCCCATCTCTTGGCAGAGAGGTGATGAAAAGAGAGATACAGGATAGGATGTGTATTTTCAGGCATAACCAATACCACTTTTTTGTTTGTGTGTGTTTAACTATACCTATTTGTACAACAGAGTGTTTCTATTGAGGAAGGAGAATGTTGTTACCAGGAAAGGAGGGAGTGATTGTGATGCATAAAAGAAATAAAAGGATATAAATGAAACACAATAACAATATGCAGAATAGAGCAGAGAAAAGTTCCTAAGGTGACATGGACAGGAAAGGCAATCGATGTATATTTTAAACTAACAATGTCCATGATATATCCAGTTTCATTTGTGTTCCTCTTTTTTGGTCCTTTGTATCTGGAGCATGTTAATGTTTATGACTATCAAATTCACGATGAAAAATTACTTTAAAACCAAAAAGTATATATGCTGGCAATAAAGTTTTAGGAAGAGTGAACTTTATTATTTTTTATTTAGAATATTTTCCATGGTTATGATTCATGATTTTTACTCCTCTCTTCCTTCCCCACTCCTGGAGCTGATAAGCAATTCCACTGGGTTATACATGTATCGCTGTTCAAAACCTATTTTCATGTCATTCATATTTGCAATAATCTTTTAACATCAAAACTTTAATCATATCCCTATCGAACTATGTGATCAATCATATGTTTTTCTTCTGCGTTTCTGCTTCCACAATTCTTTCTCTGGGTGTTGATAGTGTTCTTTCTTAAAAGTCCCTCAGGATTATCCTGGATCATTACATTGCTGCTAGTAGAGAAGTCCACTACATTCAATTGTGCCACAGTGTATCAGTCTCTGTATACAATGTTCTCTGGATTCTGCTCCTTTCACTCTGCATCAATTCCTGGAGGTTGTTCCAGTTCACATGGAATTCTTCCAGTTCATTATTCCTTTTAGCATAATAGTATTCCCTCACCATCAGATATAACAATTTGTTCAGCCATTCCCCAATTGATGGACATCCCCTCATTTTCCAATTTTTTGCTACCACAAAGAGCGTGGCTATAAATATTTTTGTACAAGTCTTTTCCCTTATTATTATCTCTTTGGGGTACAAATGGAAGAGTGAACTTTAAAGGAGGAAAAGTGGTTGCTATTGGTGACAGAGGGAGATTGTAAAAATGGAAGTGAGGAACAGGAGTATGCCAACTCCTTGATTCTAGCCTTGTGTGTCAGAGGATTTAAAAGAAAGAGCAGTCAGCCTGGGAGAGGATGCCAAAGGATGTGGAATGTTCAGGAGAAAGGCTTCAATGAGCATCAGAAGATGGGAAGAGTGTGAGATAAAGGGACATAGAATGAAAGAGAGTGTACCAATGCCAGAGGGTGATTCTGAAGAGGACAGCATTCCTATTGCCTTACAGAAGGGCTGTCCCATAAGGAGGGCTGAGGACAATACATCCTTGAAGAGATAGTGTTGAACTGGATACAGATGAAAGTATGGGGAAAGGTAGCAGGAGGAAAGAATTTCAAAGGCAGATTTCAGGAGAGACTGCCTAACTGTATATGCTGTTGTCAGAGGCACGATCCTTTCCTATCAGTAGAACAGCAATCATTTTATTTATCTCTGATTGGTATTCTATTTGACTTCCTCAGTCCCACAATGTCATCTACCCTGTTCTATTTTGTTCCATACTACCCAAAACCTATAAAAAGGGAATTGCCCTTTTGCTAGAGGTCTTTGGTATAAATGAAAGCAGACCATTGACCCTTTATTGACAGGCAGCATGTCCCTGTTAATAAATGTTATCTTACTCAGAGACTTACCTCATTTTATATTTTGTTAAATTTCTTTTTTTTAACCCTAACTTTCTGTCTTAGAATCAGGTCTAAGACAAAAGAGTGGCAAGGGCTAGGTAATTGGGGTTAAGTGACTTGCCCCAGGTCACACAGATAGGAAGTGTCTGAGGCCAAATTTGAACCCAGGTCCTCCCAACTCTAAACTTGGCACTCTATCCACTGTGCTACCTACATGCTCCCCACTTTTGTTAAATTTAAATTTTGATACTCAATGATGTTTGAGTGGCTTAAGATCACATGGGACTTTTCTATTTTGTAATATCTTCTCTGCTTTGAGATGTCCTAACAACAGTCCCTTAACACCTGAAAAATGTATTACCTCCAACATTGCTTCTGAGCTGACTTTGTAAGGGTAAAAAATTAAGGCTGAACTAGATATAAGAGAATGTAGTCACCAAAAGTAATATATGTCAAGTCAAAATGACTTTTTATCAGTTTTATTTACAAAATAGAGGGAAAGAGTAAAGTAAAGAAATGTGAAAGAGAGCAGAGTAAGCAGTCTAGCTTATCACCCTAAATGTTTCTCCAGTGCCTGGCTCAACTCAGGCTGGGCTAATTAGTCCTGAGGGCCCTCAGTTGGAGGACCATTTAGCTAGAGGACCTGTTGGGGAATAACCACGAGGCCTCCCCAAGAGGAAGAGTCCTCCCTAAGGGGAGGAAGTGGCCTCTCCAGAAACTAGTCTCTCCAGAAGTCAAGAAAGGAAGGTCAGCTTTTTCCACTCACTAATCCAAAGTCCAAGGGGAGAAGATCCCAGAGCAGTCTTACCAAATGCTAGGGTCCCAGGTCCACAATGAGGAAGGTCCTCCACCAGCCTCTAGAGCTTTGAAAAAACTTCAAAAACTCCCTCACAGGAAGTTGCAGCCACTTTAAAGACCCTTCTTTTTGTCACTTCCTGTGCCCTCCTCTACTTTATGGGGACCAATTACATTCTTTAACTTTGTTTAGGACTGCCCAGGAGGCAGTCAGTCATTTTTGAGTTATCACCCACTTTAGCACATGGGTTGTGGACCTCCCCCACTTAGGAGTTAAGTGAGGTTTATATGCTTCTGGTGTTTAAATTTAAAAGTAGGGTGGGAAAAATTAATCCCATCTTCACAATTTGATTCAGGTACCATTGAGTTACCCATCCCAATTTAATTTCCTTAAGTGTAATTTCCACTGCAAATCATGGAACATCTTGTTCTTTCTCTACAGAATCAAGGCAACAGGTAACCCAAAGGACAACAAATTGATGGCATCTATGCAGCAGTTTCAGAGGACTACCAATGGAGTTAAGTGCATACACTAATAGAAAGGCTATTAAAAAATGAAAATATAGGTAAAACATGTTCTGCTTGAGAACTATGTCCTCCATAGACCTGCATGAAGTGGAAGGCAATGCAGGTTGATGGAAAAAGTTTGAGTTCTTCAGACAGAGGACCTGACTTCAAATCCTATCTCTAATGCTATAAATCTTGAAATTTCTCAGACTTGTGAATGTTAAAAATTTCCACATTGAGGAATCCTCCATTGGAACAAATTCCCTACTGGGAAACATTCCCCATTTTGATGTGAGAACTCACCAGGATCAGAAATGGGAGGACCTCTACTCCACCCATACTTAAGACTGCTTTAGGGGAGAAAAATCCTTGCTATGGGAGGACCTCTACTCCACCCGTACTTAAGACTGCTTTAGGGGAGAAAATTCCTTGCTAAACAATGAAAGTACTTGGACCCATGCTTATAATAAGACAAGGAGTTCTTTGAGCCATGCCTGTTTTTTTAGAATTGATACAATGAGATGCTAAGTACCTAAAAGGGTTGGGCAAGTTTTATCTTAATGATATTAGTTGACTCAGCTGTGTTTTCACTGGTTCAGACTTACTGAGGAGATTAGTCGACACAGCATCATTTTTTCTGGTTCAGACATACTGAGGAGATTAGTCAACTTAGCAGGAATTCAGATGGGCAGTCCTTTGGAAAACGTCTACAGTGATTGGTAGATGTAAGGACTTAGGGGAGGTGACATAGGAGAAAAACCCCTAAATAAGAAAAAGCAAAATCTCTTGAGAAAAAAATCCTTTTGGAGGATCTCTGATGAGGATCGCTTGAGAAGAATCTCTTGAGAGAGGCTCTGGAGAAGGGAAGCTCTTGGAGGACAATCTCTAAGGAGGTCTCGCAGGAGCTCCTCTGAGGGGACTCTGTCCCTCTGGAGGCTCTGGAGAGAGGCCCTTTGGAACAGTCTCTGGCTGGAAGGCTCTTTAAGGAGGACTCTGGCTGGAACTCTCTCTGGTGAAGTCAGCTGAGATGGAGCTGGCCTGGTGTCACTAGAATCCTTGCTTAGACAGACCTTGTGTGAATGTTAAAAGACTGACTGACTGATCTCTCTCTCTTAAAACTCAGGTCTAGGCCATGTTGGCTTAAGGCCCTTCATACTTATTTCTTTTTTCTCTCTTTTCTTTAATTCCACATTTGTATTAATTAAAATCTCTATAAAACCCAGTTGACTTGGGTATTTGAATAATTGGGAATATTTCCCTGGCGACCACCTTATATTTGATTTAAAAACCAAGACACTGTAGTGAAACATATTTTCTGCGGTCAAATTTACTCACCCTCTTTTATATCTATCACAATTTATATCTTCCACCATTTTAACTCACTACAGTTTACAACATCACTCTTTTAATTGTTACAGTTTAAGGCCTTCAACCATTTTAAATCTAACAGTGCTTACAACTTATATCATTTAACTTCCCTTCCTTCATCTCTAAAAATAAGGGGTAGTTGGACCATATGACCTCCAAAGTCCCTTCAGGTTCTAGCTCTAAGACTCCAAATGCAACAGAGGATATTAGATACCACTCCT
Source organism: Monodelphis domestica (assembly GCF_027887165.1). NCBI lineage: Eukaryota > Metazoa > Chordata > Mammalia > Didelphimorphia > Didelphidae > Monodelphis > Monodelphis domestica. The sequence continues at coordinate 477,472,235 of NC_077228.1, forward strand.
AGGCTGATTCTGGTTGGATAAAAGATTTTGCTGCATAGCTGGTAGAAGTCCAAATTCAAACTCTCAGAAGAGACAGAATTTGGGAAGATTTAGGGCAGTATCCTGAAAAAGACAGAGGAGGAAAATGGATAGGGAGATAGCTACCCATAACTAGTTCTAACTCCTGCCATCACTAATGGAAGACTTTCCTTTTCCACATCCAGAAACAATAGCTCCATTCATATTCCTAAATGGACAACTTGTTCTAAGAAGCCAAATTTGCAAGACTTCATGACATCCCCGATCTGACATTGAGAAGCAAGACCTTTCAGAATCACAGGTTTCAGTATTCAAATCCCAGGCAAGCTGCAAACATCTTTTGCCTTTTTTCAAGTTACTATATCTCACTGATAGAACAGTTTGAAGGATACACAAAGAGTAGCTTCACAAACCTGTCTTCCACTTTTCTTGTTCTCTAAACTAGCTTAAAGTACAAAGCCAATAAGTCAATGTAGGAAGAAAAGCTGAAAGGACTCATGACACATTCCCTGGAAGTTTGGAAGGTTGTTGTGCCTTGGGATATGAGTAGTGAGAATGTTTGCTGCTTGACTCATTTCTTGTTTTACTTCTTGGACTCTATTTTAAGTGGATGCCATGTTACATTGCTATAATGTCACATGATTCAATCTAATTGTTTAGAAAAGAGAATCAGAAGAACAAGTAGGGGCTTATGAACAGTGGTTGAATAAATGGAGAATCTGATTAGTAACATGAGAAGAAGGCATGGCCAATAAAAGGGCCATCTCTTTGTCAGGATCTGGAGCAAAGAAGGAAACTGTAGCATACCAGGTATATTAGCATCTTGAAAGTATGATTGGTGTATTGATATTGTATTTTATGTGTTCATATAGCAGACTCATGGTCAAGTTGCTTATTGCTTATTGTATTTCCAAATCTTCAATCCAAAGGACAGAGGAATTCCTGGGCAGGACAATATTTGCCAGAAGGTCCTAGCTCACACCTTGTTAGACCACATTCCTTGCCAAGTCACATGTTTGTTTAACCTCCTCCTCTTTGGTTATGTGATTGTCAATTGAGCCAGTGTTAAAGCCTATGCCATGTCACATGTTCATTGGCTACCTCCCGTTCCACATTCCTAAACTCTTCAATAAAAGTTTGAAGGCACATGTAGTGCCCTCTCTCAATACCATCAGAGGGGCATGGCAAGATGTTGCCTATATTTTTTAACTTCTTGTCTCTGAGTCTTTATTCCTTTGTCTCTCTCTCTTCTCTATCTATTTTCCCTCAGAGTCCAATATCCTTCTCAAGTGTCTACCCATGAGGATTTTAAGATGTAACTACAGGAAGTTACAGAAACTATGGAGGATGATATGGATCTATAGAGTAGGGGGAAATAGGGTGGTTAGGACAGATGGACTCTATTTTTTCAAGAGTTAAGAGGAAAAGTTTTCTGCTGAGAGAGAGAGAGGATAAGATGGCTTAAAGACATAGTTTTGAGAAGCTATTATGGGAAATGCATGAAAACACAGCACCATGGATTTAAAACCAGACATAACCTTTGAGGTCATTCAGTTCAACTGCCTCATTTTAAAGATAAAAAAAACTCAAGACTTAAACTAGTTTAATGGCTTACCCAAAGTCATACAGGTAGCAAGTCAAGTTTCAAATTGACATACTTGGGTTTGAATTTAGTATGGGAATGCATGTAACAGTGTGGGACCATTTGAAAGTAGGAAGCATAAACTTGTGGTGGATTTAGTTGGCATGGTTTGCAACTAAATTATCAAATATTTTGGGGAGATATATGATTTTCTTAAAATATGAAATTAAACTATATCTATTAAGGTGGCTTTCTATTCTTTTTTTGCATTTTTACGGTTTTTTTCTATGATTACATGATTCTTGCTATGCCCCTCCCCCCTTTCCTCCCCCTCTCCCAGAATTGACAAGCAAATTCACTGGATTATATGTGTGTGTATATATATATATCTATATATGTAAACATATATATATAAATATAAATATATGTAAATATAATCACTCAAATCCTATTTTTATATTATTCATTTTTGTAAAAGCATAATCTTTTAAAACCAAAACCCCCAATTCTATGCCCATATAAACAAGTGATAAATCATATTTTTCTTCTGCATTTCTACTCCCACAGTTCCTTCTCTAGATGTGGATAGCATTCTTTCTCATAAATCCCTCAGGGTTTTCCTGGATCATTGCATTGCTTTTAGTAGCAAAGTCAATTACATTTGATCACCCCCACAATGTTTCAGTTACTGTATACAATGTTTTCCTGGTTCTGCTTATTTTACTCTGAATTAGTTCATGGAAGTCTTTACAGTTCTTATAGAAATCAAGCAGTACATCATTCCTTATAGTACAAAAGAATTCCATCACCATCATATACTACAATTTGTTCAGCCATTCCCCAATTGAAGGACACCCTCTCATTTTCCATTTTTTTTGCCACCACAAAAAGTGTAGCTATAAATATTTTTGTACAAACAGAACCTTTACCATTTTTTAAAATCTCTTTGGGATACAAACTCAGTAGTGGTATTGGATCAAAGGACATGCATTCTTTTAAAAGCCCTTTGGGCATAATTCTAAATTGTCTTCTAGAATGGTTGGATCAATTCAGCACTCCACCAGAAATGCATTAGTGTCCCAATTTGTGGCTTGCTATTCATGCTCAAGTGGAGTTTTCTCTGTTCTTAAATAGCACAATTTATGTAAAATCATTTGAATCAAAGCAAAATTGGGAAAACATTACAGTCTGAATTTTCAAGACAGTAATTTTACAAACTACTTTTTGAGGCATTGAAAGGAAGTAACATGCATTTTACTAGTTCCTATATTTAATTTTTTATAATTATCAGATTAGACCATCCTAGAAAAACTGAAAAACAAATACTTGTTTAAATTTAAGATACTATAATCACAGATATGTGAATAACTCAAAATGGCAGGAAATATATTTGGGAATAGAATTCTAGAAAGTATTTTGTATTAAAATACTTAAGAGTAAAAACTGGCCATAAAAATACGTGGCAGTCTTTACGTTTATCCATGCTATCAGCAGCATGTGAATAGGTAGTTTAGTAAGGCATGGGAAGCAAAACGGAAAGAAGCAAAGGATTTCAGAATAGAAGATAGGTTAATTCTAAGGTCAGTCCTGAAAAGAGAGGAAAGTAATGAATGGGCTGGGAGAAAAGAAAAGGGATAGAATAATGAGACTATAATGAGGGCAATGAATAGATTAAAGAGTGAGGTGGAGGAATGTATGCAAGGACATGAGATTTTGATAAAAAAAAGGAATTTCATAATTCTGGAACATGGAACAAAATAGTCATGGATGATCAGCATTGCTATATGTCATTGAGGTGGTAAAAAGGTACAAAGCATTTAAATTAAGGAAGCTAATGGATTAGGAAACTGGAGTGTTGGGGACCATCCACATATATATTAATTGTACAACCCCAGGGATTGGGGCTGAAAAGAAAAATATAAGCTAGGGATTGAAATCCTGCTCTCCACAGCAAAAGGACAAGAAATGGAAAGTAAGGGAATATACATCGACAAAGAAATGGAAAATATACAGGGATAGGGACGATAATGAACTCTGGGGTATTTTGATTTTGAGATGCCTTTGGAACATCCAGTTTGAAAGGTATAATAGCCAATGGGTGATGTAGGTCCAAATTATAAGAAAAGCCTAGAATTAAATAAACACATCGAGGAGTTATCTGAATACAGATAATAAAGAATGCATAGAGAGAAATAATATGAGGCAGGAAGTGACCCCGGTCTGTGGAAGAACTTGCTTAAATATTAATTCAGGGCCTTGACGGCATAAACTTCAGATCCTGCTGTTCCTCTGTTTAAAGTTCAAAAACCCAATCTTGGCTACACATTTCACAATTTACATTAATAAGATCAACTTCAGCAATCAATTTCCCACAATAGTCCTTACCTCCAGGGGGTTGATGAAGGTCTGTGTAATTACTCCAGCCAAAGAACCAGAAACAAATTTCTCAATATTTCTTATTTCAACAACGTCTTGGTGAAGGAACAACTTAAACTGTGTGTGTAAATAAAAGTTTTTGCATGTATATTAATGCAGAAATTAGAGAAATTAGTTACCAAAAAGAATGCTTACATAATCTAAGCTATTGACCAAATGAAAATGCATATGTACAGTGCTTAACTAAGATAGAAATTTGCAAAGTATATAAATGCTAGCTATAATTATTGTTGTTACTATTATCCTATGAGCCCACACCTAGCAAAATGTTTATAGTTTTAATGCTTGTGCATTAATTCACTAGAATATTAAGTAAATCACCTCTCTTGGGCTTCATTTTTTCTTAGTATCAGATCACTTTTGATGTGTATGCACAATTTTTAGTAAGATATAAAAGAATACATTTGAAATAAAAGTACAGAACCTCAAAAGAGGCAGACTGCATCTTACACACACACATTTTGATATCAAGGAGGATTCAGAAGTAATACTAGAAATGCAATGTATGGCAATGTATTTTTTACATAAGAATATTTCATCTGAATGGATTTTTCCTGGATATTAGGCAATGATAATCTAATAAAACTCATCTAAGTTATTATATGAAGCTTCAATTTCTAAACCAAAGTCTTTTTTTCTAAAATTTAGAATGCTGAACATTACAGAATTAATTAGGCAAGGACCTTTTTTAACTTTTTTACAAATAGGACAACTAATAGGGCTATAAAAATAAGGTTAAGAAAAATAAAGCAATCAACTCATCTCATATATTAAAAACTGCATTCATCTTTCTGCTAAAATAATTTTGAGGGTTTTTAGAAACTCAAAAATTGCTTCTTCTTAATAAATTTTGGTAATATCTTGCCTTGTCATATGCTAGGACCATAATAGCTGACTCGGGTACAATTTTAAGAACATTTACACCATTTCCCCTCCAAAGAGATCGAAAGCCTCCTTCTTTCAACATAAGCTTAAATCCATTAAAAAGATGAATTTTCTGTGGCTTGAATTGCTGAACCTATGAAAAAAAAGAAAAAAGAAATGACCTCAGTGATGTTATTCTTTACAAAGCACTTGCATAGGGCACCTTGTTTTTAAATGGGTTTTAGCAACGATTTTCAGCTAAGGATAATAACAATAACAATGATAGTAACTAAATTTATATAGTATATACTATGTGCCAGGCACTGTGCAAAGAACGTTACAATTATCTCGTTTGATCTTATCTCATTATTATCTATTTTTATATCATTGTATCATCATTATATCATTTTAAGCTCATATGAAATTCATACTCTTGAACAGCAGTTATTGAAATGCACAGTAAATCCTCTTTCAAGGATCAGTTAACTTTAGCAGTCATCAGCGTGGCTATAACTCATGAAAATGACTGTTTTAGTAGAGATTGTTTCTCATTTCCATTGCATGCATTTTTTTCTTCTGCTGTGTAAAAGCTTAGCAGCAGTTCAATTAATAAAGTAGTCATGGTCCAAAGAAGCACTTTGTTGCTGGAAACATAGTTAATAAGTGTGTTTCTTCTTGTTGAACTAAGAGTTCACTATGTGCAAAGCCACTGAGTCAGGTGGGGAGGAAAGAAGAGAGGATCAACCAGAGAGTTTATAGTCTAGTAAAGGAAATTATAAGATATATAAAGAAACATAAAATGGAACATAAATGCATCAGAAAAGTACAAACAAATGTTATGAGAGGAGTAGCTGAGTGGCTCAGTAGATAGGGAATCAGGTCTGGAGAAAGGAGGTTCTGGGTTCAAACCTGGTCTCAGATACATCCTAGCCATGTGATCCTGGGCAAGTCATTTTAAATCTAACCCTTATTGCTCTTCAGCCTTGGTATCAATTCTAAGACCAAAAGTAAGGCCATTAAAAAATGTCATGAGAGACTAATAATATAGGAGACATAGAATACACTCTAAAATTCCTTTGGAGAATTAAACACCAGATAGAAGTGAGAAAATAATTTCTTTCATTCATTCAGCATACAACTATTGGATTCTTCTCTCCCTCTTTTCCCCATCCTTGTCTTTCCATTCCATTCATTTCGACTCTATTCCTATCCTCTTCTCTTTACCTATACCAGTTCCTTCATTTCTTCTCCCTCACACCTCTCTCCTTTTCTCTCTCCATTCTAGGACCTCTCATTTTCGTTCATATTTTTCCCCCCGAGTGTTCCCATATTCCCATTGGTCCTTGATCTCCGATGTCTCATCTCTGACAGATTCTAATGCCACTCACTCTGTTTTTCATTAAGTGTAGATCCCCTTTTGGGAAACATTTTTGCCCACTGCCAAGTACATATAAACCTCATAAAAGGTCACTGCCACCTTTTAGTGCCTTTTTCCCTGAGATTACTTTCCATCTCTTTTATATATCTCCTCTATATACACAGTTATTCACATGTCTCCTCCATTTGAATATAAGCTCCTTGAGGACAATGGCTGTTTTTATCTGTCTTTGATTGCCCAGCATATAGTGAAGTTTCTGGGACAAAGGGAGAATTTAATATATGCTTATAAATTTACTAGCTGACCCTTACACATGAGGTTGAGTCACTAGTTTCCAACTAGTTTCCAAGTAAAATTTGCATGTTTTATCTAGGGATAGCTACATGTACTAGTTATATCTATCAGAACATCTCTTTGGTGTAGAAATAGACCGAATTCAATAGAAAAATAAAGCTAGGAATAAGGATAAGGTAGTGACGAGGGAGAATATTATTGGGGAAGGGCTGGTCATAAGCAAAACAAACTTCCTGATTCTGAAGGAGGAGGATGAAAGGTAAATGAAAGAAATAAAAAAAGGTATTATATACCTTTAAAGGACTATAATTAGCAACTGGTTGGCTTTTTTTAAAAGGGAGTTTGCTCCTAGAAGATTCATTAATTGAAGTATCTCTGTATATCTAAATAAGGAATATTAGTAGTGACATCAAATATAAGAATTACATTTCAGTTATTAAATCTCTTTTCCTAAAGTAAAACTAATTTTCCTACATATGTATTTCTTAACGTAGTAATACTAGAATTCCTTAATTTTTTTTTTTATAATTTATAATGTAAGATGAGAGGGATGGTAGCAGTGTTCCCCAATTAATTTCTTTTTATAAAAATCCTTACCGTCCATCTTAGAATGAATTCTGTGTAGTGGTTTCAAGGCAGGATAGTGGTTTCAAGGCAGGATAGTGGTAAGGGCTAGACAATGGGAGTTAAGTAACTTTCCCAGGGTCATATAACCAAGAAGTATCTTAAGTCAGATTTGAACCTCTGAGACTCCCATTTCTAGACCTAGCTTTAAGCCACCTAGCTGTACCCCAACCCATTAATTTGGAATGGTAGGTATGTCCACTGATGGAGAGGATATAGACAACTTCTGATTAGTTGTCAGTGACCAAGATTGTCCCAAGATGAATAGTTTTCTAGAACTCAAAAGGATAGATTCTGGTTGGAAGAATTACCTCTTTGCTAATCTATGAAAAGAAGCAACATACTATTCATAGTCCTTTTTTGCTTTTGTTGCTCTTTTATCTTTCCCCTGGAAAGTGTCTTTTGTAACAGGGAGGAATGGAATGGAATAAGAGAGTGAATTTCTTTCTATCCTCTCCATTAGAACAGGCAAATGACAGAAACAAACATGTATTTACCTCAAAGGGAAGTTCATGAACATTATTCCTGAACCCAAACTTCATGTGTGGAGGAGAAAGGGTTTAATTTCCTAGTTGATATAACTCCAGAATCTAGCCTTCTTATCAGAAAAGGGAGATTGCTTATTCAGCACTATCCTTAGGGGTTGCCTCAAATAAAATCTTTGAAGGCAAGAATTGGAAAGAGAATAAGCAGCTTAAAAGAGAAAATGGTAAGTCTAAGATAATGGACTCCCTGAAAGTAGGACAAACAGAAATCAGTAATTCCATGAGTCAAGAAATATTAAAACAAAATCAAAAGATAGAAAAAATAGAAGAAAATATAAGGAACCTGCTACCTTAAACACATATCTTGGAAAACAGATCATGGAGTAATTATTTGAGAATCATCAAACTCTCAGAAAACCATGAATTTAAAGAATCTAAAACAATCTAAAGGGCACTATATTCCAAAAATTCATGAAGGAAAACTATGCCAATCTATTATAACCAGAAAACAAAGTGAAAATAAAAAGAATAAACTAATCATCACCTGAAAAGAAAAGTCCCTGGAATGTCATAGCCAAAATTCAGAGCTTCAGCATAAAAAAAAAAAATTTAAACAAGTAACAAAAAGTAAGTAGTACTAAGGAAACAGATTCAAGACTACCCACAATTTGTTTTTGTTTTTATTTTTTTAATCCTTAACTTCCATCTTAGAATCAATTATTGTGGATTAGTTCCAAGGCAGAAGAGATAAATATAAAGGCTAGACAATGGGGATTAAGTGACTTTCCCAGTCATATAACTAAGAAGTGTCTGAGGCTACATTTGAGCCCAGGATCTTTTATCTCTAGACCTAACTTTCTATCCACTGAACCACCTTTCTGCCCCTGACTATACACAATTTGGCAGCTACTGTTATACAAGAGCAGAGAACTTGAAACATGGTATTCCAAAATGCAAAAAACATAAGACTTACAGCTAAGAATACCTTTCCCTGCAAAGCTGAGTATAATCATACAGGGACCAAAGTGAATCCTTAATGGAATAAAGGACCTTTAAGCATTTCTGATTAAAAGACCAAATGTAAGTAGACACTTTGGAACGTAAGCATAAAAGTCAAGTTGTAGGCAAAACAAACTTCTTGATTCTAAAGCGAGAACATAAATGCGAAAAAGAAAGAAATAAAAAGAAATGGAAACTAAAGGCTATGTTAATTGGGGAAAAAACTGAACAAATTATCATATAGCAATATAAAGAATTACTTCTTTATAATAAATAGAGATGATTTCAAAGAAACCTTAGAACACAAAATTATTCAGAATGATGTGAAAAGATATGAAAGGACAATTTATTCAATAATAACGTAAATTTCAAAAACATGAAACACTTAAGAACTCTGCTCAATACAATGATAAAACAGACGTCTTCACAGAAAAATGATAGACTCAAGGTGAAGAGACACTAAAAAAATCCCCTGACTCGAGTTGTTTTTCTTGACAATGCTCATTTATTACAAGGAGATTTTATTTTTGGGAAATGTTTTTAAATTCACAAAAGAGAATAAAAGGAAATTCAGAAGAAAACACATATAGCAGCCAACTTTAAAAGTAACATAATTAATTTGTTGTATATTTAAAAATAAGTGCTATGTAATTAACATCCATGGCTTCATAAAGAATCCCTTTTTTACAGTCCACTTTGCATATGGAAATGCTAATTTTTGGTTTTTGTTAAGTTCAGAATAATTTTTTTAATTTTTATTTTTAAATTATTTTTCCATATTTACATGATTCATTTTCTTTCCCTCCCCCCTCCCAGAGCTAACAAGCTGACAATTCCACTGGGTTATACAAATGTTATCACTTGATACCTATTTCCATATTATTCATTTTTGCAATAAAGCAAAACCAAAACCCCCAATCATATACTCATATAAAAAAGTGATAAATAATATGTTTTTCTTCTGTGTTTCTACTCCCACAGTTCCTTCTCTTGATGTGAATAGCATCCTTTCTCATAAGTCCCTCAGGATTGTCCTGGATCATTATATTGCTACTAGTAGTAAAGTCCATTACACTGGATTGTTCCACAACATTTCACTTTCTGTGTATAATGTTCTCTTAGTTCTGTTCATTCCACTCTGCATCAGTTCATAGAGATTCTTCCAGTTCATGTAGAAATCCTCCAGTTCATCATTCTTTACAGCACAATAATTTTCCATCACCATCATATACCACAATTTGTTCAGTCATTCCTCAATCAAGGGACGCCTTCTCATTTTCCATTTTTTTTTTGCCACTGATGTTATGTATATGAGTGATGAGGAGAAAGTTCTCCAGAACATTCAGAATAAAATTTACAACTAACCCAAAGGCAACTGAAAGATTTATGATGGTTATAATCATGTTATCATAGAAGGAGACCTGAAAGGGTCCTCATAAACCTACTTTATAATTCAACCCCTCTAATTTTCCTGATTGATTGATTTCTGTGAAAGAAGTGTTATAAAGGCTATCAAGAAAAAAAGTGGGTTTGTCATAAATTCTGACTGAAATGCTGGAAACATGCAAATCTCCCACAAGATACAAGGGAACAAATTTGCTAAATTAACTATGGAAGTTTTGTGGGGAAACAAGTACAAGAATCAAAGTATCCAAGATGATGAGGCATGGAGAAGCTGTGATCTGCATGAATGAAGGAAAGGATACCTGCATTAATAATGTAACAGATTTACTACATGAAATAATATGAAATTATTATTCAAGGAATTCCAGTATTTCAACCTTCAAACAATAAAAGGCCTTTATTCTTATAGATCCAGCCATTATTTCTAGTAAAATGCATAATTTGTATAAGCCTAGTATCATGCATTATGAGCCATGTTGTCATTGTTCAGTAATTTCAGTCATGTCCAGTTCTCTGTAATCCCATTTGAGTTTTCCTTGGCAGAGATATTGGAGTGACCTGCCATTTCCTTCTACAGCTCATTTAACAGATGAGGAAACTGAGTCAAATAAGGTTAAGTGACTTGTCTAGTCACACAACTAATTAATGTCTGAGTCTGGATTCGTCCTGATTTCAGGGCTGCACTCAATCCACTGTGCCACCTAGCTACCATTAAGAGTCATAGAGAAGGGGCAGCTAGATGACCCAGTGGATAGAGCACCAGACTTGGAATCAGGAAGACCTGGATTCAGATTTGACCTCAAGACACTTCTTAGGTGTGTGTCCCTGAGCAAGTCACCTTATCCATTTGCCTAGCCCTTGCCCTTCTGTCTTAGAGTTGCTACTAAAACAAAAAAATATGGATTTAAAAATATTAAAAAGAGCCATAGAAAAATCTAAATCAAAATTCAATTCTATTTCTCTAATAAAGTTAAATTCACATGTCAAAAGTGTTGCTGAGATCTGAAATACTTCTTTTAAACAGTAGCAATTCCTTATTGCATTACCTTGTAACACAGATGGGTGAACCATATGCCCACCTACCTGCATGATGATTTTCAGACGTTCAAGGGGTGCTGTGCAGGTTCTAGAGACTGCACCAGCTATCCCACCTGACAGTAGGAATCTCCACCACCGGCCAGAATCTCTTTCTTCTTCTGTGAATTCATCAGGAATAGTTATACCTTCTCCTATGTCGACTCTCTAAATAAAAAGGATATTTCCATAATATTTAAATTAAAAATGTACCATCATAAGAAGGCAGAAGAAAGAAGTAGGGAGTAAGCATTGCCTTTGCAATAAGAGAACCTGAGTTCAGATTCTAGCTCAGTCCTAGCATAAATCATGTAAACTCTGTGGGACACAGTTTCATCCTCTGTGAAATGAAGGGACTGAATGATTCTCCAAATTAAATGATTTCTAAAAATCCTTCCCGGCTCTAAATCCTCTTTATTACTGTAATGATTTGCTTTATACAGCTAATCTCCACCATACATTCACATCAGTATTTTTCCTAAATCATAATTTTTATTGTTGATTAGGCATGTCCAATTCTTTGTAACCTCATTTGAGGTTTTCTTGGCCACATAATGCTTTGGCATTTCCTTCTCCAGCTCATTTAAACAGGGTTAAGTGACTTGTTCAGGATCACACAGCTAGGAAGTGCCTTTTAGAACTCTGGTGTCCCTGGCTCCAAGCCAAGAGCACTATCCACTGTGCCACCTAGCTGCCCTTATTGCCCATTTATATTAGGTACTTTTAAGCCTACTATTCTGAGTGGTGGTGGGGAGAAACCAGAACAAGAGACAATTTTAATACAGGGTTCTCTAAAGGAATAGCAACCAAGTGCAGGTTCTTACCTTGGGATTCCTGACTCTTTTTTAAAATAGTTCTATATCTGTATTTCAATTTAATTGGTTTTCTTTTCTTTTTTTTTATTTTACTTTGTGCATCTAAAAACATTCTGATGACTCATGTATAGCCCAGTGGAATTGCCTGTCAGCACTGGGAGTGAGGAGGGGAAGGGGGTGGGAGAGAACATGAATCATGTAACCATGGAAAATATTTTTAAAATAAATAAATAAAATCATTTTTTTAAAAACACAGATTGCAAAATATGAGAAAACAAATGTTAAGAAATTGTATTGACATGTAATATGGAAAAAAAGAAAATTCATTAAATAAATAAATAAAAACATTCTGAGAAAAAGATCATAGGCTTCACCAGACTGCCAAATGTAGTCTGTGACCAAAAAAAAAAAAAGATGTTTTTTAAAAACCTCTGCCTAGGGGCAATTAGGCAACACAGTTGAAAGGGTTCTTGGCCTCGAGTTGAGTGAACATGGGTTCAAACACAGCCTCAAACACTTCCTAGCTGTGTAACGTTGGCCAAGTCAAAACTCCATTACCCTAACCTACCCTTTTGTCTTAGAGTTGTTACTGAGAAAGAAGAGGTTAAAAATATACTCTGGCTAAAGAAACAGGAGGAAGAATTGGAAACCACACTTGGTCCCTAGCCTCATCGGTCTTAATCAAAACTTGCTAGGTAAGGAGTTGCTATACCACGCTTCCTAGGGGTACAAGGTAAAATACAAAGTACACTTACAGTAGAACGTTTCCAAAACTGTACAATTTCCTCAATGTTTTCTGCTGGGTTAAGTAAAAAGTAATCTCTCCATTCATTCCAGTCCACAGTCATTGTCCCAGTATTATCAATGCTGAAATAATAATCATCATAAACTCATATTTTAAACCATGCTGTAAATTCATGAATAAAATTAACATTAGTAACCCATCTAGATGGAAAAGAGTTCCATAATATGTATTTATGGCAACAACTAGAGCTCATTACTCTCGAACCATTTTTATTTCCTAGTATTTTCTCACCCTCTTCTCCCCTTGGAATACTTTGATCCCTTTAGGACTTAGTTGCTACCACAGGCTTTCCCCAATTTTTCTAATTGTTAGGACTTCCCATCCTGAAATTACTTTGAATTGACTTTGTATATATCAAGCATTTACTTGTCTGTGTGGAAATGAAAAATGTGAACTGCTTGAAAGTAGAAACTTTGTTCTTTGGTTTTTTGTGTTCCTAGGTGATAGCACAGGTCTTGGCACATATAAATTAATTAATTAATTAATACTTAATAAATACTTGTTGAGGAGCAACTTGGTGGCTCTGTGGATTGAAAGGCAGGCTTGAAGATGGGAGGTCCTGGATTCAAATCTGACCCTGACACTTCCTAGGTGTATGACTCTAGGCAAGTCATTTAACCCCCATTGCCTAGCCCTTATTGTTCTTCTGCCTTGGAAGCAATACACAGTATTAATTTTAAGACAGCAAGTAACATAAAAATAAAAAATTTTTCAACAAATTGAACTCAACTCTTTCTCTTACCCATCTGCCTATAGCTGTTATTTCCCTAGCCTTAGAAAGATTTCATGATGTGCTTTCCCTTTCTGAGCTACACTTATGAAAAGAAGACTTTCACTATGTAACCAAACCAGGACTTAAATATCAAAGAACCATTTGGAAACGAGCTAAAAACCACTTGAAGCAATTATAGACAACTCTGACATCAGGGTTTAATGAAGAGAGGAGAGAAATGCAAGCAAACATGGTGTTTTCTCCATTGGAATTGTCAAGCCTTAGTGAAATGGAGGAAAAGAGAGCTCAATTATTTTGGTGAAACATTGCTCTAGAAGTTCTGCACTGCTGGTATTAGTAATACAGTAATAATTACTAATTAATTGGTAATTCAACTATGCAGCAGCATTTTTGGTGCAATCATATCCTTTACCAACAGATTCTAGCAATTCTTGCCAAAAATTCAAATAACTACTCAAATGCTTTAATGAGAGTGATCTCATCAAATCAGGAACTCCTTGAACACAACTCATTCGTGCCTGTTCATCCTGTGTGACTTCCATCTAGGACCTCCCAAAAGTTCATCACTAGGAGGTCCACTCAATATGCTTGAAGCCCATCTTCACTTTCTTCCAGAGTTCCTACTGTCCTGGCTGTCCACTTGTTATCCCTTGCTTTTTCCATGTAACCAACCCATCGTCTCTTCATTAGTGGCAAATACTTTTGGCAAACATACATCTCCCTCTTTTATGATCCCGTTGATATCTGTTATCAGAGAATGGTTGAACAGGATTGTTTCTGCTACAAAATCTTCCAAGGAATATTAAATGATCTTGATGTGTGCATAGGAGATACCTTGCTGCAAAAAGTTTATAAAATAGCATTTGGTGGAATCGAATTTTTTTGTCCATTTGCTTATTACTTTTTTAGTAATAAACAGACAACAAGCACAATGATGTCTTCTCTACATCTATCGGGTATAAGATCACAAAGATGCAATCCATTCTTGACTATCATTTGTGAAAGCCTGCTTGTTCCCTACTGCCCTCATGAAGGATACTTACAATTGAGGTATAGATGACCCTTATAAGCAGAGAAATAGATATATAGAACATATAGGTCGGTAGTTACAGATATTTTCCTTGAAAGCTTTTATGGAATCAGCAAGCAATGAGATTTTTTTCTATACCTTTACCTCCCACACCATCGACACCTTATGAATCAGTCCCTCAATGCCCTCTCAACTGTATCACTCATGCTCCCTAACCCTTACCCGTATAAATCTTCTTTCTACATACTTGACTGGCTATCTCACTTATTTTTATTCTCCTTAGTGCTACTATATACCTTCTCTGCAAGAAACTGATGGACTGTAGTATGATGTGTAATGTTTACCAATTTTTCCAGCAAATATTTTCCTTTTTTTCTCTTCATAGTCCTCTTTTCATTTTCATTCTTGAAGTTCCTTGGGTGACTTTGCTTAGATGGATATTTTTGTCAGACCTTATTGACTGGGACTGGTTTTACTCTCCAACTGCTTTTCTCTACTCTATAAGATAATACTGCTCATAATCATCAATTATTCTTCTTTTTAAGATTTTGCAAATGAGTTTGTATTCTAATCACAGATTAAATGCTCACCGACTAAAACACTTTCTGGATTCTTCTGATTTCCTTGTTGTAGCAATTAATTTGTACTGTTTTAACTTCTAAATGAAATAATTATAGTTGGTTTTAACATCATATCTGTTATCTATTTCCCATTAGTAGTTTAGTTAGGGGGAAGCTAAGTGGCTCAGGGAATTGAGAGCCAGGCCTGGAGATGAGAGATCCCGGGTTCAAATCTAGTGTGTGACCCTGAGCAAGTCACTTAACCCCCATTAAGTTAGCCCTTCTCACTCTTCTGCCTTAGAACCAATATTGAGTATTGCTCCCAGATGGAAGGGGTATTATTTTTTTATTTAAATAATTCAAGGTTAAATCTTAATTGCATGGTATATCTTTGTCTCATTATTCCCAGCATGGTAAAACCTGCCAGAGCTTGAGTTCCACTGGCATTACTTTCAAGAACTGGGAGTCACCTTCAAACCTCAATTAGGTACTGGAATTGGCTATTTGTAAAGCCAATAATGGCCTTTAAAATATTTCACATGCTGCCAAAGAAAAGCCTTAAATTTCTGGTAAATTTTACCCTAAGGTAAACCTCCACCCACTTAGTTAAAAATACCTTTTTTACCTTATAACTATTGTTAGTAGTTTATATGTTTATGTAAAGGAAGAAAGGTGGCACTAAGTTAAAAATTTCCCTGCTGCCCAAAATTTAAACATCTTCAACTCATATCCCACCAAGCCATCTAGCCAGCCACCCAAGCCATCTCAGCTTCTACATATCACCACAGATGTGCTCTTCCTACCACTATATCTAACACCCCCATACACAGCAAACCTAAGACCAGGACCTCCATATACAGACCTTCCAGGACCAATGCCACAGTCCCTAGAAAAATCAATTTGCTCATGTCTGGAATTCCTGCCCCTAAGGTCCAACTGAGCTGATTTGTGACTGAATGTGTGCAAACTAGCCCACTTAGGCAACTATACCTGCTAGACATCAAGTCCTGCTTTAGCTTCATATTCTAACTAGCCATCCCGTCATCCAGACAAGCCCTCTACTTGATTAAATCATGAACTGAAAATAACAACAAACTCTATATAGATTAGCATACTTCCATTGATTCATGATGTCACTGATATGAGTTTCCATAAAGATGGTACCCATCCATACCTTCCCATCCTGCATGATGCTTGTCCAATCTTCCCATTAATCTTTAGAGATCTTCTAGGACTTCTGATATTAAGTGAATACTACTGCAACATCTGGGCTGCCTATCCATTAGTCCTCTCTCTCTCTCTCCACACACACACACACACACACACACACACACACACACACACACACACATATATATATATATAAATGTCCCAGCATTCCCAGTTATGTATCAACATAAGTATGAACATAGGGAAGATATAAGTTTTGTGTATCTCCACCTTCTCTCCCTGCTCCCAGGAAGAGGCAGGAGAATTTTACTCACTGGGCTTTACTCAGGTTTTTACTTTTGTTCTTGTATTTCTTCTACTTCAAGTGATTATTAATAAATCTTACAAATAGGTTCACTGCCTCTTCTAATCATAGATCTCCCAGATGATATGTCTTGGGCCATCTCTTCTGCATAATTTTTATGAGTAATGTTTGCTACCTATTTCCATGAACAATATATTTGTTGCTCTTTTATCCTTTGAAAATGTGTTGTTTCATGACCTATAGATTGGGGGAAATAATGCTTTAAAAAGATGAGGTTTTGTTTCAAGGAGAAGCTTGGGACTGTTGATAGTTCTGTGAAGTTTCCCAAAAGCAATTTATCCCATTCTCTTCCTGTTCAGTCCTGAGCCTCGCCACCTAAAACATCTACCCAAGATACAGCATATCAATTGATGGACAAACTAATAAGATCCTCAACTGAAGTGCATATCAAAATCCAGAAACAAGGAGTTCTTTATCCATCTGCTCTTCTCTTTGTTGATTGTTGGGCTGAACTTTGAGAGTCTATGAGCTCATTTGAAAATTTCTGTAGTATTCCAGGTATTGAGAGAAACAGCACAATATCATCCACTAGAAGCTTCTAGAGGACCTTAAGCTGGATGTCCTCCAAGAAAGTGGCAAATACCTTTGACTCTCATATGTCTTCCTTTTTTATGCCTTACTGAAAACTGATAATCAAATGGTCACCAAGCTCTACTGTTGCATTTATCAGTCTTGTTTGATCTGAACCTAACCTTAGGGGACACTTTGCTGAAGGAGAAACCTTCAGGATATATTCATCTCTACTGGGTTATATGCTTTTTAAAAGCAATCCACAAATAAGCACAGTGTCAGTTTATATTCTCTGTGCCTTTCAGTTAATTAGGAAATTGAAAATGTGACCCTTTTTTAACCCAGAGCAGTAATTTCATCCCTACACACACACACTCTCTCTCTCTCTCTCTCTCTCTCTCTCTCTCTCTCTCTCTCTCTCTTAAAGAACTGCCTGGAACAGCGGGAGATTGAATGGCTTACTCCTGTTTATCCAACTAACATGTAAGAAATAAGACTTGAATGCAGCAGCTACAAAGCCAGCACCCTATTCTCTATGCCATGTAGCCTAACCACAGTCACACAGGTGCCATATATTATTCTGCCATATTATTTGTGAAAGCCTATTTGCTCCCTTATCATCTTTTAAGTTAGGATACTTTTACTATATTTGCAGAATATCTTCATAAAGGTTTTATAGAGAAAAGTATGCAAGTGAATCAGTAGTAATTAGTGTCTCCTTTCTTTGATGATTTGTTTGCTGTTATTTGGGACCCTACCCTACTTCATATATTTTGATTACCCTTCATTCAACACCCTCAAAATGTGTTGCCTACAGTACAAATTTTCTCTGTGTATACTTGGTCTAGAATATTCGTGCCATGCCATCTTACACTTTTACTTTTCTCATAAAGCAGAGGCTAGTATGTTAGCCATACATACACAGAGCTACCACACACAAAGTAAAAATACAGAAGACAAAGGCAGGATGTTGTTTTGGCTGATATAAAGAATAAAAACATAATGAGATCGCCAGTCCACTAAAAGATAAAAAACAAAAACTCAAAAGCATTATTCACTTTACCAACTACAACAAAATTCCTATAGATCAAAGACAAAATAAAGCTAAACATAAGAAATGAGTGCTTTAATTTCCCCCACTCTCAGGCTACTCAAAGCTGGTTTTTAAATAATTGTGGTCCATTGATCATTCTAAGTTAAAATTGTTTTTCCATGCACCATTTTGTTATGTGCCACAAAGCTGAGAGTATTCTTGCGTCCATATCTTCATTGAAGTTCCAGAACCACAACTACAGACTTAAGTCACCTGCCTTCTGACACAAACATTTTCTTTCAGAGCAAAACCTTCTTCCTGTGGTTCTTATTCCGACTAAAGAAAGCCCTTATCCTCTGAGCTTGTTTGGAAGATTGGAAGATCTACTAGGATCATAATTTGGAGTTTTCATTTTTTTCTTCCTGAGCTCATGTACTAGGACCTTTGGGTTGATATCTCTTCATTTTGGCTCATTCTAATCCAACTCTTCAGGCTGGAACCTAGTTAGTTGCATTTTCTAAAAGCATGGGTCTGATAACTTTACCTCTGTACTCCATAAACTCCTGTGGCTCTCTGTAACTTCCAGTTTAACTAGAAAATCCTCTGTTTGACACTAAAAGTATTCACATTAACAAAATCTTTTTTTAATTAAAATTTTAAAAATTTTTAAAAAATGTAAAACTCTTCACAATTTAGCCCTTCTGGAGCTTTTTGCACTTAAACTCCTTTCCAGGCCCTCTACAATCCAGTTATACTGACCTACTGTTGCTGGCAAACTATACTCCATTTTCCATTTCCCTGCCATGGCTGGCTTCCATGCCCGGAAATATCCCCCTCCTCTCTTCTGCCTCTTAAGTTTCCCTGACAGCTCACATTGCATTCCCTGCAGAGGACCCTTCCCAATCATCTCCATGCTAGTGTCTTCCCTGTTGAGATTACCTTCCCATTTACTCTGTATATATTTTGTACATATCTAATCATTTATAAGTTGTCTCTCCCATTAGACTATTTGAGGCAGGGACTGTTTTTGCCCTTTTTTGCTTAATACAGGACCTGGCACATATTAAGGGCATAACAAATATTTATTGACTCATTGATTGAGTTTGCACAAATTTTTTTTAAAGTCTAGATATATGTAAGTATATATGAATGTACAGACATTATATACATATATTGCTCATACAGAGTCACCCCAATAAATAATATACATAAATCAAATAGGTTTTTCATAAGATTAGGGGAGAGAGAAAATTTCTGGTCATCAACTTCTATTATGGAACACTGAAATGAAAGCTTTAAAAATATTATCAAAAATAAAAATAATGGCTAACCTTTGAAGAATCTGCTCTGCCTTTCGTTCAGAAATAGATACACCTAGCATCTTGAGAGCCTGGACAATTTCTGAGACTTCAATTACTCCTTTAAAAGAATGAAAAGAAACGTATGCCTATTGAAAGCCTTTGAAAAGCAGCTGTTACCACCAACACTTTAAGGGCATTGTTATAATAGTCTATAAAATTCCAAGTTATATGGGATCTGCCATTTTTATGCCTATATTAAATAAAACTTCAAGAGAGAAGACCTCATTTGAACTTGTAAGGAAATGCCAAAGAAAACAATGAGCTTTATTATGTTTTTTACTTTTCTGTTGATATCGTTTGTTTTCCCATCCTTCATTTCCTCTTCCAAGAGTGCCATTTCATATAACAGTTCAGCAAAATTAATCAACACATTAATGAAGTCTGATATTACATGCAGTGTTTCATATATCCAGGGTCCCCAACAGCTGTAAAGAAGGACCTGGGATGAACTTGCAAAGCTCTTCATCAGGACCAAACTCAGTTATTATAATTATAGCTGAATCAAAAATGATTCTGTTGTTGCACTTCTTTCTATTTAAGTGGTGTAGCCATTGTGTGTACAGTGATTTCTTGCTTCTGCTTACTTTGCTTTTTATCAATTTGAATAAATTTTCCTACATCTCTCTTTATTCTTCATATTCACAGGATTTTAGCTTTAGAGCTACTAGGGATCTTAGAATCCATGAGTCTAACTCCTTTTTTTACACATGAGGAAGATGAAACTAAGATCAATAAAGTGACTTGCTTAGGGTGACAACTAGTTGAGGCAGAATATGAGAATTCAGGTCTTCCTAATTCAACCATTAAGCCACCTAGCTACTTCCAACCATTTCTTATAACAAAATAATATTCTATTACATTCAGAATCACAAGTCATTCTCCAATTAAGAGACATCTGCTTTTGCTTCTTTCTACTACTGAAAATGCCACTACAATTTTTTTTGTTTATGTGAACATTTTTTTCGAATATTGACCTCCTAGCAACAGGCTTTCTGGGTCAGAATTTAAGTATATCTTAGTCAATTCTTTAGTATATGTCAAAACTGATTTCTAGAATAGACTAATTCAAAGTTTTACCAACAATCCATTAGTGAGTCTATCTTTCTACATTCTTTCTAATACTAACTAGTCCCACTTTTATCAACTTTGTAATTTCCTAAATGTGAGGTAGAACTTAAGGATTACTTTGACTTACCCTTATTTTATTAGTGGTTTTTTGGAATAATTTTTAATATGGCTGTTAATAGTTTGCAATTCTTTTGACAACTACTTTTCCTCACCCTATCATCACTTATCTATTGAAAAATAGCTCTTGAAAAAAAAAAAAAGAAAAATGTCTCTTGATCTTACACATTTTTTAGATCCTTATATATCTTGGATGTCAGACTTTTATGAAAGTTTTGATTTTATATAATTTAAGTTATCAAAAAATTATATTCATCTCGGTCCCTTATTTGATTAAAAATTCTTTTGCTGCTTTAAGTATAAAAGGTATCTGATATTTTTCCATAAAATTTTTCAATGTAATCACATAATATCTTCAAGAGTCAAAGAGAGAGTAAATAGGACAGATCTGGAGGGCAATTTGAGCATATTTTTAAAATATTAAGAAAAATAGAAAAGGGAATATCTAGGGGGGAAATGGAGGAAGATGGTACCATTTATCATTTCATATCATCAAGATACACAAGGTTATAAAACTATCAAAGAAAAAGTAGGGAGAAAAGACTACTGAAAATCATATAAAACCTCATTTTCATCTGAACCAGACAAAAAAAGGTAAAATACATATATCCAGCATTTGGTCTAGAAAAACATTAAATTCAATAGGGAATAGAGTGAGAACAGGCAGAGGAGCAGAAGAAATGAAGAGTGAGGGTAAATTCAAAAAGGAATTAATGATAAAACAATTATTCAACTCTAGAGAGTAGGTAGAGTGAAGAGGGATTAAAAAGAAAATAAAACACAATTTGTGACTGGAGTCTAGACAAAAACAAGAGAAGAAGTATAGGGAATGGAAGCAGATTACATAAAATATAAATAGAGCTAAGCATATTCCTCTCTCATTACCCTCTTCTTTGTAGAGAGAGAGAGGTAGGGTGAGTAAAGAAAGAAGCCCAGCAATATATTATTTAAAAGAAAATATTTGAAACACGAAGATTCCCACCATTAAAAATAATGAACTGGTGTGAAATCTTTTATGCTTGACATGAATTCAGAAAATCAAGGATAGAAATCATTATCTCAGACAAAGCAACTGTTAAGACAGACCTGATTGAATGAAATAGAAAAGGAAATTACCTATACTTGGATAATTAGTACCAATATTTTCTATGCATTCTACATGTTTGTTTGTACATGTACATGTATAAAATACACATATAGATGATATATAAAGGTAAAAGAGACACATATAGAATAATACTGAAGAAAATAACTTCTTAAAACCAAAATTGGCCAAATGAAAAAAAGAGATACAAAACCTTACTGAAGAAAATAATCCCTAAAAAAATTAGAATTGGTTAAGTGGAAGCTAATGATTCAATGAGATATTAAGAAATAATCAATAAAGTCAAAAGAATGATGAAATAGAAAAAAAATGTGAAACATTTCTCTAGAAAAACCGATGTGGAAAACAGATTAAGAAGAGATAATTTAAGAATTATTAGGTGACCTGAAAGCCATGATTTTTTTAATAGAGCCTAGGATCTCATTTCAAGAAATTACAAAGGAAAAACTACGTGGATATCATGGAATCAGAGGGCAAAACAGAAACTGAAAGAATCCACTAATCACCTCCTAAAAGAAATCCCAAAATGAAAACTCCCAGGAATATTAGAGCCAGTACTCCCAGGAAAGGAGAAAATACTTCAAGTAGCCAGAAATAAATTATTCAAATACCACAAGGCACAGTTAGAAACACACACAATTTAGCAACTACCATAATAAAGGATCAAATAGGACTTAGGTATTGTTTTCCAGGAGGCAAAGGAACTAGGAATACAATAAAGAATAATCTACAAAACTGAGTACAATCCTACAATGGGGAAAATGTACATTTATCAACTCACATAGAAGACTTCCAGGTATTCCTAAAGTAAAGGCCAGAGATGGATAGAAAATTTCACATTCAAACATAATACTCAAGAGAGACATAAAAAGGTAAAAATGGGTCAGAAATCATGAGGAAGTTAACTAAGCTAAACTGTTTATATTCCCAAATAGGAAAATGATACATGTAACCCTGTAAAAGAAAAATAGAAAAAAAAGAAAAAAGGAAAAGAAAAATCTTTTAGCAAATCTTACTTTATTGTGAATGTGCAAATCACACAGTAATGGTCTACAGACACCTCCAAGTTACTCCCCAGCCAGTAAGTGTCTGAAGACAGATTTAAACTCAGGAAGATGAGTCTTCCTGTCTTCAGACTCAGACTTGGCACTCTATCTACTGCATCACCTAGGTGCCCCAGTTGAGTCAGGAAGACTCGTTTTCCAGAATTCAAATCTGCCTTCAGATATTTACTAGCTGTGTGACCTGGACAAGTCACTTAACTCTATTTGCCCCAGTTTCCTCATCTATAAAATGAGCTGGAGAAGGAAATGGAAAACTACTCCAACATCTTTGCCAAGAAAACCTCAAATGGGATCAGAAAGAATTGAACAAGACTGAAACAACTGAACAACAAA
Source organism: Monodelphis domestica (assembly GCF_027887165.1). NCBI lineage: Eukaryota > Metazoa > Chordata > Mammalia > Didelphimorphia > Didelphidae > Monodelphis > Monodelphis domestica. The sequence goes on from NC_077228.1 coordinate 477,495,461, forward strand.
GTAAAAATCTTTCCTATGAAACACTTAATGAAACATTCTTGAGTACTGGTAGCAAAAACATATATATGTATGTGTGTGTCCACATATATGCATATATGTACACATGTGTATATATTGTGTGTTTTTCGTGTGTATATATTTTAAGCAATTGTGAATGGAAAAAATGAGCCTTACCATCTTGATTTTTGTCTAGCCGATTAAATACCAATCTCATTTTTTTCTCATGGTCTCTGAGGTACTGTGAAAATTTCTCAAAGCTCAGTGGGCTCTCCTTGTTAATAGAATCAAAACGATAAGTACCCTATAAGAAAAAAAAAACCATTAGGCGCAAATTGTTCAACACTGTTATATAGCTGGATTGATCCTATTGAGTAAATGAGGTTTCTTTTAATCCATGATTAAGCCAACCGAAGACATGAAAATTACAGACTTCCAGAACTGTGGTGTCAAACTCAGTAGAAACACAAGCCACTAACACATACTTAAATATCTACTTGGGTCACATAATGACCTAGAAATCCACATATTAACATTATCTACATTTTTTTGATTAAATATTTCCCAATTACATTTTATTCTGGTTTGGGCCACACCTGGGATTATTGCAGGTCACATGCTCCATATTTGACATTTCTGCTCTAGAATGAAAATGGACTTTATTTTTAAACCCTTACCTTTTTCTGAAAATTGATACTAAGTATTAGTTCCAAGGTAGAAGAGTAGTGTGTGTTTTACAAATTTGTACCCTGGGGACTTCATTTCCCAGCATTCTTTACTCTTCCGTGGGTTCCCTTTTCTTGCATCCCTGTGTTGAGTCCTGGCATGGGTTTGTTTATAAAATTGCTGAAACCCACGCTCTGGGGGCTTTTCTTTGGCTCTAGTGAGGCAGGCTTCTGGGGCTCTGGCTCTTTCCTCTGCTCTGTCAGCTGAAGGAACCCCTTTTCTCTCTCACTTTGTTGTAATTAAATCCTATAAATTTAAATACTTGGAGTATTTTGGGTATTCATGTTTAGTCTTACAATAATAAGGGCTAGGCAAGTGAAGTCAAGGAACCTGCTCACTCACATAGCTAGGAAGTATTGGAGACCATATTTTGACCCAGGACCTAGAGTATCCATGCCTGGTGCTCTATCCACGGAACCACCTAACTGTCCCAAAAATGGACTTTAAAAGTCACCTAGACCCAGCTCTCAGTTGATATTCCACAATTTCCAAATTTTATAAAACACTGGAGAAATGGCCATTATACACTTGCAAAGGAAGCTGGATTTCTGGATGAATTCCTTACTGACACAATGAAGCAATGACCTCTAATAAGAGATGCTCACTGAAAGTCCTGAAACTTGTGAGATTTCTCACTGATGCCCAGAGTATCAGTCTTCATCCTGCTACTTAGATCCTCCTTTGCAAAATGTAGGTCCCATCCTAAAACCATCTTATTTATTTTACAGAATTGAGAGAAGACAAGATGGTTTAGTGGGGGGGGAACCAACACTGACCCTAAAGTATTTACACATTTATTTACATATCTAATTATCCACGACACATGTAGAATGAAAGTTCCTTGATGAAAGGTCTAAATTTGATTTTTCGTTCTTGTAACATCAGAAACTAACACAGTGACCTCCACATAGCAGTCATAATAATTCCTTGATGAATTTAAGACATACCAGTTAAGAAAAGAACGAAAAAGAAACTTGTTAGGGTTGTTGTGAATTGTATCCATTTATTTTCTTTTTCATCCTATATATAGATTGGCTGCATGCACTTGGAATACACTTAGCACAAACAGGAAATGAGAAAACACCCAAAATATGACTATCCCAGGTTACTATGGGCTGTCTTCATGGCACATTAATTAGCAAAAGCAGAACACTAAAGCAAGGTCACAAATTAACTTTTGCCAAGAGAAAGGGTAGAAGCTATTGATGCATATTAAAGACTGACTAAGGATAAACTACTCAGGCAGCACTTTTCCATTATCTCTTAGCAGCTTTTTTTTTTTAACACTTACTTTCCATCTTAGAATCCATACCATGTATTGGTTCCTAGGCAGAAGAGCAGTAAGGGCTAGGCAATGGGGGTTAAGTGACTTGCCCAGGGTCATACAGCTAGGAAGTATTTGAGGTCAAATTTGAACTCAATGCCTCCCATCTCAGGCCTGGCTTTCTAGCTATCAAGCCACCTAGCTGCCCCTGTCTTAAGAGCTTTTTATATTCCCAACCACCCTCATTTTCCTGGGCAATCACTTCCCTTGTCTTCTATGGCCTGTTCTTAGTGGGTACCTCCATAAAATCCAGCACTTGACACATAGTAAATACCTAATAAATGCTTATAGATTGACAGAATGATTTGTTCTCTTCCTGTTCTCTTTTTTTTTAAGCTTTTACCTTCTGTCTGTTGGCTCTAACAGTGAAGGTAAAAATTTAAATTAAAAAAAAAAGAATGATTTGCACAGGTAGTCAGTGTCACACAGGTAGTAAATGGAACAGAACTAAGGTCCTCTGATTCTAAATCCTGCTACACTACATTTTACTGGATACTATTATGCTCCCACCCACCAAATGTGGATATTCCCTCAAGGATTTGTCTTAAGTCTTCTCTCTCTCTCTCTCTCTCTCTCTCTCTCTCTCTCTCTCTCTCTCTCTCTCTCCTTGATGATCTCAACAATTGTCATAAGTTTAGTTTTCATGTTTATGCACATGATTCTCAAATCTACATGTTGTCATTCAGTTGTATCCAATTCTTCTTGATTCCCTTTAGAGTTTTCTTGGCAAATATACTGGAATAGTTCTCCATTTCTTTCTCCAGCTCGTTTTATGGATGAGAAAAACTGAGACAAACAGGGTTAAGTGACTTGTCCAGGGTCACACAACTAGTAAGTATCTGAGGACAGATTTGAACTCAGGAAGATGAGTCTTCCTGACTCCAGGCATGGTACTCTATCCATTGTACCACCTAGCTATCCCTAAATCTACATATCTAACCCTCTTTCCTAAGTAAGGTTTATACTGCCACCTTACTGATGGATTTCTCCATCCAGAGTTACAGTAGGCATCTCAAATTTAATTTATCCAAAGCATAACTCCTTTAAACTGCCATTTTTCTGTTGCTACTAATACTTCCTTCCAGTCTATCAGATTCACAACATCACCCTTGACTCCTCACTCTCCATCACTTCCCATATACAATCAGTTGCCAAGTCATCAATTCTACCTCCACAACATTTCTCTCATTCATCTCCTCTCTATTCATAGCCTCTGCACTAATTTAGCCCCACCTAAACTATTGCAGTAGCATCCTAATTATTTCCCTGCTTCCACTCTCTCTCTTCTTCATCTATCACCAAACAGCTGCCAAATTGTTATTCCTAAAACATAGATCTGATCATGTCATTTCCCTCAAAATATTTTATAGCCCCCTTTTTCTTGTGGGATAAAACACAAAATCTTCAGCCTGATATTTAAAACGGTCTACAATCTGACTCCCATTTCCATTGCCATTTACTTCATATTATTGTCTTTGATGAAGCACAGGGTTGTGATTTGAGTTCTGAGTACAAATACCATCTCAGTTACTTACTAGCTATTTACCAGAGCAAATAACTTAACCTCTCAGCTTCAATTTCCTCACTTAACTTGGGATAATAACAGCAGTGACTTCTAGAGGATTAAATGAGATAATGTATGCATATGACTTTGCAAATCTTCACATGATTATATAAATATCATGCATTATTGGATATGTTAATAATTTGCATTCATAATATAGCCCTCTAAGTTTGCAAAGCACTTTACAAGAATAATCTCATTTAATCCTTAGCCACTTGATAAGGTAGGTGCTATTATAATCCCCATTTTACAGATGGGGAAACTGAGGTTAAGAGGTTAAAATAACTTGCCTGGGACCACATAGCTTGTTGGAGAAGGAAATGATAAACTACTCCAGGATCTTTGTCAAGAAAATCCAATGGACACAATCCAGGAGGTCACAAAGAATGAGACAGGACCAAATGACCACTTAATAAGTGCTTACACTTAACAAATTATTCATTTTTATTAATGCACTCTCTGATTCATATGTATTGGTCTAGTAGCTATTTCCCATCTCTAACCTCCATGCCTTTGTGAATAGATGGTCTTCTATTTGTGTCTAGAACACTCACTTTCCTTACCTCTACTTCACAGAATCTCTAACTCCCTACAACACAGTGATTGCTTCTTATATGAGAAGCCTTTCCTGATCCCTCCAATGAACAGCCTTCTCTCTCTCTTGAAATGACTTTGTACTTCCCTCCATTTTTCCTTCTACCCTCCCCTCAGGAAAATGGAAACTGGAGGTCAGGGGCTCTTTTAAAAAATCAGATTGGTTCGGTGTCTTTTTTTTTAAATGATCCTATTTACATTTCATTGACTTTTTTCCCCTGTAAATACCTAAAACATGGTTCTTGTCTCTGAACTTAGCACAGAAATTCAGCTATGTTCTGAGTTAAGGCTAGAAATTGAATTCTCCTATTAATCATTGTTCTCTTCTTGTGTCAAGGAAATATACTGCCCTTGAAGGAAGCAGGTGAATACCAGGGAATCTGGTCTAGTATCTTCATACCACCATGCTATCCTTCAGGGATATCTGGTTTGTTATCTGAAGAAGACTAGTTTGCTACCTCTGACCTGGCAGATACAGCTGAACTCAAACAATATGCATTTCTTAATATCAGGAAGGAAGGAGGAGATTGTTGCCACTCCTTAGCCTTAATTTCCACACAATCATATTTTCTTCCATCTGTGATGTTAGCTTTTCTATTTTCTGTACTCCCCAAAACTTTAAAAGATTACTCATTTGAGGTCTAAGTTTTGCTAGGGAAGCTGAAATCCTTTTTGTTGGTAAATTCACATTTAACTAATAAATTGATTGGGCTCAGAACTTTGTGCTTCAGTCTACCTTAATTTTAACTGTTAGTTTTGATCTCTGTATCCCTACCACCTAGTATAGTACTTGCTCATAGTAGGCACTTAAGAAATGATGCTTGAATTCAATTAAATAAATGCCAAGTGGCATTTGAAGAAGAAAAGGGAAAGTGCCAGTGTTATGAGGATACAAGAAAAGTAGAATGTCATAAATATAATGCCCTTGGTTCTGATGTCAGAGGGGGGCAAGGTACATAATTATTTGCCATCCCTTTTTTTTAATTTTTAAAATATTTTTCTATGGTTACATGATTCATGTTGTCTCCCACCCTCACCCCTCCCAGAGCTGACAAGCAATTGCACTGGGTTATACATATGTTATCACTTGATATCTATTTCCATATTATTCATTTTTATAATAGAGTAATCTTTTAAAACCAAAAGCCCAAATCACATACCCATATAAACGAGTGATAAGTCATATGCTTTTTTCCCTGTGTTTCTACTCCCATAGTTCTTTCCCTCAATGTGGATAGTATTCTTGCTCATAATTCCCTCAGGGTCATCCTGGATCATTGTATTGCTATTGGTAGCAGAGTCTACATTTGATCACAACACATTGTTTCAGTTACTGTATACATAATATTCTCCTGGATCTCCTCATTTTGCTCTGCAACGGTTTATGGGCATATTTCTAGTTCAGATAGAAATCCTCCATTTCATCATTCCTTATAGCACAATAGCATTCCATCACCATCAGATACCACAATTTGTTCAGCCATTCCCCAATAGAGGGACACCCCCTCATTTTCCAATTTTCTGCCACCACAAAGAGCACATTTGCCATCTCTTTTAGCTGGTGCTATATATGCTCCATTAAGAAGTTTCCTCTAAGCCATCCGCCAGCCCCACACTCTCTCAAATGTCACCTACTCATATATATATTTTTTTATATACCTATACCTCTCAGGATACCATTGCACCCAAATACCTCATATATAACTTTGCTGGCGCATCTATGTGCTTACCATACATCAGTTTGGATTATAGTTACTTGTCCTATGTGTCAACTCCCAATTGTAAGTTCCATAAGGGGAGGAACCAGGTTATCAAAACCACTCAGCATTGAGCAATAGTTGCTTAACAAATGTTAGCTGAATTTTGCACAAAATTTTGCTGGAATTTATACACCAGAGCCTTAAAAGCTTGATTATTTTCCAATATTAAATCACAGGCTCATAATTTTAAATTTGGTAAGAACCTTAGAAGTCATCTAGTCTAATCCTTTCATTTACAAAAAAAAAAGAAGGAAAAAGAAGCCTAGAGAGAATTTGTGACTTATCCAATAACTCCCAGATAATACAAGGATTCAAATTCAGGTCCTATAACTCCAAAGCCACCACTTTCTCCATTAGGAAGTGATTTTATCAAGAGCCCCAGTTCTACACCTATGAGTTCCCCTATATACTCCCAACAAGCAGCAGCCATGAACTCACCTTTAGACCTCTCAAGAGGTTTCCTAAAAGCAGGGTTCAGTACTTTGAAGACCCTCTCCATGGCCTCACAACTCTGGAACCACACTCAGAGATGGCTCCAGGGTGTCATCACCTTCAACCAGGGACTGCCACTTTAGACTTCAGGAAGTCTTTTGCTCACTCAATCATAGGATCATGGGTTAAGTTGGAAAGGAGGTCAAGGAAAGTCAGATTTCCTTATTTTTCACTCATCAAATTAATATAAGAATGAGGATGGAGAAAAGTGTTTTTCTTAATAAAGAAATTCATTCTTAACTATGGATCTTTCACTAGTTCTTGGGGGGGAAGGGGGAGGGTTTGGTTTTGCCCAACTCGGTTCCATCGCTGCCTTTTTTCCTGCTTGTCCCTACCCACCTTCTGGGTCTCTTTGCCTAAGGGGAGGCCCAAGTTCTTGAGACCCTCTTGCAGCTCTGTGATGTCCACCTTCCCGTCCCTGTTATGGTCCAGCTTCAAGAAGAGACTTTCATAGCGGCGGTTGGCCTCTGCGACTGCTTCGTCGTAGTCGACGTAGTAGTCGACCTCATCGCACTTGGGAGGCCAAAGATAGCTACGCACCCAGTCGAGCATCTCGCCCTGATGCGGTGGAGGGAGGCAGTGGGAAAAGTGGGAAAAACCTCCTTCAGCCACCAACTGGGCTCCCAGCCAGCCCTCTTCCGCCCTGCCCCAGCTCGGCCCAGCCCAGGACAGCAGCGGTGGCTCGGGAGGCGGGTCCGAGCCGTCAGTCCTCGCGGAGGCGGGGCGGGGCGACTTCACCCGTGCTAAGGCGTCGGACTTCGGGCAGCGCCACTCAGATACTGAGTACGAAGGCGAAAGTCCCGGACTGAAGGTCCTGCGGGTCGGGCTGTTGGTCCCAAAGAAGTACATCTTTGGGGAGTCAGGTCGCAGGGAAGAAAAAGCGCCTCAAGTCCTGAGTCTGCTTTCTGGGGAGGGTAACTCCTGCTGGCCAACTCCCTAGGGTGGGGCATTACGGACTGGATCACTAGTGCTGGTATTGTGCTGGGGCACAGGACTCTAGATCCACAGGGAGCTGCAATCCCGAGTGCAAATCTCAGTCTAATGCTTAACTGTGCTTCTTTCTGTATCCCTATGTCTATAAAACAAAACACATCTCGGCGATTCGCTCAGTGCTCCGCACACAGTAGGCGCTTCAGAAATGTAAACTATTCTGGAAAGCAGCTGAGGCTACATCCAGAGTTCAAGTTTCACTTTGACTTTCAGGTAGAGTCAGTCTTTCAGTAGGAAAGGAGACACCTGGAGAAGGGCCGAGAAGAGGAAATGAAATACAGGAGAGTAGTTTACCTTAGTTTCTTCTCTGTTTTAATGGGTCCTTGTGATATTTTTGGGATTAGGACTGTGTGAGATGAGACTAAGTGTGTAATTCTTTTTTTTTTTAAACCCTTACCTTCCGTCTTGGAGTCAATACTGTGTATTGGCTCCAAGGCAGAAGAGTGGTAAGGGCTAGGCAATGGGGGTCAAGTGACTTGCCCAGGGTCACACAGCTGGGAAGTGTCTGAGGCCAAATTTGAACCTAGGACCTCCCATCTCTAGGCCTGGCTCTCAATCCACTGAGCTACCCAGCTGCCCCCTAAGTGTGTAATTCTTAAGAGTAATATTTAGTTTGTGGCCCCAGTATTCGGGTGGGGAGGGGGTAACATGAAGAACCACAGTTTAAAGTGCAGTTTTCCTCCTGACTAGGGAAAGAAATGTGGGAACTAGTTTTGTTGCTTTTGTTAATTTTTATCTAAAAAGTTCCCCAGGGACTGTCCGGGAGAAGCCAGGGGGACAGAACAAGATATAACTAGATCAGGAGATCCCCTACATTCCCTTGCAAACGTATCTACTTGAGCCACTGTTTCTACAGCCTGGAAAATCACCCCTTTGAGAAAAGAAAGAGGAGGGAAGTGTATTGGAAGAGAGTAACTCTTTTGTTCTATATATTTCACTTGTACCCTGAAATTAAGGCTCAAGATTGAAAGCTTCACAGCCCCACCACCACCTCTTAGGGGTTGGAGGAAAGGGCTGAGGATCTTGCATCAATATTATTATAAAAACGTCTGTTCTTGCGAGTAGAGGAGGACATTTTGTCTAAGCACTCAACTTGAGGGTGGTGTCCCTTTCCCTTCTTCCCTGTTCCCCACTGCCTCGCTAATAAAGCTGTCCTTGTATTCTATCAGCCTCTGTTGATTTAAGTGATTAAAGGGGGTGATTTTGATATTAAGACCCTTCAAATTTTAGAAAAAGCAGAAAGATTGAATGGAAACCTGTCTACCCTTACCCTCTAGCTGTATCTATCCAGTTCCTGGTTAAGTTAAAGTTGGATGCCACTACAACTACTGGAATAAGAATTCTGATTTTAGAGCATTAGTAGTAGTCTCACGGTAACATTAACTGAAACATAAATAACATGGAAGAAAAAAAAACTGGTTCAACTGAGGCCAGAAACAGTAAGAAAGGAGAAGAAAAAATTGACCATAAATAACCATTCCCCCCTCCCATCCACCATTTCCATCAGACTCATGGAGAACCTGTGCATTTTCCCATTGGGATTTTTTTTTTGAAAGAAAGATAAACAGAAATTGTCATCCAAGATCACCTTGGCACTGATTTAAAAAAAAAAAAAAGCTGTGAGATGCATTTAAAACCTCAAAAGACCTAGAATATCTGCCAGGCTTCTCTTTTTAACTTGACTTGTCTAAACACTTAGTTGTGTCATCCTCTGGGTACCCTGAGAGTAAAAAAAAAAATTTTTTTTTTAAACCCTTACCTTCCATCTTGAAGTCAATACTGTGTATTGGCTCCAAGGCAGAAGAGTGGTAAGGGCTAGACAATGGGGGTCAAGTGACTTGCCCAGGGTCACACAGCTGGGAAGTGGCTGAGGTCACATTTGAACCTTGGACCTCCCATCCCTAGGACTGGCTCTCAATTCACTGAGCTACCCAGCTGCCCCCTAAAAAAAATTTTTTTAAAGATTCTTCTAGAACAAAGGAGCTGTGATCAGGGTCAGAGTTTTATTTTTCTCCTGTTGGGTTATTGTTTTATTTATTTTGGGAAATTAACACTATCAATCCCACCTCTCTCATTACCAGTGTGACCTTGGCAAAATTATATAACCTTTCTTTGCCTCAGATTTCTTATCTGTAAAATGAGGGGTTTGCAACATGGCCTCCTGAGATCCCTTCCAGCTGTAAATTCATGATTGTATCTATATTAAAGCTGTGCATATGTTTATTGCTTTGCTGTTTTGTGCTCATTCTTATCTGTTTCTATAAGCCTAATTAAGAATAATATACCTTATATCACACCTATCAGATTGGCCAATATGACAGCAAGGGAAAGTGATAAATATTGGCGAGAATGTAGCAAAATGGCACACTAATGCATTGCTGGTAGACTTGTGACCTGATCTAATCATTCTGGAGGGCAATTTAGAACTGCCCAAAGAACTGTAAAACAATGTATACCTTTGATGTAGTAATACCACTACTAAGTCTGTGTTGGGGAGGGGGTGTAAATCTTGAATTTTCTCAGACTTATGAATGTTAAAATTTTCCACATTGAGGAATCCTCCATTGGAACAAATTCCCTACTGGAAAACATTCCCCATTTTGATGTGAGAACTCACCAGGATCAGAAATGGGAGGACCTCTACTCCACCCATACTTAAGACTGCTTTAGGGGAGAAAACTCCTTGCTAAACAATGAAAGTACTTGGACCCATGCTTATAATAAGGCAAGGAGTTCTTTGAGCCATGCCTATTTTTTAGAATTGATACAATGAGATGCTAGGTACCTAAAAGGGTCCGGCAAGTTTTCTCTTAATGAGATTAGTTGACTCAGTTGTGTTTTCACTGGTTCAGACTTACTGAGGAGATTAGTCGACTTAGCAGGAATTCAGATGGGCAGTCCTTTGAAAAATGTCTACAATGATTGGTAGATGTAAGGACTTAGGGGAGGTGACATAGGAGAAAAATCCCATATAAGAAAAGGAATCTCTTGAGCAAGGGATCCTTGGAGGCTTGGCGAGGCTGGGAGATCCTTGGAGATAGATCCTTGGAAAAAAATCCTTTTGGAGGATCTCTGATGAGGATCGCTTGGGAAGAATCTCTTGAGAGAGGCTCTGGAGAAGGGAAGCTCTTGGAGGACAATCTCTAAGGAGGTCTCGCTGGAGCTCCTCTGAGGGAACTCTGTCCCTCTGGAGGCTCTGGAGAGAGGCCCTTTGGAACAGTCTCTGGCTGGAAGGCTCTTTAACGAGGACTCTGGCTGGAACTCTCTCTGGTGAAGTCAGCTGAGATGGAGCTGGCCTGGTGTCACTAGAATCCTTGCTTAGACAGACCTTGTGGTGAATGTTAAAAGACTGACTGACTGATCTCTCTCTCTTAAGACTCAGGTCTAGGCCATGTTAGCTTAAGGCCCTTCATACTTATTTCCTTTTTCTCTCTTTCTCTCTTTTCTTTAATTCCACATTTGTATTAATTAAAATCTCTATAAAATCCAGTTGACTTGGGTATTTGAATAATTGGGAATATTTCCCTGGCGACCACCTTATATTTGATTTAAAAACCAAGACACTGTAGTGAAACATATTTTCTGCAGTCAAATTTACTCACCCTCTTTTATATCTATCACAATTTATATCTTCCACCATTTTAACTCACTACAGTTTACAACATCACTCTTTTAACTGTTACAGTTTAAGGCCTTCAACTTATTTTAAATCTTACAGGGGGAACCTACTTATATAATAGTAGTCTCTCAGAAGCTGAGAATGACGATTGTCTTTGTGCATGTGCACAAAGATACTTGTGCGTGAAAGAGATTTAAGTGGAAAAGTCGATGCACAGAGACAGTCCCACTCTCTCGGCGTTGGAAGCCTGGGTCCAGTGGCACGAAAAGTCATTACACCTGGAGACTTCCTCAGCTGCATTGGATGGCCGTGTTGTCCTTTGTGCTCCAACACGCCCTAAGCACTCCACAGTGCTTTGCTGCGTCGCCCTCTCAGCCATTGAACCTTCTTGTTTCTTCTGCCTGTTCTGCCAAAACAGTTTTCACATGCTGGGTGAGCAAAGCCCTAGTTCACCAGGGGTCTATGACCTGATGGCTACCCTCACAAGGTTTGGCTAGCTGTTGCCCGGGGTGTGGCCGCTGCCACATGCTAACAGCTACTGGGAGCCACAAGTGAGAGCTGGGTGTCAGGTAGGGGTTGGAGGTTGGAGAGCTGCCCTAGAAGGGCAGGACAAGCCCTCCATACCAAGGTGCTACCCCTCCCTGAGCACCCCATACATCCCACCTACTTATACAAAAGCATTTATAACTGCTTTTTTTTGTGGTGGCAAAGAATTGGAAATTGAAGGGATGTCTACCAATTGGAGAATCCCAAATAAATTGTGACATATGATAGTGACAGAATACTATTGTGCTGTAAGAAATGATGAACAATAGGATTTCAGAAAGAGGTGGAAAGATCTGTAGGAAATGACAGTGAAATAAGCAGAACATTATACACAGTAACAGCAATATTATGGAATGATCAACTGTAATAGACTTAGCTACTCTCAGCAATACAAGTATCCAGAACAGTTCAGAAGGATTTATAACAAAGAATGCTATTTATAGCCAGAGAAAGAACTGTTGGAGCCAGAATGCAGATCCAAAAATGAGATTTTTTACTTTAGTTTATTTGGATTTTTATTTGGGGAGTTAGGGTTTATGTAATTATTCTCTCACAAAATAAGCAATATGGAAATATATTTTTCATGATTATATATATATATATATATATATATATATATATATAAAACCCAGATTAAATTGTTTGCCAGCTCTGGAAAGAGAGAGGGAAGGGACAGAAGGAAACAATTTGGATCATATAATTTCAGAAACTCTAAGTGGAAATCTATTAATACATGTAATTAGCAAAATAAAATATCCTTATAATAAAAAAAAGAACAAGAAACTATGAAAAGAGTGATTTACCTTATTTTCTAAGGAATTCTAAAGTCTCTCTGACATGTTGCAAAGAGGTACCATATGTAAACAGCTGTAATGTAGAGTCTGGGCAGCAGTAACTGAATATCATGGTCATATCAGAATTTATGCAAACCAGACACATAAGACAAAAAAAAAATCAGTCAGAATGCTTAATAATTTCACAACTAAAGCTAGGTCATATGCTTATAAATTAATATTTAGTAAAAATTAACAAAAGTAATGAATGTATAAAAGCCATGAAAACAAAACCAAAAGAATATTACAAATGACTATCTAATACATGGGTTAGATTCTACTGATTGAGCTGTCAGTCTCCCTCCTGAATGCTTCAACAGCTTGTGGCCAACTCTAGAACCTCAATTATGTTCTCTGTTACTATTTTTCCTCAAAGTTAGTCAAAGTGTTCGATTAATGATCTTTCTTTCAGTGATGATCAGCTTCCACTCCAGGGTTATCAACACCCTATTTGATGACTGAGTTATAATTTCTTCCCAGTCCCCTATCAAATTGCCATCTCTTTGAAGAGTCTGGGTCAGAACACCACCTGTCACCCTCTAAACCACAAAATGTAAACTGTATTCTAAACTGCCAGAATTTCCAAAGGATCTATTAATACTATATAACTTTCAAGCACAGTATAACCTGTCACGAATACTTCAGCTAATCGGTTTTCAAGTAAAACAAAATCCACACAAAACTGGTATTTTATCTCAGACATAATAAAATTTGGGTTAAAAGAAGGAGTTGTAGTACATTACCAACTAAAGACTGAAGAAAAATTACATAAAGGATAGAATCTACTATAAAGTATGCTATTCTAGTATAACCAGAAGAGGAGGCAAATTCCATCATCTAATTAATGAAAGAGTGACAACTAATGGACGATCCTCATGTTCTATCCTTTCCTCTTTTCCTCTTATCTATAGGGACTCTTGAAATCCAACTTTGGTTTAACTTCCAAGCTAGAGTGGGGAAGAGGAGGGTTTAAAGAAAGGAGAAGACTTCTGCTCAAGGCAAATAAGGTGATATAACAGACAAAAGAGAGAAAGCAGAATGCATTATTTTCTTCATCAAAAAAAAATGTTAAGCAGTTTGGAAAGTACTGGATTTGATATTGATGACCTGAGTTCAAATCTCTATTCATCACTTTTTAAAAAAAAAATCCTATCTTCTGTCTTAGAATACACACCAAGTATTAATACAAAGGTATAAGAGAGGTAAGGGCTAGGCAACTGGGATTAAAGGAATTGTCCAGGATTACACCGCTAGGAAATGTCTTAGGTCAAATTTGAATCCAAAATCTCCTATCTTCAGGCCTAGCTCTCTATCTACTGTCCCACCTTAATGTGCCTTCTGCCACTTATTACCTGTATGACTTAGGGCAAGTTACTTAACCTCTCTCCCATAGATTCCTCATCCCTCAAGTCAATCAACAAGCAGTTCTAGTCACTGTGCCTTAGTTTCCTCACCTGTCATTCAATAAATTTTTATTAAGCACTTATAGTACCAGGCACTGTTCTAAGCACTACACATACAAAGAAAGGGAAAAATACAACCCCTGACTTCAAGGAGCTCATATTATAATGAGGGAGACATGCAAAAAAAATACATAGAAAACAATAGTGTAAAGATTAAAATTAATATTTAATACTCCAAGTATTATTTTAATGCTATTTATTAAAATCAACTTAAATCAAAGGGAAAGTAACACCACAGAAAAGCCAAGACACTCTCTCCTCCACATCAGTCAAAAAACCCAGAGAGCAACTTCTGGAAGCAAGGATACATGGATAGGGGAAACGGAACTAAAACTCAATCAATGTAAATGATGCACAAACAGGAAAAGGAAAAAGAGAATAGTGGGAAATGTAGTCTCTAGGGTCCAAGATTCCAAATCAATATATTCTCCCTATGATCCTTTGGGAGACCAGGCTCCCCAATGGATCATAAAAACGTCACTAACTTATAACTTGAACTAGAGGTATATACGAATATTACAGTTTTTAAAGGGAAATTACAATTATTTGGGGATAAGAGGAAAATAAAAAGGGAAAAGAACAAAACCAATAATAGTGCATTGACAAAAAAGCCAATTAGGGGGCAGTCCCCTTTGGTATAAGAGTGTACATTCAAAACAAAAGCATTCAATCCTCCCAAAGTTCAAATTCACCATATCTCAAAATTCAATCTGGATCTTCTGGTGTAGTGTGTGGTCTGTGCAGGCATGTTCTAGATTCTGGGAGGTAGTCATTTATTCTAAATTAGGTTCAAATTCAAGTCAAAGTTCACAACAATAACATAGTCCCCCCTGAGGAAAATAATAATACACCGCCCCCCCCCAGGAGGATACAGGGATACACATTGGAAATACACAGGGATACATGGTTGAGTCATAAGGCATATGAATCAAGTATCAAAAACATCAAAGAAGTTAAAGAAATTTTTTTTTAAAATAGCCTCTGAGTGAAATATAGAATATAAAAATAAAACTTGAAAAAAATTCTGGGAAGAGGAAAAAAGGGAAAAAATTCACAAATCACAACAGGATCTTGTAGCAATCTATGTTCCATAAGCATGCAACAGCAATCACTCACTAATCCAGTTTAGCAGTCTGGTCTGCAGTAAATTGCCACATCATGACAGAAAATAGAAAAAGAGACTAGATCTCAAGACAAGTGGGAAATAAAATTCCCTGGTTCAACCCTTTCCTTTGTTTTTTCAGGATAATGAAGCCAGAGCAATTAATGTTACATGCTTAATATAGAGTGTGGTACAAGAAAGTCCTGCATTTAACACACGTTAAACAGCCACAACCTCGAGGCTCATACATGATCAAATCATTGTGCTTTGTTGTACATAATGTCATCAATCCCCATAGGATTGGCTTGGTTTCTTTTACCTTTTTGTGGTTGTTTGGCACTTTGCAAATCAAGTACTATGCTCCTTTGTGGTCTGTTTCTCCTATCATCATCAAGCAAAAGTCTCATAATATTTAAATAACTAGTGGCAGGTTGCCAAAGTCCAAAGCCTTTTTGGGTATGCTTTTATATGCTAGGCAAATGGACATCTTGGGTTATTCTATTGCAAAAAGTAAAAATAGTTTAAAAAAGACTTTTCAATGCTAGTGACATGTGTCTCAAAGGCAAAAAATTAGAAAAGAAAAAAGCCAAATATTATATGACATGTAGAAAGACAACAAAATGTAAAATGTGTATATTTCATAATTACAGAAGTATAGAATCTAGTTTTCAAAAAATAAGATTCATTTCCTCTTAAACTTAACATGATCCATGGCACGAATGCAAATAAGGTAAACAAAACAATGTGAGTATAAATGAGGTAGATAAAGCAATAATATTTTCAAGAAAATACAAAAAAAAAATCAGAAAAGGCACAAAATGTTACAAAAGGCACATGAGGTCAATAAAGGTCACTAATACAGATTTTCTCCTATAAGGTAGTATATGTGTTGCCCTACAAGGCAATTTGTGCAAATACAAGGATCAATCAAATAAAGTGAAACAAAATTGTAGAAATCCAACAATAAAGAAGTCTAATCACAATCAATAGTCAAATACAATCAGTACAAGCAATTATACATCATCAACAGAAGGTACTCGTTTTACATGGCTACAATGAATCCATGAGTCCCCCTCTCCAATATTTATGGCTATTGGTATAGTTAGTGGGATCTGGAATGGTCCATCATAAGCAGATTCAGTCAACCCAGCACATTTGAAATTCTTTATGTACATACTATCACCTGGGTTTAAATCATGAAGTAAAAAAAATCTATGGGGCCTGCTTGAACAGCAGCTCCAGAGTTGTGGAGTCCTCGCAATTTTGTTAATAATTGTCTGATATATGTAGCAGTAGTTGTATCCCCTCCTAACAATGAGGTATAGGCAGGGGTAAATGGTTGTGCCTGAATAGGTGGATGTCCAAATAGCATCTTGTAAAGATAATTTTAGGGTTGTGACTTAAAATCTAAATTTATTGGTCACCAGGGGAAAATCCCAAATAAAATACCCAAGTCAGTCTGGAAATTTATGGTAATTTTAATTAATATAGAGGAAAGGATTTTAAGGAGAAAGAAGGAAGAGGGTATAGGATTTCTCCCGCCTGGCCTGTGCCAGGGGGAGTTCAAGATCTACAGCATTAGGTCTCTGAAAAATATTAGAGGCTACTAAGAGGATAAAGTTAGAAAGTAAAGGAGGAAAACAGCCAGAAACTCACCACCAAACCAGAAAATAGCTGTAGCCATGCCAAGATGCCGAAAGGCCCAGCATGTTGCCACCAGCTACCTCTCCTCTGCCAAAGGGACCAGAGAGAGGAAGTGACATGAAATATATAGATGTTTTAGTCTTGTGTCTCCTCTAAATTTTCACGTCTACCAATCACATCAGAGGCTTTTCTCCAGGACTGCCCATTCTTTAGTTCTCATCTTTTTTTGATTAGATTGTATCTTTTGAGTTACATAATACTTCTTTGTTAAGTTAACCTTTTGCTAGTTACTTAACCTTTTTGTGATTAATTTACCCTTTATAGTTACTTAACACCTTTTTGTAGTAAGATCTAAAAATAGACTTAGCTTAAAGTTCTAGTTTCACTATAAAGTAAGAACTAAGTACCTTCATTGTTCAATCAAGAGATTACAATTTTATCTTCACCATAAAGTAAGATCTAAGTAGGGTGGAGTAATCTAAATTTCACCATCTCAAATGGCGAGATATATAAGTCACCTCTGGGTCTGCTTCTGAGATAAAATAGGGCCAGAGCTAGAATTTCAGGCCACTTTAAATAAATCTCCATGCATAATTTGCCAATTAAGGTCTTAAGTTCTTTCATTCATTCATTCAACTTGGCTGGAGCACTGGGAATGATATGGTATATGAAATTTAGGAGTTATGCCCAAACTTGAATAAATTTGAGATAAGACCAAATCAGTAAAATGAGTTCCTTTATCTGAATCAATACGTGCTGGCAGGCCAAAACAAGGAATAATTTCTTTCAAAAGGACTTTGGCAACAAAAGCCGCTGTGGCATGATCAGTAGGAAAAGCTTCAAGCCACCTGGTCAGTTGATCGACTATGACCAGACAAAATTTATACTGTCCAGCTTTTGGTATAAAGTCAATTTGTAGGTGTTCAAATGGTGTGTAAGCAAATGGATGTTCACCAAAGGCTTTTTCCTTGAAAGGTGTGTTGATTAAAGCCCTGGCAGGTAGGACAAGCTGTACACACTTTGGAGGCAATTGTAGTTATTTCAGGTGCTATCCATACTCTTTTAACAGAGTCTACAATGCCTTGGATGCCAAAATGACCATGTTTATGAATGGAATGACAAATCTGGTTATAGAAAGCTTTAGGGAGTAGGGGTTTGCTATCTGATGATACCCATACTCCATTTGTTTATTTTGCTTTAAATTTCTGCTTCCATTTTTCCACTTCCTTGTCATTATAAGAAAGGGATAGATCCAAATTATCAGTAATTGTTAAGTGCATAATTGATTCAGGACCTTCTAAGGCTGCTAGTTTTGCTTCCATATCTGCTTGGCTGTTTCCCCTTGAGACAGGGTCAGTGCCACCTGTGTGTGCAGAGCAGTGAACAATAGCTATAGCTTTGGGGAGCTGGATGGCAGAAAGAAGTTCAGTAATAAGGTTTGCATTGGCAATACATTTTCTAGCTGATGTTAGGAATCCCTTCTGAAGCCATAGCACGCCAACAGTGTGACATATGCCAAAGGCATAGTGGGAGTTTGTGTAAATTTGACTCTTTTATTCTTTGCAATGATACAAGCATGTTTGAAAGCTGTGAGTTCTACACCCTGTGCACTTACATTTGACAGTAAGGAAGCTGACCACAGAGTATCAAATTTGGTAACTACCGCAGCTTCTGTATAGCACACACCATCCCTCATAAATGAAAAACCATCTGTAAATAATACTAAACCCTAATTATCCAAAGGGGTGTCCAGTAAATCATTATGAGGTTTATCAACAGTGGACACTAAAGATGTACAATTATATAAAGGTTATCCAGAAATTGGTAAATCAGGGAGAAAGTTTGCAGAATTAAGAATTCTACAGTGTTTTAGTGTGATATGTTCATTCTTTAAGAGGATTATCTCATACCTAGTAATCCTTTGGTCAGTAAATGCATGTTTCCTATGTCTTAATAACAATGCCTTGACCTTGTGTGGACACCTTATGGTCAGAGGGCATCCCAATACCAGATTGGCAGATTTGGTTACCAATAAAGCTGTGGCAGCCACTTCTCTAAGGCATGATGGTGCTCTGGTCAAGATGGCCTGAATAATAGGCCACCAGGCATTGATCAGGTCCCAAAAGTTGAGTTAGAGCACCTGAAGCTACCCCTTTCTGTTCATGGACATATAAGGTAAATGGTTTATCATAATTTGGGATGCCTAGAGCAGAGGCAGACAGGATAACTTGTTTTAAATTTGAAACAGCTGTTAGGTGTTCTGTAGGTTAAATGGTCTAGGGACCAGGTTTTTTGTGAGTGTTACAAGGAGCTTAGTGATTTCCCCATAGCAAGGGATCCACTGCTGACAAAAATCCTATTGCTCCAAGAATTGCCCTCAATTGCTTTTTTAGTGGTAGGAGTGCTTAACTTTTGGATATTTTCAATACACTTAGGACAAATTAAAAGGGACCCAGGAGGTAAAATGAAGCCTAAACATGGTACCTTGGGGAGATACCACTGAACTTTGTCTTTGGAGACTTTGTGGCCTCTCTTATATAGCTCTAAAAGAAAGTGTTTGCTATCCTCTTGGCATGCTTCAGCATTTGATGAGGCCAAAAGCAAATCATCCATATATTCAATTAAATAACTGTATTTAAGTTTTATGACATCTGTATCAGCAGTTAAGAATTGTGTGAACAGGGTGGGTCTGTCCAAGAACCCTTGGGGCAAATGAGCCCAGGTCCACTAGGAGCCTTTACAGGTGAAAGCAAAGATATGCCTGGAGTTCTCATGTATAGGTATAGAAAAGAAAGCTGAGCACAAATCTACTACTGTAAAGTTTGTAACTGTGCTAGGAATAGAAGAAATAACAGCACTTATGTTAGAAACTACAGGGTGTCTCTTTATAACGTGATGGTTCACAGCTCTCAGATCCTGGACAAATTGATAGAGATGCTTGCCATCAGGCCCCAGTTTTGGCTTTTTAACAGGAAGGATGGGCATATTGTATTCAGATTTATAGGGAATGACGATGCCTTGGACAATTAGGAAATTTATTATAGGTATAATGCCATCAATTGCCTCCTTAGAAAAAGGGTCCTGAGGAATGGAAGGAGGTGGGCTAGATTTTGTTTGAATTTGGACAGGGACAGCTGATTTAAGTAGGCCAACATCAGAAGATGATGTGGCCCAGAGAGACTCAGGTATATCAGTTGGGATCTCAAAACTAGAAGTCTCCTTCATTTCATAAGCATCTGAAAGAAGTACAGGGAGAAAAGTTAAGGATTCCTCAGGCAATTCCAGTGTCAGAGAGCCATCTGAAGGACAAGTTATTGTGGCCCTAACCTTGCATAAAATGTCTCTTCCCCAGCAAATTTAGGGGAGCCATGAATTAAGAGGAAAGAGTGTTCCACACAAAGGGGTCCTATGAACACTATTCTAGGGGAAAGTTTGGGAACCTTTAGGGGTATCTCTGATACCCCCACAACATTCATTGAGCCAATGGAACTGCAATATGAATCAGGCGTACTCTTCAATACAGACCGGAAAGTTCCAGTGTCCAAAAGACAATCATAATAGGTGTTACCAACCTTTAATGTTACATGGAGATCATCAGTATGGGGGCAGGGGGGATGGGGGGGGGGAATTGTAGTGGATAGGTACAACAGGCAATAAGACCTCAGGGTTTGGAAAATCAAAGACTGTATTCTCTGATTCCTGTGCCCCAACTCCCCCCTCCCCCTGTACATCTTCATAATCTTTGGGTAGTATCTTGGGCTCCCCTCTGAGGGACAATAGCACCCTGGGTGGTTAAAGAGTGATCTCCACTCAAAATATACTACTGTGTGGTCATTTGGTATGAGTTGTCAGGTGCCTGATTTATGTTCCTAGAATTATTATTATTAGTCCTAAAGTTATGATTTCTGAAATCACCATTACAATTATTATTTCTATAATTGTTTCTTTGATAATTTTTCCAGTAGATATTGCTTTTTACTGCCTGGAACAAAGTCCTACATTCCATAATTATGTGGCCCATCCTCTGACAGAAGCAGCAGGTAGGGAACTGATAGTAAGATTCTTGGAGATGGGCTAGTGCCATTGTTTGAGCATCATGCCCTTTGTCTTGTTTATCAAACCTATCCTTTAAAAATTTGATTTCATTTTTCAAGGTTTCTATGACATTATCAGCCTCTTCCTGTTTTTCTTTTTGGCCTTTAAAGACATAACTAGCAGTTTTCCTCAACTCTTCAAGGTCCATCTGAGGCCACCATAGGCAATGCATCTTAAAATAATCGTGGACCACCATGCAAGAGTTTTTGACAAAATGATTCTTTATTTGCTTAATATCTGTCTTTAGAAATATCAAGGTCTAGGGGGCAACTGGGTGACTCAGTGCATTGAGAGTGCACTAGAGACAGGAGGTCCTAAGTTCAAATCTGGCCTCAGACACTTCCCAGCTATGTGACCCCGGGCAAGTCACTCAACCCCCATTGCCTAGCCCTTACCACTCTTCTGCCTTAGAGCCAATACACAATATTGACTCCAAGATGGAAGGTAAGGTTTTATAAAAAAAAAAAAAAAGAAAAGAAATAAATATCAAGGTCTAGGTACTGACCCCCAAGCTTAATGAGCTTATTCATGAATTGTGAGGGTGTCTCATCATTGGATTGTCTAAGGCTTTCAAATTTGGTCCATGCTTCTGTATCTTCAGAGCTTTCTTACATTGCTGTTATAATGGCCTCCCTATAATGATTTAATTGCAACTGGTTCTTAGGACTATTATAATCCCATTCAGGATCCTGAGACAGCCAGTGTGCTGCACCATGCCCCTAGACCTTGTTAAAATGAGAGATGATCTTATTTTTCTCACATTCCATTAGAAAAGAGTTGAGCAAATTCTCAACATCCTTATAGGACGGGTCATATTGATAAAAAATATCAGCCAACTTCTTGGTCACCACAATAGGTTCTCATTCAAACTGAGTAAATTATATTTCAATTCTCTAATTTCTTGAGAAGGTATATGGTGTCTTTGGGTTACCACATCCCCATTATTGTGTCCTATTTTGGGCACTTCTCTTAAGGGAAAAAGAAATTCATAGGAATCATTCAATGGCTATGATTCCTTAGAAGTTGACTGTGAGGATACTGAGGCAACATAGGTAGGAACAGGTACAGTAGCAGGACGAGATTTCTTCAGGGATGAAACTGGTTGTGGGATAAGAGAAGGGACAGGAAAGGATGGGAGATTAGAAGAAGGATCAGGGAAGGTAAGATCAGTCAGGAGTTGCAGAGCATAAGAGAGATGTTGCAGAATATGAGAGAGAAGGGTCTGTTCCCTGATGGATACAAGAGGGGTGTCTCATCTCCATTTTAGAAGAAATAGGATCGTTCTCTATTTGTGCTTCAGGAACAGGCTCACAAAATTCAGACTTGTTTGGGATGGGATCAGTATTTTTCATTAGATCACATAAGTAGTGTTTAAAAATTTCTGATTGAATTTGCCTATCGGCCTGCATTTCTGCTTTAATCTCTTCTATAGTAGCATTTTTTTTGCCTTAATATTGATGATCAGAAAAATAAAATTTCCTAGGATTATAAGGAGAAGGAGGTAATTTGGAATCTTAAGTGTCTCTAATTGGGTAAAAAGCAAAGACTTTCATGCAAAGTAGCATTCATGTTGCTTAGCATTTTTATTTTAAAAGTATATATTTTATTTATATATTTTTATTATTATTATTATAAGGGTGGGTAGAGTAAGGTAAGGGTATTTAGCTTTTTATTTTATTTTTATGATTTCATTGGATTTTTATTCATTAAAAAATTATTTATTTGTTGCTGCACTCTGGAGGCAACAAATAGCTACAGTAGCTAAGCAGGGAAAGGGAAACCAAGGAAGGAAAAGAAAAGAAAAAATAGGAAAAAACAGGGCTCAACATGCTGGAGGCAGCAGTTCCTGGCAGTGAAGAAGGGAATGAGCCACAGATGGGGCAGCTCCAGCAGTAGCCGGGGTTTGAAAATTCCTGGCAGAGGAGTCCTTAAAAAATTCTCAGTTCACATCCCTTCATAAGTCGCCAAATGTAAAAATTAAAATTAATATTTGATACTCCAAGTATTATTTTAATATTATTTATTAAAATCAACTTAGAGCAAAGGGAAAGTAATGTCACAGGAAAACCAAGACACTCCCTCCTCCATCATGGTAGTCAAAAAACCCAGAGAGAGTTTCCAGGAGTGAGGGCATATGAGCATGGCTGGCAGAAATGGAACTAAAATTCAATCAACGTAAATGTCACACAAACAGGAAAAGGAAAAAGGGAATTGTGGGATATATAGTCTCTAGGGTTCAAGATTCTAAGTCAATACTAGTATACGTGGAAGGTAATCTCAAAGGGAAGACTTGTATATCCCTCATTTTTTTTTAAACCCTTACCTTCCATCTTGGAGTCAATATTGTGTATTGGCTCCAAGGCAGAAAGAGTGGTAAGGGCTAAGCAATGGGGGTCAAGTGACTTGCCCAGGGTCACACAGTTAGGAAGTGTCTGAGGCCAGATTTGAACCTAGGACCTCCCGTCTCTCAATCCACTGAGCTACCCAACTGCCCCCTATATCCCTCATTTTAAAGAGAATCAATGAGATCATGGATGTCATGACTTGCTCCTGAACTGTATTTAAGTGAGACAGCATTACCCAAAGTCATCGACTTCTTCTAGAGTATTCCAGAGTCATAGAAACTCAATGGCAAGACAAAAATGAAGACTGGCAATGGGTCAGGATTCAGTAGATGACCTTGGCCTTTTTGATGTCTACCCAAGCTCTAAGTACTCCACTGTGCCCACTTCCACCACCTTCATGGCCATTGGAACAAATTGTTCTCATCTGACCCTTTTGCTTGGAATAGATACCCTCCTAACTTAAAACAGATTTGAGGCCTACAGGGAACTTCAGCCTAGTTTAGCCTATCTTCCCAAGTGGTTTACCAGGTGTGGCCACTGTGCATGGTACAACTTCCTGGAGACACAGGTGACAGCTGGGTGGTAGGTAGACATCATAAGTGGAGAGCAGCCCTGAAAAGCTTCGCAAGCCCTTAGACTAGAAGTATTAGTCTTCCCTGAACACCCTATGCACCCCTAGTGTGTGGAAATATAATATCAAAGGGAGGGCACTAGCAATGGAAAAATCAGAAAATAAAGAGATTGGACAAATGACCTTTACAATACCTTCTAACTCTAAATAAACATTCAACTATAAGAATGAATGATTTCTGGACTGGAGAGGACAAAATAAAAGTGATTAATAGTGACTTGAAACCATAAAAAAGTAAAGAGCTAATAAAAGAGAGCCTAGTTGCCCTCAATGAACTCTAACCACCAATGTAGAAATAAAAATTTAAAAATAATATTATACCAGTGTTTCTGGTCCAATTGTTTGTTTGTTTTTAATTTCCTGAACTCCCTTGAATAGAAGACTTAATTTATGGAGTGATCTTAATTCTCTTCTACAAAACTAGTGGCTAGATTCAGAGGGAGTTTATACTTATGACTAAGGAAGTAATGAAAAGTGTCTTGTTTATGCAAACTCAATTAAAGGGTGAGGATGACATTTTATTAACTAGATCTAAAGGTGTCCCTTTTGTTTTCCATTGAATCTGTAGGAGTTAATTTCTGGGAAAGCCAATCTCTTCTAAGGTATGTGTGTAGACATGAACATTTTCCTCTTGGTTTGGTAATTTTAAAAATCCTAGCTGAAACAATATGCTTTTGTTCTATGATTGCTATAGAATTCTTCATGTTTTATTTCACAAATGTTATAAACTGTGAGGCTTCTTGAAGGAAAGGAGGCTTTTCTATTCAGCAGAAGAAACTATGTTGATCAGAAATCTCTAAGTAGAATGTTTACAAATGTATCAAAATGTGCTTCTGGCAAATTTGGTTTTAACACAAGATAAATCATATCCCAGAACATGAAAGAACTGTAATATGTGACCTCTGGATCCTTTCAGTGATCTTTTAACTTCAAGAGTAATCAATATTGGCATTATGCCAAGTTAGAGAATGGTCTTGGTCTCTAGTGGAGAGCCTGAGACATTTATTCTTTACTCTATGCTACTGAACATATTTCAGGGACTTAAAATAAAGGAATAGTTAGCAACTTTATCAGACTGCAGATGACACAAACTAGCTAAAAAGGCAGATTACCCAGTCTTTGTCCAAAAATCTCTTATATCAGAAAATTGGACAAAATCTAACAGGATGGATTTCATAGGGATAAATGTAAATGGATTACTTATTTTCAAAAAGTTGTATTCACAAATACTAGCCAAGGAAGTGATAGAGGGTGATTCATCTGAAAATGATATAGGGACAAAAGGAAAAAAAGATATAGGGGTTTTGACTGCCTACAAATTCAATAAAAGTCAACGGTAGTCTATGATAGCCAAAAAATAGCTAATGAAACATTAGGCTGCTTTAAGAGAGGCTTGAAGTACACAAACAATGGATGTGAGAATCTTGCAGTACTCTTCCCTGGTCAGATCACATATTGAGTTCAGTTCCGGGATCCACATTTCAGGAAAGACATTCTTAAGCTAGAGAGCACATGGAAGAGTACAGATGAAGGAAGGAAGGAAGGAAGGAAGGAAGGAAGGAAGGAAGGAAGGAAGGAAGGAAGGAAGGAAGGAAGGAAGGAAGGAAGGAAGGAAGGAAGGAAGGAAGGAAGGAAGGAAGATTAAGAAGATTACTTAGTACCCCACAGATATCAATTTCTCCCCCCACCCCAGTAGCTGGGGAGGTGTTGAGTTTTGCTGGACCACCTCCTCATTGGCTGTTCACTAATAAGAGATGTCGTGGGTTGTCCTGGGGAGGGGCTGAATAATGAACTTCCAAGGTTTCTATTTATGGATTTGTGCAAGGAGACATCTTCCCGGTCTTTGATCACTGAAGATATTGCTGACCAGTTAATTTATTGGTTGGTGCAAGCATAATTGATAAATCAGTTTTCTTACCTGGAAGCCAGTCTCTCAGAATTTTTAATTGTCATAGTGATATTTCTCTTTTTCTTTAAGGGAACCTATCCCACTACTCAGCCTCACTGTACTGCCTATACTCTGGTCATCATCCTCCCTTTCCAACCCCCCACCCCTACCCTACATCTCCCCATTCCTCCCTCTACAAACATGTCCTACATTCCTGGATCCATTGGCTCTGATAGGCGAGCTTTCATCTTATCTTGTCAGGGACCAGGCTTCCACATCACTTCTTAGACAAACCATGCTGCCTCCTCCTCTTTCTCCTAGCTTCCCTTTATATATTGTCTTCCTCTATTAGAATGTAAGCTCCTGGGAGCTATATTTGGCTCAGGGGATTAAGAACCAGCCCTAAAAGACAGGAGGTCTTGGGTTCAAATCTGACCCCAGATACGTCCTAGGTTTGTGACCCTGGGCACTTAACCCCCACTACCTGCCCCCTTACTGATCTTCTGCCTTGGAATCAGTACATGGTATTGATTCTAAAATGGAAAGTAGGAGGTTTTTGTTTTTTTTTTTAAGAGAATGTAAGTTCCACAAGGGCAGGAACTACCTTACTTGCTTGGGTTTGTAACCCAAGCACTGAGCAAAGTGTCTGAGTCATAGTAATCACTGAATAAATCCTTCATCAGTGGGAATAAATAATCATACAATGGAAACATATGAGGCTTATTTGTGTGTTTGAAGAGATAATTCATGCTTTCAATATGGCAGGGTGCTGCTGATGCCTTCTAGGGTTGAAATGGCGCTGCTTTTATTGGACCTGCAGCCAGATTCTTCATTAAAGGATGATGCTTTTCAGTTGCCTCTAATTTCTAAGCCAGTTGAAATTTTTTTTATGCCCTTACCTTCTGTCCTGGAGACAACTCTAGGATAGATGGGCAAAGGCTAAGAGAATAGGACTTAAGCAATTGCCCAGACACACAGCCAGGGAGTATCTGAAGCTAGATTTGAACCCAGATGATCTAGTGCTCTATCCACTCTGCCACCTAGCTGCACTCTCAGCTACCTTTTTAAAAGAAAAACTGCACATTACAAATATGTATATTTTTTAAAAAGCTCCAAATCACTAATAGTAAAATAAATCCAAATCAAAACTACTTGGAAGTTTCATCTCTCACCATGCCAATTGGCAAAATAACAAAAACTAGGAACAGTCATTGCTGAAGGGGCTGTGGGAAAATAGGCACATGAATGGCCTGTTGAGATTACCCAGATGTGATGTGGAGGCCTGATGGGAAAGCTGGGAAATTGCCCAACCACACTAGATTCCAAAGGGGTATTAGTCAAGAAAAGTATCCAAACTGTCCATGCCCTTTGACCCAGCAATCTCATTACTGGGTATAAGGCTTAAGGAATTCAAAGACAGAAACAAAAGCCCAATATATACCAAAGTACAGTATCATTCTTGTGGTAGCAAAGGTGAAAGGGTAAAAGAAGGGGGTGCACAACATTGGGAAATGACTGGAAAAACTGATATATGAATGAAATAAACCATTATTGTGCAATAAGAAATAACAAACATGAGAAATTTAGAGAAACATGGGTAGATTTATGAACTGTCACATAGTGAAATAAACAGAGCCAACACGACAATGTATACAATGACTACAATAATGTAAAAATTTTAAAGGTCACTAAAAGGAAGTTGATCTCTGAGTAAATTAAAAAATCATTGAAGGTCCTAGAATATAGTGTCCTGCTTTCACATTAAAGAAGTCGAGGACTTCTAGGACAGAATAATTGGACATCTTGTCATTATATTGGATGATTTTACTTAATTGTTTTTCTTTGAAAAATAACAATGTGGCAGAGGAGGGTACAAAGTGAAAAGGCAAGAGTCCTTAATAAAATTTACTTTTAAAAACTAAAGCATTAAAAAGAAGTCCCAGATAGGGTCTGAACAAACACAGGTAGGGCTCTGTGGTGTATTGAAAATCACACTGGATTTGGATCAGAATGACTTGAGTTCATTCCTATTTGATCCCCGGTGTGACCCTGGACAAGTTGCATAACTTCTCTGGGTTTAGGTTTCCTCAAGTATAAAACAAGAGGGTTATATTAGATAATATCCAAGGTTTTCCTAGCTTTAAATCTCTAATCTTATGAGTATGGTGGAACTATAACTTCCATGAACTAGACACCATACTTCCTAAAACTTTAGAGCTGAAAGGGATTTTTAGATAAATGAGTTCAACCCTCTCTTCAAGAGAAGTAAAAAGATTTACTCAAAGGCATATACCTTCTTAGTGTCAGTTCAAATTGAAACAAGGTCCTTCATAAAAGTCAATTGAATTTAATTTTGATTCCTGGTCTATTAATACAACCTAAGATTACATTAGTTTTTGGCAAACATATTCCTACCTTTGGTTCCTATAAGGCTTGTGGTCAATTAAGACCCGCAGATAAATAATAAATATGTATTTATTGAGTTGCATTGGTGCCTTTCAGAGGAGCCACTTCTATCTAGACAAGTGTCTCTCACTCTGTGCAATTGATTTTGGAACCTAAATGCAGAACTTTTTATTTGACCCAGTTACATTTCATCTTGTTAGTTTTCATCCAGTGTTTCAGCCTGTCAGAATTCCTATAAAACTCGATTCAATCATCAATTTCATTCAATAAACACTTATCGCATGTCCTTTATGTGACAGGCAGGTACTGTTTCCTTCAAATTTGATAAATACACTTTCCATATTTTCATCTGAACTATTGATTAAAATGTTGGACCAAGCCAAAAGCAGAACCTCGCGGCTATTAGATATAGTTGTTTTGTTGAATTGCTAGAGCACAGGAAATAAAAGCAAGAACAGAGAACTCAATCCAGATAAATAGTAGAAGTCTGAGTCTAATCTCAGCTATTCTCAATTGGCTGCACATTAGAATACAATATCTCATAATCAAAGTACCCAAACCACCAATCCTAACTCAGATAAGCATCCACAAACACTCCTCTGTGCTTCTTGATAAAGGGGGGCCCAGGCGAAGACCTTTGGCTGCCATCAACCGTGCCAACTAGGACTCTCTTTCTTCCCTTCTCTTTCTCAGACTTCTTATGTAATATTTGCTCCATTTATCACACTTTTTTCTGATTCACACACAGCAGTGTTCCTTCCCCACCAAAGCTGACTTCCATAGCTGTTGTTCTCTATACATTGAACTAGTCCATAGCTCATTGGGGCATGGTAGTGTTGGGAGATACTGGACAAGCCCCATCCATCACCATGAAGAAACATCAGAACTGTGTTTTGTGATGGATAAAATTGGAAAAGGGAACACAGAGAACCTCCATGAAATGACTGAAACTTTAAAAATTCAGGTTGTCAGACAATCGTCAGCTGGTTCACCAGATAACTAGAACTGAGCTGTTGGAGTTTTGCCACCAGGGAACAAAAGCTGAAGGGGTACATTTACTCTTCATAAGGGTCCTCTACCCAGAGAAGAGGAGGATATAGTTCCCAAGTGGGCCAATTCCAGGATAAGGAACAGGTTAATTTTTATCTTGACCTCCCTTTGTTTCAATTCAGTTTTAAATGACTCAATTTACAAAAACGTGAGTTACACAACTTCTCAGGAATCAGCACTCTCTTTCAGAAAGTGGCTTGAAATTCCAGGAAAAATATTCAAGCCTCCCAGTGAAATAATGCTGTGGTTCAAGTTTACAAATTAATATAAAGCCCTACTAATGAAAGCTTTGCAAAGCCTTAATTGTTGGTCAATTAAAGAAATACTCTTCCAGGACTCCAATTATATTATATTGCATCAATGACAAGAAACTGTACATACTGAATAAAATAGGACAAAAGCCAATGAAGAAAGTCTGAACAATAGACAATAGAAGGTGTGTGCACCATTGTTATTTATTCATCTAATAATTATCTAAAAAGAATTCAATAATTATTTCATCAAAAAGCTAAAATATCAATATTATCACCAAATAAATAATCCTGTCTACACGACCCCTTTCCTTAATGTATCTTCTTGTTCCTGTCATAATAGAAACAAACTATTTTGCGATCTAATTTATTTGCTTCTATAATCGCTCCCATCCCCATCTTCTAGCCTAGGATTGATGAATCTTTCCCCAGTCTGAGTGCCCAGAGGGCAAATTCAAGCTGTCTGTGAGTCCCTGATGACTACAAGGGAGACTTGAGGGAAAAAGTGCTTGCTTTGGGCAACTGGACAGAGGTGTGAAGTATGAAAAAAATGTCCTCAGGCACAGGGAAGAGGGGGAATGGAGCAGCTGCCCAGTGCTGCCTGTGCACATGTGCCACAGCTTCACCAATGGGGTTCTAACCTAATTTGCTGCTAACAACCTTCCAATTTCAATAAATTTCCAATTTCTGTCCTTCAGTGCCACCTTTAACTCCTGCTATGGGCACTGTGTATTTGGAGACACTGATTAAAATAATCATGTACTGAGATCACAGTCACTGTGGTGGAGTGGAAAGAACCCTGGATTTAATCAAAGAACCTTTGATCCTAACCTTGGCTATGCTACTTATCATCTAACTAATCAATCTGGGTCTCCCTTTCCTTATCTGAAAAATGAAAAAGTTGTATTTAAAAAACTTTTGAACTCCCTTTCAGCTGAAAATATGTTAACATATAACTTCTTTTGCTTTTTAATTTGGTCAAATTCTTTTTTTATAATCTTGAGAATTAATTAGGTTAGAGTAGAAAATTAAACTATTTAGTGAGAAAAATTTTTCCATAGTCCAATCATATCCTTAATCTTTGAGTTCACAAAGAGACCAAGTGGTAGATTTGGATTATGCACTGCAAATCTACAACTATTCCTAAATAAATAGAGGTAAGAATGTAGACAGACTTAGAAGGGCTGATGGAAAGCAAGTGGCAAGTTTATTGGTCACAGCTAGATATTTATAGAGGTTTGAATCAGGTAGAGGGACTAGATAGATCACTCACAATATTAGTCAATCATTAACAGGATGGAAACAATGGATTTAAATTACCTAGGTGACTCTGAACAGAGTTTTCTATAGGTGATAATTCAACATGTCAATGTGTGGCCCAGTTTCTCACAGAATACTGTATGCTCTTCTCACAGTATTCCTGCATCAGTAATTTCTTGGAGGAACATTCAGTATTTTGAGGAAAGCAAGGGTTGAGTTCTCGTGTAGAGGGGCATGTTATGTGTCTGACTGTTTCTAGGCTATGGCTATCCAAAGATCTTGCAAACTGGTGTACACTCACTACTGGGGACTATAAGATACAACTAAAGTAAAACAACAAAAATTAAAGAAAGTAATTTATGCTTCAGCCTGCACTTAGAGTTCATCAGTTCTCTCTCCGGAGGTAGATAACATTTTTCACAATGTGTTCTTTGGTATTGTCTTGAATGTTTACCTTGAACAGAATAGTTAAATTATTCGAAGTTAATCATTCTTCCAATAGTGCTGCTTTATTGTGTACAGGGTTCTCCTGATTCTACTCCTATAACTCTGCATCACTTTATATAGGCCTTCCCCATTTTTCTGAAATGGTCCTACTCATCATTTCTTATAGCAAAATAGTATTCCATGGCCATCATATGTCACATCTGGTTTAGCCATTCTGCAATTGATGGACATCCTCTCAATTTCCAATTTTTTGCCACCACAGAAAGAGCTCCTATAAATATTTTTGTACAAAGAGATCCTTTTCCCTATTCTTTCATTTCTTTAGGATACAGACTTAGTAGTGGTATTGCTGGGTCAAAGGGTAAAGTTTCATGTGATGCTGAGAGAAAATCAGGAGCATTGTCTCAATAAATAAAGACAGCATGTTTAAAGAGAAAATGCCGATTAATTTAAGATTTAGATTCTCTATAGTACCCTGACAGCCCAGGACAACAATAATTTAAAGCAATGAATGGCTAAACAAATTGTGGTACATGAACATAAAATATTATTACTCTGTTATGACATGAGTAAAAAGACTTCAAAGAAGCATGGGAAGACAGGTAAACTGATGGTTTAAAAAATGAGCAGAACCAGGTTAACAATGTAAACAAATGCTATAACAATATAATGCAAAGAACCATAAAAATAAAATAAACTCTGGGTAATCAAACTTGGTCCCAAAGAAGAGATGAGAAAATGCTTTTCCTTCCCTTCTTTGAAGAGGCAGAATACCATGAATATTTAACATTGCATATGCTGTTAGACTTAGTTGATATGTTAGTTTTATCAATATGCTTTTTTTCCTCTTTTTTAAAAATTCTTCGTTCTCTGATAAATATGAGAATTCTAAAGTAATATTTTGGTCACTGATTTAAAAATATTACAAATTAAATCAAAATGACTTTAGTAGCTTTATTTACAAAGATGTAAAAAGAGTGAAAGTGGAAAAATGTAAATAAAGAGACAGAAAGTACTGCCTAGCTACAAATACCCTGAGTTTAATCCTAATGTCTCCAGACCACAAATGAGAATCCAAAAGCAAATCTCACCAGAATCCAAAATCCTAATTAGGAAGCCAAAATCTGAAGAGCCAGAAGATGCTGAAGAATCCACTGAGAACCTTCAGTGCACATGAGGCTAAGACCACCATGAATCACACCAGAATTCATGCTGAAGGGAGAGTCCCACCAAAGCACCAGCAAGCAGAGGATCTCCTCACCAGAGACGCATGGAAGGAATCACTCCACTTACCACCACAAGATCCAAGGAAAGAGTCCCCTCCTCCAGTCCAGCTCACCTACACAGAGCGAGTGACTGAATCCTCGAGGTGGCCTTTTAAAAGCAGTTTTCTCAACATCATTTCCTGTTTCTCCCCCAATTTACAGGAACCAATCACAGTCTTTTAATTTGCCTAGCACTGCCTGGGGGTGGTCAATGGTCTCTGGAGTTGTCACCCACTCTAGCAAGTAACTTGTGAACTCTCATACTTAGTGACTGGTAAGGTACTAAGTAGAGGGACTGAAGTTTGATTGATTAACTTTAAAATTGCTGATTGATAGATAGAATTTGATTCACTCTTCACAGTTCAAAGACTGGCTCACTGGATATAATAGTAGGGAGGGCTATATTCTAAAATGAAAGTATAAGAACAAAAAATAATGTGGGATGAAGATAACTTTAACTAGCATTATAGCATTAGTAGTACAGTGGACAGTTGGCTGATATAATGGTTAGAATGCCAGGTCTGGAGTGAGGAAGATTCATCTTTCTGAGTGCAAATCTGCTCTTAGACACTTAATAGCTGTATGACTCTAGGCAAGTCACTTAATCCTATTTGCCTCCATTTCCTAATCTGTAAAATGAATGGGAAAAGGCAATGGAAAACCATTCCAGTACTTTTGCCAAGAAAACCCCAAATGAGGTCACAAAGAGACAGACACAACTGAAATGACTGAACAACAACAACAAGCATTTATATTGTGCTTTAAGGTTTTATAATATGGGCTTAATAAATGCTTGCCAATTCATTGATCTCTTTTGGTCCTCATAACAACCCTGTGAGTAAGGTGCTAGTATTATCCCCATTTTAGGAAGAAATCAGAGTGAGAGATATCAAATGACTTGCCTAGGGTCACATAGCTATCACATGCCTGAGGTGGGACTTGAACTCGGATGTGATGAAAAACACTAATTTAGACTTAAATTCGTCAATGCATGAAACCAAACTTTATTCATCTAGAGCATATAAAATAAATTTCAGTAACACAAATATGAGACCTTCAAGGAACAAATCAGCTATGTGGCCTCTAAAGGACTTGATAAGCATGTCTCATACTAATGCTTACCGGAAGGTTCCCTCTTTGCCTAGATAGAGGTCACATGTCTCCTTCCTAGATGGTATTGTGGCAAATGGCCATCAATCAACATTGCTCTTTATTGAACATAGGATGCTCCAATTTCCAAGTGCAGGAAATAAAGGAGTCCATACTAGTAGCAACCCAAGAGCAAATTAAGGACTGGGAACTCCAATGAGTTTTTATGACTCTGGCTAAGGGCATTCACAATTGACAGCTAAGTTCTGATTATCGATCCATTGCTGAAGCTGATGATAGAAGGAAACAATCAATTATAACTTTAGTTTTCTGACATTAGCATATATTTATTAGATGTTTGCCAGATTTGGAACACATATATACATCACTGCCAGATCATGCCACTCAAGTACTTACAGGAGCAGAAACAAAGGTATATTATACACAGTAATAACAATATAATACTATGCACATAATACTATGAGCTATTCTCAGCAATACAATGATCTAAAACAATCCCAAAGGACTCATGACAAAAAAAAAGTGCCATCTGCTTCCAGAGAGAGAACTGATGGAGTCTGAATCCAGACCAAAGTAAACGTTTTTCACTTTCTTAATTTTTTTTTGGTTCAAGCTTTCTTCTACAAAAGGATTAATATGGAAAAATGCTTTATATGGCTACACATATAAAGTGTATCAGATTGCTTACCATCTCAGGGAGTGGAGGGGAAGGAAGGGAAGGAGAGAATTCAAGACTCAAAATACTTTTACAAATGTTGGAAACAGTTTTTACATGTAATTGGGGAAATTAAATTAAGATTTTTTCAAGTACTTTTTGCAGAAAAACAGCTTACATAACTAGTTAGTCACAAAATTGAAGCTTAAAACAAAATGGAATTGATCATTCTAAGCTACCATATTTATTCCCACTACCATATAGCTGCCTCCCTAGCAGAAATACCATCTAGTAGTCTAGGAACAGCCCAGGTAAAGTAAATAAAACTCCAAGTAATAAACTAAAGCAATATTCCTTTATAAAGCCTGAATTTAAATTGAGAGATTTTTTTAAATTTTGTTAGACTTTACATATCTTTTCTCAAAATATCAATGGGGCAAAATCAGCTCTAGGCAAAATGATGAAGCAACTGCTTCTGTTTGAGGCGACTCCCAACCTTTTCTTTCTGTTCCTTTTGCCATTTCTACATACCCAAACCCCTTCCTAGTACTTTTCTTCCTAGTACTTTCCCTGTCAGAAAAATGATACAATAAACTAATTTCACATTATTGAGCTGTTGATGTTAGAATCTACAGTAAGTTATTTCTAGTCAGGGTATTTTTATTCTAAAAAGAGCATCACAGGTCAAATATTATTTGTCTTATTAAAACAAACAAATGAATAGCTCGTGATGAAATTTTGGGAATTAATGAAGGTGTTTTGGGACCAAGCTTTCTTTACATAGTCAGCCTTGTCCTACCAAAGCCATTCTAACATATATAACTCTTTGGAACCTAAATGCTTATTTCAGTTCCACTTTTCTGGGTGAAACATATGGTTTTACTTTACAAAGAACTATGCAACATCATTTATGGCCTCCGTCTGGATAAGATCTTAAAAAGAATTCGTTATGATAAAGCATTTTTTGAAAGTGAGTTGGACTTAGTCTGGCATATTCAAACAGTCAATCTCAAGTACTGTGAGGTTATTTTAACTCTGTTGTATTTAGTTTAAAAACTGTTTCCAGCTCTTTCTGGGATGTGAGGATAACTCCAGAATGTTGAAGTTAAACTTAGTGTGGGAGGAGATTTTATACTGAACTCAGTTTGGACTTATTTTAACGGAAATTGAAAATATGACAGCGTAATAAAGCATGAGCTTGAATTGTATAAACACTTAAAAAAAACAATGCCCCAAATTCAGAATCATCTAGAAAGAAATGCTCATGACTGTTACCTCGTGTGTTTATTTCACAATTCAAAGTAGCTATAAATGTAGTCAGAATCCTTTACTTTTATGGAGTTAAATAGTATTAGGAAAGAGTTACTTATGTTAGAGTTGGTTCTAATTATGTTCATTCTCTACCCTTTCAGCAACTTTATGAAGATTAAGTGATAAATTACTAATGTAAGAGACTTTATATAATCATGGCTTGAAGACATGATTCAAGCCTCAGACACTTACCAGCTGTGTGACCCTGGGCAAGTCCCTTAATTTCTGTTTGCCTTTCTCTGCTGGAAAAGGAAATAGCAAACTATTCCAATATCTTTGCCAAGCAAATCCCCCCCGGAACCATTTTGGCATGCTAGGGTCCACAGGGTCATGAAAAGTCAGCTGAGACTGAACAACAACAATGCTGATTTAACTTATTTCTTTGTACCAATCCAGGGGCATAGCAAAGGTGACACTAATAATGTTTTTCATAAAGACATATTATCTTGGCACAGAATGATCACAGTTACAGGTATAAGGGGAGAAAAATTTTTTCTATGATGGCAGAAATTCAGGACAAAAGCTGCTAGGTCTAACTCTTTCCCTCCAATGTTACTTGAATAACTCCTTTAGGCTTATTGAAACTTAGAATTTTCTTGGTCCAAGTCTGGTGGGAAATAAAATAAAAAGAGCAAACAAAAAGTGGTTTATGTGTTTGTTCCCGATCTCAGAGAGATTCATAAGAGAGGAGAAGTATGTATTGAATGTGAATAAACCATAGCATATTAACAATGGTGATTTTCACACAAGGAGATGAGAAAAAGTTATTCTCCAGGGACAGTTTTATAATTATTTGAAGGTGGTGGGCCAGTCACACAGAGAGAATTAGAGGCAACATATGGACAAATATGAATCTCTCATTGGTAGCCACCACACCCTCTGTTGTGTCTACCATAATCCATTGGGGTCCGCCATAACCAAATGTTAAATGATCCATTGGAAGATTTCCAATGGACTGGGTAGAGTCTCTGTAGAAGCAGATAGCAATAGGAGATGGTTCTGTTGATGAAATCAATGACCCACTAACAAACTACTTTCCTCATAAGTACCCTATGAGGTTGTTAGTGTTAAGTTTGAAGTACTTCCATTTTTCAAATGAGAAAACTCAGATTCTGAGAGGTAAAAACAAGTTGTTAAACAGTCACGTAGTTAGTAGATATCTAAGCCGAGACTTAAACCATTGTCTTCTGTGTCCTTCTACTAAGTCTTACACTAAGAATCTTTTATATAGTACCTATTTTGGCATTTATTTTAAAGGAGAAAATGGGCATATTTCAGACGTGTCTTTTTCATTTTGAGGATTATCAGACTTAGGAGAGGCAACATAGCATGATGCCTTAAAGAGCCTGCCTAGAAGGGGCAAGGTTTTTAAGGAGGAAAAAGCAAGGAAGACCTGGGTTCAAGTTCTGCCTTGGGCACATACTGGCTATGTGACTCTGGGGAAGTCACTTAATCTCTCAATGATACTAAAAGACACACTAAAATGTGCTGACTTGCCTTGGTAGAGTTTCCTTCTCACATTGGAGTTCCCTCTATCATTGAAATCATAGTTGTTTTTTATTCAGTCATTTTAGTCATGACCCCATTTGGGGTTTTCTTGGCAAAGATATAGTGGTTTACAATTTGCTTCTCCAGCTTATTTTACAGATGAGGAAATTGAGGCAAACTGGGTAAAGTGACTTGCTTAGGGTCACATAGCTAGTAAGTATTTGAGACCTCATTTGAACTCAGGGAGATGAGCCTTCCTGACTCCAGGCCATGAACTCTATCCATTGTGCCACCTATCTGCCTTTATCTCGGTCGCTAAACTCTGAGATTCACATTTTTGTGATGTGTCTTTCTGACAAGCACCTTATTTCTCTAATATCTTTTTTGATCTCACAAATTATGTAATCTCAAAACATGCTCTGCCAGTATATTTATGGTAACTTTTAAATTTTATTGTAAATTCCTAAAAGGTAGGAATTTTAGGCAGAATATTATTTTTTATCATTCATTTCCCAGTGAATAGCACAATGCCTTGCTCACCTTTGCTTAATAAACATTTGCTAAATTGAATTAAATTAAATGGAAAAGGGATCATTTACAGAAGCAGAATTTATGCCTTTAGTAGATAAAGGGTCTATTTTTCAGTTTGGAAACAAAGAAACCAGTTTTTGGAAATGTGGCTATAATGTAATATGTCTAACAACTCAGTAGAGGGTGTTAGAACTTCAGGATGCTGGCCAAAGGACACCTAAGGGATAAACAGTAAAGGTACTATTTCTCATATATGAACATTTAAATGAATCTCTTTTTTTCACTGGCATCATTAAAATGTTTAGTTATGGATTCTCAAGGTTCAAATATTTTGAACAAATATTCATAATTTAAAACCTAGAGAAAAGGGCAACATAAATATTGCATTTTCTAGGCATCATATTATTACTTTTTCCTTCCCATCTCTTTTAGTCATTCTCCTCCAGAGTCTTTCAGGAGTCATTATAATTCTAATACATTAACTGAAGAAAATTTTTATCAACTCTGTGTCAACTGGACCCCAGATAACAATGGTTTGGCTTGAATGAGGGTCTCTCCTATCTCTCTAGCTTATTCCCCATCCAGGTAAATCCTGGGAATATCATCTGTTTGAGTGATTTTTCAATCTCCTAATAAGTCCTCAGTTTCCCTGAAAGTACTTGGACATTTAAAATAACTATAACATAACAAATGGCATTTAACATAAGATAGAATTTATTTGACCTGACAAAAGACAGAGAATAGGTTCGTACTGGAGTCCTCAGCCATAAGGAATTCTTGTTTCATTTCTGGAGAGTGTCAGACAACCCTCCCTTTGGGTCAATCCCAGTTGCCCTCAGGATGTATGCAACCTTTATGAATAAACTGATAAGACAAATTGCTCCTTAGCAAAACTAATTTTCTGCTGTACTGATGACTCTAATTCAATCAAGGGCAAGGCCCATAAGTTTTCTAGTATTAAAATAATCATCACAGCAAATGGATAAGTCTGGGTTGATCTGATTCTGGGTACATCCAGTTCCCTGTGTTGAAGACCACTTTATTACTGGCAAGGGCAAGCTCTGTAGGATAGATTCTGTTTCGTGGTCTGTCCAGTGTAAGTTCCTTAAAATATGTATTTCCCTGTAGGTTCTGAATCAATGCACAAGAGAAGGTAGAATCACAAGGGATCCCTGATTGGCAGTTTGTATTCTGTATTCTCTGCTGAAGGCAGCATCCATATTTGGGCACCATATATTAAACCACATCCTTCTCTTCACTCCATTGTGCCTAGGTCACTCTACCCCTAGACACCCCCCTCCCCAGAACATTTACTTTTGTACAAAATCACAATGAGAGATAGAAGGAACCTTAGATATTATAGGTAGCACTTTAGATTAGAAGGGATCTCAAAGCTAAGCTTTTTAACCTTTTTTTGTCATGGGCTCCTCTGGTAGTCTGGTAAAGCCCATGGCCACCTTCTCAGAATAATATTTTAAATGCATTAAATATGGGACACTAATACACTATTGGTATAACTGTGAGCTGATACATCCATTCTGGAGAACAATTTGGAATCATGCTGAAAGGGCATCAAACTATGCATACCTTTGACCCAGCAATACCACTACTAGGTCTATATCCCAAACAAAATAAAGATATGGGAAAAGGACCTACTTGTACAAAAAATATTTATAGGTCTTTTTTGTGGTGGCAATGAAGTGGAAAATGAAGGGATGTCCATCATCTGGGGAATGGATGAATAAGTTGTTTTATAACTGAAACTGTTACCCTAAAAAAGAACTACCTTTCTCAGGAGCCCATCGACTCCCTCTCATTACGTACTTCCTATAGACAGGGGATATTAGGTGGGGATGTGGAGGGTCCTGCCTCTTTACTTCCTGTCCTGAGCTTGGTGGTGGTAAGGTGGGCATTTGAACTGACTGTTCAGCCATGGACATGTGGTCTTTATTTTGTATCCTATTTATTACTTAATTTCTAATGATCATTTAATAAATCCCTAAAATATATTATTTTTATTATTGCACATTAATTTTAATTTTTACATTGTGGAATATGATTGTAAGAGGACACTATTGTGCCATAAGAAATGACAAACAAGATGATCACATATTAAGTGTTGCAAAGTGACATATTAAGATGATATATTAAGTGATTCGAAGTGAAGTGAGCAAAAACAAGAGAATAGTATACTCAGGAACAGAAATCTTGTATAATGATCAACTGGGAATACCTTTGCTATCATTAGCAATGCAAGGATCCAGGACAATTCCAAGGAACTCATGATGAAAAAGGCTATCCACCACCACAGAAGGAACTGATGGAATCTGAATACAGATTAAAGCATGCCATTCTTCATTTTATTTCCTTCCTCTAGAGTAAGTAATGTCTTCTTCCACAATATAATGAACATGGGATTATGTATGGCAAGGGGGAGGGAGTGGAAAAAAGAGAGAGCATGGATCTCAAAATGTCAGAAAACAATTATTAAAAATATATCTATGTATAATCTGGGGGGATTATAAAAAAGTAAATATATTAAAAATGCATAAAATAAAATGCATAAGATTAGAAAGGAAAAGAAATCAATTATATTGAAACAAAGATATGTTTTTATTTAAATTTTTATCTAAGTTGAAATCTATTGAAAGACCCTTTAGAAATCCAAGATTAAGAACCTCTACCCTAGAGATCCTCTAGTTCAACTATTTCACTTTATAGATGAGGAAACTGAGGCCTAGGAAAATAAAATTATTTGCTTAAGGTCACATGAGCAGTAAATACCAGAAGTGAGGTATGAACCCATGACTTTTTTACCTTATGTCTAAGTCTGATCATTTATTTCAAGACTACAGATTTTATACATTCCAGAACTCAAAGCCATGAGTTAACAGTATAGTGTTGGTAGAAGCCTCTACTAGCTGTAGGGCATACAGAGAACATGATGATCCTCATGCCATATTCCTTAGACCCCTAGATAATTATAGACCCCATAGTCTTACCATTCCATGATAAGTAGGGATAACCAAGAATTTGGTTAATATAATTGAGGCTTATTACAACTCAAAAAAACAAATAATTAATGCATAGTGATAAAGTTGATCCTAATTATGTTGATTGTGAA
Source organism: Monodelphis domestica (assembly GCF_027887165.1). Lineage (NCBI taxonomy): Eukaryota > Metazoa > Chordata > Mammalia > Didelphimorphia > Didelphidae > Monodelphis > Monodelphis domestica. The sequence continues at coordinate 477,535,972 of NC_077228.1, forward strand.
TGGGAAGGCGCTTATGACTTACTCTACTATTTTCTGGAAAATTCTCTTATTTCACAGATTTTAGATAGCTTGCCAGACTCCACATTCCGTACCTAAAGGATATACCTAAGGTATTGCCTTTAAGAGATGTGATTGTGGTCAGTTTCCAGTTTCTTCTTCATACTTGAAATTGTGATGATTAAAAATTATGAAAGACTGATTTCTGGGTAAGAAAATTAATTTATTGATCAGGCTAACAATAATCAATAAATTAATTAGTCAGTGATCTCAGTGATCAAAGACAAAGACATTCAGCATTTTGAGTTATTAGATTCAGTTTTGGAAGCTCATTATTCAGCCCTCCCCAGGGCATCTCTTAATTGATGAATACCTGATAAGGAGGTGGGCTTAATAATTTTTCAGTCCCTCCTTGATCATAGGACTCTGATATCTAGTTGAAGAAATCAGGTTAAATCTGGTTAAGAGTGACCTTCTCAGTTCACCCCAAAGGGGAACTCAAGGATGCATCTTGGACATATATGACCAAGACTAGTTTCTGTTTATTAGATAAGATAAGATTCACAATCTCTTCTCAATCATCCCAATTTTATAAGCTTCTTTGGGGTAAGGAATGTGAAAGCATTCCTTAGATTGCCAGGAACAAAAGAATGAGGAAAGAAGCTTAATAAAACCTAGTACTCCCTAGTAGAAATAATGATCATTAGGAATAAATCTTCTCATCATCTACCTCACAAAATTAGACATATTGGCTAATGTCTCATACATGAGGCATACATACACAGTCTCATATACATGGCATACACTTCATACATATACAATTGCATATATGAAGCAACTAAGTTACTCAGCGGAGAAATAGAATGCCTAGAATCAAGAAGATTTGAGTTAAAATCCAGCTTCCTATACTTATTTGTATGGCAGTCATATACTAACCACATCATTTTCCTTGCTCAGTTGTACCTAGAACAATTCTTGGCAAATCACTTAACCCCTGCCAGTGTTAAGGGTAAAATTAGGATTATTGACTTAATATATTATTTTAGTGTTTGCCAGGGATTTAAATTCCATCCCAATAAAATACTCAAGTCAGTTTGGGATTTTTATGGTGGTTTAATTACAATAGAAGGAAGAAATTAAGAAGGAGAAGAGGGTAAGGGTAGGAGATTTTCTCCAGGCTAGAGTAAGTTAAAGGGAGTTCAGAGGCCTCAGCCAAGGGGCCTTCTCAGAAGATTAAATCTAGTTCAGCTTCCAGCCACGAGGTCTCCTCTGAAATGAGTGGCCTCCTAGGAGGATAGTGCTTTTCAGGAGGTAAAAGAAAGGAGGAATCAGCCTTAGCATTCACCAAGGTCGCTCAAGGAAGATGCCTCACCTAAACCTCACTACAGAGCCAAATGCCACAAGCACACCAAAATGCCGCCTAGAGCTCCCAACGCCACCGAGAGAGCAATGACAGGAAGTGATGCAAAACATATAGGCAGTTCTTTGCATCACTTACTGTGTCTCACATGTACCAATGGTGGCTTCTTAGGTTGACTTAGGACAAGGTTCAAGTCCTTTGTATTGGCTTAGAATTTTCATCAACCCCTTTGGGATTGATTGGTCTCCGACCTTGTGCTCGATTAGCACTGTGCAATGACTCTTTTGAATATCTTGTCCTGGAATCAGACAGAATCATTAAGCATAGTCCCATAATTTTTATCAATAAATGGCATCATTTTTTATAGTCTCCAGCTTTTGGGGGCATGCATTTACATTATAGCAAATATATTTTAAACTTATATTACTACAAATCAAAAAAATTAAAGAAACTCTTAATACTGGTGACATGTGCTTCAAATATAAAAAGGAGAGAAAGAAAATAAAATAGTATTTTGCACATGCAAGAAAAATATAATAAAGAGTTTTAAAAATAAAAAATATAGCTTATAATCATTGACACACTGTGTCAGCTAGGGAAATATAGAATACAAGGTTTCTCAAAAAAAAAAAAAGAGAGATCCATTTCCTCTTCATGCCTGGCCATGATCCACTATGAGTACAAGCAAATGAATTTCACAAGGTAACAGTTTTATAAAGAACAGTAGTACAAATATGTAGGTATCAATATCCCCAAAATTCTCAATAACCCAATTAATTACAATACCAAAGAAAACCACTATCATTTTTTACATGTATCTACTATATGACATATAAAGAAAATGGATACTTGTCACAAGTTTTTCAGGTGTAGCAATGTTTCAACCTTGGCAAACATATTTTTTAAACAAAGTACAGCTCATTAAATTTTCCAAAGGTTGTTATATAATTGTAACCAGTTTTTATGAAGTCTATCCATCCTTTAGGTGACAATTTACAAATTCAAAACTGAAAAAGGGCTGTTTCTATATAAGTTTATTCAATAGTATTTGTTCAGTATAGTTATAGGGGAAAAGCAACAGAATATAAGGTAGTTAAAACCCAGTACATTAAAATGATTCAGTGTAACAGAATAGTATAGTATTGAATACATTAATATGTGAACTTAAAACCACAAAATTAAATCTTAAGCAAAACAATCAGCAAAATGAAATAACATACAGAGATTTTTATAAAACATTGGAGTCTGAAATGCCTTAAAAATTAACCTCCAGTCTCTTTAAAGTTCTTTTTTTAAAATCCATTTAGATGCCTATTCAGAAGGCAGAAGATTGGTAAGAGGTAGGCAATGGGGTTCAACTGACTTGCCCAGGGTCACCCAGCCAAGAAGTGTCCAAGACCAGATTAGAACCCAGGACCTCCCATCTCTAGGCCTGGCTCCCAATCCACTGAGCCAATGAGCTTCTCCCCCATAGTGAGGGTGGGTTTTTGGAATCTCAAATTGGATCAAAGAGTTGCAGGGAGATGAATTTCTCCCCTGAATCTCAGGTGAGATAAGTAACAGAATCAGTGCACTCAAAAGATATCCTTTTATTTAAAAATTTTATTTTATCCTTTTATTTAAAAATAAGCCACGCTTATAACTTCCTGTTTGGAAAAGTCTCTTCCTTCTCCTCATTGTCCCCCCCTGTGATTCCCTGCCCCATGGAGGCTAATTGTAGCCTAAGGAAAGATCACTCCCATTTTTACCAGCTGGTTTTTGATTCCTAAAGGCACAGGAGCAGCTACCAGCAGCCTGGGTCCTGGGGCTGGGCTGGGGCAATCTGGCTCAGAGGCTGGAGATTATCTGGGGCTGGGCCCGGGAGGGTGGGATCAGGAGAGTGATCTGAGTCAAGCAGGTCTGGAGCGGATGGCTGGAGGCAAGCACCGATAGGGCAGAAGCAGGCAAGCAGGCATCAGGAGTGAGCTAAATCAAGAGGCTTTGCTGAAAAGCCTTGGAGAAACATGGCTTAAAAAAATTATCTAGGCAGTTGTTCCCTCTACAGCTGATCAAAATAAGCTATTAAAAGCTGAACTTGTGGATAGTCACAGTAGAGAAAAGGTTTAGAAAAGTTAAGAAGATTGAGGATATTTCATCACAACTGACATGGTCATCCAAAACTGTATCAATTAAATTTAGTATCTAATAATAGAAATATTATATTTTATGAGGTTTATTAAGGATCATTAGAAATCAAGGAATAAAGAAAATACAAATAAGAAAACCACATGCCTAGGGCTGATTAGTCCATTCAAAACCCCAGTGCTTAATTTACTCACTACATCCTTACAAATGGAAGAGCACAGAGAAAAGACCAAGGTAGATGTTACCACCAGTTAAAATACTAATTGTGATCTTGCCTAGGTGCAGACTCATGTGATATTATAGGGAATTTTGGGAAATACCAAGGACTTCTGGGGATTGAAGTCTAGGGTTCAAATCTCCATTTTACAGGGAGTCAGTCAATTGTTTCTGATTTGTCACTTGCTAGCACATGTCAGTCATAGGCCATCCTCCTCACAGTTAATCCTTAAATGGGGGTGTATACATTCCTGGTTGCTAAAATTCTAAAGACTAAGCAGGGTGGAGTAAATCTAAAATTCACACCAGCCTTCCTCAGTTTCATCATATGTAAAATGAGTTTAATAAAATCACCGACCTCTCAGGGTTGTTGTGAGGATCAAATGAGAAAGTATTTGTAAAGAATGTTACAAATCTTAAAGAACTAGTTATTATTATTATTATTATTGTACATGAACACCCAAAGGCCTGAATGATGGTAGAGTAGATTTTAAACAAAGCCGTAAGGATGAGTAGTCTGAAATGGCAGAGGTAGAAGAGGGATGACAAACATACTTGGAGATGTAGGAACCTGTCAGAGATGAACAATACTGCATTTGTAAGAACTGTGCCAGCTTGAAATGTGGACAAATGGGCCTGGGTGAAAGCATCTTGTTCCTGCTGCCTATCCCAGATGGCACACTATAATCTACAGAGCCATAACTTCCCATTCTTCTTTTTGATAAATAGTTCCATTCTCTAGCCAGAAAAGTGGAAAACTGTATGTTCTATTGATTTATTTCCAGAAACACATGCAGAGCCTGAGCCTAAGATTTGGTCAATGAGTAGATCTTGTAGTTAAATCATTTTTCGGTCATGTCTGATTTTTTTAAAATTTTATTTAATTAGCCAATTTAGAACATTTTTCTTTGGTTACAAAATCATATTCTTTCCCTCCCCTCCCCCCACCCCTTCCCATAGTCGACACACAATTCCACTGTGTTTTACATGTGTCCTTGATCAGAAACTATTTCTATGTTGTTGATCATGTATGATTCTTCATGACTCCATTTAGGGTTTTCTTGGTAAAGATACTAGAGTAGTTTGCCATTTCCTTCTCCAGTTCATTCTATAGATAAGGAAACTGAGGTAAGCTGGATTAAGTAACTTGACCAGGGTCACAGAGTTCTGGTAAGTGTCTGACGACAGGTCTAAACTCAGGTCTTCTCAATTCCAAGTCCAGAGTTCTATCTACTATGCCAGTGAGCTGCCCCATGAGGAGATCTAGCTTTTGAATTTTGGTTCCCTCAGGAGTATGATTAACATAATAAAGTTCTCCAGCTCCTCTGTTCACATACTGTCCCTTTGCCTGGTACTAAAAAGTCGCTATTGCTTGGGGTCCTGAATTGGGGTTGAAGAGCAAGATCCAAACATTTTTTGCTCTGGACAAAGCTTTCTACATTATAAAAATAAGAATATAACCTTCCTATATGTTTACACACTGGCTATATTATGCAAAGTCTGTCATCAAATTTCAATTGCCACGTGAGGAGCAAGTCATCTTTCCTCCCCACCCAGACCTATAGGGGTTTGGTCATCTGGATCACAAATCTGAAACAAAGTAGGAAGTTATCAATTATTTCAACTACTATGGAGAAGACACAGGATTTCAAAGACATTTCTTCTCCCTTTGTACATTAAAACTGAAACCTGTGACACCCAGTAGTTGGGATTTTTTTTTTTTTAATTTGAGGAACCGGTGAGCCATAGGGAAAGCTCCAAAAATGAGCTGACCTCAACTGGTGGGGACTATATTGTGACTCTATTTTCCATGCAATCTGAAGCCCAATCTGTAAAAGGAATTACTCCACTGTGCTCAGAGCCTTGGCATTAGAGGTAGTCTGGACCTAATAGCCCCTCAATCATTTAAGTTCTCCTACATTAGGCATTTTTCTGCCATTGGGTGAACTGAAGAGAAGCTGGAAGAATTGCTGGATGAATTTTTGGTTGTGGCTATTAAAGATATTTGGGCAACTAGGTGGCATAGTGAATAGAATACAGGGCCTGGAGTCAGGAAGACATGAATTAAAACTTAGCCTTAGACATTTATTAGCTGTATGATCCTGGGCAAATCACTTACCCATTTGTCTCAGGCTCCTCATCTGTAAAATAAGCCAGAGAAGGAAATGGCAGACCACTCCACCATCTTTGCCAAGAAAACCCCAAAGAATCGAACACTACTGAATAACAACAACATTGAAGATATTGTTGCCTTATGAATGCAGGCAAGTTCCTGGAAACCTGTTCCTGAGCTAAATTGTCATCAATGGACATGGTCAAACCTTCCAAAATCCAGATTCATTATCTTCCACCTACCAGCCTATCCCTAGTTCTGTCAAGTCAACTATCTCTTCATTAAGTCACTGAGGTTTACAACCTCAGAGTCATCCTTGACTCTTTTCTCTTACTCACTCCCCCCCATATCTAATCACTCAGTTGCAAAACATATTGATTCTACCTCCACAACAGTACTTACATCCTTCTCTCTACTCACGTAAACAACCCTAATTCAGGGTCTCATTACCTCTTGCTTAGATTCCTATGTTGGCTTCCTCCCTTTATCCATTGCCTCTTCCAATCTGTTCTCCACACACCTGTCCAGTTGCTATCTACACAGCATAGGTCTGACCCTGCAATATTGAAATCACTTTAAAAGACTATTATATTAAAATATTATATATATATATATATATATATATATTTTAATTTAAGGTCGCCAAGGAATTCAGCTATATAATTCCTAAATGAAACACTCAAGTTAGCTGCCAACTTTTTTTATGGTGTTTTAATTACAAACAGGAGGAAGAAAGTATTAGAGGGAGAGAGAGAGAGAGGGAGAGAGAGAGAGAGGGAGAGAGAGAGAGAGAGAGAGAGAATGGGGAGAGAAGGAAAGAGGGCTTAAATACCCACTCTGCTCAGGCTGAGCCAAAGCGGGCCCAAGGCCCCAGGTGGCCAAGGCAAGGAAAGAGATCAGTCCCTATCACTCACGTGATCAAACTGGAGGGAACAGTCCGTGGGCTCCTCCAACTCCAAGCACCAGCCTCCAACCACCTCTCCCCGCTCCTCACAGGAAATCCCGGGAACTGCAGAGGCTGTTCCCTACCTCACTTCCTGCATCTCACATGTGCCAATGGTGGCTCTAGCTTGACCTAGGACCACCCAGAGGTCTGTTTCCTTTGCACATGTCTGTTGTAGGTCATATTCTCAAATAATTAAATCTTGATCTATGCTGCAGCCCTTCCTAATCTTGTTACCCTGAGTAGGGTGGAGAGTGTAGTTTCCAAGACTTGGTTCTGTTATTCCAAGTATCTCTATTGTTATTGATCAGGAAATAGCTAAATCCTATCTTCTAAAGAATGGTATGAATAGGGTTGAGTAGTTTTGAAATTCACACCCTGCTCAAGCAGCTTTAATGCGCCTCTAAGATAAAATATACACCCCTCTCTTTGGCATTCAAACTCTTTATAATTTGATTCCAACCTATTTCTACAGCTTGGTTGGCTTCTATGTTCTAGACCAACTGACTGACTGACTTGATGTTTCCTGGACACAGCATTCCATCTCCAACCTCTATGATCTCGCCAAAAACTTTCCAAAATGCTTGGAATGCTCCCCCTTCCTCCTCACATCTATCCCTTAAAACCAACCCCTTGCTCCACTCCAGACTCAGGTATTGCATGTCTTTTTCTTATTTCTCCAGGCTGTTAGGGCTCATCACACCAAAATTACTACATTTACTTTGTATTTACTTAATGGTACATATGGTTTTTTTCCTCCACCACAACTACTACCACCCAATAGGAAATAAACTTGTTGAGAGTAAAGACTATTTCATTTCTGACATTATATTCCCAGAACATTATACAATGCTAGGCATCTGAATAGGAGGTTGATAAATGCCTTTCTGGGAGACATGTTGCTGGCCACATAATAAAGTAAGGACCTTAGAACAAAAGATTTAAGATACAAGTATTGTTTTGCTAGACCCAAGTATTTGTATAGGAGACTGACTCTGTGGATCTTTGACTCAGCAGAAAACCATTTATACTTTGGACCCACATGACTCTTGTGGAGTTCTTTGGTATATCACTCTTCTATTCCCTCACTGATGAAATGACTTTTGAGGTTATAGGATCCTGAGGAAGGGTACCTTAAGTTAGAGAGTTATCTGAGAAAACGAATTGCAATTCAGATCATGATGCAGAGTTCAAAAGATGGACCAAATACCTACTTGCTAATTATCTGGCTGAATTTTCTATGTTCAAAAAGAACCTGAAACCTGGAAATTGAGACTCTGAAACACAGTTTCTCCTAATAGAAAGATACCTTGTTTTCCCAGGATCAACAAATGAATGTATGAAGTGCCAACTTTGCTTTCTAAAAGAGATAAAGCTTCAGCTCTATGATCAGAGTTAAAGAGGAAGAGTCCAGCAGATGAAAGTCAGATTGTGCTAGAGACAGCTCCAAGAGGTCTGCAAGACAATTACAAATCAAGGATCAACTTAATGTTTTGTTGATTGTCTAGACTTACACAACTCTAGCTCACAGGCCTTCCTTCTTATCTGGAATATTAGAATAACTTCCTTATTCACTTTCCTGCTTCAAGTCTCTCTCCACTCCAATCCATTCTCTACATAGTTGCCAAAATGATCTTCCTAAAGCATAAATATGTCTGTCATTCTCCTACCCAAAAAACTCCCGAGGCTCCTTGCTGTATTTGGGATCAAAAATAAACTTCTCTTTTTAGCATTTAAAGCTTCTCTGATCAAATATAAATTCTTTTTTTTTTTAAGCAAATTAGCTCTAACCTGTCTTTCTGACTTCATCACACCTTGCTCCTCTTCACATTCCCTCTGGTTCAGCCAAACTGGCCTTCTTACTTATTTCTCATATGCAGCATTTTATTTCTCATATCTCTATTTTTTTGCACAGGCCAACTCCCATGTCTGGAATGTACTCCTTTTTCAACTCTGCCTCTTGGAATTCCTAGTCTCCTTTAAGACAGATAAAAAATGGTCAAAAGACATGAACAGGCAATTTTCAGATAAAGGAATCCAAGCTATTGTTATTCATATGAAAATTCTCTAAATCACTAATAATTAGAGAAATGTAAATTAAACAATTATAAGGTTTTACCTCACAATTATTAGATTGGCAAAATTGCCCCCCCCCCCAAAGGAAATTAATAAAAGCTAGAGGCACTGTAGGAAAATGCGACTATTCATGTGCATTGGGTCTATGAACTGGTCTAGCCATTCTAGAAAGCAATTTGGAAATAGTCCCAAAATTCTCCTAAACCACGCATACCCTTTGACCTAATGATATCCATACTAGATCTATACACCAAAATGATCAAAGAAAGAGGAAAATAATTCATACATGCAAAAATATAGCAGTTTTATTGTAGCAACAAAGAATTGGAAGTTCACTGGGTGCCCATTGGCTGGGTAATGTCTGAACAAATTATGTGAAGGAATACTATTGTGCTCTAAGAAATGATGAAGGTGGGGCAGTTAGATAGCACAATGAGTATCAGTAAGAAGGACCTGAGTTCAAATCTGGCCTCATATATTTCCTAGCTGTGTGACACTGGGCAAGTCAATTAACCCCAATTGCCTAGCCCTTGCCACTCTTCTATCTTAGAATTGATAGTAAGCCAAGGTAAGAGTTTAAAAAAGAAAAGAAATTATGAAAGGGATAGTTTTCAAGAAACACAGGAAGTCTTATAAGAACTGATGTAGAGTGAAGTGAATAGAACCAGGAGATCAATAGCAGCAATATTAAAAGGACAAACATCTTTGAAAGACAATGGAACAATGATCAACACAATGACTACACATGATTCCAGAAGATTCAATATAAAACATACTACCCGTCTCTTGATAGAGGTGATGGTCTCAATGTACAGAATGAGAATTTTTGTTTCTGAACATAGCTAATGTAGGAATTTGTTTTCTTTGACTAAAACAAGGATCTTGTTTTTCTCACTTTCACCCTTAACTGAGGTTGGGGGAAGTAGAAGGGAAAGAATAAGGATCAAAAAATAAAATTTAATTTAAAAAAGACCAAGACCAAGTGCCATATTCTACATCAGACCTTTCCTGATCCCCATAGCTACTAACACAAATACCAAAATGAACTTGAACCTATTTGAAAAATATTTTATATATCACTATATATGTCCATACTCTCTTCCCTAATCAAATGTAAGCTCCTTAAATTTAGGAACTATTTTACTTTTGCCTTTGTATCTCAAGTGCTTAGTACAGTGGGAGGTGCTTAATAAATGTTTAGTGATGGATGAACTGACTGATATATTATTTTATTAAATGCATTTACCCTATTAAGTTTTCTGTATTATGAGTAAATCTATAGATATAGATGAATTCATGAGCTATGATATTGAGTGGATGCAGACTCACACTATTTAAACCCAAGGTAGTTTTTCTGGGTGCCCAATGTGATATGGATATGCTCCAGATGTGACAATTTAAGACCAAACCAAGTTTAAGACATGGATAAAGCTACCTGATGTGCCTCACCCTTCTCTGAGCCAGGAAATCTGCTATCAGAAGTCTTCAGCTTCTAGAAAATATCCTCCATATTATCCAGTAGGGTTTTGAAGAGATAAATAATATATCTCACTAATTGGAATAGAACAGTCCATCTTGTCCTGCACTGTGGAGTGGTCCATTGAGTAGAGATCCATTAACAGTGGTCAGGGCTAGAAAGCCTGGAAGGTCCTCCACATATAGGGTAAACAGATCTAGGGGATTTGCTCTGCTGCTGGCTCAGCTCTTTCCAGGATCCTTCCTTTGCTTACTATGTAGACAGTTTTTCAAATCTGACTTAACCATTTCAGGGAACAGATCTGGTGAGAAACAAGGCATGCCTCAAACTGTACTCACTTCTGAATAAGCACAACCTACACTTAAGTAGGGCTAAGTTAGTGTTAGCAAAGGTAACTAGCTCAGAAGACTAGAAAGGGAAGCCATTGTGGAACAGCGTGAGAATACAAAATCCAGATTTGTTGATATCTAGTAAGGAATGGGGGCAAGGAAAGGAGGGAAGTATAAGGTGGTAGCAAATGATGGTTTCCTAACTACCAACCCTCCTATCCATTCTGCAATGGGCTTGAAAATAATAAACAAAGGGCAAGGTGTCTGGCTTGAGGGAAAAAATGGTTCCCTAGTTAAAGGTACTTGCTATCAAGAAATTTACTAAACTAAGAAGTCAGTTCTATCAGCAAAACAAAGCAAAGAATTGGAGCAAATATCTGAGAAATTCAAGAAAAAAAAATTTAAACTGAATTGTTTGCACACATGACTCATTCTGCTTTCTTATCTCTACCACTGAGTCAGAAGAGTCTTGTATCTATATCATCCAGATTCTTCCCTTAGTTGTTCATGTTGCTTTGGCTGTGGAAAAACCTGATGAGGGTGAGACTGGGCAATGGTGCACCTGTTGTGGCTCCTTTTGGTCAAATTGACTTGCCAAGCATGCAGCACCCTTCCTGCTGCCCACATAACATCCTCCACTACTTTCCTAACTAGACTTTTGTGATCTGCCAAGGAAAGGAAACAGCACTAGTAGTTATAGCATTCCTTAATATTTTTCCTTCCCCTCAAATAAAAAGTTTATTTACCAAAAAATAGATGTTGAAACTGAAGGAAAGACTCAGAAAAGGTGAAATTAAAAATCGAATTTTAAGATTTTTTTTAATAAGACTAAACTGGGTATGTTGTGGTCATACAGTTTTGTACTTTTTTAGATGAGGAGGAAAGGTGCTAGTGACCAATTATTATAGATAAAGGAAGTTGAAGGTATTTGTTGGTATAAGGTAAAAGGTATAACAAATGTAGTTATCTTTTAGCAGCTAGGTGGCCCAGTGGAGAGAGGATAGGGCCTGAAGTCAGGAAGACTCATCTTAATGAGATAAATCCAACCTCAGATACTTACTAACTGTATGACCCTGGGCAGGTCACTTAAACCCTGTTTGCCTCATCTGTAAAATGAGCTGGAGAAGGAAATGGGAAAGCATTCCAGTATCTTTGCCAAGAAAATTCCAAATGAGACACAGAGTGGGATACAACTGAACAATAATTCACTTTCATGATGGTGCTTCCCTTTCTAACTATTTTTGAAGAATGATAATAGAATGGGTTTTTCCCCATTATTCCCCAATTCTTCCTTATTCCCCAATTCCCCTTCTCCCTTTTCCTCAATTTTCCTTAATTCTCCCTTAAATTATTTCCATTTTGACCCCATCCACCATAAATTGAAAATTACTTTTTAAAAATTGTTATAAAGTAACAAATATTATGTAGCCATTTTCAAATCTGGTTCAACTATTTCAGAAAATGGATGTTGGGGGAAATGGGGCATGGCTTAAACTATATTCACTTCTGAGTAAACATAAACTACTGCTAAGTAGGTCTAAGTCAAAGTATTAGCAAAGGTCACCAGATCAGAAGGCTAGAAAGGGTAGCCATTGTGAAACAGCCTGAGAATACCAGACTCACACCTGGGAGTGGGATCTAGTCAGGAATGTGGGCAGAGAAGGGAGAGAAGTACAAGGTGTTGGCAAATGATAGTTTCCTAGCCACAGTCCCTCCTATACTTAGGAATGAGAAAAGTAAACATTATTGTTTTATACATGGGAATTACCAAACTTGTCTGTGATATTTGTTTTTAAGTTACTAATCACATTTAATTTTAACCTAAAAGAAATCTTCTTAGTTTAAATCCTAATAAGACCTGAGAGTTGAAATCTTAAAGCCAAGTCTATTTATTCTGATGACATTGTTTTGTCTGGGGATGTTTCTTTCATAGAAAATAAAGATCTTTCAAGTTATTTTAAGAGTTTTCTCCTTAGACAGTGAAAGCACTAAGAAATCTATATCTCTAGCACTCTCTTCACCTAGAAGGTCATGTTAAGGTTGCAAAAAAAATTTTTTGCTAGCATATTGATCCAAGAGGATAAATATACCTCAACAATAAAGGAAATGAGGCTTTGAGTTACATAGAGCCTGAGTACCCTGAGCACTTAAGTGTTATTGTACTGGAATAAATCCAAGTCTCCTTTGCTGCCTGCTGTATTTATCACTGTCTTCATCATCATCATTAATATCAATTAAATAAAATTCATTGAATACTCATCCATAAAAAGCACTGTCCAAAACATAGAATGAACCTGGTTTTTGCCAACAAGGAATTTATATCTTAGAAATTCATTCACAATCAGCTTATGTCTATGTTCCAATACTAGGGAATGGCATTAATCAGAAGTAAACAAGAGAAGATCTAAGAGAGTAGAAGGAAAAATGTTAAGTTAAGCCCATATGTAGTTACTAACAAAATCTGAGAAGGAATCAACTAGCCTATGATGAAAAAAGATCATGTGTATTTGTGTGTGTGTGTGTGTGTAGATTGCAAGGTCCTTGAGAGCAAGAACTACCTTTTGCCTCTTTTTGTATCTCAGGCACTTAGCAAAGTATCTAGCATATAGCAAATATTTTATGTTTATTGATCAATTGATATTCATACATACAAACAAATATATGTATGTGAGATATGTGACATATTTCAGCTCAACAGATCTCACCCAAAAAGGAATTTCCCAAAGTCTCTAGTGTTGTGAACTGAGGATAGAGCCATGTCAGCTTCTTCCCAAAGTCTTCAGGAACCTGTACCTGATCAGAATCTGGAACCCCATGTCTTTTCCCTCCCTCATAAAAACCAGAAGACCTAGTTCTTTTCTCTAAAGTTCTTGACAACTATCCTCCAGGAAGTAACAGTGCATTAAGTAATCAAACTCTACCAATAAGGAATCTTGTATGTATTTGTATATATATGGGAATGTATAAGTGTACATTTATTTAATTAAATCTTTCCTCAAGAGTTTTCTTTGAAGATTGTGCTTTCTATAACAGTACAGAAAGAAAGTTTTCAGAGGAAAGATGTTACTAGTCCTTCTATCCTACCATCTTTATAATAATTACCAATAATTAGAATTCATTCAGTAATATAATTCACTAATAATAATTAACAATTCATTAACATAATTCAATTTTTAAACATCTACTGCTTGATGGGCAATGTTCTAGGACTTAGGAACATGCAGATTAAAAAAGGAAATAGGCTATAGATGTAAACTAAATTTACATTATACTTCAGGGAAACAAGTATATGTTGTACTATGAATAAGTAAATATATATTCAAATCTATAAAATATGTTTTAATTTTTTAAAAATAATAAAACTACTTATTAAAATAGTACAATAAAGCTAATGTGGTAATCCACACTGGTTCTGAAGATCAGAGGATCATAAATTTAAGGTTGCAATGAACTTCAGAGATCATTCTAGTCTAACCTATTTATCTTACAAATTAAGACACTGAGGACAAAGACATAAGCAAAGTGACTAGCCCAGAGACATACAACAATAAGAGATAGACAGAATTCAAACCCAAGTCATTCATTTGATGGACAGATTCAAAAATATTTCATTTTATTCTTTTCTCTACCACTGATTTTTTATATTAAGATATCAGTAAACTTGATTACCTTTCCTATATAAAGGAAGTCAGGATAATACTTAACCCCCAAATGTCTTCTAGGGATGTTACTGATAGAAGAGGTTATTCATAAAATCCTGGAAACATAAAAGACATTTTAAAAATATTATTTAAATTAAACTCATGGAATTTTGGAATTGAAAGGTTCCCTAAAGATTATATAATCCAATTCACCAGATATAGAAACGTATAGCTTATTCACCTGCATATATTTAGACAATTATTATGAACAGATATGATCCCACACCTTCAACTGCTTACTGGGTTTTCTTACCTAGAGGTACTACTTAGACCACAAACTGAGTGTAGTGAAAGACTGGCCACTGAACCTAGTCCTAATGCATTACAGAGTGCTACTGCCGCAATTGCCCGTATAGAAGAGGCTAGGGATTCTGTTAATGGGAGAGTTATGATGCTATGTGATAAAAATGTCTTGGTCCAAATCACGCTAGACCATGAATAGCCAGTTTGTAACTGTTTCTGATCTGTTTATCATATGGTAAAATGAAGTTTCTTAGTTGACTATAATTGAAGACCCAGAACTGAAGGAGCATCCAAAAGGCATTAGCTGACCCAATCCTTATCTTCTCTTAGGCTTGATGTCATCTCAACAGATCTCACCCAAAAGGAATTTCCCAAAGTCTCTAGTGTAGTGACTTCTTCTTGATACTTCTTCCAAGTTGATAGGGTCAGGTAAGAATCAATTCTAAAATGAGAGACCCTTCTGGTCTGTATGACCCAAGGACATACACTCTCACAGACAGTTGATGTATTGATTGATTTTCCTTATCTTTTTCTCATTTTTCTTTTTTTAGCAAGAGAAAATCATTGGGTAGACAGAGAATTCATTCTGAAATGAGTATGACGCAAAAGCAAATTTCTAAAAGGCATCAACAAAACTTAAAAAAAAAAAACACCTTTCTCTCTTCCCAACTTCACTATTTCTATTGATGGCATCATCATACCCAAGCTCAGAACCTCAGAGCCATGTCTTTCCTTTCCCATTCTCTAACAGCACTACCTCTCTATATCTTAAGGTCTGTTCTGTTGACCTGGTTAGTCCAGGTCTTTACTACCATTCTAAAAAACTATTGTGATACCTTCCCAATTGTTTTTCCTGCCTCTAATCTCTTTTATCCCATCTACTGTTCATACAGGGGCAGCGAGGTGCCTCTATAGGGCATAGAATGCTGAGCCCAGAGTCAGGAAGACATCTTCCTGTGTTAAAATCTGGCTTCAGACACTTACTAGCTGTGTGACCCTGGGCAAGTGACTTAGCCCTGTTTGCCTCCATTTCCTCATCTATAAAAGGACCTGGAGAAGGAAATGCCAAACCATTCCAATATCTCTGTCCAAAAAAAGCCTAAATGGGATCACAAAGAGTTAGGCAAGCCTGAAACAACTGAACATCCTTCAAATAACTGCCAGAGTAATACTTTCTAATATAGAGGTCTGAATGTTCCACTCTCCTAGTCGAGTCCTCTATGGATCTCTATTGCCAACAGAATAAAAAACTATCCAAAGAGAAAGAGGGAGGAAGAGCAGTTGATCATCTTTGAGCATGGGTTCTTGACTGCTATGATGTGAGAAATTTACTTCCTTGGAGTGGATGGACCTTCCCTAGCAAATGAAAAGGAAATTGCCTTTATTACTTTTATATCAGTGATTTTAAACAAGGAATCACATCTAATCCTTTAGGTAGTAACTGTAACTATGATTTTAGAAAGTTAGACATAGTAAGCTGTGTATAAGATATCAATTATAATAATATAATATTAACCATAGTAGCAGAAAAGATAGATAGAGGGAAGGCTATTAGAATATTATAGCTACTGATAAATTTAAGAGCTTCTCTTATCAACTTTGGAATGTTTTCACTGTCAAACTTGCCTGAATCCTTATTCCTAATAAAGATAAACCATTGAGTCAGTCATAGCAATTAGGAATGTATTACAAGGACAAGATGGTATTTCTTTTGTGAAGAATTTACATTCACTATAGGTTTCTAAGAGTTTATAACCCAGAGAGGTAGCTTTGATTTATCTTTAAATTTCCTCCTAGAGTCAATATAATAAATTAACTCTAATTATGGTCATTATTTGAAGTATCAATTAGAGATGATTAAAAATTTTATCCTGATCAGATTCATTCCTATATTTTCTGTTATTGTTACTCTTAAACGGCAATGATAGCAGTGCTTGTGACATACCATGAACCATATATGCTAGGACTGAGACATTTAACAGAGGCCTTGATTTTTGTAAATGCTTCTGACAGCCAAACGCGAATCTTAATTGGTGCTAAATCCTCAGAAGAACAAGAGCAAATAGGGGTTGCCTGACTTAAACCTTTTATCGGAATTTATTAACTCTCTCAGCCAATATTTCCTAAATTTTAGTAACATTCTATATATTTGGCTTTATTAATCACTTGTGTTAATTGACTGTCAAAAGCCTATAAAACAGACTGTTGTACATTTAAACAAAGACTTTCATCATAGGCTGGATGTGATGAGATCTCCAACTTATTTTTTGCCCACAACAAAAAAAAGTTGGACCTTCAGCTTGGAATTTTGGCCCAAATTTCTTTATTTCTATACCCAAACTCTTCAGTGTGACTTTCCTTTAAAACCCCACATTTTCTTGCATTCCAAAGGAAGAAGAAACCAATTTCACTTTAAAGCACTCACTTCTGGAGATATACTGGCTTGTGTTTTCCTTAGGACTATCTTGGTCTCAGATTTTTTGCCAGGTATGCCAAGCCTACCACCAATCATCTCAGTCCCAGTTTAACTTCAGCTGAAGAAATAATCTCCTATTTCCATAAAGGAGAATCCAATTTTGAATAAGTGAAATTAAATAATTGAGTAGGATTTATATCAAACAACATTTTTATAATGGTTAAAAGTTTAGAAATAGAAGTTAATATTTAAATACAAAAGAAAAAGGAAAAACTCTCCTGAATCTTCAAACAGCCAGAATGGTACAGTAGAAAGAAAAGAGCTAAGAGATTAACTAGTTCCAGAAACTTTATTTAGAGTGGGAAAATAACAAAATAAGAATAAGAACTAACATTTATATACACAACTACTACTTAAAAATTCTTATTGCATTTGATCCTCACAAAAACCCTAGGAGGAAAGTGCTATTGTTATCCCCATTTTACAGATAAGAAAATTGGGGCAAAAGGACTTTAAAAGACTGCCTGCCCTTTGATCCATCCATACCACTATTGGGTTTATACCCCAAAGAGATAATTAGGAAAAATACTTGTATAAAAATATTTATAGCCACTCTTTTTGGTGGCAAAAAAAAATTGGAAAATGAGGAGATGCCCTTCTATTGGGGAATGGCTGAACAAATTATAGTATCTGTTGGTGATGGAATACTATTGTGCTAAAAGGAATAATGAACTGGAGGAATTCCATGTGAACTGGTACAACCTCCAGGAATTGATGCAGAGTAATAGGAGCAGAACAAGGAGAACAATATACACAGAGACTGTATACACTGTGGCATAATAGAATGTAATGGACTTCTCTACTAGCAGCAATGCAATGATCCAGTACAATTTGGAGGGACTTATGAGAAGAGATGCTATCCACATCCAGAGAAAGAACTGTGAGTAGAAACAAAGAAGAAAAACAATTGCCTGATCACATGAGTTGATGGAAATATGATAGAGGATGTAGACTCTAAACAATCACCCTAGTACAAATATCAATAATATGGAAATAGGTTTTGATCAATGACACATGTAAAATCTAGTGGAATTGAGCACTGGCTACAGAAGGGAGGTAGGAGGAGGGGAGGGAAAGAACATGAATCATGTAACCATGGAAAATTTTTCTTAATCAATTAAATGAAATTTAAAAAAAAAGAAAATTGGGGCAAACAAAAACAAATGTGGCCCAGGATCACATTGATAGTGTCTGAATTCTTGTTCAGTCCTATCTGACTCTTCTTGACACATTTGGGGTTTTCTTTTCCCCATTCCTCACTCCCAGTAATTTTATTGTATTTTTTCCCAATTGTATGTAGAAACAATTTTTTTTTTTATAAACCCTTACCTTCCATCTTGGAGTCAATACTGTGTATTGGCTCCAAGGCAGAAGAGTGGTAAGGGCTAGGCAATGGGGGTCAAGTGACTTGCCCAGGGTCACACAGCTGGGAAGTGTCTGAGGCCAGATTTGAACCTAGGACCTCAATTCTCAATTCTCAATTCACTGAGCCACCCAGCTGCCCCCTATGTAGAAACAATTTTTAACATTTGTTTTCTGACAAATTTTTTATCCAGATTTTCTCCCTATCTCCTTCTCCTCCCACCAACCCTAGACAGAAAGTAATCTGATATAGTTTCTGCATATGCTATCATGCAACACATATTTCCATGTTCATCATGTTGTTAAAGAAGATACATGTT
This sequence comes from Monodelphis domestica, assembly GCF_027887165.1. Taxonomy (NCBI): domain Eukaryota; kingdom Metazoa; phylum Chordata; class Mammalia; order Didelphimorphia; family Didelphidae; genus Monodelphis; species Monodelphis domestica. Next base: position 477,554,709 of record NC_077228.1, read on the forward strand.
GTACACATGAGAAAAAACTGATGCAGGAAATAAAAAAGAAAATAGTATGCTTTGATCTATAGTCAGACTCCATTTGTTCTTTCTATGTTGATCAATAGCATTTTTCATTATGAGTCCTTTAGAGTTGTTTGCTGATAATAATTTAGTCATTCACGATTGATCATTGTATGTTGTTGCTATTGCGGTGTACAATATTTTCCTGGTTCTGCTCACTTTACTTTGCATCAGTTCATATAAGTCCAGGTTTTTCTATAATCATCTTGTTTGTCAATTTGTTCAACCATCCAACTTGTTTTATCATTTTCCAATTGATAGATATCCCCTTAGTTTCTAATTATTTGCCAACACAAAAAGAACTACTATAAATATTTTTGTACAGATAGGCTCTCCCCCTCCATTTTTTTTTTATCTTTTTGAGATACAGATCTAATACTGGTGTTTCTGGGTAAAAAGGTATGGGCAGTTTTATTGTCCTTTGGAGGTGGTTCCAAATTGCTCTCCAGAATGGTTGTATCAGTTCACAACCCCACCAACAATGTATTATTGTACCAATTTTCCATTTAGGGGTTTTCTTGGCAAAGATGTTGGAATGGTTTTCCATTTCCTTCTCTAGCTCATTTTAGAGGTAAGGAAACTGAGACAGAGTTAAGTGACTTGCCAGGGTCACATAGCTAGTAAGTGCCTGAGGTCATATTTGAACTCCAATTTGGAGTTGCAAAAAGCCTTTTTAAGTGATTGTTCAAGCAAGAAGAATAGCAATATGGTCATTGCTTACAGTAAATGGGATGACCAAACATGACTAGAAAGAAATTAAGCCATTCAACTCTAATTTTGCTTATGAAATCTTTGTCAAGAAAATTGTGGGTTAGAACCAAAAATTATTTTAAAGGATTTGCAAGAGAAATGTGAAGGAGAGAAGACATAGTTCTGTTCAGTGAGTTCAAATTACTGGGGCCTGAATGAGTTACAATTCAGGGTAAAGAAAGAACTAGTGAGTATAATTGCTGAGTCATTGTCAGTGATAATGGAAAGTGGAGAATATGGAATTCATTTACCTACCAGTTATGTGATCTGAAATAGGTCATATAATCTCTCTCTCATTTGTTTCCTCATTTCATTCCATTTTATAAATGGAAATAAAAGCACCTACCTCACAAAGTTGTTGTAAAACTCAAATGAGGAAACACATAAAATACTTTTCAAAATAAAAATGCTAGCTCTTGTTGTTACTGATATTCCATAAAAGGAATCCATAGAATGACAAAAGGACCATTTACCAAAGAAAAGGAATGCCAAAGAAAATATTAATTGCCAGAAGAGAATAGAGAGAAATGGGCAGCTGTTGCAGCTGATGACTGTATTAGAGGGTTAATTTGGGTATAATGGAGAAAGAGTTGATGATCCCAAAAGTAGAAGGAGGGTGAGATGGATTCCTCCTCTTCAGTCTTCTTCAAATGTCTCTCCACTAACTCTGCCTTTACTCTCCTCTAATAACTGATTTAATGAGTGAACCTTTTCCCTTGGGGAAAGAGAGAGAAATCTGCTCTCTCCCCCTTCAATATGACAAGGAAGTCAATTTCTGATAACTGACAACTTTATTCTAACCAATGGTGGTTAGGGGGTAAGGTAAGAAAGATGTCTGCAGTTTGGAGTCTGTAGGAAAGAGGGGAAAGGAAGTCCTTGTCTGTCTAAAATATCTTTCCCTCCCTCCAGAATTGAGGGAATCAGGCTTGCCAGCCTGGTCTCCAAAAGGTTCAGGGTTTGTGACCCTGGTCTATCACAGCAGAGCCAATGTCCAGTCCCAGGGTGTCACAGGAGCTGTGTGAGATCTTGTTAGTTGCTTCTTATTCTTCTCAGGTTCTGCCACAATTCTTGGTATCTTTGGGGGGAAATGGTTAGGTTCAATGAGGGATTTTGAATAGCTTAGGAGAGAAATCTCTGATATGACTGTTACCTTAGCTGTTTCAAGATTGAGAGAGCAACTGCCTCTCCTTGGAATCTCCTCTTCCCTCAAGACTCCAAGCCTCCTCAACCATCCCCCACTGTGGATGGAAACCTTTGCATGTCTTCCAGGCTCTGTCCCTCAAAGTCTCTGGGTCATTCCTCTATCACATGACAAAGACCAGAGTCTGTGAGAAAATAACATTTAGAAAGTATTGAACAATTTAGAGAAACTACAACCTGGAATATCTTTAAAATTTGATTCAGATTGTTAAATTATCCAAAAATATACAAAGCTACCAATTCCCCTAAAGTCTATTTTGGAGTGAATGAACTCGAGGGTCATAAGACAAAAACTAGAGTATTATGTTTAGTTTGGGGCATGACCTTTTGTGAAGTATATGGTCAAATTGCAGAGTATCCAGATGAGAATGACCAAGGTGGTAAGATTGAACACAATTTCACAGGACAATCAAGTCAAGAACAAGCATTTTTAAGGATTTAATATGTTTTAGTCATTGTGCTAAGCACTGGAGATACAGACACAGATACAGATAAAAAAAGAGGAAAAAAAAGAGTCCCTGACCTCAAGGAGTTTACATTCTAACTCGGGAAAACAACATATAAAAAGATGTTGAGAACTAGAGGAACTGGGGAAAGAGAGAAGTAACCGGTGGGGCAATGGTGGCAAAATCTGGAGAATGAAGGGTGCTTGGCCTGGGCCCTTCTCCAAAATGGAAAGTCCAGAAATAACTCACCTTTGGGAAAAGGATCCTGCCAGAGCAGAGGCATGGTGGCAAAATCTGGAGAAATCTATCAAAGGAAAGCAGGATTTTTTACATTGAAGAATAGAAGACAGTGCAGATATGATTGGTATTTTTAAGAAGTTAAGGAATAGGAGCAGCTAGGTAGAGAGTCAGACTGGGAGATAGAAGGTCCTAGGGTCAAATCTGGCTTCAGATTTGAACTAGCTATGCAACTCTGGGCAAGTTATTTAACTTCCATTGCCTAGCCTAACATTCTTCTGCCTTGGGACTGATGATAAGTATTGATTTTAAGATGGAAGGTAATAGTTTAAAAGAAGGAAAAAAATAAGTTAAGGAATATTCATATGAAGGATTCAATATATGTATCAGGGGAAGATTGCAAAGAAACCTTTGAGATAGTATAGTCCAACCTCCTCATTGTACAGATGATGAAACTGAGGTCTAGAGAAGAGAAAATGTCTCTTTCCCAGAGTCACACATTTAGTAAGTAACAGAGCAGTAATTTAATCTCAGGTCTTCTGATAGCATATTTAGAAGCTCTTTTGATCATATCACCATTCCATATGATTTATTCTGCTTGGTCCAAGATGGTAGAATCAGAAGTAATGTGGAGAAAGTTACAGAGCAGCAGATTTCAGTTTTGTATAAAAAGAAACTTCTTAATTAGTAGAGCCATCCAAAGGCAGAATGATTTTCTTCAGAAGGTGGTAGGCTCCCCATCACCAGTGGTATTCAAATAGAGACTGAATGACTACCTGATGGTAATGTCAGAGACAGCTAGGTGACATGGTGGTTAGAGCATCTGATTTGGAATAAGAAAGCCTTGAGGTAAAATCCAGTCTCAGACACTAACTTTATGTGTGATTCTCCTTGTCTGTTCCTTTTGGGAGGGGCAAGTCACTTAATTTCTTTGCCTCAGTTTCCTCATTTATAGGGTGAAAATTTTAATAGCTCCCAGTTTCCAGGATTATTGTGAGAACAAAATGAAATAATATTCATAAGTGCTTTCCAAAAGATAAAGCATTATATAAATGTTAGTTATGATATCATTGTTATTGTAGATATACCCATTTGTGGGTTATGGACTAACTTAGATGGCAACCTGAGATCCTTTCCAAATCTATATTTCCACAATTCTTTGAATTATCTATTCATAAGTTTCCTTTATTCTTCTTTCTACTTTGTTTATAATGATAAATAATATTGATTACAATGTGCTCAACAGGGCCAAATTAGTACCAGTTTCTGGAGTATATCTCAAGTTTCTGGGGTTTTTCTCAAGATTCTGAATAGGGGTTCAAAACCATAATTCTGTCATGCCCAATTCTTTATGACACTGTGAACCTAACTGTCCACTGGGTTTTCTTGGCAAAGATCCTGGAGTGGTTCGCCATTTCCTTCTCCAGTGGATTAAGTCAGAGGTTGAATACTTGCCTAAGGTCAAAGAGTTAGGAAGTGTCTAAGGCTAGATTTGAACTCAAGTATTCCTGATTGCAGGTCCAGAGCTCTATGCACTGAGCCACATAAGTAAAGCGAACCCCAGTGATGCCATAGGTTGCCTCAGCATGAAGGAATGAATCATTCTGTTAAAATGTCTTTATTTCAGTGTTTGTAGTTTCATGTGTGGTTCTCTTCTTTTCCTTTCTTTTTTTTCCTATTTCAAAATGCTTGTTTTGGGGGGGATTGGTTAAGTTTATAATAACAAAAAAATTAAAACCATTAAAAAAATGGGTCACAAGAGTCTTCAAGGTCTTTCCTTCAAAGCAAGATTATACTTAAAACAGTTGTCTACCCTACTTTTATGTCAGACTTCAGTTACACTAGTTATGTCATCATCTACCCATATAGCAATGAGGGAAGTTGTTTTTTACTACCATCATTTCTTTGAAGAGAAATTATAAAGTTTTTATTAGGTTGAGAAAATTCTTACTTAAACTCCTCCTGTCGTTCCCTTGTAACTATTTATTACTACTTAATTCGAGGTAACAATTTGAATTAATCATATACTACTTAATCTGTCTAAAAAATATGTAGAGACTCCCAGTTAGAATAAACTGAACAAAAGGTCACCAATTTTTAGGAGTTTCAAAATAGTGAAATAGAATTTTTTTCAAATATGCAGCATTTTCCCCCTCAGGAAAACAGTTTCATGCATGCCATTCTCAGATTAATTTTCCTAAAATGCTACTTTAATCATATCCTTCTGTCGATGGTGTAGTTGATAGAGCACTGGGCCTAGAGTCAAGAAGACCTGAGTTCAAATTTGGCCTCAGATACCTACTAGCTATGTTACCCTGGGCAAGTCATTTAACATCTTTTTACCTCATTTTCCTCTTCTGTAAAAATGGGGATAATAGCACCTACTTCCCCTGATTATTGTGAGGATCAAACAAGATAATAATTGTAAAGCTCTTAACACAATGCCTAGTACAGAATAAACATTATATTATTGTTAATTATTATTACGATGGTTCAATATTGCCCACTACTAACACTCAAGCTCCTCTTTTTTATGCTTAAGGATCTCTACAATCATTTCCTGTTAACCCTATCCAAACTTATTTCCTACTACTCTACTTACACAAATCTCTACTTTGATGTAATAGACACATATTCAAATAAAATTACATTGGCCAAGAGGCTGAGGATTACCAGAGTGAATTTGATGAAGTGTCCAGAATTTCCAGTGGGATCGTATATCTATAATTCAGAGTGATTTCATCATAAGAGCCAACTGAGATAGCAAGGAAGAAGTAAACAGTGGAAATGTCAAAGGGTCTCGGCTCTTAGAATTGATCAAGAATGGAGTTGTGCCTTCTGGGCTGAGCAGAAATATTCCAGCAAAACCATGGAAATTGCTAGTCAGTCAATAAACATTTGTTAAGTACTAACTACATACTAAGCATTTAGCTAAATGGATAGGATATAATATGGGAAAGAAAGATAGTTCTTGCCCTCAAGAAGCTTATGATCTAATTGGTGAAAACATAAAGAGAGCTGAAATCCAACCGTCCCTCAGACATCATTTCCTTATCTATAAAATGGGAATAATAATAGCACCTACCTCCCAGGATTGTCATAAGAATAATATGAGATCATATTTGTAAGTGTTTTCCAAACCTTAACGCATAATATAAGTGTTAGCTATTATGTTGTTTAGAAAAATCCAAAAGAATGTAGCTGGATGAGATATGGCTTAGCTGGATGAGATATGGCTTTGCTGGTCACCTTCTTAAATGGAGGCTTTGGGAGGAGCTCATGGCTCTACCTTCTAATCAGAGGGACAGATAGTACTGATGAGGGCTGAGTTCTAAGAGATTCATCTTGCAGGATGATGAGCCTACAGATGATGAGGCTTCTGGGAGCATGATGGAGGTTAAAGAGGAGAGAGCAAAGGAATGCAGAGAGTGTGGGGAGAAAGTGATGACCAAGTGGACAATTATTCAAGAATGCTGAGATTTTATCTGGTTTGCAGGAAGGAACTTGGAATGGGAGAAGCTTCTTTCCCAAACTATGTTGGGAAAGAGAGGAGTCTAGGAGAATACTTGCAAACATCTGTTGTTTTACACATTTCTATTTCTGTTGCCATTAAATGTTTCTTATTGATTTAATGCTGCCATTTGGATTTCTGTTATCATGATGCTGTTATTCAACAAACTGTATATCAAGATCTGAGCCAAATGAGGTATGTTTTACCAGAAAATACCACCAACAATGTAAATCGAAGTGTATGAGATGGCTAATACACAGTCATCACAAGTCAAGCTCCCCTAACTGCTCCCTTATAGGACAGCTCATTCCCTGCTCAGTGTCTATTCATACTGATTCACTCTACTTCACAACACCCTTCTTCCTTTTCCTACCAATCTACATACTATTTTCATAATGGCAAATCAAGTCTCACCTCTCTGAAAAGCATTCCCTCACCACTCTCATGGACACTGACCTCACCCTTCTTTGGACTATTACAATCATATTAAACATCACAAAGTTGAGCATCTAGGATTTATTTTTCTCCCTGGAATCTAAAAGTTAAGTGGAAGGAAGGAAACAAGGATTTAATAGGCACTTACTATACTGTCATTCTTCAGTTTGTTTCCTATTCTTTTTTCTCTATTTTTATGTACATTATTTTAACTCTCCTAGTAGAATTATGTCTCTCTGTTCCCTTAAATATTATTGGTCTAGGGAGTATAATCAGATTCTAACTAACTTTTGATTGCTTTGTTATATAGATAATGAGGGGACTTGAAATTCTATATCCAATGAACACACCTAGAGAATAACAAAGAAACTCAATTATCCAACTGATAGCAAAACAGAAATCAGAGAAGGTATACAACTGAGTATACCAGACCCAAAATGAAGAGATCTCTCCCACTAGGATTGAGGTAACTCAGCTCAAGCAAGAGAGACAGAAAGAATTCTTGATCTCACCCAAAGAAAACTCTACAAAGTCTCTGAAGTAGCAAACTGGGGACTGAACCATAATGGAGACTGCCTGCTCCTCTCATGTCTTCTGAGTTGTTTTCTTCAGCAACCTTAAGTAAGGTTGGCCTCTTATATCTTCTCTTTCAAAAGGAGAAAACTCCTTCTTGAAGAGTCCCAGAAGAGGGACTGGCTGAAAAGTAAAGCTATCAACTCTCAGCTCTCACTAACTCTGCCCCTCCCCCCTTTCTCTCCACCAATAAGAAGTGTGTGTGTGTGTGTGTGTGTGTGTGTGTGTGTATACAAATGGACTTTGGAACAGATGTTACACCAAAAATCTGGGCATATTTATACAAATGGACTTTGGAACAGATGTTACACCAAAAATCTGGGCTTTGGCATCTCTCAATTTTTTTAAAAACCTTAAATCTATTCTATGAGATGAAAAGATGAAGCAAAACATGGTGTCAAAATCAAGACCAAGGACTTGGATCATTGTGTCAGCTACTGGTCCATGAGAATTCCTAAATCCATCATATAGAAATGAGGCCAATTAAAAACTGAAGAGGGCTTTGTCCTATATTTTTCCAAATCAATCAGACTAGTCAATCAGGACATAGTCCTCTAAGCATGTAGAATTTGCTCAGCTTGGTGCAAACTCAAGAAGGGATTAGGGAACCTGCTCCTGGAAATGTGTGATGGTTCATTTGTAATGTAGGGCCTCTCTCTACTTTAGAGCATGTATAGGTATTCTAGACTATTTCTTACTATTTTACTCTGTGATCAGTTAATGAATATTTATTAAGCACCTCCTGTGGTCCAGATCCTTGGGAATGCAAAGAAAGATAAAAGATGGACCACAAGGAGCTCACAATTTAATCACAAGATGCAAATTACTTTGTACAAATGAGCTATGTATAAGATAAATTGGAGGTAATCTCAGAGGGGAAGAACTAGTATGGGTGGTTGGTTTTTGTCCTTCATATTTGAAGAGGATCAAAATGACATTACTATGTTGGGGTCAATGTACCAGTAGCATATCTGAATGTGGTTGATCAGACCAATATGGGCTTGGAGATTACATAAACATTTGGGACGAAGATGTCCAAATTTGCATAACTCATGTTTCTTTTGAGTACCTGCAGTGCTGCTTTGCTCAGAGTATACCTTCTTTGATGCCAGTGTTTCTCATGTCTCATAATCCACACCAAAGTTCTTCAGAAAGACTTTTAAAGTGTCCTTTTATTGCTTCTTCTTCCATGTGAGTGCATGCCTTGTGTGAGTTCTCCCTAAATAGTCTTTTAAGAGATATTGGTTCCTGTAGAAGGTGGGAGCTAAGCTGGAACCTGAAGGAAGCCAGAGAAAGCAGTAAGTGAAGATGAGGAGTCATAAGTTTGGAAAAGTCATCACAGGTCCAGCAAAAGCAGACCATAGTAGAGTTTGCCACCGAGCTGAGCCTGCACAACCTTAAGGAGCCATCTCCTTGACTAGACTCATAACAGAGATATTGTGTTCTGCCAGCAAGGGAGCAACTTTTTCATCTGCTCATCTATATAGTATATATAGATGAGAACTAGATGAAAGGAATGCTTTGTAGCTGCCATATAAGATTTGTTATTGCTGTTTTTTAACACTTACTTTCCATCTTAGAATTAATACTGTGTATGGGTTCCAGGGTGGAAGGACTATAGGGGCTAGGCAACTGGTGTTAAGTGATTTGCCCAGGATCACACAACTAGGAAGTATCTGGGGTCATATTTGAACCCAGGACCTCCTGTCTTTGGACCTGGTTCTCAATCCACTAAGACACCTAGCCACCCCCTGTAATTTAAGTTTCATTCCACTCTCTCCAGAAACCAGGTAGCAGAGGAACTGTTGTCATCAGTCAATTGTGTCTGACTCTTTGTGAGCCTATTTGGGATTTTCTTGGCAAAGACATGGAGTAGTTTGCCATTTCCTCTAGCTCATTTGAAAGATGAGGAAACTGAAGCAGGGTTAAGTGACTTGGCCAGGGTCACAATTAGTTGTCTGAGGTCAGATATGAACTCAGAAAGCTGAGTCTTATTTGACTCTAAGCCCATCACTCTATCCACTGTGCCACCTAGCTGCCATATGCCTTGCATACAGTCAATGCTTAATAAATGCTCTATCTCTATATATTTCTTTCTCCATAAAATAAATGCTTTAAATTACAAAATACTCATAAGCAATGATAAATTTCTGTTTAAGGTGAAAAAAATGAAAGTGGAATTGCTTGAACAGACATCTTAGTTTCTCCCCAGAGATGTCACAAGAGCTGTCAAATTCCCAACAGCAAGTTACTCTAGAACTGGGCTGGCATCTTTCCAACCTTGGCACAGCACACTGAAGGCTGCCCTCTCCAATGCTATGTAGGTGCATGATCTCACACAGTATGGGGACAAAGAATCAGAGGCAACAAACAGCAGGTTATAGAAGTACAAGCTGCAAATTCAAAACAAAAGCTGGTTTCAGCCTAGAACAGTATGGCTTTGGAATTTAATAGTTCTATTAGTCAGTCTAAATATAATTCCTAAAGCTAGCATCCTTTAATACATAAGATGGAGAGGCAATATGTAAATGTGATCATTGGTTTTTTTTTCTTTTCCTTTCTTTTCTTTCTTTCTTTTCTTTCTTTCTTTTTTTTTTTTTGGCCCAAAGGACAGAAAACTGAGTGTTATTGAGAAATCTTGGAAATCTCTTTGCCTACTAAAATGTAACTTTAGTGAGCATCTCTTCTACATCATGTGGCAAAGTCAGAGTAAGAGGATGCCCCTCCCATGCCCCCATCTTAAGAGTTTTCTCCTGCCTGTTTTGTATTTGGAGACTGGTACACAAATTAGTCATGCAGTGTGTGTGGTACAATAGAAAGAGCTTGGGCTCTGGTGTCAGACGGCTGGTTTCTACTCTTTTGCTTCTGTTACACCCATGTGTATCTTGGGGAAATCATCTTAAAAAGAAAAGATTAGGCTCCATAGCTTCTGAGATTTTCTCCTAGCTTGTCCTCTCTCTCTCTCTCTCTCTCTCTCCTCGTCTGTGTCTGTCTCCTTTTTTCCTCCATTCTCTCTACCTCGTTTGTTACCCATCTCTGTCTTCTTTATCTCTTTCTCACCTGTCTCTTTCTCTCTCCTTTTCTCTCTGTCACTGCCTCACTCCCCAATGTTTCTGTTTTCTCCGACTCTATCTTCTTTGCCTTTCAGTCTCTTTTTTTCTGCCTCTCCTTTTTGTCTTTCTGCTCTGTCTCTTTCCTGTCTTTTGCTCTCCGTCTCCTCTGTATTTCTCTCCTCTCTCTTCTATCCTCTGTCTCTCCTTTTTGTGTTTCTCTCTATCTCTGTCTCTGTCTCACTCGTGACTCCTGGATTTTCTTTCCAAGTCCAGGGCGCTCCCAGGAACAGATGAGTGCAGGCGAGGGTGGGGACCAGGAACAGCACCAACAGAAAATGAAAAGCCAAAGGCAAAAAAAGGAAGTGGTTACAGAGGAAGCTTTTCTTTGGTTCCCCCTGCTATTTTTTTTTTTTATGTTCTATTATAACCCAAAGAGAGGCACGACACGCGACGTACAGAGTTACGGAAGGTTATTTTTCCCCAATCTAGGAGTCCGCCTGCGCCCAATTCCCTCTCTGCCCTTCCCCCTTCAACTCCCCCTCCCTCCTACCCTGGCCCGGCCCCGCCCCGTCCCGCCCCCGTGGCGTTGTCCCCTGCGGCCGCTTGGGGGCGTTGTCCGGGCCCAGTGAGAGGCGGCGGCGGCGGCGGCGGCTGAGGCTGAGGCGGCCAAAGAGCTGCACCAGCCTCGCTGTCCGCCCGCCTCCTTCTTTCCCTCTCTCCCTTCCTGCTCCGGGTGGCCGCGGCGGCGGCAGTTATTGGCGCTCGGAACGAGAGTCTGCACGCACACACGGGCAGGGTGGCCGTGGCCGCGCCGCGGGAACTCGGGGCGCCAGCTCGGCCCCTTTCCGCCGGAGCCCCGGGGCCAGGCGGAGTACCCCCTACGGGTGGGCGCCTCCCCGGGGCCCGTCCGCCCCGAGCGCCTCCGCAGCTCCAGCGGCCCGGGAGGCGGAGGCGAGGGGCGGCCGCTCCTCCTCCAGCCCCACTCCGGGCTCGAGGAGCTGGCAACCATGGGTCGGGGCTGAGAGGAGGATCCCGGGCGCTGAGGGGGCGCCTGAGCCGCCCCTGGCGCGCCCCCTCCCCGCCGACACCCCGCCTGGCTTCCCGGCGAATGGCTTTCATGATGATGAAGAAGAAGAAGTTCAAGTTTAAGGTGGACTTTGAGCTGGAGGAGCTCTCCTCGGTGCCCTTTGTCAACGGAATCCTCTTCTGCAAGATGCGGCTGCTGGACGGGGGCAGCTTCTGCGCCGAGTCTTCCAGGTGACCCCTCCCTTCCTCCCTGCTCCCACCCTTCATCCTCTCCTTCCTTTACTTCTTCCTTCCTTCCTTCCTTCTTTCCTTCCTTCCTTCCTTCTTTCCTTACTCCTTCCCTTCCTTGCTTGCTTGCTTCCCTCCCCTCCTTCGTTCCTTTCCTCCTTCCATCCCCCTCCTTCATTCCTCCCTTTCTCCTTCCGTTCTTTTCTTCCCTGATCCTTTTTCCTTTCCTTCCTTCCTTTTGTGGTTCTTTCCTCTCTCCTCCCTACCTTTCTCTTTTCCTACCTCCCGCTTCCCTCCTTGCTTCCTCTTCCCCTTCCTTTGCTCCTTCTTTCTTCCCTCCCTCTTTTCTTTCCTTTTTCCCTTCCTTCCATTCTTCCCTTTTCTGTTTTCCTTTCTTTCCTTCTCTTCTTTCCTGACTTCCTCCTTCCCTTCCTTTTTCTCCCTTCCTTTCTCTCTATCTTTCCTCCCTGATCCCTACCCTTTTTCCTTTCCTCCCTAACCTCTCTGCTTTCCTCCCACTCTTTCTTCTTGCTCTTTTCCCCTCCTTTCTCTCTCTGCTCCCTTCCTCACCCAATCTCCAGAGAGCCTCCTTCTCCCTTAGAAGCTGTTTTTATACACTTTTTTTGCTCCTTTTTTTCCAAGTCCTTTTCCAAGCTTATGCTCTCTCCTTTACAAGCAGCTACTTGTACTACCAAGAGAGATGCTTGTTATCCTTCTTCTTTCCTTGTCCTTCACCCAAGAGAGTTACATGATACAAAATCTCAATTACTGACCCTGGTGGTGGAATGGAAAACTGTTCCCGGAGTCAGGAGGACTTGAGTTCAAATATAGCCTCAGACCTTGACATTCAGACAGTGTGACCCTTGGCAAGTCACTTAATATTTGTTTGCCTCAATTTCCTGTAAAATGGGAATAATAACACACCTAACTGACATGAGAAAATATTTGGTGAAACACTGGACTTAGTGCCTGGCTGAAAGTAGGCACCATTTAAATGCTTATTACTTTCCCACCCACTCCACTTCTGTCAAAAGCACTCAGCAACTGAAATTCCCCTTTCCCTGGAGACCAGCTTGACATGAGTAGGTAGTCAATTTACCCAAGGCCCATGGAGTACATGGCATGTTTATGCATTATGTAGTAAAGTCAAAGCATGGTTCCCAACTTGATGGGGCTTGTAATGCTGTTTTCTGTTCCCCCTGCTTTAAAGTCTGCCTGGAAATCCAAAGGCCTGTCTAAACTTTGACCACTGGTAATAATCATAATTGAATTTTTGTGTTGTGTGTGTTTGGGTGGTATTGTGGATTTGTAAGCTCAGGAAATGTGAAAAACCCAGTCTATGTTTGAGTCAAAGATATCCTCACAGAAGTGGCAACAATTTTTATTGCATTCTTTTATCCTACAGCTACTTTTTAAATTATTCACTAATACTGATCAACTTTGAAAGGCTTTGAAAGGTTTATTAATAGAACTCTTTGAGTCTTTAGTCCTTTACAGTTCTGAATTTTCTATTTCCTAGACTTGTTGCATAGTGAGCCTAATCCTGTTGTGTGCTTTTAGAGAATGAACCATTATTATTTGATTGTGGGGTGGAGTGAAGCAATATGCTTTTAAAAGTCTGAAGAATTTCCAGATTTGAAAGAGATAGAGAAGCACCTAGTTGATAAATCAACCAACTGCCTAGGTGAGGTTTCTTTATTAGAAAACACTGTACTAAAGAATGAATCTTTGTTCTTCAGCTTGGGAAGAACAATTAACAGCAACTGTTTATTTTTCTTTAAACACTAGTCTTTTAAAGTCTTACTTTCTGTCTTAGAATCCATTGACTCTAAGGCAAAAGAGTGGTAAGGGCTATGTAATTGGGGTCAGGTGATTTGCCCTAGGTCACAGAGCTTAGAAGTTTCCAGGCCAGATTTAAACCCAAGTCTTCCTCACTGGCTCTCTATTCACTGTGCTACGTAGCAGAACACTGGGTTTGGTCCAAAAAGATTTAGTTTTCCTTTACTTGTAAAAATTTGTAGAATGGATGAAGAGCTGAACTTGAAGCTATGTAAGACCTGTATTTAAGTGCTCCTCACACATACTTATTGTGACTCTGGGCAAATCAATTAACCTCACAGTGTTCTAAGACTGAAGTATCTGACATGTGGCACTCTATACTTCCTCCTGCTACCCACATCCATCCAAGATACCTCTCTCTCTCCCTCTCCCCACCCCCCTCCCCTTTCATCCAGCTAGAAGAATAGGCTGTGCTGCCACCTTCTGGCTAAAGCTTGACAGTTTTAAACACACTTTCTTCCTAATCAGCTTATTTTTTTATGTTTACTACCCATATGACCTTGGGCAAGTCATTTGTCTACATTTGAATCATTAATAAAATGAAGGAATCAAATTAGATGTCATCTGAGATCTCTTCCAGTTCTAGATATATTATCTTTTATGATTATGCCTAGACACACACCCTCTCCATTTTTCCTTTGTGTGTTCTATTTTTAATTTGTCTTCAAAGATCAGTTTTTATTTTAACCTTAAGCAATCTCCTCTTCATGGAGGAAAACATATCTTCTTTCTATAGTGGAAAGAGGTCATGGTTTGGAGTCAGGACCTAGATTTAAATCTTGGTTCTGGTGTTTTGCTGCCTATGTGACCTGATGTAAGTCATCTGACTGTTGTCCAATTTTTAGTTTCCATATGTGCAAAATGGGTATTAAATAACAGAAGTATTTCTATTTGAATTCTATTAAGCAGTGGTCTCCTCTCCTAATTTTTGTCATGTTATCTTGAGAAAATATGATTTCTTTACCCCCTTTTAGAATTATTACAGAATAATTCCTAATTAAACCTGGTTTCCTAAAAAAAAAAGTACTGAAGTTAAGTCAAATATTTCTTATTTTATATTGTTCATTTTCTATTTCCTAGTGCTGCAACAAAATCATTTTTCTACTAATTTTAATTGCTAATATATAGTATTTCAGCTTTATCATAGATTAAATAGAATTTAAACTGGACTAGTCTAGAACCAAATCTTCATTTTTAGAATGATTTCTTTGGGGAAATGCTTTCAAAACTCTAAACAACCAATTTATAAGTGAATTTTTGAACATGGGTGTTGTACAATCACTGTACTCTGTACCTATCTTTGCATTTATAAAATTATTTTCTTTTTTTAATTTATGTAGAATATTTTTCTATGTTTACAAGATTCATGATTATCGCCCCCTTCTTCCCTCTCCTCCCAGAGCTGACAAGCAATTCCACTGTATCATTGTTAAAAAACTATTTCCATGTTATTCATATTTGCAGTAGAATGATCTTTTAAAGCCAATATCCCAATCTTATCCCCATCAAACCATGTGACCAACCATATGCTTTTCTTCTGCATTTCTACCCCCACAGTTCTTTCTCTGGATGTGGATAGTGTCTTGGGATTATCCTGGGTCATTGCATTGCTCCTGGTAGGAAAACCTGTTGCATTTGATTGTACCATAATGTATCAGTCTCTGTGTACAATGCTCTCCTGGTTCTATTTCTTTCGCTCTGTATCAATTCCTGGAGGTCTTTCCAGTTTACATGGAATTCCTCCAGTTCATCATTCTTTTTAGCATAATTAGTATTCCATCACCATCAGATACCACAATCTGTTCAGCCATTCCCCAATCAATAGACACCCCCTCATTTTCCAATTTTTTGCCACCACAAAGAATGTGGCTATGAATATTTTTATACAAGTCTTTTCCCTTATTATCTCTTTGTAGTACAAACCTAGCAGTGGTATGACTGGATCAATTGGCAGGTAGTCAAAAGACTTTTTAAAAAAGCCCTGTGGGCATAGTTCCAAATTGTCCTCCAGAATGATTGGATCATTTCACAACTCCACCAGCAATGCGTTAGTATCCCATTGCTGTCATATTAGCCAATCTGCTAGGTATGAGATGGTACCTCAGAGTTGTTTTAATTTGCATTCCTCTAATCAGGAGGGATTTAGAACACTTTTTCATGTTTTTGTTGATAGTTTTGATTTTTTCATGTGAAAACTGCCTATTCATATCCCTTGACCTTTTGTCAATTGGGGAATGGTTTAATTTTTTGTAAATTTGACTTAGTTCCTTATATATTTGGGAAATTAAACCTTTGTCAGAGAGTTTTGTTATAAAAAATTTTTCCAAGTTTGTTGCTTTCCTTCTAATTTTTGTTTGCATTGGTTTTGTTTGTACAAAACCTTTTTAATTTATGTAAACAAATCATTAATTTTACATTTTGTAAGTTCTTTATCTCTCACTTGGTCTTAAATTCCTTCCTTTCCCACAGATCTGACAGGTATACTAATCTATGTTCCCTAATTTATTTATGATTTCACTCTTTATATTTAAGTCATTTACCCATTTTGGATTTATCTTGGTATAAGGTGTGTAAGATGTTGATCTAAACCTATTTTTTTCCCATACTGTTTTCCAATTTTCCCAGCAGTTTTTGTCAAATGGTGAGTTCTTGTCCCAAAAGCTGAGATCTTTGGGTTTATCAAACACTTGCTTGCTGAGGTCATTTACAAGTCTATTCCATTGGTCCATCCTTCTGTCTCTTAGTCAGTACCATATTGTTTTGATGACCACTGCTTTATAGTATAGTTTAAGATCTGGTACTGCTAGACCCCCATCCTTCACTTTTTTTTTTCATTATTTCCCTTGATAGTCTCGGTCTTCTGTTCTTAGAACATTGTTTTCTACAAAGTATTGCAAGCAGGATAATTATCAGAAGTTTTTGATAAAATCAACAAATACTTATTAAGAATTGATTATATTCCAGGTACTTCTCTAAGAACTAGGGATACAGATAAAAGCAAAACCAGTTCCTGTCCTCCTAGAACCTACCTTCTAATCAGAGAGACAACATTTACATAATTATATATAATAGGATGCATTCCTAGAAGCTGGAAATTTAAGAGACAACTGTGCAGGGGTACCTCTTGAACTGATTCTTAAAGATAGCCCAGGATTTGAGGAGCCAATGATTATAATGGGGAGCATGGGGGACTGACAGTGCAAAGGCCTGGAAATGAGAGAAAAGGTGTTGTGTGTGACAAATAACAAGCAGGCCAGAGTCATGTTAAAAAATTAGAAATATACAATGGTGCCAGGTTGTGAAGGGATTTAAATGAGCAACAGAAGAATTTATATTTTCTCTAGTGGTAGCAGGTACACATTGAACTTTGATTGGGAGGTTGACATGATTAAGCCTAGGCTTAAGTGAATTTTCACTTTGGCAATGGAATGGATGAGTTGGAATGATGTGAGACTTGAGAAATTCCCAATTAGAAGACTATTGCAGTAGGCCACTCAAGAGGTGATGACTAGGTAAATAAAGAGAAGAGGATGAATACAAGAGATGTTGTAGAAAAAGAAATGAAAAGGTTTGGCAACTGAATGGAAATGTGGGATGATCTAGGGTGAGGATTTGAGGATGATAAGTGTGTTGGGACCCTGGATGAATGAAAAGATGGTGGTACCCTTCATAGGAATAGGTAAGTTTAGAAGAGAGGTGGTTTGGGAGAAAAGATTCTGTTTTGGAGTTTGAGATCCCTATGGAAAATCCACTTTGATAGAATGATAAAATACTTTTTAGAAACCAGCAAACAAAACATTTACTACACTCAGAAACTTAAATTTTTAATGGGGGAGGACAAAATAAGAGAGAGGAGCAGATTTTAAAAAGAGAGATTGGAAGAGGGATGACCAAAGTGTACTCACTTGGGAGCCTGTTGAAGGGATTTGGAGAAGATACCTGTAGGGATTGGCCCCTATAAAATAGGGCAAAAAGCTCAACTTTCCAATTTGGGTGGGGGGTGAAAGGAGGTTGATGGCCCACAGAGAGATTCTAAGACTGGTGAAATGAGGAGTAGGGACTATTACTCTTATGGGTGGCTAGAACTAGATAAATAGATGCAGTCATCTGCATAGACTACTAATCATCTGCCTAAAGATGATAGTTGTGCTTATAATCACTAGCAGGAGGGTTTAGCTGGAAAACTGAGGAGGGCCAGGGGGATTGGGAAACCCTGTCGATGAGAATGATATGAGCAGATACTTAGCAAAGAGGCTGGTAGAAGAACCACAAGGAACAGTGTCAGGAGAACTCAATGAGGAAAAAATACCTAGGAAGGAAGTGTGGTATTGCTGTAAAGTCAAGAAGGACAAGGACTGAGAAATGGCCATTTGGTTTGGCAGGTATGACAGTATTGGGTCACTTTGGAAAAAACAGTTTCATTTGAGGTCAGAAATATTGCAGAGGGTTTTGAAGAGTGAGCAGAAAGGAAGTAAAAGCATTGGGGTGTAGCTTACTCTTTCCAGTTTAGCTGAGAAAGGAAGGACAGCTACACAATAGTGGCTAGCAGACATGGTACTAATCTGGAATGAGCATTTTTTAAGGATAGGAGAGATGGTGGCATATTTAAGCAGCAGGAAAGGAAAGAGGAGATAGAGGACAGGGTTAATAATGGTGGAGACCATCTGCTGGGGAAGATAAAAAGCCAGAGGTACATGAAGAGGGCTGGACCAGAATAAAAGAGACTGTGGGGAGTGATGTCAGTGAAGTATTAGAGGAGAACACAAAAGGGCCATCTCAGGAAATGTCCTCCACCTTTTAGTGAAGTTCTAGAATGCATACAAACTGCTGTGTGAGGAGTTCACTCTCACCCCAGAATTTTGTCATATGAGCTCTATTCATCTCAGGCAAAGCTTTTACTGGAGTTATCAGGGAGAGGTGGCCTGAGCTGATGGAAGTGGAGCTGCCTTCCCTGGAGTACTGGGGGATAGGATATATATGTGTGTGTGTGTGTGTGTGTGTGTGTGTGTATATATTTTTTTTTATTTTAAACCCTTACCTTTTGGCTTAGAATCAATACTATGTATTGGTTCCAGGGCAGAAGAGTGTAAGGACTAGACGATGGGGTTACTTGCCCAGGGTCACACTAGGAAGTGTCTGAGGATTTGAACCTAGGACCTCCCATCTCTAGGCCCAACTCCCAATCCACTGAGCCACCCAACTGCCCCTGGATAGGATATTTATAGAGAAAAAGTCAAGGTCTACACAGGCAAGAACTAATGGAATTTCCCTGATGGCTGTTCATTGGAGGGAGCCAGGTGTCCAGAGAAGTACTGCTGGCCTTGGACTGGGCCTCAGGCCAATGTCATTTGGTGCCTGACTCTTGGTCCCAGCCCCCATAAAAACCAGCACTATGTAATTTCCCAGCTTGTGGGAATTACACAGTACTTTTAGTAAGCCTCAGTTTCCCCCTCAGTAAAATATGGCTAGTAATACTTCCTACTTTACAATGTTGTAGTGAGGAAAGTGCTTTACAAAACTTTAAAATGTTCTACATACTGGGGGCAGCTGGGTGGCTCAGTGGATTGAGAGTCAGACCGAAATGGGAGGTCCTGGGTTCAAATTTGACCTCAGACACTTCCTAGCTGTGTGACCCTGGGCAAGTCACTTAACCCCCATTGCCTAGCCCTTACCACTCTTCTGCCTTAGAACCAATACCCAGTATTGATTCTAAGATGGAAGGTGAAGGTTTAAAAAAAAAAAAAGAAAATGTTATACATACAAGTAGTAATTCTCCTTGTGTCACATTGTAGAGTCTGTAGTTCTATACATCCATCTGGGCTCTGAAACCCTAGTTCGAAAACTGAGAAAGCTTCTTTGGAATGGGCAGCAAGTGAATGGGGCTGCGCCAAAAGTTGTCAAAGCCATTCCTGTTGAAGTAGAGAATATTGGAGATGGAGGTGGATGAGGAAGGATTGGGGTTCTCTCTGAACCACTTCTGTCTCTTAAGCATGCCCTCCCCTGATCTCTGCCTGGTGGTAGTTGTAGATTTCAGCCTACTGAATATTTGAGTAGATCATTAAGTAGTACATTTCTAGGGGAGTTTCCTTGATTAAAATTACCTTGCAAGTATTTCCTTGATCCATGTAATGAATATTAGGTAATGCTAACTAATTTCAGAGGGTTATTTTTCTCCTAAAAAGATATATTTTCAAATATTATTAAGTATTAGTTCATATGAAAAATAAAGACGGAAAGGCATTTGTGATTTGGGGATTGATTTTTTTTTATAAGACTTATGATTTCATTGTTTTAAAGGGCCCCAGGTAAGGGAATTCCCTTTATTAATGCAGATCAACATCTGTTCTACAACTGAAATCCTAGAGAACTTCCTGAAAACATTGAAAAGTTACTCTAAGCAGTGCCCTTTTTAATGTCTCCTGGATTCAGGAAAAAGCAGGTGCAGTTAATTCATTTTTTCATGTTGATAACATATAGTTGAAAGGAAGCTTATAAGTAATTAATAGAAAGATGGCCTTGAAGAAAGGAATGCCAAGTCTCAAGTCCTGCCTCTAGTACATAATGGCTGATGGTGACCCATATCACCACCCAGTGCTCAAGACCAAGGGTATCAAATACCAAGAGAAAAGAAGGGGTACTTAATCTTACATAAGGATCCCTGGGGGTACTGTAACCTAGAAAAAATATTAATATGATCTGTTTATGCTCTGTTATATGTTTTATTTTGTTAAATATTTCTGAATTACATTTCACTCTGTTATGGGTGGGCCCTATGCTTGACACTTCTACTCTGGACCATTTTAGACCAGTGATGGTGAACCTTTTAGATATGAAGTGCCAGGCCCTTCCCCCACCTTACCACCACCACCCACTGAGTGCCATGCTGGGGGTCCCCAAGAGACCACATGCTATGCCCCCCCTTTATCCCACACAGGGGAGAGAGGAAGTACTCCCACTGGGCTGCTGGGAGGAGGAGTGGGGGATGTGAAAAAATTGTCATTAGGCATTATGGAGATGGGTAGGAAAGTAGTTCTGCCCAAGTCCTTCTCCCTTTCTAGTAACAAACCAGATTGGGGGGGGAGGTTAGCCATGTGCCCACAGAGAGTGCTCTGTCTGCCATCCTTGGCACCTGTGCCATAGGTTCACCATCACTGCTCTAGACTATAATTGCAAAGAAGGTTCTCTCCTTCATTGGTAGAAGTTTCCTCATCCTGGACATTCTTTATACCAATGAAATCATAAGTTTACCTCCTATCCTCTAACTTGCAATTATATAATCTAATAATTATGAGATTATATACGAATATAATTTAATGATCTTTCTCTTTTTTGCTCTTTTTATTTTATTTTATTTTTTGTTTTGTTTATTTTATTTTTATTTTACTTTTTTTGGTTACAGTACTCACTTTATTTCCCTCCCTCCCTCCCTTCCACCCACCCTTCTCGCAGCCGACGCATAATTTCATTGAGTATTACTTGTGTCCTTGATCAGACCCTATTTCATTCAATGATGTTGTTTGCACTAGGATGTTCATTTAGAGTCTACATCCCCAACCATATCCCTTCGACCCAGGTATTCAAGCAGTTGTTTTTCTTCCGTGCTTTTACTCCCACAGTGTTTCCTCTAAATGTGGATAGTGGTCCCTCTCTTAGATTCCTCCAGGTTGTTTAGGATCACTGCATTGCCACCAATGGAGAAGTCCATCACATTCGGCTGTACCACAGTGTATCAGTCTCTGTGTACAATGTTCCCCTGGCTCCGCTCCTCTCACCCTGCACCAATTCTTGGAGGCCGTTCCAGTCCCCATGGAACTACTCCACTGCACTATTCCTTTGAGCACAATAGTATTCCATCACCAACATATACCACAATTTGCTCAGCCATTCCCCAATTGAAGGGCAGCCCCTCATTTTCCAATTTTTTGCCACCACAAAGAGCACAGCTATGAACACTTCTCTACATGTCCTTTTCCTTATCCCAGCAGTGTTATGGCTGGATCAAAGGGCAGACAGTCTTTTAGTGTCCTTTGGGCATAGTTCCAAATTGCCCTCCAGAATGGTTGGATCAATTCACAACTCCACCAGCAATGAATTAATGTCCCAACTTTGCCACATCCCCTCCAGCATTCATTACTTTCCTTTGCTGTCATGTTAGCCAATCTGCTAGGTGTGAGGTGATACCTCAGAGTTGTTTTGATTTGTATTTCTCTGATTATTAGAGATTTAGAGCACTTTTTCATGTGCTTATTAATAGTTTTGATTTCTTTAACTGAAAATTGCCTATTCATGTGCCTTGCCCATTTATCAATTGGAGAATGGCTTGGTTTTTTGTACAACTGGTTTAGCTCTTTATAAATTTGAGTAATTAGACCTTTGTCAGAGGTTTTTGTAATCGAAGATTGTTTCCCAGTTTGTTATTTCCCTTCTGCATTAGTTTTTTGATGATCTTTCTAATAAATGGAAACATTATGTTAACCAACTATCTTCAGAGACAGTTTTTTAAAACCCCCACCTTCTGTCTTAGAATTGACACAAGTGTTGTTTCCAAGGCAGAAGAACAGTAAGTACTTGGCAATTAGGGTTAAATGATTTGCCCAGGGTCACACAGGAAGTGTTTGAATCTAGATTTGAACTCAGTTCCTCCCAACTCCAGGTCTGGCTTTCTTTCTACTGTGCTACCTAGCTGCCCCCAGATGTTTCTTTCTAAGTTTATTTATACTAGTTGAGGCTGTGGTTTGAAAAAAACATTTCACATTCATTTCTCTACCAGATTAATTGACGAATATCTCCATGGCCATTTTATGGGTCCCTGAGTTTTATGTAGCTTAGGGAAATGATGTCACACATATAGCTCCCAAGAAATCCACCTTATCCAGTCATAGTTGGACTAACAGATGGCCCACAGATGTAAAGGGTTGTATTGTTTCATACCGAGGTAAACAAAAGGAACTAGAACTTCTTATATTCATGCCAATCTAAAAAAGTAAGTAGGCCTCAGATTTCTTGGAATATATAGTCATGAATAGATGAGATAAAGTGTGAGCTGATTAATATTTAACAATCAGCTGGGGAAGAAGGAAAGAAGTCAAGAACACCTTTTTAAGTTTAATCTTCACTATTAACATTTTCTTCATTACTTTACATTTAGACAGTCAACAAATCAACAATAAATCAATTATTAATAAATCAAGCCCTGATTTGTAGTGCTTGACAATTTCCAGTGCTCATCTTGGAAAAATTAACTAGTAGCTCCAGCCAAAGTCTAAAACCGGCCAAAGACAAACTCTAGCACAACACTGAGAAAGTTAAATGAAAAAATGGGTAGTTGAATTGAATTTAGAGTTAAGAGCTATACTTAACAAATATTCATCAGTTACCCTAGGTTTCTCTATCTAGATATCCTCCCTCCTGAGTGTAGGGGCCTGATTAGAGATACTTTAGTGAGAGTTTTAGGAGTTATGTATTTTTTCAGGATCCCCTATTTGGGGGTTAAATTTTTGGTTTTTGTATTTTTGGTCTATTTATTTGCTAATGGTTAAAATATAATTCTTTTTAGCTTTCACGTGTAGCTGTGGTTAAGTACATGTGAGTTTGGGGAGTGTCCAGGAAGCTAATGTGCACATCTGTTTATTAGATCTTTTACTTTGTAAACAAGCTGTGGACCCTTTTCTTCTCCCTTCAGTGTTTTCCTTGTGAGGTTTTAACTCTGAATATTAAATGTTTTTAAAACTGTCTTCTAAGAGATGAACAGTAGGCAGATGTCAGCCATTTATGCCAAATACCTTCTGTTCATGCTACCATAGTTCTTTAGTAATCATATAAGAAATTAAAAATCCACAATTCATACTATCCTCTTCTAGCATAATAATATGTAAAAATGGCATACTTTTCTAAATGATACTCTATGAGAATTGGTTCAGATGAAATTATGTAATACAGTTGACTAGTTCTACAAAACTGATCTCTTTAGATTTACCCAGAGCCATTAGGTGTTAAAGCATATATGTACATATAAGGTGCATTAAATACATTAAACAGATGGTGACAAATTAATATCATTTATTTATGGTCACTTTAAAAGTGTTGGGGTTTTTTTGTTGTTGTTGTTTTTAATTTTGCTGAGTAACTTTAGTGGACTCCAAGGCTCCTTGCTCACAGATTGGAAGATTTTCTTGTTCGACCTCATCTTTTCTCTTTACTTAAAAGAAATAAACTTTCTTGATATCACATTCATTTATGAATATCTTTTTTCTCCATCACCAAATAAGCCCTTGAAACAAAGAATGACAGTAAGCAAAACCAATGAACACAGGACTACAACAATGTATGTAACATCTGTACTTTTAACCCTCCTCACCCCTTTACTGAAAGAAAAAGAGTTCCTCTCTCAACTCTTTTCTACAACTAAGCTGTTAAAGCAAGTTCTCTCATTTTACAGACATGGAAATTGTTTTATAGAGGACAAAACCAAATCTTAGAAAGGTAAAGTGAAGGGGCTTGCCCAAAGTCTTACAGTTAATTAGTAATTGGCAGGGCCAGGGCTTGGCTCACCTTTTATCAGAAATAGAGTACATCTTAAAGTTCTAGTCCATCTTTACATATTATTATGCTAGAACCTATAAAACTGCATTTTCCACTACTTAATTGAATTTGTTGTAGTTAACTAGCATAATGAGATCATGTGTTTTCTACATTATTATTCAGTCAGTTGTATAATTATGAATTGTGTATTTATATTCCTTTCTCTGTGTGTGCCTCATGATGGTCTTTATAGTGTTTCCTAGCCATCCTATCCAAGACCCAAGTCCAAATTAGCCATATTGGATATTAATTTCTCAGAAGCATATACCACCCAAAGGAGGTACTAATGTACTTTCAAATCATAACAGCATTGTAATAATAAATGTGATTAGCATATATTACATATTTGGTAAAACATTATATTGAATTAAATCAAAGAATTTTTTCAACATCAGTATTTTGAATAGGGCCAGCCTGGCTTTACTGAAAAAGAACACTTAGTACTGAAGTTAGTTATAATAGTCATAATCATCCTTATGATTGAATTTATCTTTTTCAATTTCTGGAGTAGTGATCCAGAAGAAGTAGCTTTTTATAATTAGATGAGTCTCCTTAATTATATCACTTGAATTGAACAGGAATTATAAAGTACCACTAAAACTAAACCAAGTGCACTTTCTATTATTTCCCAATTATGAATTGCATATAAGTTAAAGAACTGTAATTGTGAACTCTACTAGCAAAAATCTAAAAAAAAAAACAATGAACACAAAGAAAATAATTTCCATATACAAAAGTAGAATAGAAATAAGATATATGAAACCATAAATCTCTTATGTAAAATTTTCTTTTTTAAGTATTATAAATTCAATATGTCACTTTTTCAAACTGTCCTACTTTTTCAAACTGTCCTACTTGTATCCTACTGGCCTTCTGTTCTCTTCATCTTCATTTTTCAAAATGCTTCAGTAGCCCTTTTTTTGTTTCTTCTTTTTGGCAAAGACTGTCACTAGCTTTCCTCTCCCTTCCTATCCTCCCCCATGTAAAAAAATAAAAGAATAACTCCTCATAATAAATAAATATAATTAAACAAAACATATCCATAGATGTCCCATATTCAAAAATATGTCTTATTCTACATCATGAGTTGAGTATCCCTCTCTCAGTGAGTGAGTGACCTGCTTCTTTATTGGTCCTTTGGAATTGTGGTTAGTCATTGCATTGACCAGAATTCTTTAAGTCTTTCAAAGTTGTTTTTCTCTCTAATATAATAGTCATTGTATAAATTGCTCTCCTAGTTCTGCTCACTGATCAGTTCTTCCAAGTCTTCCTGGTTTTATCTGAAACTGTCCTTTTTGTTGTTTCTTATTGTGCAATAATATTCTATTTGGATACCATCATTCTTTTAGTTATTCCCTAACTGATGGGCACCCCTTTGTTTTCCTTTTTTTTCCCCTACATCAAAAATAGTTACTAGAAATATTTTTGTGTTTGTGGGTCTTTTTTCACTTTCTTTCATTTTTGGATTACAGAATGAGTAGTGGTATTATTGCTGGGGCAAAGAGTATGCACAGTTTAGTGACTTTCGCATCATAAAATTTTAAATTGTTATCCAGAATGGCTGTACAAATTATAACAAATAGTGTTGTGTACTTGTGTTCCAATAACCCTTTCAGTGTCATTTTCTCCTTTATCTTTCCCAATGATAGCTCTGAGATAGGACTCAGAGTTTTTGTGTTTCTTTAATGAGTGATTTGGAACATTATGACTATTGATAGTTTGAATTTCTTTCTTTGAGACTTAACCATTCATAACCTTTGATCATTAATATGGTAACAGTTAATTCTTAAAGGATCTTTCTTTGGATAGGAAATATGTCTTAGATTTTTCCCCCTTTCTATGACTTCTAAAGGCACATTTCCTAAGAAAACGGTGCATTTTTATATCAAAATGTTTTTTTAATCCTATATATATATGAGATCCTACTTGCTTTATGTCTTATTTTTCATATCACTTAATAAAAATTTAATGCATTCTCTTTCTGTATTTAAATCTAATACTTGGCTGCTTTGAAAAAATGGTCAGCTATTCAATTGCTACTTTTAAACAATGTCCCTTACAAAATGGCTTATATCCAAGAGTTATTTTGTCTTAATGAAAAGGATAATAAACCTGTAATACTGATTTTTGGACTTTAACATACTCATTTAATTTCATTTAACTGACTCATTACTGGAATATCTTCTAATTAAAATTTCATAATTTTCTTAGTTCAAAGGCAATCCATTTTAGAGTGAACTAGTGAATTCTGTAGCAATTTGAAAGGATTCCAAATTTTATGTTTTATTTATACTTTTTTTCTAGGCAAGCCCAGCCCTAGCTGAGTATGGTTTTACACTCTTCCCCCAGCTCCCTCTTTATTCTGCCTTCAAATATGTTTAGTAACCTATGGTCTAAAATTTCTATCTTTTGTCATTATTTAGGCAATACATTACTTCTGGAAAACACTTAAAATATTACCCTAGGACTTCATGATGGCTTCACTATTGTTTCTGACCTGGGGAGATAGGACCAAGAAAAAAAAAATCCTAAAAAAAATAAGTCCTGGTAGGACATTGGGAAAGACTGAGAAGAAATTTATCCTAGGGTTTGTTTAAATACACATTGACTTTTTGAATCAAATTGGTCAGCTGTTTAATTAAATTAACTCTGGTTAATTTGTCCAAGGTCACCCTAATTCTTATTGTGCCTTTCTCCACTTCATGTGAACTAATTATAGTCTATAAATTTTCTTAGAACTGCCCAGGGGACAGTCAGTAGATTCTGATTTGTCACCCATTTTCAGTACATGTGGGCTATAGACCTCCCCCTTTCAAGTGTAAATGGGGTATATATACTCTTCTGGTGATTTGTTAATCCCATCTTCACAATATATAGCTATAGCCATTAATAATAATGCCCAGCTCCCTTCCAGTTAGGATTATGCCAAAACTGACCTCTCCAGCAGGATTCCCTTACCAGAAGAAACCTTCCCTAAATTCCCAAGGAGACTTTTAAGATGACTATGAGATGCTCGCTATAGATGAGTTATCTTTCTAGTAGAATGTAAGGTCCTTGAGGGCAGGAACTGTGTCACTTTTGTGATCATATTCCTAGTACCTGGCAAGTAGTGATTGTTCTCTTCAAGTGTGTTTTAAAATATTTTTTAAAGTGAATGAGTTTAATCTTGAAGCAGGGTTTTGAAAAAATATTCTAGAAACCTGCCCCTTGAAGAGGATCATCCTAATAAGTATGCAAGTAATTGCATTTTCAAAGCAGCCAAAGGGAGCAGAAACCCTGTAGAAAAGGAGAGTCATAAGGTATTCACTCCCATAGTATGCCCTAATCTGTCTGTTTTGGCCAATAGAGCTAGATGACTAAGAAATGGAAATCACAGGGGAAAAAGAAATAGTTCTTTCTCTTGCAAATAAAGTTGTTTTGATCTTACTGGTTAATAGGATATAGTTACATATTTAATTCTTTAGTAGAGCAATTAGATCTAGGAAAACAATACATTAGAAGGAAATAGTTTACTTGTATTCTGGCTCCTTTTTTTTTTATTACCTATAGATAACATCCAAGTCTTATCCTTTAAAAGCCCTCACTATATTGCACTACCTCTTCTAATTATCTTCCCATATCTCCCCTCCCCCCATTCCCCTTTCTCAGCCAAACTTGTGTTTTATTTTGTTTTTTAATCCATACCTTATATCTTTCTGATACTACTTAGCGGTTTCAAGGCAGAAGAGCAATAAGGGCTATGCAATTGGAGTTAAGTGACTTGCACAGGATCACATAGGAAGTATATGAGACCAGATTTGAACCTGTGACCTCCCATCTCCAGGTCTGGCTTTCTATCAGCCAAACTCTTATGAAAAAGCTGTCCTCATTTGGTGCCTCTACTTCTCTTCCTTTCTTTTTAACTCCCTGCTGTTTGCTTTCTTTCCTCAATACTCAACTGAAACTGCTCTCCCCAAAGTTACCAGTGATCTCTGCATTGCCAGTTCTAATGGTCTCATCTCAGTTTTCATCCTTCTTGACCCTTCTGAAGCATTTGATCGTATTGGCCACCTCCTCCTAGTCTTTCTCTTCTTTGAGTGTTTGCAACATTGCTCTCTTGGCATTTCTCCTTTCCACATAACTGCCTCTCAGTCCCATTTGATGGTTGATCCTCACAATCCCAACATTGAGGATACCCATAGTTCCATGCTAGGCCTTATTCACTTTTCTCTACACATTCTCACTCTGGGCCCTCATTAACTAATTGGATTCAATTATGTTCTTTGTGCATATGACTCTCATATCCCTTTATCCAGCACTAGTATCTCTCCTGAGCAACATTGTTAACTTCCTGTTAAATATTTCAAAGTGGGCATGTTGTTGGTATCTCAAGCTGAACATGTCTCAAATTGTCATCTTTTCACACCCAAACTCACCCTTCTTCCATATTACTTCCTTATTACTTCAGCAAGCATCCCCAGACAGGTCACAACCTCAGTATCTGCCAGTGACTCTGCACTTCCAAACCCCCCCCCCCCAAATGTATTCAATTGAGCCTCCAAATCTTGCTTTTTTTCTTAATATCTCTCGCCTCAACTTCTTCTTCACTCACATAGCCACCACCTTAGTTTAGATGCTTATCCCTCTAACTATAACCACCTCCTTTTTGGTCTCCCTTACCTCAGGCATCTCTCCACCCCAAACATCCTCCACACATCCACACATCACAAAAGTGATTTTTTTAAAAACATAGATCTGATTATACACATATTTCTCTCTCCTCCTTCTCAATAGCCTCCATTAGCTCCCTGTTAGCCTCAAGAACAAATGTAAACTTTTAATCTTCTCACCAATATATCTCCAGTCCACGAGAGATATGGAAAGCATGCTTATTAAATTTGAAGGTGACAAGCTAGTAGTATAGGTTGCAACCACCAGATTCTGCCTTGCTGAGCTACAATAATGGATGAAATGTAATGAGAGTTAAAAGACAAATTTTACAAGTGCAAGATGATAAAGGACATTTCTCCACACAGCTATCAAAGTGATTTTCCTAGTGTGTAGGTCTGACCATGTCACTCCACTACTCAGTAAACTGTGATGACTCACTATTACCTCTAGGATCAAATATGTACACTCGCCTGTTTGGGATTTAAAGCCCCTCACCACCTAACTCCATCCTACTTTTCCATACTAATTACATATTAGTTCTTTTCATATATACTACAGTAAAGTCTAACTGATCTTCTGGCCACCCTTAAATGTGGCAGTCCATCTCCTGATCTTCCTGAAATACATTCTTTCCTCACTTAAGCCTCTGAGAATCCCTAGTTTCTTAAGACTCAGCGACAAAGTCTTTGTGATAACCCCTACCCGCCTCCTGTCACTCCCTCACCCCTAACTGCTAGCACCTTCTTCCAAAACTAAATGAATTTGCAAATTAGTATCTACTTCGAACTTTTAAAACATTATATAAATGCTAGCTATCATATGCATGTGTACATATGTTTACACATACTTTTTTTTAACCCTTACCTTCTGTCTTAGAATAGATACTGAGTATCAGTTCCAAGTCAGAAGAGCAGTAAAGACTAGGCAATTGAGATTAAGTGACTTGCCCAGAGTCACACAGCTAGAGGTCACATTTGAACCCAGGACCTCTCATCTTCAAGCTTGGCTGGCTGTCCACTGAACCCTCCCATATTTTTTATGTGTCCTCCAGTTAGAATGAAAGTTATTTGTGGGCTATTTGTTTTATCTTCATAGCTCCAGCAATTAGTACAGTGCCTGACACATAGTAGAAGCTTAATACATTCTTATTGATGAGGTAAAAATCTGTATCAAAACCAAATTTGCAGGAAAGAGTCCAGTATAAGACAATAGTGTATGTCTAAACTGGTATATGATATGGTAGCCTGCATTATTGGAGCCCAGTGACTAAAGAAGGAAGGTGATAGAGCATTTTTTTTTTAAACCCTTACCTTCTGTCTTAGAGTCAATACTGTGTTTGGCTCCAAGGCAGAAGAGTGGTAAGGGCTAGGCAATGGGGGTCAAGTGACTTGCCCAGGGTCACACAGCTGGGAAGTGTCTGAGGCCAGATTTGAACCCAGGACCTCCTGTCTCTAGGCCTGGCTCTCAATTCACTGAGCCACCCAGCTACTCCTGTGATAGAGAAGTTTTACTCTGCCCTGGCTATACTACATAAAGTGTATTTTGTTCAGTTCTGGGACTTACATTTTAGGAAGGCCATTTCCAAGATGGATTCCATCCTGGAGAGGAGAACTAGGATTAGTAATCTGACCAGGACATACAGTGGTGGGTTAAAGGAATGGAAAATCTTTAAACTAGAGAAAGTTATGTAAAGTTATGTGTTCAGATATCAGTGAAGTGGTTAGTGATTAGAAGAGTTAGAGATAGAGGACCAAATGAGGGAAAATTATTTTCCTGCCCACTCTGATATTCAGTGATTCAAATTAAGCATTTGCTAAGTGCCAGATTGTGCTAAGCACTGAGGAAATACAAAGAAAGGAATCGTATTTTTCTGCCCTCAACAGTTCACCATTTAAGGAGGGGAATAGCATGCAGATAAATTATATCAGGAAAGGCCTCTTGGAAAAGAGGGGATTTGAACTGTATGCTGAAGTAAGGAGGCAGAGGTAGGGAAGGAGAGTATTCTGGCACAGTGGGATACCCAACAACAAGAGACAGGAGGTGTAATATCATGTGGAAAGAGCAATAAGCAGGTCAGCCTCACTAGATTGTATAGTCTGTGAAGGAGAGTAAAGTTTAAGCCTGGAAAGGGAGGGAGGGAAAGAGGCTGTGGAGGACTTTCAGAGTCAAAGAAAGGGTTTTCTAGTTGATTTTGGAGTTATTGGGGACCTGCTGGACTTTGTCAAATAGGAAGGTGGCCTGGCCCTTTAGGAAGATCACTTTGGCAGTTTAGTGGAGGGTGGATTAAAAGAGAGATTGAGGCAGGGAAAAACTATTGCAAAAGTCTATGTTGTGAAGTGATAGAGACTTCCCCCAGGGTGATGGCCATGTCAGAGGAGAGAAATAACATGCTGGAGATGTTACAAAGAGAAAAGTGCTGACCTGGACCACAGATTGGATCTAGGGAGTGAAAGAGAGTGAGGAGTTGAAAACAATACCTAGATTATGAGCCTAGGTGACTGGGAAGGGGGCCAAACCCTCAACAGAAATAGGAAGGTTGGAAAGGGGAATATTTAAGATGGGAAAGATGATGAGTTCAATTTTGGAGTTTGAGATACTTCAAGGGCATTCAGTTCAAGAAGGGTAAAGACATTTTGTGACAGGGATCTGAAGCCCAGGAGAGAGATTAGGGCTTGATATATAGACCTGGTTAATAATTGAATCCACCGGGGCTGCGAGCAAGCAAGCTAATTTAGAGGAAGAAGAATAGGCCCAAGACAGACTTTTGGAATATATCTATGGTTAATGGACATGATCTGTGTCAAAAACCTAGAGGAAAGAATATCTAGAAAGAGAAGTGATGACAGTGGCTAAGGCTGAAAAGTGATTAAGAAGATCAAAGATTGAGAAAAGGGCACTAAATTTGTCAATTAAAAGATCAGTGGTAACTGGATAGAGAGAAGTTTTGGTAGAATGAGTCAGAAGCTGGGTTACAGAGTTCAGAAGCAATTAAGAATGAATCCTCTAATCCAGTACTCTTTCCACTACACTTCTTGCCTCTCTGACTTCAGCAATTAAATCTCAAAAAATTTAAAATAGAAAGTTTTTTTTACTGAAAGGAAAATTGGGTTCTAGACTGTTTTTTTAAAAAATCTTAATTCTTGACAGTCATGTTATTTTTAAAAGGTTGCACTACCTATTGAAATATAGTTATTGTTTTTTTCTTTATTCCAAGCTCTCATTGAAAAATATATTTTCACCAAGCTAACTATAAAATTACTTAGGAGTATTTTTTATGAAATTGCTCATTAGAACAATCCCTGTTTTGTTAGATTTTTTTTTGTTAAAATGTAGTTAGAATCCTAGATCAATAAACTACATATATTGAGACCTCAACTTAAAAAAGCTGAAAATGAAGAGATACTTTTTAAAAGGTCTGAAGGGGGTGGGGGGCACTGTGGGAGGGGATCCACAAATACTGTGGTAATGATAGAAGGGGGGAAGTATATATGCCTATTAGATTCTCATTTGACCTTTAAATCCTGATATTCTATAATGATTAGATTGTGAAACCCTGAGCTAAGCTTATGTCAAGTTGATTACCTAAATTATTCACCAAAAAATTGTGAATGAAGATATTCTTGGTTCCCAGACTTACACTGTGGACTACTCGGAGACCAAGGATTCACATGAACAAAAATAAAAAACATCCAATAAACCTGGGTCAAAGTAATATACAAGAAGGTAAAAAATATTGCAGCACTCTTCCAGGAGGTTCCCTGAAGTTTCAAGAATTCCCTAATAATCTCCTAAAGCTGTCTTTTATAGCCTCCTTGTACAAAGGGTCAACACCTGGTGACAAAGTTTAATCAAACCTAGGTCTGGTCAGATGCTTTTCATTTCACCATAGCCACTCGTTAAGCATGGGGCTGAATTTAAGCCTCTCTAGATATCAACGTCTCCTATATGTCCTTTCTCTTCACTCACAAAGCTTCCACCTATAATGGTTATTATTGTTGGAATTTTGACTAAGTAAGAGAGTTATTTAGAAAAAAAAAAGTGGTAGCCAACTATTTTCCCTAAGTCCGGAAAACTGTTAGCAGCTTTTAACAATTTTGTTTAATTGGAATGTTAGTAAAAAGAAGGAAATATGGAAGGGAAAGAGTTAAGGAGACTACCTAGCCTACCCTAAATGCTGATCTGGTGAAATGAAGCTGCTCCCAACAGAGCAACAGAGTTCCAATCTCCACGTGGGAATCCTAGTCACTCACTAGCAATCTGGGCAGGATCCAGGCAAGGTCTCAATGAAGAAAAACCCTCATGAGCTAAGCTCCCCAGGCAGCAGTGAACCCAACAAGAAAGTCCCTGATCCCAAGAAGCTCCAAAGCCAAAAGTCAAAGTCCCAAAATAAAAAACTACAGTTGAAAGGCCCAAAACTCCAAGTTGAAGTTGAAGTCCAAAAGCCCAAGGAACCATCCCCAAAAGAAGAATTCTAAAGGAGAAGTCCCTTGGACAGGGAGTTCAGGACTTTTTATAGTCCTTTTTCTGTGTCACTTCCTGCCCCTTCCTCACTTTATGGGAACCAATCACAGTCTTTCAATTTGCCTAGCACTGCTGGGGGAAGGGAGAGCACTGACCTCTGGAGTTGTCACCCACTCTAGCAAGTGACTTGCGAATTCCCATACTTAGTGACTGGTA
The DNA here is from genome assembly GCF_027887165.1 of Monodelphis domestica. Taxonomy (NCBI): domain Eukaryota; kingdom Metazoa; phylum Chordata; class Mammalia; order Didelphimorphia; family Didelphidae; genus Monodelphis; species Monodelphis domestica. The sequence goes on from NC_077228.1 coordinate 477,587,969, forward strand.
AGGTACTAAGTAGGGGTACTTAAGTTTTTGGTTGATTAACTTAAAAGTTACTGATTAATAGACAAAGAGAGTTTGATTCACTCTTCACACACCTTAGTTCTGACTCTCATCACCTCTCACGTGAATTGATGTAATAGCCACCTCATTGTGGTTTCTTTGCTTCAAGTCTTGCCCCACTCATATCATTCATCCTCTCCACAGATGCCAAAGTATTTTCCTAAAGTGTAGGTTTAACTGTATCAGCCCTTTTACTCAGTCAACTCCAGTGGCTTGTTGTTGACTATAATTTCTATTTTTACACATAAGTAATACACAAATTATGAATAAATTAGTATACCCTTATTAGAAGTTGCATTTTCAAACTTTTTTACTAGTAAGACCATGCAATCACAAAAGTATGGATATTGTAGAGAGAAAACCAACCTCAGGGCCAAAAAGACCTGGGATCAGGTCCCACCTTTAGCAGACTAGCTGTGTAATTCTGGACAAGTCACTTTAGAGAGGCTTCAGTGATCTCTTTCCTAATTCAGAGGTGCAGAAAAGGTCCCCATCTGCACTAGCACAAAAGGTATCTCATCTGGGGTTCTGTACACCAATGTAATCACAAATATCAATGGGGGGAGCCTAAAATATTAGTAATATTTATATCACCTGGATAAATCAGAACACTTTTTATTCATCCATGTTCAAAACAAAAAGAGTTCAGGTTCAAGTAATTGTTTCAGCATCCTGTATCTCATGGCTAGTATATTACCAATCTATTCTTATTCATGTAAAATAAGATGAATCCCTGTAAAGTGAGTTTCTTTTCCATTCATATTAAGAACCATCTAGTTCTTAAAAATAAAATGTAGGTCAGCCAAGTCATTAATAAGCAAGTCTTTACATCTTTTTCATTTTCAGGGAAGGTATATTTTAAATTGGAAAATTTAACAAAGATATATCTTGTAAATTAATTATCTGAAACCTTTTTTAAAATGCAGTTATATTATCTTTACTTCGGAGTATAAATTGTAGGACCTTGCATTGATTTATTTAGAATACTTTTTAAAATTATCCACCAAATATGAAATTTTTCAGAAGTAATTTTTTGCTATAAATTTGTTTCACCTTTACTAATAACATTAGAAAAATTTCATATATGAAAATGGGTCTTGATCAATGACACATGTAAAACCCAGTGGAATTGGCTAAGGGAGAGGGGTAGAAGGAGAGGAGAGAAAGAACATAAATCATGTAACCATGGAAAATATTCAAAATTAATTGATTAAATAAAATTTTTTAAGAATAAAAAACATGAAAAATTTAAGTTTATTTTAACTTAAATAGCTCTCAAAGTACTTTGGCATAAGGAGGCAAGAGCTTTTCAGAATAATATAGAACTACCCTGTCCTGGCCCCATTTCATCTTACCTCTCAATTTCTTCATCTTTGAACTGTTAATAATATCTGACTCACAGGATTATGGTGAGGATAATGTGAAATTAAAGTTTGCAAAAAAATTTGCAAATCATAAAATTCTACATTAATTTTAAAATGGAAACTAATTAAATATTATTATTTTTAGCTACCAATACAGCACTTCAACTTTGCTCTTTTTTTAAAAAACTCTTACCTTCCACCTTAGAATCAATACTGTGTATTGGTTCTAAGGCAGAAGAACAGTAAGGATTAGGCAATGGGGGTTAAGTGACTTGCCCAGGGTCACACAGCTAGAAAATGTCTGAGGCCAGATTTAAACCCAGGACCTCCCATCTCTGGGTCTGGCTCTCAATCCACTGATCTGCTCATTTTTTTGTCTTGTACTTGCTTTATGGCCAACAGTCTACCGTTTTGCAGTCAAACATTCTTAATAATGTCTTGTATATTATAAAAGCTAATTGTAATATTAGCATTTTTTTAATTAGGAAAATAGATCTTAAAACAAATTGAATTCCATAGTGAGTGACAAGAGTAGGGGGAGGAGGAGAGAAAGAGAGAAAGGGAAAGGATGAGGAGAAGAAAAAAAGAGAGTGCATGATCAAGAGAGCTGGGAGGAATCTCAGAGTCCATCTAGTCACCCAGCCCTCTCATTTTATAGATGTAGAATTTGGAGCCCAAGGGGGATTGTGACATCTTCATCATCATGATCATTATCATCATCTTCATCAAATTGTGATTAAATCACAACCTCCCTCAGGTCCTAGTTTCCTCATCTAAAAATAATAATTATCATCATCATTATTCCAGTTGGCATTCACAGAATTTTAAGGTTTGCAAAGCACTTTACAAACCTCATTTGGCCCTCATAACAACTCTGTAAGGTAGGTGCCACTATTATCTTCATTTCACAGATGAGAAAACTGAGACTCTGGAGAGGTCTTGCCTAGGGTCATACAGCTAGTAAAGTATCTGAGTTGATATTTGAATCATGTCTTCTGACTCCAAGTCCAGCACTCTAGCCATTGTATCACATACTAAGCAGCAGAAATAGAATTTGAACCTAGGTGTTTTGACTCCAGAAATGTACATATGTCTGTATTTTTCAACTTTCCATTTAACATTTCCATTATAGGATAATGGTCCATATGATTTAGACCTGAAAGCAACCTTAGAAATCCTCTAGTCCAAACCTCTCATCTTATGAATGGGGAACCATAGCCCAGAGAGGGGAGAAGTACCTAGCCCAAGGTCATCCAGGTAGCTCTAAAATTTAATCATTCATCATAATAATGCTTTGAAATCAGTGATTTCCCGATTCCTGACCAGGCAGAACTAGATGTGTCAATCATGAGGACCAGCCTACTTAAGTTAGAGAAGGTTAACTTTAAGACAATGACATTTTAGGCAGCAACAGGTTAAAGCAAAGGCCATCTGCTTTGGTAAATGAAGCACCTACCCCAACAAAATCCAGATGACTGTAGTTAGCAAAAAAAATGATCTGGTTTTAGTAACAGGCTTGGCTACCAAGGCCTAATAAAGTACTAATAAATGTTGAACAGCCAACTATTCCACGCCCCCCCCCAAAATATATGTGACATTTTAAAAAATTTAATCTATATTGTTTAACATTTTCTCCATCACTTTCTTAAATCTAGACATTCAAAAGAATAATAAACCAAGACCTGACAATAGCATTTGCCAATTTCCAGGGTGCAGATGCTTACATTAAACATTTAGTAGTCTTCTTCTCAAAGGTACAAGTATCTATATAAAGAGGTGTTAAATCACTACCATACCATCAAATTATACTCCTTTCTATACTACCTTTATATACTATATATACTATATATATACTTTATATACTACTATACTAAACTACCATCAAATTATACTTCCCTAACTACCTTTTTTAAATTTTATATTCTTAGATTAGTAGAAAAGTCCCATTAAGGAATATTAACTTTGGAGCATATTTTGGTTCCAGAACATCAATATTAAACTAGAATTTTTGCCATTTATTTTTCTTAAATAATTTTCTACCACATATTTTAGGTTAGCTATAACAGATATGTCAGTTGCACATAGAACAAAATAGAAATATTTGTCAGGTCATTGAAGGATATTTCTTAGTGGTATGGCTAAAAGTATAATTCCATGGTTTCAGCGTATATATTCAATGCTGAATTATTTTTAGCTCTTTTTCTTGTGTTTCTTAAGAGATCCAGTTCCCCAAACCACATTTTTTTTATAAAAAGAAATCTATATTAACTGTGAAGAAAATAGAGCTTATTTAAATATCTAAATTGTCTCACTTTGTTAAAGGTTAAATTGAACTGGAATCATAAATTCTTGGTAAAGCATTAGAATTCATAAAAGCAGTTCTTTAATTAGGTCTGTTTTAAAAAAAAACCAATTCCTATTATCATCTGTATACTTAGATTATAATTTAAAATTCTGTTCCTTAATGAGATTGAGCATATTGCAAATTCATTGAATTCCCTGGAAATAATGACTCCATAAATGCCAGTCATCATTATTGTTGTTCAATGGTGAAATTACATTGGGATATCAAAATGTCCTTTCCAGAAGACTAGCTATTCACTGCTTACCAGACCCCACCACTCCATGCATTTTCACAAACTATGCCTGAAAGGTTTTCTTCCTTCCCCTCTGCCTCTTGGAATTGTGAGCCTTCTTCTAAATTGGCTCAGATACCACCTCCTACAATAAGCCCTTGCTGATCACCCATCTACAAATTTATTATGTATGTACATTGTATATAATTTGCATTGATTCATTTGCGTACTTGTTTCTCCCTGGAGAGCAGAAGGCAGTGATTAGTTTATATTTGTCTTTGTATTCCCACTGCCTTCACACAATGCCAGGCAGAGAGAGGGCATTTAAATGGTTATTGAATTGCTCATAACTAAACACAATACTTGGGGGGAAGGGGGCTGGATGATCTTTGAGGGCCCTTCCAGTACTCAATTGTCTGATCCTATACTGACCAGAGCAGAACAATTTCACAAAGTTGATCTCTAATTTAATTAGAATTCTTATGTTTATTTCACATTTACCATTAATTTGCAAACTTTGTAACAGTTTGTTTTATTGGTTGGTTACCATGGAAACAAACTCAGAAAAAGTATTTGGCAGCTGTGATCAAAGTCACATTAGTGCTTTCCCTTCTGTGACTCATCAGCTTCCTTTGAGTTTCAGTCACTTAACCACTTAAAAGAAACAAAGCAACAGAAAAAAAAAAGATTTAATAATGATAAAGGCAAGTGTTCCTAAAACAAATAGAATGATGTAGTTCTAGTACATCTACATCTAGTAGATGTAGTCCAAATGCCATATGCACTGAATACATTAGAAGGGGTCAATACTACTTCAGTCATTGTTCAAAGTACCAAAGATATCTCCCCAGCCTTTATTTTACATTATTTCACTTTTCCTTTTTAATGGGCTAGTTTTCATCTGCTTATGTTAATTACAGTACCAGAATATTGCTTTGCTGAATAGTCCATTGCTAAGATAAGAATATGAAAAAAAAAAATCAAAGAGAGTTGGATTTGGTGTTAAAAGACTAGGACTTCAGTTCCCTTACTTTTAAAATAAGGGAATCAGGTTAGAAAACCTTGATATTTTAAGCAGACAGGATCACTTATTTTATTTTCTCCATTCATCTCTTGTCTTATCCTTTCTAGTAGAGTTGTGAATGAGAAGAAATGGCTAAAAGGCCATTGGAAAAATATCTCTACATACAGAATAAATCCAAGGGACAATATCAGATATTGGTTTAAAACATTCTTCTTAAACTCTTTATCAGTTTAAAATTGGAGTGGATAGGCTAGAGTGCTAGACTTGGTATGAAGGGAATATCATCAACTTAACTTAATATCATCAACCTAAACTGGTAAATTTAGGGCATGATCTTGTGGTTAGCTTGTGAAATAATAGAGAAATCACTAAATTAAGAGTAGGAAACCTGGAATCTTCTCTATTTGGTTAATATTAATTTGTATGTACAGTACTATAGCATAATACATACATTTAAGTTTATGAATTCTGCTATAAGATCTAGCACAGAATCATGATTACCCTGGCACACAGACTGTCAACACAATGACTATTTCTTCCTTTCTCCCCCTCCCTCCCCCCCACAATCACCATGGTTGTTGAGCCAAACTTGATATAAAAATTTAAGTTCTGGAATCCAGGGCATCTGTGAAAATTTCTGGGACTTTCTATGTCCTTGTCCTGTTCTTTTTCTTAACAACCTTCTACCTTATCCCTATTCTCTATCTCTCAATCTTTTGCATAGCCCCTGCCACACACTAGAGAGAGGTTCCACAAAAAACTATGATATATCCCGTTATTCAGCTTTGGTAGTGTGAGAAGTATGTTCAGTCTGAGCACTGGTGAACCAGGTCCTGTACATGTAGAAGAAGATGGCAGGAGCATAAAGTAGGAGTGCTACTTGTTTTGAATTTCAGCTTTGGAAAAAAAAAAGTTGTTTACAAAATTTTACTTCTCATTCAGATTTTCAGTCTTCCTAACTTTGGCATTTGGATTTGGATGAGGACTTTCCCTCTTAAATTAGAAGATATTTGAGTACAATGGAATGGATAGAGTAGAATGCTGGACTTGGTATCAAGAGAACCTAGGTTTGAGTCTTGCCTCAGACACTTAATAGCACTGTGACTCTGGCAAGCCAGTTAACTGGTATTAGTCCTAGTTTCCTCATCTGTAAAGTAAGGATAATGATAACATTTATTTCATGGGATTGTTGTGAGGATCAAAATGATATTATAAATCTTCATATATACCAAAGTATCTTCACTTTTCCTTATAGCACAGAATCAGAAACAAAGTAGATGCCCATCCATTGGACAAAGGATAAACAAATTGTGGTAAATGAATGTAATGAAATGTTACTAGGCTGTAAGAAATTATGTGTGTGATGAATACTGAGATTTGTAAACTGGACCTAAAGCATCTGGTTTTTGTCCCAACACTGAACCTGAATAGGGTGCCGCATTAGGTTGCCCCTAATATAGGTTTGCTTAACTAAGTGGTATTTGAGCCCAAGTTTCTCTGTCACTGACACAGTACTATGTCATGCTGCCTTTTATCTATAACTTATAGTCTATAGTTAGACAGGTGACTGGGTACTGAGGTTGAGTATTTGCCCATGGTCATAGAGACAATAGGGTTAGAGGCAGGACTTGACTCCAGCCCTGACTCAGTTCCTTAGAAAAACACATCTGGTCAGTAGCACAGGGTATGAGTGACTCACATGGTCTTGGGCATTCACCAAGTCTGAAAGACCCAGGCTCCATTTATGTGGGACTTTGTTTGCCTTTAGTGACTAACTGCATCAAAGGAAAGATTCTTAGACTGACTTATGCTGCTGGTGGCCCTACTATACTTTCAGAAGCAAACCTAGATGTAGTAAAAATATACTATTTACAAACTGTGCCTCCTTCCATATTCCAAGGAGAATTCTAAAAGTCTTCCACAAACCTTGATAGGACCACTCACATCAAGGTGTCTCATTTGATAAAATGGTCCCAGAGTTTCTAGGGGAATGGAATGGAGGAGGGGACAGAATATAACTAAATTTATTTCAGTAAATCATAACTATATATGAAGTAACTATGTATACAAATTGGGGTATTTAACTGTATCCTTTTTTTTCCTTTGGATAGTAAAAATATTTCAATGGAAATAAATTTCCAAAACAGAATTTTTGGAACAAGAACATTAATTTGTATTTTTTTCCTTTTCCATTATTTTCTAAAAACCTTAGTTGCCTATTCAGTATCACTTATCAGATTAAAGTACAAGGGTACAATTTTTTTTAAAACACATATCATTTATAGTAATTAACTGGTTCTTTTGTCTCTTCCCCCTTCCCCAGAGAGGTGGTGCAAGCAAACTGTGTTCACTGGAGAAAGAAGTTCTCATTTATGTGCAAAATGAGTGCGAGTGCTGCTACAGGCATTCTGGATCCTTGCATCTACAGGGTCTCTGTGAGGAAGGTAAAAATAGCACACAATTTATCCCTTTTACAGGTCATAATTATTTCCGTAGTAATTGTCTTTGTACAGTTATTGCTATGCTTTTTCTCTTTTGTTATACCTATGATGTAATTGGGCTTCTCGTGATTGTAATTATAATTTGCTACAGAAATACAGTAAATTTGAAGAAAAATGAAAAAGTGAGAAATGTAAGCACAAGGCAAGAACCCTGTCTCATTAGCATGTATATCTTATTACTAATGATATTGCATTATATTGGGAATTAAACAAAAGATAAGCTGGAAATATACATAAAGAATATATAAATATATGCACATAATGTAAATATTTGCTATTATAATAGTACTTTTCAGAAGACCAAAAAAAAAAAAACCCAGATTCATCTAATTAAGCCTTAAATTAGCTAGGATGCTCTACTCTTTTATGTTAGATCAAGAGAGATGCATTTTAGCCTTCTTAATTAGTCTTTTGAATAAAGGCAGCATTCATTTTCTTTCACTCAGGGAACCAAATTTTCTTTTTAAAACAAGATAACTGGAAAGTCAGAAGATCAGTATTCAGGGCCTGCTTCTACTAGTTACTAGCTATGTAAAGCTATGACATCATTCATCTATCCTAAGACTCAGTTACCTCATCTGTAAAATTAGGGGAATATTTCCTTCCATAACTAATTCATGGTATTGTGGAGAGGATCAAATGAGATAATTTGTGTGAAAACACTTTGTAAATTTTAAGTATTATATTCTTTTTGATAGTCATATTTTAGTACTAGATCAAAAGTGCAGTTTCAACCAGTAAAATTAGGGTTTTATAAACCCATTATTGAAATCAGACTTAAAATAATCTCTCCTTCTTGAAATGAATAATTATTTACCTAACTGTTGTTTAAGCATTTTTTAAAAATAGAATTTTAAGCAAACTTTTAAAGAGGTGCTGGGCATCTCCCCCCCAAAAAACCCAAAACCTCACAAATAGGAAAACTATCATTAAAGTATAGGCAGAAGATGAGGAACTTGCATATGCTCTTAGATTCAGTCATTATGTTGATAGGTTTTCTTGTTATTTCTTAAAAGGAAAGAGTTATTTAAGAGGAATATCCTCTCTACCATGTTATACTGTGTTTACTTAATTTATTCTGTGTTAAGATACAGTGCATTATAGTTTTAGTTGTAGGGCAAGTGCAGGAGAAAGAGGTCAGATTTTCCTGTGCATAAAGATTTACCCAAATACACAGAGGAATCATTCTAAATTATCTAAATCATGAATCATCCAGTAGATGGTTTGTAGTCACTGCTTTGTGTTGTATTCATTATTTTGTTTGGTGTTTGCTTTAAGTTTAGTTCAACAAACATTTGTTAACAATAACTTGTAACCTTGCTCTATTCTTTTTATGTACAGCATATACATTTCTATAAACCCTCTTACAAAGGCCTACAGTGGATTTTTTAAAATGTCCTTAAATAATTACCTTAATTTTCAGGGGTTCATCAGACCCTTTCCAACTGCTTATCTTCAAGTGGTTATGTTTCCAACTAGGCTATGAAGACTACACACAATGAAACCTTAATTGACAAAAATAGCCAAAGAGGAATGTTACAGTTAATGATTAACCAGAAACCCCTTTTTTGTTGTAACCTTTGTCATAGAACTTTTAAAAAATGCATTAGTACTTTTTTGCTTATTTTAAAAAGTAGACTATAACAAACATGGTTTTTTTCCTTGCATATTCCTACAAGGGTCTAGAAAATCTCATTATACTTCTTTCTTTGATTAAGCCCTTACTTTCAGTTTTTCCATGGTATTTTCATCTTTCTCATTCAAGTTGAATCCTGGGGAAATTCTGGTTAACTAAGGTTCACATACCACAAATGGACACCCACATTTTATTCATGTGATTGCCATCTTCATTCCCCATACACCCACAGAAACCCCTGCTGCATGTGGCATTTGTACTCTCAAATATTTTGTTTGCAAATAAAGCCCAGGATGGTGTTTGGTAATTGTATTATGAAATATGAATACAAATGACAGTGATTTCTTTGACATATATCTTACAGCTTTAATAAACAATTACTTTATGGTTGTATTTTGTGTCTTTGGCAGGAATTAAAAGGTGGAAAGGCTTATGCAAAGGTAAACATATATTCTCTAAAGTAACATTTTTTTTAATTGTTTATTCCTTATTGCTGGTTGTAGACCTGAAATTTAAGTAATTCAGGATGCAATTTATATCAACTACTTATGCCACTTGCTGATTGAAGACTCAGACATAATAGCATAAACGAATGGAGTCATAAAGAAATTAAATACAAGAGAGTTCCATAAATATAGATGAAATTGGTTGAAATCTAATAACTTTCATGAGAGCAATGTGGATCTATCACATGGATACTCTGTACATGAACTTTAAAGTGAAATATTCAGCCTTCCCCGTTGTAAGGCCCATTTTCTTGAAACTCCAGCTTCTGGAACCTGGCTAGTTCTGGTATATGTAATGCAAACAAATCTAGTCCTGTGTTAGCATGCCTCCAATGGATACATGTAATCATCTGTGAATCCTTGAGCTGTGGGAATGATAACATGATTATCATGCACATAACTCCCTCAGACCTCAAACATTTCTGGAGCCCTACACCAGATCCCAGAAGTGCAATGGGTTTAGCCTTTGGTAATCCCCTTTGAGTGATATCACAGTGTAACATGATTCAAAGATAGATTATGCCTATAATTTAATGTGTGAAACCAAAGGAGAATATATCACCCTCTCAAGTTATTCTTTATCTTTCCTCCCCCTTTCAGGTAGATACCTAGAAAGAGTTATCTGTGCTTATTGTTCTCACTTCCTGTCCTCTCACTACTTTCTCAACCCTTTGTAGTCTAGTTTCCACCCTCTGCTCCACTGAAACTGCTCTCTCCAAAGTGAACAGTGGTTTCTCAATTGCAAACTTAGTGGCCTTTTCTGTCCTCATTCTTGATCTCCTTGCAACAGTTAATGCTGTTTATCACACTTTTTCTTTTCTGGGTTTTCCTGTCATTGATTCTCTTCATTCTCTTTCTGCTTAGCTAAGCATTCTTTTTTAGGTTCCTTTGCTGTAATATTTTCCATATCATTTTTTCCACATATTCTTCCCCCTCCCCACAACTAAGTATACTTCAGTACTCTGCCCTAGGCCCTCTTCTGTTTTCTTTCTACTCTATTTTGTGATCTCATCAACTCCTGTTGGTTTAATTATTATTTATAGGTAGATGATTATCTGTATCTATATCTAGCCCTAGTCTCTCTCCTGGGTTCTATTCCCACATCACCAAGTGGCTAACCCATAGCCATTTCAAGCTCTCACATGTAATGTTGATAAAGATAAATTGATTATCTTTCCCCCTTCTGAATTTCCCTTTTACTCTTGTGGTATTGCTGCTTTACAGGTTTATAACCTCAGTTTCCTCACTGCCCCATACCTGATACATCTTATCATTTCTGCGTACACAATATCTATCACATCTGTCCTTTTTTCACTCAAATAACCTTGACCATTGTTTAGACCCTGTCACCTCTCATGTGGACTATTGCAGTAGTCTCTTAGCTGGTCTTTCTGTATATCTCAGTCCTTCCTCCAGACAGCTGCCAAGGTGATTTCCTTAACATAAGTTTGACCACATCCCTCTTCTACTTAATAAATTTCAGCTTCTTCCCATTTTGCCTTGAGGACTAACTGCAGACTCCTCTGTTTGGCATTTAGTGCTGCTGCCACCTGGCACAAACCTACTTTTCTAGCCTTATTACACATTACTCCCTTTCCCATAATTTATAGTCTAGCCAGATTGGCCTGATCACTGTTCCTCATACATGAGATTCTAACTCCTTTTTCCATGCCTTTGCATTGACTGTCCCTTGGGCTTAGAGTCCATTCTCTCCTTTTCTCTAACACTCAATCTCTAGTCTTTTCAAGTTAAGACGACATGAAGCCTTTCTTCATCCTTTCAACTGCTGATGCCTTACAAAATCACCTTGTATATATTTTGCACACTTGTGTATGTTGTCTATGTTGTCTCCCCATATAGAATGTAAACTCCTTGTGGTAGACTTTGTCATTGTTTCCTTAGTCCCTAGCATAGTGTCTGGAACATAGTATAGTTTTAAATAAATGGTTATTGATTAATCACGTACTGTGACCAAAGTTCCATATAGCCTGAAAGCTTATTTTGTCCTTTGCTGGACCAGTTTTGTACCACCAAGGGGCCACTAAAACAATACTTCACTTTGTAAATGGAATCTTACTACTATTTTTAATGGTTCACGTGTCTTAAAATAGTAATACTGGTGAAAATGTATATTAATAATAGATGTTAGTTTGTATTCTTAATTTTTCTTAAACATTCTAATTATAACAAGTGTTTAACTTTTGAGGATGCAATATTTTCACTATAAGAAGTCAACTTTTGTGGGACAGCCAGGTGGCTCAATAGATTGAGAGCCAGGCCCAGAGATGGGAGGTCCTGGGTTCAAATCTGACCTCAGATATTTCTTGGCTTTGTGACCCTGGGCAAGTCACTTAACCCCCATTGCCTAGCCTTTACCTTTCTTCTGCCTTGGAACCAATAGATAGTATTGATTCTAAGGCAGAAGGTAAGGGTTTTTGTTTTGTTTTGAAGATAAACTTTTATGTCTTTTGACATAAAACCACAACAGCAGAGAAAAATATTATGTGGGCTAGATAATGATTACAACAGAGAAGAAGGAGTATAGTCTAGGAACAAAATGAGAGAAAGCAAAGTTGGAGTGAGTTTCTGGTTGACAGCAGAGACTGAGTATGAGACCAAACCAATCTATCAGGGACTTTGTAGAAGGAACAGGGGTGCTTTCAACTGCTGTAAACTGAGAGGGAACTGGGAAGATTGTCAGAATAACACATCTTATAGTTGGTGACAGTAGAGAAGTCGTACCAGGTAAACTATATGCACCACTTGAATGGTCACGGTTCCTAAGTGGAAGGTGATCACTGTGCCATCTCAAGCTGGGCACCAACAGGCAATGGTAAAATGTGAAATTCACATGGAACAGAGATCAGGAAATATTGGGGGGGAAATCAGTTTGTGTCTGCCTGGGATTAATTAACTTTCCGGACTGGAAAGTAAGAGTGTATAAAGGCAAAAGCAACAGTCTAAGAGTCAGGAGGCCTAGGGTCTGGGCCTATCTTCAATCATTTACTAGTCATGTGGAGTAGGGATAGTAACTGGGCCTATGAAAATATTGGCATGGAGAAATCCCTCAACTTTCTCTGCATCATCAGCTTAGAGAGTTGCTTAGAGAGTTACTTAGAGGACTGAGAAGCTAAGACCTTTGTGACCGCTTTGTCATTCAGCTGGCCTTGGGGCCAACTCTTTATCTGCTCTGCCATTTGCTCTCTTTCTCTGACTTTGGCAAATCACTTCTCTGCTCTATGCCTCTGGAATGTCATTTAAAAATTAGGATGTGGAAGGTCTTCAAAAGTTATATAAAATGGTTTCTATACAAGCATAACTTCTTTCACAAACAAATTCATTCATTAGCAAAATATTATGGTAAACAAATAGAGTAGTGCTTCTAAATATTCTACTAATATTTTCCCTTTTTCTTCATAGCTGGGCTTTGCAGATCTAAACCTAGCAGAGTTTGCTGGATCAGGAAATACCACTCGTCGCTGTTTACTAGAAGGTTATGATACCAAAAATACAAGACAAGATAATTCTATTCTTAAAGTAAGCAAATTTCTTCAAATGGAAATGAATGTAGTTTTTAACCTTTTTAGTAAGTGTAAGTGATGCTTTCAAGTAATAGCCAACATCAAGGTAAAAAGAAGGGTAGTCAGTGGCCTTCATAATCCAAGATATAGCTTGACTTCCACAATGCCACACTACTACTTCTTTGAGGGTTTTAGGAGTGAGACATAGCCAAAGAAAAACTCACAGAACCAAGACAAAACAAAAAAGAAAATCTAGTCAACTATTGAAGCATTTACCAGTTCTGGATTTCTAAGAAAAGATAGAAGCTGGCACAAAGATAATGGAAAAACCTAGAACAAGTCACTGATGTAGACAGAAGCAACTAATGTTCACTTAGTGAACCTCATGTTCCTCATTTGGTACCATAACTATATGGAAAGAGATCATTACCACTTAAAAGATCACTTCTGGGAATGGTGGAGATATTACCACTGGCCATTCCAAAGTGCCTACAGCCCCTTAAGGGTTAATTATTTAGCATCTATAATAGACATATAAATGAGGTTATCTATTTTGAATTATCCTCATGAGGTCCATGTGCTTTAATAGATATCATAGTGGCATATAGAAGTAATCTAATTTCCTTTCTATTGTTGACAAGCACTTCTAGGAGCCTGGTAGTCATACAATCCATAAACATTTTGCCAAGGAACTGAAGACCTATACAAAGTAATTGAGGAGACTTGAGTGATTTCAGTAAAACCGTCTCCAATTGGTCCATGCCACATTAGCTTTCACCAGGTAAACATTATACCCCTGAAGTCTCAGGGTTATCTGTCTGCATAGTGCCTCCACGTTAATAAGTGGCATTTTCTTTGTGCCAGCTTCTGCCTTTTCTTAGAAATCCAGAAAGGCCAAACACTTTGTAAAGAGACCAGCTGTCTCTTAGAATGTAGGAAACCTCTGTACTTGCAAACTTAAGTGGAGGAACATACAGAAATACTCATCTTGTAAATAAATGTTCATATTTTATGAAAATAGAGTAACAAATGTTGATTAATGTCACAATAAAAACATAAGCAAGCTTAATGGGAAATTTTATCTATGAAGGAGCTAAACATTTTGGTCAAAATATCTTCAATTTTTATTAAAACTGAAAAAAAAAAGATCAAGAGTAATATCTGAAGGAGAAATGTTATGGGGAAAAGAATCAAAGAAGTCCAGCCTACTTCCCAGTGGATGAATCCCCTCTACAGCATCCCTGAAATGAAAGCTAAGCTTTGCTTAAATATCTCCAACGACAGGAACTCCCTAACACACAAAGACCATTTAATTTAAAGGGAAAGAGAGTGGGATTTTGACTAATGTGAGAAAGTTCCAGTGTGAAATTTCCTTTATTTATGTGGGTTGACAGTTCATCCGTAACCATTTTAAAGGGTTGCTTTAGGCACAGAAAAGTTAATTAACTTTACCTGTGGTCACACAACTAATATATCAGAGGCAGCACTTGAACCCAGGATTTCCTGAACCCAAGTCCAATGCTTTTTAATTAATTTAATTACATTTTTCATTTCATTTTTTAAATTTTATTTAATCAATTTAGAATATGTTTCCTTGGTTACAAGAGTCATGTTCTTTTCCTCCCCTCCCCCCAGCCCTTCCCATAGCCAACATGCAATTCCACTGGGTTTTTACATGTGTCCTTGATCAAAACCTATTTCCATATTGTTATGTTTGCACTAGGATGATCATTTAGAGTCTATATCCCCAATTCATTTCATTTTTAATGGATATAATTGTCCTTAATTTTGAACCAAAAAGTGATCCTTCATACCTACTACTCTTTAGCTTCAAGAGGTAAAACGAGGAACACAAAAAATTGGTTTACTGTTATCTGACAGATTTTCAAGTAGTTGCAAAATAGCTATCAGGTCTTCTCTTTTCTAGGCTAAACTTCCTAACTTTCTTCAATCGTTTCTTATGTGGCATGATTAACATAGTTTTCTCGGAAGGACTATGTTAGACATCTTTCATTTTATCCATTCCCTTCTTACAATATGTAACCAGAACTGAAGATGATATTTGTCAGTAGAAAGTTACCTATTGTTATTCAGTCATTTTTCAATCGTGTCCAACTCTTCATGATCCCTTTTGGGGTTTTCTTGTCAAAGATACTGGAATGGTTTGCTGTTTTCTCCTCCAGCTCATTTACAGATGAAGAACCTGAGGCAAGCAGGGTTAAGTGACTTGGCCACAGTCATAGTGCCTGAGATGTATTTGAACTAAGGAAGATGAGTCTAACTGACTGCAGACCCAGCACTTCATCCACTGTGCCACCATGCTACCTAATTTCCTATAGCCTCCATCTATCCGTATACACTTTTAGATTGTAAACTCTCTGAGGACAGAGATTATCTTTGTTTTTATTTGTATCCCTAGTGAATAGCACAGTGCCTAGTACTAGTTTCTTAAGAAATGTTTATCGGCCAATGGATAAACAGAAGCTGTAGTCAACATACCAGCTTCAATGCTAACCTTAAATTCCTCCAATTAGGGTTGATAGAAAAGTCCAAAAGCAGTGTAACTGGAGGGAAATAAGGAGAAAATTGTGCTGGATCAACTTCCTCAATAAAGATCCTGGAGACTGGTCCTGCCCTTCAGTTAGAGGGGCATATGTGAGAGTTTGGCAGGAGGATATTTCCCAATGAGTTTCCTCCAGGTTAGGAAGGCATGATGAAGAGGCACAAAGAAGTTCAAAAGTGGCATATCTGGTAGGAAATGGGGAGGAGTGGTGCCAAGTCCCCTCCTTAAACAGAGGCCTAGAGCCCATGACCCTAACTTCTAATCAGACTTTTTGTTTTTGGTTTGTCTGATAGCATGATTACAACTGCTACTTTTTTTTTTTCACCTGATCAAAGAGCAAATTTTGTTCCAGCTTCTCATTTTTATTCTGTGTATGACTTTACATTTTAGATGTGTTTCTTAGAAACAATCAGTTATGAAGTTTTGTTTTCTTATCTAATGTTTAAGGCATGTACTTACAAATGAAAGCATTGACTCAGCTAGATCACTGAAAGATTTACTGATGAATTACCTGTCTTTGTATTTTCCTCTCCACTCCATTCTCTAGATCTGTTAGCCTTTTAACATTAAATTTCATATTTATCAATACTAGAATATAAAAGCATTAATTTAAATTGGCTTAGTGTCATGAACATAATTTAGTGAAGCTCTCTGCATATTATACTTTTTTAAGATTTATTTTTTTTTCATTCTTAGGTCTTGATAAGCATGCAGCTCATGTCTGGTGATCCCTGTTTTAAAACGTAAGTTTATGCATAATACGTGCTTTGGGATTTCTGTTGAATGATGAATGGTATATCTAAAGTTAATACTTCAATTTTTATCATGTATACAGCTCAGAAAAATTTAAGGAATATTTAAAATCTTCCTGGAAACTCACTTTAAAAAATAATTTTATTTATTGCTCTCAATTTCCCCCAAATTATATTGAGCTGATTGGTCTTTTTTTTTTTCTTTTCAAAATGTTTTCCTTTGAGTCTTCATTCTTTTGATGAAGTTTTTTTTTTTTTTTTTTAACCCTTCCTAAGTACAGAAGAGTGGCAAGGGCTAGGCATTTAGGGTTAAATGACTTGCTCAGAGTCACACAGCTAAGAAGTATCTGAGGCCAGATTTGAACCTATCTCCCATTTCCAGGCCACTAAGCCACCTTGCTGCCCCTTGATGAAGTTTTTCAATCTAAACATGGATATGAATCCCAGAGGACCTTATAATTGGTTTTCAAATATTTAGTAATGTGACCAAAGGAATTAGATTTTACATTTAGTTCTGTAGGAGAGTACTAGGACCAGTGAAAGTATTTACATTGTATCTCTGAAATATATTTTATAGATCCATATACTGTTTAATGTTTGAAAGATGATTCTGATAATAAGAGCTATTTGAAAGTGAAATGGACTGCTTTGTGAATAAATGTGATAGTTGACACATAAGAATGCATGAAACTAAATTAAATTCATCCATTTTTTTAAGCACTTACTGTATAACAGGCATTGTGCTAAACACCAGAGATAGAAAGACTGCCCTTGTCCTCTAGGAGCTTACATTCTAATAGAAGACAACAAATACAAAACGAAATGCACAGGGTTACAAAGGAAATTAATTATATTGAAATGCAGTTAATTCACAGACCTCAGGTGAAGAGGCCCTGGTTCTGGGCAAACTCATGAGGAAATGATGGCCAGGAAGGAGCCTAAAGCAATGCACAATGACTGAAATCACTGAGCAAATTGCCACTGCCTTTCTAAGAATGGTGATTGATGTCAGTTTAAAGATGTCTTTTGAATTGAGTGGTCTTTCTTTACCCATCAGTGGGAGTTTTGAAGCAGAGACTGAGTTGCTATTTTTGGAAGGGATTCCTAAGTGAAGTAGCAAGTTAAACTAGGTAATTTCTGAGGTCCATTTCAAATAGGTGTGGGTTCCATCTGTAGATCCAGACCAAGGGGTTTTAACCTTTTTTGGGTCATGGAACCCTTAGCAGTCTGGTGAGACCAATGGACTCCATCTTATAGTAATGTTTTAAAGTACTTAAAATACAAAGGCCAACAAAAGAAGCCAATTTTATAGAAATATAGTTATTGGAATATTACTGTAAAAAACAAGTCCTAAGAACCCCTGGTCTAGACATATGCTTCTCTATACACTTAGTTACTTAAATTTTAAAGAAGTTAATATGATTCCAAGATAAGAGAAATGTTTACTTAGGAATGCTTATAGTATATATTTAAAGAGATAGTATAGTCAAGTGTATAAAGAGCCTCTTTTAAAGCCTAGAAGACCTAGCTTGAAGTCCTGTATCTAATACTACTAAGTGACCTGGTCAGGACAAGTAGTTTTTTAAGCTCTCGATGCCCCCTACCAACTCTCTTAAGTGTATAAGTTGTAGAAGAGTTATTGTTTGACAGGGATAGTTTCTTCATTGAAATTTCTCTTCCCTTACCAATGAAATCCCAGATCTGGACTTTCCACCATTCCACCCAATCCCAGGCAAAATGTATACTACATAGCTTTCCTATACTTTGATTGAGTTGTGATTTCATTGATAAAATAATAATAGTAGTAGTAAATATTTGTATAGTGCCTACTTTGTGCCAGGTACTATGCTAAATGGCAGGCAAGTGTTATCTCATTTTATTCTCATAACCCTGAGAGATAGGTGCTGTTCTTCCCATTTTACAGATGAGTAAACTGTCAGACCGCCAGTAAGATGCTTCTACCAGTACAAATCATAACCATATTTATTCAGTACAGTTCTTGAATCACATTTCTTTATGTCTTCCATAGAGGATAATAGTGCTAGAGACCTTTTTGGATCCAAATATAGCACTAAAGATGTCCATCCCTTATGCCTCACCGCATGACCAGACCAGCTTTTTTTTTCAATCATACATGTTCTCATTGAGATATCTTCCATTACTACTTAATGCATGTCTTACTATTTAAAAACTGATAGTTATTTGTCTACGTATTTTATCTTCTTGCTGGAATTATAAGATCCATGAGGGTCATACTTTGACTTACTTAAATTTTATTTTACCCTGCTTCTGTTATAGTGCTCTGTACACCACAGGAGTCTAATACATACATCAGTTGCCTTGTGTGAGAATTTGTACATCAGAGTCTTAAAAATCTGTTTCTTTTTATCTCCATTTATTTTGTTTGAATTCACAATTAACCAATTTAGTCCTAATTTCCAGGCACCTGAGTTCATAACATCGTAAGCACTGTTGTCTCCTGCCTCTCCTGTACCCTGTGCTTCGTTTTGATTCCCAGCTCTTGTCCATTCCCCCAATACTGTCCTGTGCATCCCTCCTCATCTGTCTGCTTCTCTGAGTAAATGGCATTTTTTTCCTTTCTCCACTAGAATTTATGCTCCTTCAGTACAGGAGCTGCTTTTTTTTCTCTTTGTCTCTGCATTCCCATTGCTTGCACCTATTAAGTTATTTTGATTGAATTCAACTCATATTTATTAAGCAATTTTTTCAAACATTTCCCAGTCTAAAGATCATTCTCTTTGGCAGACAAAAAGCAGTTGAATAGTTCTGAGCCTTAGAGCTATAATCAGGAAAAACTTAGGTTCCTATTTTCCCTCTGATACCTACCAGTGCCATGTAAGGCTCTGGACACCTGACTCAGTGTTATTGTGAAAATCAAATGAAAGCAATGTATGGAAAATGATTTGCACACTTTAATTCTTTGCATAAAGGCTAATTGTTATCATCATCCCATCTACCCTGAAAGTTTATACTTTCTTTGATCTTCAGCTTGCTCCCAACATGATTTTTTATAACCCTTCTTCATTATCCTTAGCATTTATCACAACCCTTGACTGACATTTTTATAGCACCCATTCACTTTTATATAGTTATATAGCCACCTTTACTTAATTGCTTTTGCTTTCATCATCTGTGTATGCCTAAAAAAAAACACCCTACCTTCTATCTTAGAAGTGATACTAAATATTGGTTCCAAGGCAGAAGAGTTGTATGAGCTAGGCAATTAGAGTTAAATGACTTGCCCAGGGTCACTTAGCTAGAAAGTATCTGAGGTCACATTTGAACACAGGACCTCCTGGCTCTAAGCCTGGCTCTGAGCCACTGAGCTGCTTCTTGGGTATGCCTTTTTAGAAACAAATTTGTCAGTGAAATCCCTTTTGAAGCCCTTAGTTCCTCCTTATTATCCAGAATCCATATGACCAAAGTCCCCCTCATTGCAGTCACTTTTCAAATAGATAAGGGGAGGTTGAGGGAGAGGGAGAGAAGAAAAAATGAAAAGGAAAGAGTGGAGGAGAGATGAAGACAAGAGAAGTCCAGAGGAGAGGGGAAGGGAAGAGAGAAGAAAAAAGAAAACAAACCATGGAAGATTAGGAGTTGTCAGAATATTGTTTTAGGGTTAAACAAAAACCTCTGCAACCTAACTTTTCCCCACTTTCAGCTTTCTGGGAAGTAGAAAAAAAGGATAGATGGTTAAGTAATATTTAGATATAGGGTTAATAGAAACATTTATAAAATTGAAGGCAGGGAAGATTTGGAACCCTGAAATGGAGACTGAAAGAAAACCAGTGGCAGTTGAGGAGCAAGGACTTCTGGAAGGAAAAACTGGACCAGAGAAAGTTCTGAGGAGCCTCTTCTCTTCTGGACTGAGACTTGGGCTTATGAGGACTTGGTTTGGGGTGCTGAAAAATCACCAAAACCACCTGAGAAGATCCTGCTTCTTCCTTCAAACCTATACCTGATCTCCCTCCAAACACATTTCTCCTACTTCCCTCAACCTGAAGAAAGGACATCTCAGAACCCTGAAAGGGGCTGTGGACTCTCACAGAAGAGCATATCCCCCTTGCCTTTCCTTGCCTTCTTGAACTTATTTCTTTGTAGTACTCTTAGGCCAAGGGACAAATAAGTTAATAGCAAAGGTTATTTTAGCTGGGAAGGGACAGAGATGTCTGAGCAGTATTGCCTGTCTTTCAGATCACAGACCATGTAGGATCCTAACAGGGCTGCCCATTCTCTCTCTCCTCATCCTGTTTACCTGAAATCCAACAATATGTACTTTAAAGCAGTCAGATACCCATTTTAGCCTCTCAACAATATTGGAAAGATGACTTCAAGAAACTAGTGTCAGGTCTCACAAAGAGTGCCCGAGGCCTTTCCCTCAGAGAGCCCTGCCTGGGGCTTGCCTCTAAAGCCTTTGTGAGGGGAAGGCACTGAAATGGTCCACAAAGGTAGCTGACAGGGAGCTTGTCACTAAATCCCCTTCAGCCACTTCCTTTGGGGAAAGCCTGTGGTAACACAGGGAAAAGGGAGGGAGGCAGTAGATTCACTCTTATTAGCTTGGGCTCCCTCCACCTGTTCCTGTTTCTATAACCCTCTCAGTGAAGTGAACCCTTTATTACCATTCAAGACATATCCATTTTTACAGTAGCATAAGAGTTAGTATTGCAGAAAAGCTTCATCACATCCAAATTGTTTCTACCACTTAGTTTCTCTTTCCTGTCAAATAAGCTTTTTCAGATACTCTGCAAAACCTAATTCACAGAATTTCTACTTTGTACTTTTATATACATGTTCATTTTCAAGAGGAAAGTTTTCATTTAAACATTTATTAACCACCCACCTATGTGCAGAATGTCATGCTAAGTTTTTCAGCCCTGACGAGTATTCAGAATTTACTGGCAGGTTCCTGCCTTCATTTAGAGTTTAAAAGGATATATAATAACATAAATGTATATAATATAAAATAATATCTAACAAGTGCCTAAGAAGGGTAGAAGATACTGTTGAAGTCCAAAGTGGGGTAGGTTGGAAACTACTAGGGACATCAGGAAATTCTATTCAATTCGACAAAATTTTTAACCACTTACTATTTACAGTTCTCTGTACTACTAGAAGCTAATAAGACTTTATATGGGAGGTTACATTGAAGAACAATAGCTTTCTAACAAGTTTGTTTCATAGGGGAATTCCAGTATTTGAGAATGCTGTGAATAAAGGTAAATAGTCAAAGCAAGTATGGGGTGTGTAGTATGAGGCCAAGTACTAGTTTGGCTTGCAGCTCAGATAAGTATGTGGACTGAGTACAATGTTAGATAAAGCCAGAACCAGACCAGAGAAGAGAGGGTATTAAAGGTTTTAAGTTTGTTTATCTTCCTTTTTTCTTCCCTTCTCTTCTCTAAAATATATAAAGAATACTACTAAGTGATGAATGGTGTTAAGATTCTCTTAGTTAATAATAATTAGGAATTACACCATGCATTAAGATATGCAAAACATTTTACAGGTGTTCCCATTTAATCCTGAAAATAACCCTATGAGGGGCAGGTAGGTGGCTCAGTGAATAGAGAGACAAGCCTGGAGTCAGGAAGACCTGAGTTCAAATGTGACCCCAGATGCTTATTAGCTATGTGACCCTGTTTCAGTTTCCATCTGAAAAATGAAGATAGTAATAGCACCTACCTACCTAAGATGTGAGAATCAAGTAATAGTCATTATAAAGTGCTTAGCACAGTGCTTGGCATATAGTAAGTGCTATATAAATGTTAACTATTATGATTATGATGTTTGGGGTGCTATTGTTCCCATTTTACAGATGGAAGAAACCAAGTCACCCAGTTTTTCAAAGCCTCAGTTTTCTCAGTTATTGAATAGAAATAATGCTATTTAGCTGACAAAACTGATAGGAGAATCAAAAAAATAGTGTGTGTGAAAGCAACATACAAACTTTAAAGTATTACCACCAATGTAAATAAGATATCCTTATCACATAGCACTGTTTTCCTCCTTTAAAATTCTATTCTCTTGAAAAGATCTCAGCTTCTAAAAAGTTTAGAATCAGAAAACTCAAATTAAGCTTTTTCTTTCAAATTATGTTTGATCTAAAATTGTTTTGCCACCATATTGGCAATCTAAGCAAACTTCCCTTTTTTCTCTGAAGCTAGATTTACTTTGTTGATGGGATATGGGTCACCCTCTTCTATTTATCAATTATAGATTTGACCCTCAGAAACCAAGTCTGGTTTGGTTTAGTTTGATTTTGTTGAGGAGAGAAAGGAAAGATGGGATTCTTTCTCCTAGTTCCTGCACTGCTGTGGTTACTCTTTAACTAGTTGTAAGATGAGGTGTTGTCTGTCAAGTAGTTGTGAGGAGGCAAATGGTTCCAGGGCTATGGCCATACAAAGAACACCAGATAGCCACAATTGTTAATATTCTTATCCCATCTCCCTTTAGCAAAGTAGAAATTGATGATGTATGTCATATAAAAACTATTTTTCTTATGTTGCATTCTTACTTTCCCACTTTTGACATAGATAAACTTGAGGATTTCCATATCAGATATGCTTCAACTCCATTTAAAATAGAAATAAACATTAGTTAGCTGAGCTTTATATTATTTCAGTAATATTCTTAAGATTATAGTAAGTTGGTTTGCAGTAATTAGAATGAAAATATTTTATAAAAAATATGAAAAAAGAAGTGAATTTTTTTCTAAAGTAAATTTGTTGGAGCTACTAACTGTACTTCAAGGAGCCATACATACATAATTCTAATCTTTAAAAGTAATGGTAAGCATGAGCCTCGTGCATGAAAGAACAGACTGCATTTAGAAATAGTAGTAAATAGAATCATTGCTAAAAATTGTGTCTATAATTAAGGTAATGTTTTTGGCACCAACTACAGGTATAATTTGCTACTTGCCACATAATACATAAATGTTAGTATAATGAAATACTATTGTTTAATATACTATTTGGAGCATAGACATTTACTAGTGTAAAAATCACTAGTCTATAGTGAAATGTCTCATTTTGTTCTCTCTGTAAATTTGCTGTAGATTTTAGAGAATTTGAAATAAGACAAAAATTTGTATTCTATACTTGGATGGACCTGTGACTTCATCAGTGTGGGTACTCCCTCATTTCAATACAGATCTCTTAGTTCATCCTATGTGATTTGTCCTCCTTTAAACCTTTCATGGTGGTTGTCCTGATGTGCTGAAGATCTTTCTGTCTCTTGACATTGTAAGGATACCAGATGGTGTGGATGTCCTTAAGTTACCTCTAATTGCATATCTAGCCAGGGTTTTTCCCAATCATACATGTTTATAATGGCATTCTTTATTCTGATCAGATATATAACTTGCCCATTTTAATCAGTATTAAGAACAGAGATTTTAAAATCAAATTCTTTTATAAACTATTTTTTATTTTCTACAGAATCGTTCTACAAATATATGACTATAATTATACCTTATGTTTTACTGTTTCTTATTCTACTGAGTGATAATTTGCCAAGTCAATCCCTCAATTCCTGTTACCACTCAAAATCTCAGTATGTTGTGATTTCAATAGTTGTAATCGATAATATTTTGAGGGTATATTTTGATGGATACTAGATAATGAATGGATCAGGTAGTTATCTTCTTTTTGCCTAACCTCCTCCCTTCTGTACCTCCCTCTTCAGAAGCCTTTCATCCTCCTCTCCCGCCTTCTTCAGTCTCCTTCAAGTCACTCAGTGTGAGCTGTGAGGTTTCAGTGAAATAGTTCTTAATCTTCTTTGTCAAACAAGGGGTTTATTTGGGGAAGACAGGACAAGGGTGGAGGATAGAGCTAAGAGGGGTAGGATATCCCTATTCTCTACAATGAGTGTTAGGTTGGAGGATATTGAGAGAAATAGCAGTTCAGTCATTAGCATGAAACAGAGCCAGTCAGAGAGAGATATAAGGACTATTGTCCTTTTCTTCTGCCTTCAAATCAGCCAAGCTTGATTATCCCAAGTCCCAGAGATAAAACCAGCTTCTTCCTTCACATCAGCCAGAAAGCCCAAAGACCTTCCAAAACCAAGTCCAGAAAAAAATAGTCAAGCCGTTGGCTCTTGCCTCCAACTGTTTCCCAGTCACATTCCAAAAGGAACCTTCCTTTGATTGACAGATGACCCATCTCCAGCTTCTGTCCTTTGCATGCATGCCTCTTCCACATAGTAGGTTATGTTTTATTCTCATAGTTCCATGTTATCAAATATCTCAGTGTTATTTTGTTTCCAAAAATAATGAAGTGGACTTTCTCTTTGTAACCTTTTTGTTTCAGTGCTTATATGTTTCTAGGTACTAAAATGTTAAGAACCAAAAAAAGAGAATTAAAAATAAACATCTTAGAAAGGGTATCATAAGATATATACGAAAAAATTAATAACTCATTCAAATTCAGGACCAAAGACTGAATTAAACTCTGTCTTCAATTAATAGATTCATACATCAAAGTGCCACATTTTTTCCTACTTAGTTTCTTTATGGATTCCTGTTGGTTTTTGAGTGATTTTATTAGTGATGAGCTAGCTTTGTGTAGTTCAAGAATCTAGGAAATTTTCTTGAAGGATTTATAATCAGTCATTGTTAAAACTGGGATTAGATCCCAAGTTTTCTGACTGTCAGCTCTGATATTCTCTGTAAAATCATGCTGCCTCACTGAAAATGTTTTCTTTTCCTATTTTGATCTTGAAAATAATGAATAGAGCAATTTGGTGACTGCCATTTTATATGTCATTTTCTGAAAGACTGATAGGGAAATAAAATTTCCCTTTCCATGAATTGGAAAATAAAAATATTTTATCTATACTATGCTTGATGCCTAGGAAAACAAAACAAAATAAAAAGAATTATTAAAATGCCTATCAAAGATACTATGAATCATGGTACCTGCATGCCATGAGTAGTCAAGAATGTAGTTTTCTGTAATGAAAAGTGATTCGTTTACATAATCTTTGGAAACACATGATCTCAAGAGACGTCAGGCAGTTGAATTATATTCTGGAAACTCATGAGGTTTTTTTTTTTTGAGTCATAAGATTTATTGATATGCCTTTTATATTGATAACAGTGAGCAATTCCAGAGGCTTTCTAAATGAGTCAAAATTTATTCCAACTCTTTTTTTGCCATCTCTTAACACAGGATTCATTCAAATCAAGTTCCCCACTAGATCTGACATAGATTTCCATGACTTTTCAGACCTAGTGTCTGGTTCTTTTTTTGGAAGAGACCCTTTCTGTCTTTTGGACAGATTTGGCCTAGATTTGAATGTAAATCTCACCTGTCTCCACATCCAGCACTATGTACGATTTTTAATAATAGTCAAAAGAGAGGGGAAAGAAAATAGGTTCAGTCAAGTGAGCAGAGCAAAGAGAGACAGAGACTCACACGTGCAGCACTTTACCAAAAGCACAAGCTCCAAAAAGAGCCCCACATTGTGGGTCTCAGCCAAATTTATCTCCTAAGCATTCTTATGTAAAATGAGGTCATAGCTTAAAAGGATGCTGGGAATGTAGCTCAGGTGTTGCAAATTTTCCATCTGCACAACTACTAGACCACAACCTATTCCTTTTATAGAATAAGAAACTTGAACCCACAAAGCCACTTGACTTGTCTAAAGTCATACAGGTATTAGGTAGCAGAGCTGGGATGTTAATTCAGGCCCTTTGACTCTGCCTTATACCGTACACTGCTGCCAGATGTGTTCTATTGATCTAAAGTGGAGCCACCAGCACTCTGAGACAGAGAATGTCTTGAACAGTTCCTCCCAATAGACTCATTTGGCAAAACCACAGCATTACCCCTTGAGCTTCCCAAGACAGGGAAGTGTAACTTTGATCAGAGAGAGCAAGACTATCTAAAACCCTGTTACTACCTCTGTTTAACCCATAGAAGTATGTAGCTAGGCTAATCAGGCATTTTCTTTTTTTCTAATCAAATATTATTTTTTTTCAATTACACATAGAAACAATTTTTGATAATTCTTTTCTGACATTTTGTGGCACAGATTCAGAGCGAGATAGTAGCATACCTAAGCATTTATCTAGTCCAAGAAATTAAGAAGCTGAGGCCCAAAGAGGTAAAGTGATTCATCCATGGCCTCAGACAGTGAACAAAACTCAACCCAGTGGTTGTCCACCATCGTGCTACTTGTTTTCAGATGTTTTAAATATTTGTAAACCTTCATTCTATGCATCACTATAAGGGAGAGCTACAGCCAAGAGATGAGAGTCAAAAGATGGAAGATGTCAGCCTGTCATGAGATAGATTTTCCAATGATTGGCCTCCACATACTTGATATGTTATTGATAAAGTAGACTATTCTGTGACCACACACTGGATTTTCCAACCTCTTTGCCTTTGTTGAGCCCATTACCTATGCTTAGAATGGCTTCCTTCCCCCTCTTCATTGACTGAATTCCTATCCATCCTTTAAAACCCAACTCAGACACCACCTGTTTAATGAACAGCCTTTGTTAATTCCCTCAGTCAACCCATGTGGTGTTTTGGTTTGTAACTCTTTAATATACTTTTTATGTAATATTATATATTATAACTGTGTTTTATACCTTGTAAGAATACAAACTCCATAAAAGCAGACGCCATTTCTCATCTGACTTTAGTGCCTCCCTTATCACCCAACACAGTGCTTTGCATACAGTTTTAAGGAATTAAAGTATGGGTTTGACTAAAATATGAGAATTTTAAGATAATGCTATGGTCGCCATTTTTAAATTAATGCAGCCCAAGTCAAAATGACTTTTAGCAGCTTTTATTTACAAAAAAGGTAGAGAGAGTGAAAGTAGAGAAATTAAAGAGAGGGTAGAGTAAGAAGTCTAGTTTATCACCCTAAATGTTGCTCTGGTCCTCTGCTCAACCCACACTGGGCTGGTTAAACCCTCAGCCAGAGGACTTGGTATTGAATTAAGCAAGGGTTCAACCCATGAGGCCTCCAAGAAGGAGAGGCCTCTACAGAACTAATCTCTCCAGAAGCCAAGAAAGGAAGGTCATCTTTTCACTCACCAGGAAAAGATCCAAAAGGAGAGGATCCAGGAGCAGTCTTACCAGAAGCAGTTCAAGAGCTACAATCCCAGTACAAGTTCTTCCAACCTGAAAATTCAGGACAAAGACCTCTTGCACAGGAAGTTCATCATCTTTTATAGTCTTTTTTTACATTACTTCCTGTCCCTTCTTCCACTTTATGAGCACCAATTTCAGTCTTTAAATTTGCTTAGCACTGCCCAAGGGGTGGTCAGTCTGCTTCTAGAGTTGTCACCCACTTTAGTAAATGGTTTGGGGACCTCCCCTACTTAGTGTTAAATAAGGGTGCCTACCTTTTGGTTTGATTAAATTTAAAAGTAGGCCAGGGGAGAGCTAGTCCCATCTTCACAAATAGGTAGTTACACTTTTGTGTGTGGTATTAGAGTTACTGAAAACTAGACCAAACTCTTTTAAAGACTCCAAAGTGCCCAAGTACTTAATTTACTACTTGATTCTGTATTAGGAACATAGTAGAAGGGATTTCTGCATTGGCTGGGAAGTGAAATAAAATGGCTAGTAAGTTCTCTCCAAATTCGCAGTTTCTATAGTTTCAAAAGATAGTTGAAGACTCAATTTTAATACATACAAAACTGAAACAAGCATCCTCCCTAAAAAACCCAGTTTCCCCAATTTCCCTGGCCTTTTGCAAAATTTACTATAGTCATTTTAATGAGTTTTGCAAGTTCATTATTCAGGCAATGTTTTATTTCCTCTTGCATACTTTACTTGTAATTAGGTCCTAGTACTGGGCACTGGATCTTATCTTCTCCCATCTTCTCTAGTAGATTGAAACTTTAATAATCTCTACCTCATGCCTTCAATTTCTCCTTAATCTTATTTACTGTCTTCTTCAAACACACCCAGGACATCCTTACCCTTAAAAAAAATCTTACCTTGTTCTTGACCTTACTGTCCCATAAAGTTTTCATCCTACAATCTCTCTTCCCTTTCTAAGCCAAACCTCCCACCTCTGCAACACTTGGTATTAACACTAGCAACTCATTGCCTATTCTCATACATTGCCGAAAATGGCTTAGACTTATTTCCCCTAATAAAGCATAATCTCCTTGAAAGCCAGAACCATGTCTTTTTTTTTTCATATCCCCCCTTTGTCCCTCAAGAACAATGTTAGATGTATAGTATATTTGTCTATATACTTGCTCTGTAGCCACAGCCTTAGGAGGCTCAGGTCAGTTTTGGAGATGACTGTCATTTTGACAAGTATTTAGCAGCCATTTGTTTAATACTTGCTATGTACCACCCCACTGTGGTGAATTAAAAAAAAACAAACACGACACTGTGTCATCAAAAAAGGTCACAGTGTAGTTAGATAGATAAGAACATGAGGACAAATACACCCGTCAGCACAAAGAAGTACAGAAATACCAAGTGAGTGGCACAAGGAATAAGTTCTCTAGTTCAGGGAGGGAGGCAACTTTCAGATGGCATGATGAGAGAAGGGTTTAAGGAGAAACAGGTACATAAGTTGGGTTTTGAAAGATAGAAATGATTTAAATAGAAAGGAGAAGGTGAGCATATTGAGAGGGAAACTCCTTGTTTAGAGGCAGGAAGGAAAATGGTATTACTAAGAAACAATGAATGAGCCAACACAGCTGGAATGGATGTTGCGTGTAAGAAAATAGTGGAAAATAACATTGGAAAGGTAAGTTGGATCCAGACTGTAGATGGATTTCAATGTAAGCCTAAGAAATTTAGATACTTTTTTTGGTAAGCAATGGGGGAGGGGGGGGGGCTTAAGCAATACGTTTTAGATCAGAGGAGCAGAAGGGAATAATGACAGTATTAGAGTTGTGTATGTTACAGTTGGACATGTACAGTGGAGGCCTGGAGAGATCAAGCCTAGAGATATTAATTTGGGATTTATCCTCAAAAGACATTGATATTTGAAGGAATGGGTTAGATTTATCACAGAGAGAGCACTGAGAGAAATGGGGGGCAAGCAGAAGAAGATGAATCCATGATGAAGAAAGTGTTGAAATGGGGGAGCAAATGACAATACTGATAGCACACATTTACTTAGTATTTTAAGGTTTGTGAAGAGTTTGGCTCACAACAACCCTATAAGGTAAAAATATATATTTTTCCATTTTACAGATAAGAAAATTTGTGGGACAGAGATTAAATAGTTGGCCCATGATCAACTAACTAATAAATCTCAAAGATGAGATTCAAACTCAGGTTTCCTGACTCTACTTTCAATATTCTGATTTTCTAATAATGGAAGACATTTTACATATGTGTATATATATATGATGTTTATATATAAACATATGGTAATTTCCATGTGTAAAGAGACATTTTTATATTCACATACCTAGTATTTTATGAAGTTCTTAACATGCATAATTCATTTAATCTGCACAGCAACCCTGAATGGTAAAATATACCCATTTTAAATGCAAAGGATATAATATCAATAATGAGAGAAACAAAATAGTGATTGTCATGGAAAACAAAAAAGAAAAAAGTTTTAACAAGCAGAGGTTAGTCAATGATATCTGTTATAGAGAGTCTCAGGATAATGAATATTGAGACAAAGTCACTTATTTTGAAAGTAGGAGGCCAATGGTCTTAACAAAACAAGTTCAGTACTATGGTAGAAGTGGAAGAAAGATTATAGGATATTAAGGAAAGAATTGTTTGTTTTTGAAGCAAAGTGAGCAGAAGTAGACCACATACAGAAAGGTTAGTAATACAAGGAAAGAGAAGTCAGACTGTAGTTATAGGGGATCATTTCCAGTGAATATCTGTTGGAGAATAAGAACCACAGAATGAATGAAAAAGCATTTTATTAATAAGTTAATATGTGCCTGAGAGAGAGGCTGATCTTGAAGTCAAATATATGTAAGAATAAAATGAGAATTCATGTCTGACTTAGATCTTCTTGGTGAAACATGAGGCCAAAATATTTGCCAAGAAAATTGAAGACCAATGGAGGAAAGTATGCCGGAGACTGAAGTATGCTGCTAAATCGTCAGCAAAATATTACTAATACTAAGGCATCTTAATTTTCTATCAGTCAAATAACAGAATAAGGTTGCCCTTTCATTTGGAAGGGGGGAAAAGCCTCTAATATGTTATATCTGAAAGAGATTATAAGGAACCTATTGGTCCAATAAAACTAATTGTTGGAGAAGATCTCAGAGGCCATTCAATCCAAGCTATATCTAAACAGGAATCCCCTCTAAAGAGATTCAACAAGTATCTATTCATCCAGTCAGCAAGTAAGCTCTTAATTTGTATCAAGTATTGTGCTAAGAACTGGGGTGACAAAAAGCAAAAACAGCCCCTTACATTCCAATGGGGAGCCAAAAGACCTAAAAACAAAATATGTACATAGGGTGGATATAAAGTAGCTTAGAAGAGGATTGAGAAAGATTTACTGCAGAAGGTGATTTTTGAGCTGAGTCTTAAAGGAAATCTGGGATTCTAAAAGGCAAAGGTGAGTAGAGGAAACATTTCAAGTATTGATGGCAGTAGAAAGACAGACATACAGGAGCACCCTGAGTAAAGAACAGCAATTTAGACCAATGTTGTTGGATCCTAGATTATATGGAGGGAAGGAATGTGCAGAGCTGCTGTGAAGAGCTAAAGGGACAAGTTTATTTTTAGGGTTACAGAGAGCCATTAGAATTTACTAAATAGAGGAGTAACATGGCAAGACCTGAAAATCACTTTGCCATTAGTTTGGAAAATAAGTTGAAATGCATAGAGATTTGATGAAGACAGTTGTAATTAAAGAGGTAATAAGGGCCTAAACTACATGGTGGTCGTGAGAGTAAAGAGAAGGGGACAATTGGAGAGATGCTATAGAAATAAAAACAAGAATTTGGCAATCAGATGTGTAGGGTAAATGAGAGTGAAGAGCTAATGATGGCACTAACATTACAAAGTTGATGGTACCTTCAACAGTAATAGGGAAATGCAGAAGGGTGATAGATTGAATGAGTTCTGTTTTAGACATGTTTAGTTTGCAGTGCCCATGGGATTTGGTGATGTTCCAAGCAAATAGAAAAGAAACTAAGGCAAATAAAACTAAAATTCTTCTTACAGTATCAGAGGAATATTAAACAGACAATAGTAAATATTAGGGGAAAAGTTAGAATTAGCCAATGCTTCTAGGTTGGGGAGAACATTTGGAAAAGACATATGATCTAAAATAATATTCCAGGCTCATATATAAATATTGAGCCTATGAATGTTTATTTACAGACCTCCATCCACATCTATGTATATACCGATTGCTGGTGAATCTGAATCTCTACATGAGGATCGGAAGGGTGGAGAGACTCTCAAAATCCATCTTGGGTTGTCAGGTATGGCTTTAACTTCCTATAGTCTCTTTTTTTGTATTATTGTTCTATTTGATTCTCCTACCCCTTCCAAATTATTTCATTTTTTACCCCATATATATTCTCTCTTCTAAAAAATATAAAAGTCAAAGCAGAATAAGTCAAATATAAACTTTGGGCATATAAGAAAATTTGTAATTAATTCCATACCACTAGTCTATCATTTCTCTCCTAAGATACAGAAGGCATGTTTAACCTTATATTTCTCAAATCAGACCATTGGAATTCTGAAGTCATTCAGTGTTGAGGGGTTTTCTACATAATTGTGGTCATTGTTCAGTTCATATAAGTCCTCTTAAGTTTCCCAAAGTCATTTATAGTTATAATTTCTTTTGGTATGATAATATTCTATTAATTTATAATATTCATATTATCTTATAGCATTTATAATATAATTTATAATATTCTACTAATATATCACAATTTTTTCAGCTATTCCCCAATCTATGGGTGCTCAGTTTATTTATAGTTTTTTTGCTATTACAGAAAGCACCGCTATAAAATAGTTTTGCATGTATAAGACTTTTCTTTCTGTATTTGGTCTTTTGGGAAGTATATGCCTAATAATGCTATCATTGAATCAAGAGTATGTATGGTTTCTTTCTATAAAACATTATTACTTCAGGTTATAATAAATAGCTTTAAATGGATGGTATCCTTTAAATGAATTAACAAAATACAATAGAATTCTTATTAAGCAAAGCTCTGTAAGTCAAAGTTTCATTTTCTCCCATATTTCCTGTTATAAACTTTTCATTGCTGATTCAAATCTAGAAAAGATTATCAGTTTTTAAAAAATAGGATTAGCTGGGAAGAAGGAAAAGGGGAGAATCTACTTGACTAAGAGGAAAAAAAGGAGGGAAGATATAAATACCTAGATGAAAGCAAGAGAGAACTAATAAAACTCTAAAAGGAAAGGAGTAACAAGAAGAAAGAACTAAAGTTAGATAAGGCAAAGAGAGTCAGTGATAACAGGACAACCTTTAAAAAAAGAGTAATATAATAATATTAGTATATAATATAATATAATATAATATAAAAATAATAATAAGAGTAATAATACTGTTTTTACACACCTCATGTTTGGGAACTTTTTCAACATATTTATCAATTTTTGCTGAATTTTTTTCCACTCTAAAAAATACTATTTGTCATATGAGATGGTTCTCTGAGATTGAAAGAGAACTATGTGGGATGCTATGGTGATGTAAGAAACAGAAAATATTTCCCAATTGGCAAATGGTCAAAAAATATGAACAGGGGGGCAGCTGAGTAACTCAGTGGATTGAGAGCCAGGCCTAGAGATGGGAGGTCCTGGGTTCAAATCTGGCCTCAGACACTTCCCAGCTGTGTGATCCTGGGCAAGTCACTTGACCCCCATTGCCTAGCCCTTACCACTCTTCTGCCTTGGAGCCAATACACAGTATTGACTCCAAGATGGAAGGTAAGGGTTTTTATTATTAAAAATATATATATATATATATATATGAACAGGCAGTTTTTGACTGAAGAAATCAAAGCCATATGTAGGCATATGAAAAAATTCTCTAAATCAAACTGATTAGAGAAATTCAGATTAAAATAGTTTTGAGGTATCATCTCATGGCTATCAGACTGGCTAAAATGATAAAAGAGCAAAATGACAAATGTTGGAAGGGATGTGGAAAAATGGGGACACTAATACATTGTTGGTGGAACTGTGAACTAACCGATCCAACCATTTTGGAGAACAATTTGGAATTATGCCCAGAGTCATAAAACACTATATTCACTTAGACCCAGCAATACCACTTTTGGGTCTGGTTTCCCAAGATGATCAAGAAAAAAGGAAAAGAACTTATATGTTCCAAAATATTTATAGCAGCTATCTTTGTGGTGACAAAGAACTGAAAATGAGAGAATACCCATCAACTGGGGAATAGCTGAACTAATTGTAATATATGATTGCAATGGAATACTACTACACTGTAAGAAATGGTGAGCAGGTTAATTTTTTTTTAACTTGGAAATACTTACATGAAATAATGGTGTGACATGAGTAGAACCAAAAGAACATTATATACAGCTACAGAATTAATATTTGAAGAGAAACCTTTGAATGTTCACATTCAGAAAAAGAACTGATCGATAGAAACACAAAAGACATAATGTATATACATATTGTTTTTATCAGTTGAAATTATAAGAGTAAAAAAATGATGTAGTCATTATTTAGAAGTTAACCCTTAAGTCACAAGATAATAGCTCTAATAGCTTTATTATAGTAAGATAAAGATAGTAAGAAAGGGAAATATAGAAAGGAGGTAAAGAATTATCCCATAGTCTATGTCAGAATCTCAGCCTCAGAAACAACCCCACCCCCACTTCGTGCCAAGTCTCACTTTATATGCTGTTCCCTTCACCCACCAGCTCTCCTATATCAGCCCCCAGGAACCAATCACAATTCCTCAATTAGCCTGGTACCACCAAAAGCGGCAGTGCCTGTGGGACCAATTCCCTGGTTGCTGATTGACCCAAATTCAAAACAAATGAAAATGAAGTCTAAATTGCTGATTGATTAAATCAAAATATAAATTCCCTTCTCACAAACCCCACCCTCCACCCCCTGTGATTCTGTTAGGAGATGAGCAAGTTGAAATCTCCTCAATTGAAGGTTTTGGGAGATTAACATGCCTACTCTCCCCAATGAATCATTTCATAACAAAAATATATCTCTAAGGATTCTCCCACTAAAGTAAATAAAGCATTGCCCTTTCTAAGGGGAAATTACAGCAACCTGGGAATAGGAAATAAAAAAGAAAGAAAACAAAAACAATAATTAATAGACACATTGCCAAAAAAGCCAATTGGGGGCATTCCTCTTTGGTATAAGAATTTACATTTAGAATAAATGTGTTCAACCCCCTTCAGTTCAGTTCATTCTGGATCTCTTGATACAGCATGTGGTTTCCACAGGCATCTCCATGGCACTGAAATTAAATTAAAGAAATTAAATTTAAGAGTTTGACTATGAGAATTCTAAAATAATATTATGGTCACCAATTTAAAGATATTATAATTTAAGTCAAAAATGACCTTAGTAGCTTTATTTACAAAGAGGTAGAAAGAGTGAAAATGGAAAAAGGTAACTAAATAAACAGGTTTTAACAAGCCTACTAGCCCTTTTCTAATGAAGTGAGACTCAGCCCCGCAGAGGTTTCCTCATGTCTAGTGGTGTCTTCAGCTACTCACTCACCCAAGATGAAGTCCTCCAACACCAAAGTCTAAAGGAGAAGATCCAAAAGCAGTCCTAGAGACAAGGTCCCAAATCGAAGCTGAAGTCCCAGTCCAAAGCCACCTCCAAGAGCCAAGTCACCAGTCAAAGCTCCCTGGACTGGAAGTTCAAGA
The DNA here is from genome assembly GCF_027887165.1 of Monodelphis domestica. Lineage (NCBI taxonomy): Eukaryota > Metazoa > Chordata > Mammalia > Didelphimorphia > Didelphidae > Monodelphis > Monodelphis domestica. The sequence goes on from NC_077228.1 coordinate 477,623,313, forward strand.
CTTTTTATGGTCCTTTTTCCATGTCACTTCCTCTGCTTTATGGGAACCAATTGCAATCTTTCAATTTGATTAGCACTGCCCAGGGGTTGGTCAGTCACCTCTAGAGTTGTCATCTACTTTTAGGAAGTGACTTTCAAGCACTCTTACTTAGTATTAGGTAGGGGTGCTTAAGTTTTTGACTGATTAACTTTAAAATTGCTGACCGATAGACAAAGTTTGATTCACTCTTCACAGCACCCTCTTCAAAAAATTTGCCTTCCCAATTCAAGGCACTGGCAAGTCTCTTCTCCTAAAATTCCTCCAAAAGATTTTCAAACTCAATTTTAGGACAATCATACAATTAGAACCATACAGGTGCAAGAAAGGGAGGGTGGTGAGGAGATGCCTGGAAACTAATTTTTTACAGTATTAGAAAAAAAATTTAGGCAACATAACAATAAAAACTTATAGAGGGTGGAGATACTTTTCATGCCTTTCACAATTATATATAGTTGGAAGAGTTATTAACCAAAATATGGAAAGAGGTGATCATAAAAAATAAAATAATTTTAATTACATAAAATTGAAGGTTTTACATAAATAAAATCAATGTAAGTGAGAAGTAAAATAGTTAATGAGAGGAAATCATAGCAAAAAAAATCAGTTATATCATTATTAAAACCCTCGTAGACACCCAAAGAGAATGTCAACCTAGGCAAAAATCAGACCAACTAGATGATTAGTAAATAAAATGAGACACTTATTTAGAGTTGAAGAATTACAATTCAGGGCAACATGTTGCCTTATTCAGACAATGATGACTGGGGAAGTAAGGGAAAAAGGATTTTTAAAGAACATAGCCATGGGAAACAGCAGGAGGATGTGTAGTTTGGCTACCCAGAGCAGCAAAGCTTCAGGAAGGGAGTATTGAAGGTATAGAGGGGTAACAAAAACAAATCACAGACATGACCTTGCAGTTAGAATCTGTTGGGATATGTAGGGATCTTCTTGGGGACAGTTAGAAACTGCTGATCAGAGCAGCATAGGAACCCACAGTTTCTGAGGGGTTGACAATCAGAGGCAGGGAGAAATCAATCAATAATCATTTATTAGGCAGAGATAAGATGGTAGAATAGCAGAAGGAAGTACAGCTAAGCTCTATTTTACAACTGGGATGTATGGGATGTTCCGGGAGGACTAGCCCCTCTGGCCTGAGGGCTTACCAAGCTCTTTTCAAGTCTTCTCATTCACCTTTGGTGGCCACCTGTCATCCAGTTCTTATCTGTAGCTCCAAGAAGCTATAGCATGGGCAGTGGGCACACTCCAGCAAAATTGCCTTGGGAGTTTGAGGATAGCCACCAGGGAGTTAGGGAGACCCAAACATGAGAAGACTTCCCCAGTGGAATGGACAAATAAGAATAATTTGTTCCAGTAGTCATGAAGGGATCTGAAGCAGGTGCTGCAGAGCACTTAGAACTTGATCAGGTATCAAAGATGCCAAAGTCCCAGACCAGTCATCCTAACTTTTGCCTTGCCACTAGACTTGGAAGACTCTGGAAGAAAGTGAAGCTGGTGACTGTGTGATTCTGCTTTACTTGCATGTGCAAGTTGAGACATCATCCCATGGTGTCTTTGGTCTTCTTCAAAAACAAAGGATGAACAACAGCATCCTCACAGCTCCTCCAAACTGATCTAGAAAATGTACCAGACTGAGTCATAATTGGTAAATCCAAGAGGGAAAAAACATAGCAAATCATTTTTTCTGCCCTCAGTCTACATGGGGGAAAAGAATCAGAGGGCATATGGCCTAGCTAGCAGCATGCCATGCAGAGCATTCCACCTTGGGGAAATGTGCACAGGGCAAGAAGTCCCAGATCTAACATAGAGGTGCTTAACCTCCTAAAGAGCTCAAGAATAGGTGCCACCTGGAAACTCTAGGATTCACTATCCAGTTCTGGATCACATCTAGGGTAGAGCAGAGAGGAATAAAGGTGGTTGGCCAGGGTCATGGGCAGAAGGCTCTGTACTAAACAATCAGCGTTTGTGGAATGGAGCATAATCTGAGTTCTAGCTCCCAGTCTAAAACACACAGTTAAATAACCAGGACAGGAACAAAATTCCAAAGGGGAGCCAATTACTCTGAACCAGTAGAGCTTTCAAGTGACTGAAGTCAAGCTACATTTTCAATTCAGCAAACATATACTGAGAGCCTACTATGTTCTAGGCACTGTACTAAGTCCTGAATAGTCTTCCATCAGAAGCAAGCCCACAGGTGTGTTTTTCACATCAAAACCCAGGTCAGAAACTTGCAAAGCTCAGACCAGGGGGCAGCAATCAAATTTTGCTTGGATGAAACTCTTTTGGGAACACTGCAAGTTTGCAGGTCTATAGCCTCAGTTGTCCCCAAAATCTTGGAATCACAACTCAATACTGCTTCCCAAGAAAACAACAGCAAGAATTCAGGAAGACACAAGGTCAGCTCAGACATTCCCTCCAGAAATGAACAGAGTCTGGCCTCATATAAAGTAGGCTGAAAGAATGAGTAAACAAAAAAGGATTCCATTAAAGAAAAAACTTGGAGATATAAACAATTCTTGATTTAAAGTCTGCAAAGAACAAAATTATTTTAAAATATCCATAAGCAAAGAAAAACGTAGTTTCAGCACAAGTTACACTAAAATTCCTAGAAAAGTCAGTATGAGTTAAAACATGTTTTTAATAAATGAAACGAGAAGGGGGAAAATGGAAAGGAAATGAGAACTATTAAAGAATCAGGAAGGAAATTAAGAACTTGGTATAAGAGGTACAACACCCATTCCAAGTAACAAATTATCTGGAAATTAGAATGGACTGAATAGAATATGATGACTGCATGGGAAAATAAGAAATATTAAATCAAAATGACAACTTTAAAGGTAGAAGAAAATGTAAGGATTTTTAATCAGAACAGTTAATATGGGAAACATGATTCAAGAGAGATAATTTGAGAAATATCACACTATCATGAATGCCATGACCAATTAAAACAGTTTAGACATTATATTCAAGAAATCATAAAACTGTCCAGAGCTATTAGAACCAAAGATCAAAGTGGAAATAGAAAGAATCCACTTCTCACCTCCAAATAAAAACTCCCAGGTACAGCATAGTCAAAATTCAGAGCTTCTAGGTCAAAGAAAAAAGTACTAAAAGCAGGCAGAAAGAAAGAATTCAAGTACCAAGAAATCACAATGAGTATCACACACAATTTAGTAACTACCATTATTAAGGATCAGAGAGCCTGGAATACAGTATTCTGAAATGAATAGGAGATAGGCTTATAGCCAAGAAAAATTTACCCAGCAAAACTGATTATGATCAGACAGGGGACATGGGGAGGGCAAAATGGAGCTTTAATGAAATAGAGGACTTCCAAGCTTTCCTCATGGGAAGACCAGAGCCCCATAGAAACTTTGAAGTTTAAACACAAAAGTCAAAAGAAGCATAAAAAGGTAAATAAACATGACCAAACAATCAAAAAGATAAACCATTTTTTAAACCCTTACCTTCTATCTTGGAATCAATACTGTGTATTGGTTCCAAGGCAAAAGAGTGGTAAGGGCTAGGCAATGGGGGTCAAGTGACTTGCCCAGGGTCACACAGATGGGAAGTGTCTGAGGCCAGATTTGAACCTAGGACCTCCATCTCTAGACCTGGCTCTCAATCCACTGAGCCACCCAGCTGCCCCCAAGATGAACTATTTTTGTTTTTATATGGGGAAATATGAGGCCCTTCACAGCTCTCAGTATGATGGGACATAGAGGGACATAATTAGACAGAGGACCTGGGAATGAATCTATATGTTTTGATGATCTTAAAAGAATGCAGAGGAAAAATAAGAGGGATGAACATGGTAGGGGGGAAAAAGGATGAGAGAAACTTATCTCCCATAATTAAATTAGGCACGTAGAAGTCTCTACAATAAAAGGTAGGTGGAACCAGTGATGGATGAACCTCACTTTCATCTGAACTGGTCAAAGAAGGGGAAAATACATCAAAGTTTGGTATAGAAATACATATCACTCATCAAGGAAACAACAGGGAAGAGAGGTGGAAAGGGGAGGGGTTAAGAGAAAGATTAAGGAAGGGATTAATTTAAAGCAAAACAAGCTATGTACATACAAAAAATGTATGGCAGCTCTTTTTGCAGTAGCAAAGACTTGAAAACTGAGTGGGTGCCCATCACTCGGGGAATGGGAAAACAAGTTATAGTAAGGGGTAGCAAGGTTGTTACTAAGACAGAAAGTAAGGTGTTTTTTTTTTTAAGTTATACTATATGAATGTGATAGAATGTTATTGTACCATAAGAAAAAATAAAAGGAGAGATTTCAGAAAAATCTTGGAAGACTTGTATAAATTAATGTAGCATGAAGTGAGCAGAACTTTGAGAACAACTTATACTATAATACTATTGTAAAGGTAAACAAACTTTGAAACAACTTAGAAACTCTGATCAATACAAATATAAACCATAATTCTTGATAGAAAACATGCAACTCCCCTCCTGATAGAGAAGTAACAGTCTCAGTATAGAGTGAGACTCTTTTGAACATGATCAATATAGGAATTTGTTTTGATTAACTGTACATGTTTGTAACAGGAGTTTTGTTTTTCTCAAGGGCAGAGAGTGAAAGAAAGTTGTTAGAGGAAAAGAAGAAAAAGTTTTTTGGTTAAAAAATAAAATTTAATTTTTTAAAAATCAAGCATTTATTAAATTCTTAACCGAAACATTGAGCCCCATATGTACAAAAAATTTCCATAGCAACACTTAGTTGCAGCAAAAGAACAAATTATGAAATTAATGTAATGGAATATATCATAAGAAATGATGGAAGGGACAAATCCAGAAAACCCTGGAAAGATTTCTATGAATTAGTACATAGTAAAGTGATCAGAACTACAAAAAAAATATGTAATGACTATAATAGTATAAAGGAAAACAACTTTGAAAGACATAAGAATTGACCAATGAACAATTAATTGTAACTCCAGAATGAAGATGATGAGGTATGCCTCCCATCTTTTGCTACAACAACTACTTGTGCCAAATGAGACTTAACATTTTCAGACTCAGAAGGTAGCAGGACACTCAGACAAACAAGGAAGCATGAGTACTACCATGTTAAGTTTAATATCTACTTTAAAAAAAACTAAATGGATAGTTATGATTTCATGTACAATCCTCTTCTTTTATTCTTGTTCTGTATGTGGAAATGTTCAGGCTTGCTGATGTTTGTCAAGTGTCTTGCTCTGGTGCTATATATGCAAAAGGTACCTCTCCTGCTATTTTGCCTCCTTTGACGTTCCACAGTTGCATGATTCAATTCTGTAGGTTTTCTTTTCCCTACCACATGCTCCTGAAATTTCTCCCACCCTGCTGTCATCAAACTGGTCTTCAATCATGACTCCATATTCACTTGTGCAAAGTCTTAATGACAGCCAGAATCTGCCAGAAGTTAGAAGCTTAATGGGATTAATGGCTAAAAGAATGCAGATGATATCCCTTGTGACTCCTTATTCAAATAGTAGTATACCAAGATATAAAACGATATAAACCAAGATGTAAAAAAGATAAAAAAATAGATGGGGTGGAGGGATTGTTATTTTAATAATGGCTAACATTTATATAGTGATTTAAAGTTTCCAACATATTTTATATTTTAACCAAATTTTCAAAGATTCAGGTATATATCACACATGACTTGGGCTATATTAGATTAGCCTTATGGGGGGGAGGGGGGTGTCAGAGTTACCAAACCAATAGATCAGTGAAATTCTCTAGATAATAATTTGCCTAGGTTTTAGCTAGGTGTTTGATAATCGAATGCTATTCTTGTGGAGAAGATTAAGAGATAAATGTGGGCAATTAGATGGGTTTCAGGATCAGCAGAATGTCTAGACTTAGAGATGTTCCATGCCAGCTAGGAAAGAGGTGTTCAGTAGAATAATATTCTATTGATCAGTGGTTAGCCCTTTGCTGTTTACTATTTTCTATCAGTGATTTGTATAAATACACAGAAAATCCTTATAAAATAATATTTAAATCCTTATCAAATCTGAGGATGGCACAAAACTGTAAAAGATAGCAAACATACTAAATGAGAAGATCCAGAAGACTCTGCAAGCTAAAAAAAATGACCTAAATCTTTTAAGATGAGAATTAATGGAGAGAAATTTAAATTCTTATGTTCAAATTCCAGAATTAAACTTCACAAGTATGAGAATAATTGGAGAGAATTTCTGGGAAAGACCTAAGAGTTTCTAGTGCACCAAAATCACTTTTGTGATATAACAGCCAAAAAAGCTAATATACTTTTGGCTGGTATTAAGAACAACTGAATTTTCAGGAATAAAAAGGTAATGGGTCTACTGTACTCTGCCCTGATCCAGAGTATTGTGTATAGTTCTGGACACCACATTTTAGAGAAAACACAAGCTAAAGAGCAAGACCTTGAGTTCATTTCATCACAGAATAATTGATTGAAGGAACTGAGGATATTTAACTTGGAGAAGGGAAGAATTGAAGCCTAGCAAGACAGTCTAGCTGTTTTAAAGATTTAAAAGATTCAGATGGAAGAGGTATTAGATTGGTTTTTCTCACCCTGGAAACCTCTGGACACATCCTGGATGACCATCTAAGTGTATTATAGAGGGAATGTTTCTTTGTGTAAGCTTCTGGATTGGACTAGATGAGCCCATCTAGTATCAAAATTCTATGGTCCCATGATACAAGAGGGTATGGCCATTGACCTATATAGCCATCATGTCAGTAATAGTAATGACAATAATTAATATTAATAACAAATTAAATAGCAACATTAATAACATATTGCAGATCTTTCGGCAAAGAGTGCTTCTGTTCCAGATGAACTTGGTGCCTGTGGACACTCCAGAACATCAAGCTATGCAAGCCAGCAATCAAAAGTATCAGGTAGAAGTTAATAATGAAGTTAAATTCTTTAAGTACTAATTGCTGCAAAATGATTTAAACTTTACTGTCATATAGAATATTGCATTATAGGCTGTTCTTGATAATAGCATTGTAACCAGTTTAATTTTCAACTGATAGGTTATAGTACATGTCACTCCAGGTCATCCAGTTTCTCTGACCTCTGCCATAAGAGAAATGCTTCAGTAGGAAGTACATCAACAGGAATTGAAAGTATCCTGGAGCCAAGTGATGATACTGAACCAAAAGTTGATCTTAATCCTGATGTACCTATTAAACAAGATGGGGATGAATCATCAGAAAAACTCAACAGGTATGTTTTTGGGTCTCTGGTTAGAATACATTATTTTTTATATCATGGAAAAGAAAAAAGGGGAAAGTTTTAATACTTAAAAACTTATAAATTTTAGTAAACATATAAATTAGTAAAACATAAATTTTAGTAAAATAATACTTAATTTTCAAAGGCACCCTGTGAAGCAAGATTCTGTGGAATCCCAACTAAAACGTGTTGATGCTACCAGAGTGGATGCAGATGATATTGTGGAAAAAATATTGCAAAGTCAAGACTTCAGCTTGGACTCCAGTGCAGAAGGTATGCATAGAATTAAACAATTGATAAATTTTGGAGATCATCAATTAGCAGAGGAGATTCAATGGCATAAACAGATTGTGGCATTTAATTTTAAGAGAAACCAATAAGTTCTCTGTTCTAATTCCAGGACGACTTGCTTACTTCTTTCTCAATGTATATTTGAAACTTAACAATTACTAGACTTTTTTTTGAAATCCTTACCTTCCATCTTGGAATCAATACTGTGTATTGGTTCCAAGGAAGAGTGGTAAGGGCTAGGCAATGGGGTCCAAGTGACTTGCTCAGGGTCACACAGCTGGAAAGTGTCTGAGGTCAGGTTTGAACCCAGGACCTCCTGCCTCTAGGCCTGGCTCTCAATACCCACCTGCCCCCTACTAGACTTTTGTTAAAAGCAAAGGATATATTTATAACGAATTTTTTCTTTTTTTTTTTTTAAAGCAAATGACAACCTCTGGGTTGGTCTGCATTTATATCTGTTTCTTCACTATGAATTGTTTTGAATTTCTACAACAGATTTCTTTTTTTATTATTCCATTGAGAAACTATACATCAAAATAAGCAAGGCACTGTTGGAATTGATAAGTCCTGGGGATGTGCTGTTTAAACAAAACTCAACAAAAGGATATTTCTTTCCTACCATCCTTTTAATATTTGAAGATGTATCTATCACTTTCTTAAGTGTCATAGTTATATATTATATATACTGTCTATACATATTACTGTGTATACTGTATTACTATTTATTGAAATTTTTATTGTGCCTGAGAAAACATAAATATCATTCGAAATTCACTAAGTTTTCATTATTTAAGTGATTGATTTTTGTCTCTACAAAGAAACAAACTTATGGTGGAGGTTCACAGATATTTATTTTTCCATCATTGAGTTAATAAAAAACCTTAGACAAGTTGACAAGAAAGCTAACAGAATATTTCACTTCGAAATATAATTTGAAATTTTGAAATATATTTCTAAAATTAAGAAAACTAAAATTCAGAATTAAGTTTATCCATGGCCATTATACTACTTGAAAATCATATGGTTTTTATTTTGATTTTTAGAAGAAGGACTGAGGCTGTTTGTGGGTCCAGGAGGGAGTACATCTTTTGGCAGTCATCACCTTCCAAATAGGTAAGTAGTCTAAACAGATTCTTAAAGAAATTAAGTGTTGCATACTATTAGAAAAAAAACATTAAGCTTGAAAGCAAAAGAGCCAGGTTCTGTTTGAAAAAGGCACTGTCATTTACTGACTATGTAACCTGGGAAAAGTTACCTTCCTTAAATTTCAGTTTCCTCATCTGAAAATGAGAGATACTCATGGCTTCCTGAACTGTTTTAAGGATCAAAAAAGTATTTTAAATACTTTGTAAACTTTATGGGGCAAAACTTTTCATAACTACAACAGAAAGGTTGCAAATTTTTAAGTGAACCAAGATTTGAGAATGCAAACATTATTTTAAAATAAGATAATTCTAAAGCTAGAAGGAACCCCAGAAGTCAACTGTCCAACCTCTATGATACATACAAATGCATCCTAGGACCCCTTCCCTATAAATGATCATTCAATCTACATTAGAAAAATTCTAGTGACAGAATTCCTCTTTTCCCAAAGCAATTCATTATACTTTTGGACAATTCTAATTCATACTTGAGCTAAATTTTGCCTTCTCACTTCTGACTTTAGACCTAGTTCTGTGCTTTAGGGAGTAACCTTCCAATATTTGAAAACTACTATCATATTCCCCACAAGTCTCTTTTTTAGACTAAATATCTTCAGTCCCTTTAGCCAGTTATCATAGTTTCAAGTTAGCTTACCACCCTCAGTAACAGAGCTAGCAGTTTTGGTGCCCAGGGCAAGCGATACAAAGCAAAACCTGTAAAACTCAAATTAACTGTGAAGGAAAAGACCCCAAATCAGGGGCCCTCTCATGTGAAAAGAATGACCCTCAAAATCAGAGCCCTGATGAAAGAGATCCCAAGATACCACTCCTCCCTTCAAGAAGAGAAACAGAGCCTAGAAAATTGTCTCCTGTTAAGAAAGACCCCTAGACTGCCAAACTACTACTAGGAAGATTACCGCCCCCATAGGAACCCATCTGGTATGTAGGTATATAGCTTGGAGGAGGGAAAGAAAAGCTCAAGAAGTTTGTCATAAAATCATAGATTTAGAGATAGAAAACCCTATAGGTTATCTAGTCCTTGTTTTTTATTGATGAGAAGACTGAGACCCAGACAGTGATTAGTCCAATAAGCATCATCTGGTAGTTTTCTAGTATTAACTAATTATTCTTGCTAATTCGTTTCACTGATTTCAAATATAAATATAAATTTTATAGAAATATAAGATGATCTTTTAATGTCACTTTAAATTTTTTGCACCTTCTGAATTCCAGGACACAGTAGGAAAGCATTGGTTGTCCTGACCTAGTTTCACCTTTCATGGTCAACCACTTAAAGATACACTGTAAATTGTTATTGATCTTCCTAAAACATAGTTCCCAAATTCTATACAACAGAGGTGGCAGGCATATAACTGGATTATGGTCCAAGTACAACCCAAACCAAATTAAAATGTACATGGGAAATAATTAACAAAATAAATAAAAATGCAACAAAGCACAGATAACATTTATTTGTAGTTTTCTAAGTCATGATATGACCCAAAAGGTCCTCATGTATGGTTTAACTAAGGCCCTTGTTTCTATTTTAATTTGGTACCTCTGGCATATAACATTCCAGAAGTGATTTCACCAAAGAGAGAATACAATAGAACTGTCACCAGTATTGTTATGGACATTTTTTAACGTAGCCTATGATTTCAGAAATTTTTTTTACTGTTATTGCCTTACATTGAGTTTATAGTCCATTTATACCCTGTGTGGATGAATTGGTGGCACATGTGCTAGAGCATGCTGAAGCATGCTGGAGGGGGCTGCTCCCCTCCCCCTCTCCACACATAACCTGAAGACATTTTTTCCATCAGCCACCTCTCTGCCCAGCAGTCTAATGGGAGAGCTTCCTCCCTCCCCTATCTGGGGTAAGGTGGGAGATGGGGGGAATCATGTGTGCATGAAGGTCTTCATTTGGCCACTCGCTCTCTAAAAAGTTCACCATCACTGACCTGTACCCTCAATGTTTTGGAGGGGTTTTTTTGTTGTTGTTTTTAAATATGAAGGGCACCAGTTTTAGAATATAAACTCATATACAGAAAAATGGTTGCAGATTTTGAACAGTGTTGACTCAAAACAGAAATACTGGGAAAAACAATAAATACAAAGAAAGCCTGACAAGAGAAACAAATAAATTATCCCTAGAGTATTAAAATGAATTTGGAACATAAAATACAAGAAGAAATGGAAAAGACTTTATAATTTTTTATCCAAATTATTACCCAAAATAGGTGCCTGAGAAAATATCAATATCTATCAACTTTCCCATTGCCTACTTCACCAATTTTATAAGAATAAATAAAAAAATAAGAAAAAATAAGAATAATACATATACTCACACACATCCATGGTATCTTTGAAGGGAACAAGCAGGCTTTTATGAGAGACATTCCATAATAGATTACATATTTATAATTATACAAATGACTAAACGATAGAGATAATCCAAATGATATTATTCCCCTCCCCTGTTCCTTCCATTATTACAGTCTCTAGTGAAGGGATGGCTCACTCCTCACCAACACCAGCCTCTCTCCCTATATCTTTGATCCTGTGATTTTGTATCTCTTCCAACAGATTGTCCCTATTACTGTCCTCTTCTTAATCTAGATCTCTCCCTAGTTTCCTCCTCTGCTGCCTACAAACATGCCCAAGTGTCCTTCATCCTTCACTACCCTCCATACACCTTCCTTTCTTTCTTAGCCAAACTCTTTGAAAAAGCACCTGTACTTAATGCCTCAATTTCTCCTACTCTCTTTTAAATTTTCTGGAATGTGACTTCTAAACTCATCATTTAACTTAAATTACTCTCTCCAAAGTTACTTATGATCTTGTAATTGCCCATTGTAATGGCTTTAATCTTCATTCTTCTCCACCTTTATGCAATATGTGATACTCTTGACCACTGTCTCCTGGACGCTTCTGAACTTTCACAACATGCTGCTTTTTCTTGATTCTCCTCTGTCAAATTCAATGTGTTGGTGAGATGTCTAGATGGAATTGTCTTTCAAGCAGTTGAAGATGTAGGGTTGGAGTTGAGTTCAGGGCTTAAGAGACTGACCTGGGAGTCCTCTGCCTAGGCAGGTGAAAACTGAAGCCCAGGAAATTATTTGGAGAGGAGAGAATCTGAGGACAGAGCCTTGGGGAATGCCCACTCTTCTTCCAGAAGAAATGAAAACCTTCCTTAATCAGTAAACAATTACTAAATGTCCACTGTGTGCTAGGCACTATGCTAAGGGTTGGGGTTGCAAAAGAAGGCAAAAGACAGTCCCTTCCTTCAAGAGTCTTAAAAATCTAAAGATGATTTGTACTTTGTTCAGGATCCAGGATGTAAGAAGTGGAGAAGGTCCTTAGATCAACTAATATAATTCTCATTTTAGGAAACAGAAAATTGAGGTCCAGAGATACCAAAGATAGCATGGCATAGTGTTTAGAGCCCTATCAGGATTTGGAGTCAGGAAGATCTGGGTTCAAATTCTGTCCCAGTTACTAATTGCAGTACCTTGGGCAAGTCACTTAACTGCTCCCTGCCTAGTTCCTCATCTATAATATGAAAGAATTAGACTTAGTAGCCCCTAAGGTCCCTTCCATGATCCTATGATTGTCATAAGGTAATAATAATAATAATAAACCCCTCACATTTCCAACCCAACCTCAGTGTCACGAGGAAGTGAGTAAAAAGATTTAATGTGCCCTGACAACTTGACAGAAGCCCTGGAACCCTGGCCAGTTTGGGCTCTGGTTCACCCTCAGCATTGTCCTACAACTATCATAGACAGAGCAGCAGAGGATTTCAGGCTGACCTTACTTCAAACATGTGATGATCAGCTTGACAGATGATGGAAGATGAAGTTGTGTTCTATTAAGTTCTGGTTCCACAGAGGTACCGCCCATCAGAACAGATCAGGGATACCAATATCCCACTTGGCAAATCACAAATGCACATAAAATGAACTGAAGACATGAATATTTTCATTATGCATCAGTACTAGATTATAACAAAATTAGAAACATCTTAGCAACCATAGGCAAGAGTTTTACACTGCTTTTAGGCAACAGCACCAGAGTCTGAAATGATTTTGAAAAGGAAATGGGCATGCTTAAACCAGAACTCTGGAAAACCCTTTTTTGAATTTGATGGCATGAAAGCAGCTGTTAATATCATAATAAATGCCTTCTTTCATGGTATTTGACAGAAAATATGAAAATATTTCAAGATTTATAAAGAGCAGCTTATGTGCCACAGTAAGAATGATAGAAGGAAAAATGGAGCTATCCAGGAATGAACAAGGCATGAACAGGCATAAAACATTGTCCTGGCAAAAAAAAGAAAAAAAGAAAAACAATATTGGGATAACAAGGAAAAGGATTTTGGTTGAATAGGCTAAAAGGCTTACTGATGGGGGCAGCTAGGTGAGAGCCAGGCCCAGAGATGAGAGGTATCCGGGTTCAAATCTGGCCTCAGATACTTCCTGGGCAGGTCACTTAGCCCCTTTGCCAGTTCTTACTGCTCTTCAGCCTTGGGACCAATGCTCAATATGGAATCTACAATGAAAGGTAAGGATTATAAAAAAACTTACTGGCATTCTGAAATAAAACTAAATTAAAAAAAAAATTTAAGTCATTAGTATCTATTCAATACCATGCTTAAATCTTTCAGAATTGTAAAATGGACCATCACAGATTTGGAAAGTAGCTAACAAAAACCTACACAATATTAACAAAACAAAATACCCCATCCCCCTAAAGCAGATGCAAAAAGATGAACACTTCCATGCTTTGTTTGTGTAAAGAATATACATCAAGTATTATTACATCTCCATTTTACCAATAAGGATACAGGCTCAGAAAAGTAAATTGACTTGCCGGTGCTCACAGAAATGAGTAAGAAATAGAACCGGCATTCCCACACCAGTGTTTTCCCACCATGCCCCACTGCTGTTCCTGTGGCAGGGTATAACCATGTTTGAAGACAGCATGATGTAGTGGAAGGATGCTATATTTGGAACCAAAGGACCTGAGTTCAATCCTGGCTCTGTTCCTTCTGTGTGACTCTGAGCAAGTCTCTTAATCTCACTGGGCCTCAGTTGTGAAATAATGTTCTAGGTGACCTTTAAAGATTCCCCCTCTGATCCTATCTTCTTAAGACTTTTTTCAGAACTATGGAAGATGGTTTGGAAGAAGAAAGCAAGGGGAAAGCAGCTACCTAGCCTGCTCCCACAGTAGTCTGAGACTGTCTGATCCTGGAAATAGGGTGGTGGAAATTGATAACAATTTAAACCCATGAATGTTTTGTTTTCATGAAATCTTTAAGTATTATGTGAAAATTATGAAAACCCATTGTGAAGAGAGCAATATCTTATTCCTTTCCCCCATAGAGATTAGCCTGACTTTTCCTTAAAAAGTATTGAATCAGGAGGAAGCTAGGTGGCTCAGTGGATTGAAAGCCAGGTCCGGAAATGGCAAGTCCTGGATTCAAATCTGGACTCAGACACTTCCTAGCTGTGTGACCCTGGGCAAGTCACTTGACCCCCATTGCCTAGCCCTTACCACTCTTCTGCCTTGGAGCCAATACATAGTATTGATTCTAAGATGGAAGGTAAGGATTAAAAAAAAAAAACTATTGAAGCATCCCCTGTGATTGGTTGACTCAGGGGACCAGGGGACCAGGAGCTCAGACTTGTGACAGTACTTATTCCCCCTGAGTGTTGTTTTCTCATAGATTTGGATGTAGTTCAATCAGCTGAAGGTGTCCTCAGTGTTGAATATCTTGCACCTGCTCTAGGTTAAGTGAATTCCTTCTTTTTTAACTACTAAATGATTAACAAGTATTTAGTTTTGTTCTCTAATATCAAACCTAAACTACCAGGGACTGGCCCTTCCAGGTACCCCCCAAAGCACATGGAATATGGAAGGGTTTTTTTTTGTTTGTTGGGTTTGGGTTTTAACCATTATTTCCTGATAAAAATTCCCTGATTATTTAGCCATGATTCCCTGATAAAATCCCAAACAATTGGCTCTAGACTTGATTCTTGTTTCTGTATGATTTTTTCAGAGTGGGATCTGGTGCATATGAGCAAGTCGTGATCAAACGCTAACATGGAGCTTTCCTGTGGATTTCAGAGTTGATCATTGGGTTTCTTTCCCCAAACTCCTGTGAGAAAATGCACAGAAGATGATGAATTGGATTCTTCTTTGAAAAGGAAAACGAACATTGGTTTGTCTTGTTCATCTCAAAGTGCCTCTTGTGCCATGAAAGGACCCTTCAGCATGGTAGTACAAGGCATCATTACACACGAGGGCCATGTGTGGGCAAAAGTTGCAAATGTACATATTAGTGAAATACTTGCTTTTTACCTAGAAAACATCCTATCTTGGGAAGGAGAAAAAGAATGCTATATATTTTAAGTGTCGTTTCTATATGTACATTCACAATCAGTGATCATTACTATATTTGGAATTTGGCTGTAAGAAGTTCCTCTTTTTAACTGACAAACATTTGTGAATCCAATTTATAAATTATTCCTATATTAATACAGTTTTTTTCAAGGAACTCTTCCTATATACTACCTATAATATCACTACCAAATTGTCATCACTTTTCCAGGCAGTACTTAATTTAAAATATGGATTTATGCTTTTAGGGGGAAAATGCTTCTCTGATCTAAAAATACCTTTTTGTTATTAGGTCTAAATTTATCAAACATAAATATGCCTTCAGTACTCAGGAACAGGTACATAAAAATTAAGTTAAGTAATTAGGATTGGCACCATCAAATGGAATTCTTGTATAAAATATTGCTCCTGTTTGCTAATAGCTATGGAAAAGCTATGGGCACTGCCACTCTGGAATTGTTTCCAAATAAGCTTTTAAGTTTAACATCCAATATATTAGGCCACCAGAAGTCACCTTGACCCAGCCAGGAGTTCATTTATCTCACAGAATGATGGAATCTACTGTTTTAGGTACAAAAATCTGTCATCTCAGTGGAGCCTGGATGGCCTTTGGCCCTAAAGTTCAGCTCTATGTGAGCCTAGAAAATGAATCCAACATGGCACAGCATAAAGCAAAGCAGACCAGCCACTGCTCGGCATTGATGACATGGATGTGTTTCTTCTATCAGCTCTCTGTGGTCAGGTATTATTTTTCCTTAAAATGCCCAAAGGTGCCTTGAGAAAAAAGAGGCTAAGGAGAACCACATCAAAGAATACAGAGACTATGCAGCCAACTTCCACTTAATTATGGGATATGAGTCATTTCTAATGGGCACAGGGGGAGCAGTTGACACTGCAGTATACATGTTAGAACTTCACCTTTTTCATTCTGGGTCATTTAATCACTGTAACAAAATGTTAATTCTTGATGCGTAATTCCAAGCCTCTTAACTCTCAGACCTGACATGCTATGTTCAAGAAAGGCATTGCATTAAAATGTCTGGAAATAGAATTTTTTAGCAAAACTATTTTCATTATTTAGACTAAATTAGGGAGCAATTATAATATTTATTTAAATGAAAGCCATTTTTAATATTCAAGTTTTATTTTTAACATACTATATAGAGGTTTAGAACAGTTATAATAGCAAATGTTGGGACTTAACTGTTTTTCTGATGTTCCATTGTTTCATATATGTATTCTTTGGCGCATTGCTATTTTTAAATGTAGGACTTGAGCTGGAGGGGGTTGGGGGTGGGAGAGGGTAGGCAGATGGAACTAGGCTTGTGATTTCATTAGTTTAGGAAATTCTTGGAATCAATATTCATCCTGCCAAAGCATATTAAAATAAAGGGAAGGTAATATTTATTGAAGAATACTTAGAATGATAACAGTTTGGGTTACCAGAATCATTATTTAGAAATTCTTTTGGAGAAGCAATCATTGAGAATTAATGAAAAAAAGCTTATTTTAAAGGAGATAAAAAGTTATTTGCAAACACTTAATACAGACTGCCCCATATATTATAGAAATCATTGTAAAAAATAAAGGACAATTTTAATAGAGAGCCAAAAATATTGTTTTAAAAAGAACTATTTCTTAATGGCATAACACTGAGAAACATATTTTTCTATTACCCAAATATTGTTTCTAGGTTATATTTTTTATTGGAGTTACAAATGTTGGCTTTGTTGTATGAAGATGAGAGCCAGAATGTGTTTCCATAGTGCAATACTATTTTAAAATAACAATAGTGTGGAGAGAAATGGAAAAACTAAAAATCATATTTTTATTTTAAAAATATAATAGCTATCAGTAAATCTTGCTCTTAGAACTGTCAAATACAAAGTTGAAAAAATGTTTTAGTGAATATAAGCATTAATTAGGAGAGGGAGAAAGCACTTGTAAGGAAGTGCCTTTAGAATATGAATTCAATGACAGACTATTACATCATTTTATTTCTCTTTCATCTTCCATTAGTATTGCATTCATGGAGTTTTTAAAAAAAACTTTCTCCAGTATTGGTATAAATTTTGTATTATTTAATGTTTTGATTAAACAGCTGCATTCCCTTTCTAGTTTTATTCACCTAGAGCTCCGGTTGCCTCAGAACATCATAGTAGTCAAGTATTTTTGAAGTCACAAGTTTAACTTTATTCTAACTTACAATTAGAAAATCTAATTATAAGAATTATTTGCAGTTTTAATAGATTTTTAAACATACAAGAAAAATTCAAATACTTAGAACCAAAGAAGTTTTAAAAATCTGAAAGAGGGAAATAATGTTTTTCTTTTTTTCTGATTCTGTCCCAAAGAAGAGCATTAGGATATTCTTAAGGAATATAATTATATCTTAAAATATTGGGGCAAAGCATCAGTAAAGATGAGGGGAAAAACTATAAGGATATGTTTCAGAGGAATGTATCTGTAGATGTCAGTCTGAATGCCCATTTTCACAAGGCCAAGTATGGTTCCCCCAAATCAGAAAAGATCTGAAAAAACACATGGAATACTCTTTCTAATCTGGCAAAGTTTCTAGCAGGACAGAATGGACCCCAAACACTAATGCCTCTCAGTTGAGCTCATTCCAAGGAAACACCAACAATAATATTAATACCCAAACTGGTTTCCTCTAAGAATGCTTTGCTTTTATGTACTAGGAGAAGCAAGCACAGAGGACAGTAAAATCAAAGATTTAGAGTTGGACAGAACCTTAAAGTTCAGTTACATCATTTTACAGATGAGGAAACCAAAGTCCAAGAGGTTGTGGCATCATCAAGGTCACACACTCAGCATCTGAACCAGGTCCTCTGGCTCCAAGAATACCAGAAGCCTTTAAATTTAACCTAATAGTAGCTTAAATGGAGTAAACATCCCAGCAGACTCCAGTGAAAACACACTCAAATAAGCTAACATTGAATGTCTTCCAGATGGTCAGTGAAATAATCTGGATTTAATTACAAACATTTGAGTCAATGTGGTGTTAGTAAAACAGAATAGGAGTCAGGAGACAGAGAGGTTTTTAATCCTGGCCTTGCAAATCATCTTCCTCTCTGGGTATCAGTTTGTGTGTAAAATGAATAACTGGACAAAGAGGCCTCTGAGGTTTGAGATTCAAATATCTATTTTGAATTTCCTTTGTTGCAAAACTTGGTAACCATGTTCAAAGCTGATAAGGTACTGAACAATTTAGTGCAGATTGTTCTTACTGACTAGTTTAAAGAGCTCTGAAGCAGTTCTGATTATGTAATAACGCTGAAGTATGAGGCTTCCAGAATACAGTAATACCACTCTCATTGATGAGATGCTATTGGAGTTTATCTCTTTCTGAGAAGGTTTTTTCACATAGTTCTTTAAGTCTGACATGATCTTTATAGCAACTAGTGATTGTTCCCTGCCATCAAGGAATGATAACATTGTCCATTACTCTTTCTATGGGATGGTGCTTCATGTGTAAAGTCTCTAATTTGATTATGATTTTCTTCTGCCCTAACATTTTTCTAGATACAGTGTATAACTCAATAGTTTAGTAGAGGAAGAAGAAGCACCTCTATTCAATGTGAATTTTTGTTTATTCAGTTAACAAAATCATTGTTAGTTGTTCATTCTTGACAAGAAATTCCTAGCCTCTTACTCTCAGATCTGACACAGTGTCCATGAAAGGTTTGCAGGTACAATGTACCTACATTATGAGTAATTAAATAAAGCAGTCTATTAAAACATTTAAAATGCACTAATGAAATGGACATATAGAAAAACCTACCTTAAGAGACCACCCCAAGAATATTCCCTAATTTTGGAATTTTCCTATTTAAGATGGCATGGTAAGCATTAAATATTTATTTGGCTGGTCAGCCAGTTTCCTTAAAGTCCAAAACTGGCAAAGGCCTTATACTTTGTTTCCAGATTTCTGTGGTTATCTTCTATTATAAAAACCCAGAAATAATCTTGCCAATTTTGGTGGAATTTACATGAGAAGGCACTTTGTACCTATTCCATTTGGTTAATTCTTTGGAAATCAATACAGTGAGCATCCCCTTCCTCTTGAAGGTTGGTTCAGTCTGTGGAAAGAAACACACAGACGAACCCAAAGAGGTAGATGTGTTTTATTGATTGTGAAAAATTTCATCAATAAATATATATATATGTGTGTGTATTTTTATGAAGTGAATCCATAAGTATTCTGCTGTGATACTTGGAGAATGACCTTCATATTTAAATATCATACTCTTTTGCTTAAACTATACAATGACAAATTCAGGAAAATGTAATTTTTTAAGCTGATTTTTTTTTATTGTAAAGTATTTGTAATAATGTAAAAGTAAGTCTTACAAATGTTCAATAAAAATCATGTCTTAAAGTTTGGATATATTAATATAGATAGAAAGAGTGGGAGATATTCCCTCTTTACCTCAGAAAGTTGGAAAATGAAGGATTCTACATTTACAGATCTAAGTATGTCTTCCTCTCTAAAGTTTTCCTTGTGTTTCACTAGAGAAAATTTATAGAAAATAATTGTTACCAATTTCATTTTACTTCTTTATATCGCTGCCCTCGCGAAATCATCCTACCTAGTTTTATCTATAAATACTTGACCTATGATTTCATTGGCAATAGGGAATTCCTAGATGGGGAAGCTCCTTCTACATTGCAGATCAGCACCTTTTCTATAACCTAGTCTTAGTTTCCTAAAAGCCTAAGAGCTTACTTAATCAGGGGTCCATACTGGTAGTTTCCAGGCCAGTTTTTCTCCAGTGCTGCTTGATAATCAGTGCAAGATCCCTCCCATTGTAATATACAGCAGGAGTGACTTTCTCTGCTCCGTTATTGGGTCAGTATCCTATCCTCACCCTGAACATGTTCTATGGCTGCCATAATTTGTTGATGGATCATGCACACATTATCTGAGGTGATGCTGTTAATACCCTATTGGGCATAACCAGCAGCTCCTGACTGTTGCCCATCGCTGTGAATGGGCCTATATCCAAGAGAACTGGAAGATGAGGCAGGAAAGCTGCCCATTTCAGTGAGCTACAAGGATGAATAGAGATGGCTTCCAGCATCTTTCAAGGTGACATCTTTATAAGAGCATATCCAATGCCAGGTTTCTTTTGGATTTCCAGTGAAGGGAAGGGGATTTCTCTGCCCTCTCTTCTCAGACAACAGTGGTAACAATGTCAGCAAGAACATAGGCCAGACTCGACTGAAGCCAAGAAAAAAGGATTCATTGCCCTATTTATTTAGTAGAGAAAAATAGGGTATTTGATGGGATTCATTAGGTCCTTTCTTGTGATCCAATGAATTTTAAAATCAAGAAAATTAAAATGTTAAAAGTAGAAAGGAACCAAAAAATCTCAGGGTTGGAAGGGACCTGCAACCCATAGCTGAACAGGAATCCATCCCAATCATCCTCCTCCTCCACTTGAAGTTGTTTAGGGAAGGAGAAACCACTATCTTTCAGAGCATTTAACCTTTGAACTACTCTACTTCTTGGGAAAATTCCCCTACATTAAAACTTTCCTCTGCAGTTTTTATCAGTTATTCCTAATTCTGTCCTTTTTTGGAGCTAAGCAAACAAGGCTAATCTTTCTTCCATATGGTGGATTCATTGAAACTTCCCTGGTAACAGGAAAACTGTTGAGCAAATGACCTACAAAATGACCGCATATAATTACAAATATGTGGAATGTTAAATCGAGTTACTGAATGTAGATGAGTCCCATCTCTCTACTTAAAGAAGTTTTAATATCTGTTCTCAAGGGAAGAGATTTTTTCCTTAAAATCCATTGTAGTTTAAATTCTTTTTAGCACATTAGTCATTCTGTGTATTCTCCTGGTTCTGCTTCCTTCATTCAGCATACTGAATGTAACAAATAGACCAGAAGCATCACTACATACACATATATATTTTTTAAGTAGGTCAGTGGAATATAATAAAGTATACCTTCATCCCCCATTAACACAAACAAAAGCCCAGACCTTTCAGATTAAATCAAAAGCAGAGGAACAAACACTTGGTCACTTTAGGAAAACTCAAGTGTTATGATCATTGGATAAAGACATGATACAACACAGACAATATCTTATGATTGGTTGAAAGGATAAGGGGAAAATTTTTTTAATTAAAAAAGAATAAGACACCTTTGAGCTTATCTGCAATACAATAAGCCAGTTTAAAATGGCATATTTGCAACTGTAGGTCAATGAATGGTGATTGAATTTGAAAGTTAAGAATTCCTGAAGAGTTGCATGCCAGAAGCTAAGATGGCAGCATAAGGGATGCTCAGCTCACCCAAACCCACCAAACAAACACACAAAAATAGAAAATAAAGCAAAACAATGCAAAGTAGGAAAGACATGACTCACTGGGGTGAGAGGGAAGAGTAGCCCAGTGTGTGCTGCTAGAAGGGAATCTGCAGAACACCAGCTCAGAGGCCTCCACCTGCCTGAAGGCAGTAATGTACCAACAGGGGCGCAGCTGGACTGAGGCAACAAAACCGTGAACGGGGAGCAGCACAAGACCAGTCCTATAAAAGCCTGGGATAAGGAACCTTCAGAGCTGGGAACAGCCTACATAGAATCTAAGGCAACAAAACAAGTGAAGGGGAGAGGGGAGTGGCTCAATGCCAGCTCTGTCTGCTTCCACATGGTCTAAGGCAAAGAAAAAGTAGAGCTAGGAATAGCCCTAGGAGTTGCCAAACAGCCTGAGGCAATGAAATAGCAGGTCCAGGAGCAGCACTATGCTTCCAAATAACCTGAGGCAACGAAACAGTAGAGTGGAGGAGCAACCAACATAAGAGATAGCAGAGAAACTGAAAGCCGCAACCAACATAAGAGATAGCAGAGAAACTGAAAGCAAGGGGGAAAGAATCCAGCTGGATAAAACTGTTGCAAGCTTCCCAAGAAGCCAGCCAGGCATACCCCAAGCATTGGAGAAGGCTACACTGAAAGCTTGGGACAGTGCTCCCTCCACCCCTGGAGAAGAGCTGAACCTCAACAGACAGACAAGGTAAAGGGGGGACGGGGGTAGGAGATAACTAGAAAAATTTCCAAAAGAACCACTGAAGAAAACACTTCCTTAAGGACTAGAAATGGGTCAAGTGAAACAAAGGCCAAAAAATCCACTGAAGAAAACTTCTGAAAGACTGGAATGAGCCAAATGAAAAAGGAAACACAAAAGCCCAAGGAAGAAAATGACTTCCTAAAAATTAAAATTGAGCAAATGGAAGCTCCATAAGGCATCGGGAAACAAGACAAAATCAAAAGAATGAAAAAAAAGAAGAAAATCTGAAATATCTCACTAGAAAAACAACTCCTGGAAAATAGATCCAGGAGGGATAATCTAAGAATCTTCAGAATACCTTAAAGCTATGATAAAAAAAAAAAATCTGGACACCATATGCAAGTAATCATGAAGAGAACATTTGCTTTGATATCCTCAAATGAGGAGAAAATAGAAAGTAAAAGAGTCCACTTGGGGGCAGCTGGGTAGCACAGTGGATTGAGAGCCAGGCCTAGAGACTGGAGGTCCTAGATTCAAATCTGGCCTCGGATACTTCCCAGCTGTGTGACCCTGGGCAAGTCACTTGGCCCCCATTGCCTAGCCCTTACCACTCTTCTGCCTTGGAGTCAATACTGTGTATTGACTCCAAGACGAAAGGTAAGGGTTTAAAAAAAAGTCCACTTATCACCTACTGAAAAAGATCCTATGATAAAACATCTCAGGACTATTACAACAAAATTTAAAAATTCCCAACTAAGGAAAAAGTACGGTAAGCAGCCAGAAGGAAATAATTCAAATGTGCTATATTCAGAGCCACATCTGGAGCCATAGCTCACCACACAAATATGGTACTGATATTTGAACCAGGAAAGGCTAAAGCAGAGAAATAAAGCTATACAACAATCACCCTAATGAATATTGATGCAAAGAATTCCTGAGAAGAAATTGCCCTTGTAGGGAAATGTTGATGAGAGGGAGGTAAAGAGGAATCTGCTTCCTTCTCTTCCTCCTCCTGTCACTTGACCTTGACCAGGTGACAACTTTGTGAAATTTGTTAAGTCAGAAAATTTAAAGTTCCCACAGATGTCAGCAGCAGTGTCCCTAGAGTGGCTGATGGCAGCATCTGCTTCAAGAATTAATGGTTAGACTGAGGACAAACCAGATACACTGAGTAAAAGCAGCTTTAGGTCTCTTCAAGAGCAAGATGGGTTTAACTTTAAAGAGCTCCTGTGACCAAAGTTCCTGGTCAGTAGGAGGCCTTTTCTCCTATGAATCTTCATAAAGCCCCCATTTGTGCCTTTGAGAGTCAGTACTCATGAAGAGTCCTACAAGAAAATTAAATCCACTTTCTCCTGAAACCTTGTGTGTGCAAGGGGAAGGTGTGCCCATGGTTCAGAATAGATGTTTTTTTGTAACAACTATCCCTGCTATATATGCTTAGTAAATACCTTTTCCTTTTTTATGTTATTTTTTCCCAATTGCATGTAAAAATAATTTTAACATTCTTTTCTTTTACATTTTGAGTTCCAAATTCTCCCCTTTTTCTGAAATAGCAAGCAATTTTATGTTATACATACTATCCTGAAAAAAAAAATTTATATATTTATGTTGTGAAAGCAGGCAAAAAAATAAAAAACCCCACCAAAAAATTAAGTGAAAAACAGTATGCTTTGATTTGCATTCTAGCTCTACATTCTTTTTCTAGAAATGGATAACATTTTTCATCATAAATCCTTTTAAAGTATCTTGGATCCTTGTATTGCTGAGAGCCCAAGCGCAGTTTAGGGCTGCCACTTTTTTATTTGACCATTTCTGAATTTAGACAAATGAGTTTCTATCCCTAGACCTGTATGTCCAGGATTAGAAGTGATCTTGTCTGTTCAAAAGTTTTGAAGATCTGATCAGTTTGGAACAGAAGTGCTACAGACAGAAGTCTCCAGCAATTATTCTAGAGTTCATTGGAAAGAATGACGACCACCAAGAATGGCCCCAAGTCCAGCCATTTCAATAGAAAACAGGTACTCAGAGTTGTTTTGACAGTGTAGATATGAAGTTAATGGAAAGTATATGATTAGCAGTACCACAGACCATTTTATGTCCTTGTGAGGTTTAAGTATCTACCTTCCAGCAGAATCTAACAATATTCAATTCAGTTTGTCATTCTGTATGCCAGCTTTTGTGTTTAACATTTTCTTCATGTATTAGAACAAATTAATTACCTTTTCCACATCTGATTTATATTACAATACTTTAGAGGGGAAACCTAAACATGAGCCATAACTTTTGTAAACTTGTCTTTATGGTACTGAGTTGGGAGTTCAACAATCAGATTGTAGTTTCCCTCTCCAATCTATTATCCACAGATCTACAATCTTCCCCAAGTGCAAGTCTGACCACATTATTCACCTCCTCAAGAATCTTCAGTGGTTCCTTATTGCCTCTGGACTAAATACAATCTCCTTTCATTGTCATTCAAAACTTTCACAACAAGGCTCCAGACTGCCTTTCCAAACATTTATTATTCCACTATTTTATATTACAACTAAAACTGGTTTACTCACTCTTCCCTCTGAGCAGGCCTATATCCCTTCACCTCAGCCTTTTAGAATTCTTAGCTTTCAAAATTGAACTTGTCCTATGGGTAATCTTTTCTGATTTCCATCCTCTTTCTTGTTAGTCTTCTGTCCTTCCTCAAATTATCTTATTTACTGATATTTACAAGTGGTACTCCTCAAAAGACTAAGCTCCTAGATGACAAGATTTTGTCTTTATATCCTCAGCACACGCCTTGCATCTAGTAGGTATAAATTATTTGAAATGATACTGGTTCTATTTGGTACTAGAGTATAATATCAGAAAAGATAGGTAGAAAATACAAAGGATAAGTTTTAGATTTGATACGCAGAAAAACATCCCAACAATCAGCTGTTCAAAAGTAGAAGATCCCTTAAAAGGCAGGGCTCCCCTCACTGGAACTTACAAAATGTTGTTTTTCAAATTACTTTTCAACTCAGAATCTTCATGAAATGTTAGGCAACTGAAGTTTCCAGAATCCTTGAGGAACCTACTTGTTCATATAGTCCTGGATGATAGTTCTGATTTCCACTTGTCAATTTAAATATTACTTCCTGACCAAACAGGTAAATTCAAGTCATTTTACAACATTTTAATAAACATAGGAAGATTTTTCATATCACACAAAGCCTTGACTTTCCTATTCTGACATTTTGTCTTCTGGCTACTCTTGGTTTTCAGCTTTGACTTAGCAGTCTCTGGTTTCTGATATCGCATTTGTTTCTATGCCTACAAACCACAATCAAGGTATGTAAGGCAATTGTTGATTGCCAATCACTAATACTCTCTGGTTGTAAGGTACTAGAAAATGAAGGAATCCCTGTTGTAACTGATGCAAAGACAATGTGGCTAAGTGTTTAGAGCTGGTCTTGGAGCCAGGAAGGCCGGGATTCGACTCTCATGTCTGACACATGCAGATGAAATGTTCCCACAGTGTTTCCTCTTCAGTAAAGACAGGTCCAATCCATATCCCTTTTCAATATAGTTCTGGTAACACAAATACAAAAAAAAATAGGGAGACAAATCAAGATGCCTTGGAGTAGAGATGAAAGCTTTTAAAGGTGGTGGGAGGGTGGGGAAAGGAAGAGTGTATTGGGAAGAAATACCACTTCCTAAAGATGGATTCCCTTTACAAGAAGAATATTCACTTTGCTATTCATTCCATCTAAGACTTTGAGAGTTCAACACCATAACATTTCTTCCTCCCCCTATATATACTACAGCTCCTTTCACATGCATAAAAAATTTACTATTTCCTGAATCCATAATTCCCTATCTATTCATCTCATGCATTACTTCCTCAGCTTCCGTAATCAAATACATCATCTTGTTCTGTTTTACAATATATGCATGTTCATTTTTAAATTCATGAATAGGATTCCCTTTAGCTCCAGAGAAGACAAAACAAAAAGGGAAAAATATATCAGGCCTTTGCAGGCACAAGTGGAAAGAAGGCAAAGCAAAGAAGTAGCTGACAAGTCCTCCAGCCATGTTGCCAAATCACTTTGTCTTGAGTAAACTTAGTATCTATCCTAAGAGTTCCAAAGGAAAAAAATGTCTCTCACTAGGGAATTTTTGCTAGTAATGCTTAGCACAGAAGGGCATAATCTGTCCCCATGACAGGTGCTTCTACTCACTTGTTTCTGTTAAAGAAGGTCAGACTAAGGAAGTTTGAACCAGAGGTGTCAAATCAAGAACCAAATTAAAATGTCACTAGGACATATTTGACAAAATAAATATGCAATAAAATATGAAAAATTATAATATGTGGTCTTTTCTAAGTAAGTATGTAACCTCCAGGGATCCTCATGTATGATTTAATGGTTCCATTTGACACCACTGGTTTACAACATCAAGAATTTAAATTTAACCAAAAACACTAAACTGATAAAAATTGTCCTAAGATTCCCACAGGAGAAAAAAAACAGCAAAGCCCATTAAAAAGTTTAATTCCCTAAATTTGTGAAAACAACAACAATGGCTCAGTAATGATCTTTGGGGTCTTCCCCATTAAAGCCACCACCGTTATGCTCCTTCCCATTTAGTGATCCAAATCATAGTCATCCCCATCATTGTCATTCAAATCACAGTCCTCTTCATCGACAATGTTAATCATGACAGAAGAACCATCACTGCTTAGTGTTACTTCATCAGCAATTAGCATTTTTAACGTCTCACGGTCACCACACAGGTGTTTTATTTTGGGGAAAGAGAAAAGCCTTTCCAGAGGTACATAAAATACATTTTCAATACAGAATGGCTTAGGGGTCTCCTCAGTAGGGTCATTTTTGAACTCATCACATTCAGGCTGGACATATTCAGGCTCATCACAACCATCACTATCATTCTTCATCTTGAGACTCTCTAGTAGATCTCTCTTCATTTTTAAGATGTAAGAAAAAACTTCATTGGACACTGCCTTCCGAAGGTACTTCTCTTCCTTCAGGCTTGGATATATCACTGTACCAACCTATAGGGAATAAAGAGCAATTTCAGAGACTATTTTCAAAACAAAAGATGTTCTTCAAAAACATATACACAAACACATATACAAATAATCAAGAAAAAAAGAAACCAAGTCATGGCAAAATCTCACTACAAAATGACTCTACTCTAGAGGGAGAAAAAAGAAGGCATATGAAATTATTAGTTGGAGCTTGTTCTCCTGAAGTTTATGAGGGCTATTCTATTCAACAAATATTTATTAAGCACTTGTAATGCATTTATTTCAGACTGTCTTTTTGCACTGATAGGCACTATGGCTACAAAGACAAAAATCACAACATTCTCTTCCCTCAAGTTTACATTCTAGTGAAAGGAGGTGGAAAACTGTAAAGTGAACTGTAAAACTGTATACAAAGTATATCAATTTGTGGGAGTGAGAACAACATAGAGCCAACATAGGAACCTGCACCTGACCTAAAACTTGAAGGAAGCTCAGAATTCTAAAGACAAAGAGGTGGTGCAGTTGATAAAGCACTAGACCTGAGATTAGAAGACCTAAATTCAAATCTGGCCTCAGATACTTACTAGCTGTGAGAGTCCCTGGCCAAGTCACTTAACTCCATTTGCCTCAGTTTTCTCATCTTTAAAATGAGCTGGAGAAGGAAACAGCAACTCCAGTATCTTTGCCAAAACTCCAAATGAGGTAATAAATAGGCAGACATGACTGAAATGACTAAACAACAAAAAGAATTCTGAGAAACTGGAAAGAAGGGAATGTATTCCATATATGGAGGACAACCTGAGCAAAGACATGAAACAGAAAATAAAATGTAGGAAGGTAAGTGGGCTGGAATCTAGTATAAAGGAGAATAACATATAAGGCTGGAAAGGAAGTGCTGAAGATACCAAATAATAAATATAAAAACATTCCCTGCCCTCAATAAATTAGCGATATTCTACTTTCTAGAGGTCATTCTAAAATACAAGAAGTAAATTTATGTGGTACAAATTGATATTATATCTGGAATAACCCAATTATGCAGACTAACTAAATTGAAAGACTCATTTAGTTTTTAAAATCTATTAGAAAAGAATGGGAAAAGAAAGGATATTTTCTTCAGAATATTTTTTATCCTGACACCTATAGTAATAAGTCACATGTTTTTAATGTACACTTTGTGCATAGAGAAGTGAAGTTTAAAAGTGTTAATCTTTCGAAAGAATGTTTTTATTACACATAGATATAATTTCTATTACTCATTTTCTGACATTTTGCAATCCATTTTTTCTCCCTCCCTCCATCCCTCCCCAAATTCCTCTTCAAGAGAGCAGGCAGGGGGCAGCTGGGTAGCTCAGTGGATTGAGAGCCAGGCCTAGAGACGGAAGGTCCTAGGTTCAAATTTGGCCTCAGACACTTGTGTGACCCTGGGCAAGTCACTTGACCCCCATTGCCTAGCCCTTACCACTCTTCTGCCTTGGAGCCATTGGCTCCAAGACAGAAGGTAAGGGCTTAAAAAAAAAAAAAGCAGGCAACATGATACAGGTTATATGTGATTGATATATATACATATGCATATATATATTTCCATGATTGTCATGTGAAACAAGACAAATGTCACTTATATAAGGGAAAAAAAACTTATAAAGGAAATAAAGTGAAAAGTGATATGCTTCAATCTGCCTTCTGCCTCCTAAGATAGTGGATAGTCTTTTTCATCATGAGTCCCCTGGAGTTGTCTTGGAGCAATTGTCATTGCTGACAATAGTCAAGTCATTCATAGATGATCATCATTGCTATTCCTGTGTACAATGTTCTCCTGGTTCTACTCACTTCATTTTGCATCACTTCATGTAAATCTTTCCAGGTTTTATTGTGATAATATTGTTTGTCATTTCTTATGGAACAATAGTATCCCATTATAATCATATACAACTTATTCAGCCATTTCCCCAATTGATGGACAACGTTTCGGTTTCCAATTCATTGCTATTACAAAAAGACTTGCTAAAAATATTTTTTTTACATGTAAGTAAGAAGAGTTTTTCAAAAACACGGGATCATTGAACCAAGTCTAGGTAATAAAGATAACAAGAAAGACTGGCAAAAACCTACATGCCCAACAATAGGAGTGATGATTTAAACGATGATTTAGTGATGTTATGGACTAACAATTAACACTTATATAGTGTTTTAAAGTGTTTTATATCTTTTATCTCACTTTATCTTCACATAGAATAATAATTCACAAATAATAAGTAAGAACTGTAAAGTACTCTTCTTATACCCATTTAATGATAAGGAAACTGAAGCTAAGGGAGAGTAACGTTCCCTGGGCTCGCTGAACTAGTAAGAGAGGACTTGACTACAGTTGTTCCTGACTCCCAACCTAGCACCATATTCACTTGGACACTTCTCTGCCTACTATAATACAATTAAGAAGATCAATTATGAGCAATATTAAGAATTCTAAATGAACCTTTATAAAATAACACAAAGCAGGAAAAGCAGAAGCAAAATAGAGAATTAACTAAAATTCACTTTTTTAAAATGTAAAATGTCATAAAATACTTAATGTTGTTATTATGACAAATTTTAAATCTTAAAAATAAGAAAAAATGAATAGTAGTGAAACAAGAATAGATGAGTATACTTTGCATTCAACTCCTGCCTTCTCCTGATCTGGCTTCCAGCCTCCTTGAACTGCCTATGGCTTTTGATATTGCTGAGGGCCTCCTCATTGATATACTCTTCTTTCTTACTCTGTGATACTACTCTCTCTTTGTCTAATGACTCCTCAATTTATTCTGCTGAAATATCTATATTCCACCTGCTAAGTGTGGGTACTGTCCCCAACAAGGCTCTGCCCTGATTACTCCCAAATGTATCTCAAGCTCAACATATATAAAAAAGAATTCCCTGTGTTTATCCCTTAAACCTGCCTCTCCCTCTAGGTTCTCTGTTTCTTGAAGATACCATTATGCTACTAGTCACCCAAGATTCATAATGTTAGGGTTGTCCTTAACTCTTTCCTCTTCCTGACCCATCAGCCCCCAATCCAAACAGTTATCAAGCCTCACCATTCTACCACCTCAACATCTCTCATATTCATTGCCTTTTATTTTACTCAAATTCAGAAGGTCCATATCTCTACTTGTTTGGACTATTACAATTGGGCTACTGCAAAATACTCCTAACTTGCCTCAAGTATCTCCCATCATATATGTAAGTACTGCCTTCCCTATTAAGAGTGTAAGTTCACTGAGGGCAGGGCCTGCCGTTTTTGTCTTTGTAACATCACTGTCTACTACAGGGCCTGTTGCACAGAAGGCATTTAATAAATACTTGTTGGTAACTGTTAGCTAATTTTACAGTCTAGGCTAACAGGATAGCACTGGGTTATAGTAAAAAAATTAAATTGCTTCTCATCATAACTAAGTCTTTTCAGCTTCCCTAGGCTTGTTTTACCATTCCCTGCTCTAGTTAGCAAGAAATCCAAAATCTGATTCAGGTATCAGGCAAATGATACAGGAAAAACTATACATAGCAACTTCCTGTATATCATTTCTATTACAAGAGGCTCAACTTTTCTATCAAAAATGCAGCTGAGGAAATTATCCTATCACCAAGTTGAGGGAATAACACCCAATCTTGCAAGTCTCTAAGTCTGTAGGACTATCTCATACAAAGATCATTAGTAAGTTTATAGTTCATCTTATGGGTCTAGGAAATACTTACTTTTGTATGAGTACATTCTGTTGTTTTTTCACTGTGTAGAGATTCATCAGTGTTGGGTATATTTTTGACAAAGACCCCTATCTGAGTACAGAATCCAACAGCCTCAGCTCCAGGTGGTGGTTCCCCTAATCCAGTAAATTCCACAGAATAACCATAATGTCTTGCTGCATCTAAAGCCCTGAAAGGAAAGAGACAAATTGTCTCTTTTAAGTTATGTACTTGAAGTTTTAAAATTAGATCAAGTTATATTACATTTTATAAGACTAATCAAAAGAAATTTGTACCTGAAAGAGCTTCATTTTTCAAGTGAGCAAAGTTGTTTTTTGCTTTTTTTTTTTAAAGGAAAAATATCTGAAAATTTTATTTAGTCTATTTAGAATATTTTTCCTTGGTTACAGGAATTATGTTCTTTCCCTCCTCTCTGCCTACCCCCTCCCATAGCCAATGTGCAATTCCATTGGGTTTTATATGTGTCCTTGATCAAAACCTATTTCCATATTATTGATGTTTGCACTAGGGTGATCACTTAGAATCTATATCCCCAATCATATCCCCCTCAACCCATGTAATCAAGCAGTTGTTTTTCTTCTGTGTTTCTACTCCCACAGTTCTTCCTCTAGATGTGGATAGCATTCTTTCTCATAAATCCCTCCGAATTGTTCTGGATCATTGCATTGCTACTAGTAAAGAAGTCCATTACGTTAGATTGTACCACAGTGTATCAGTCTCCATATATAATGTTCTCCTGGTTCTGCTCCTTTCACTCTGCATCAATTCCTGGAGGTCTTTCCAGTTCACATGGAATTCCTCCACTTTATTATGCCTTTGAGCACAATAGTATTCCAGCACCAACAGATACCATAATTTGTTCAGCCATTCCCCAATTGGAGGGCATTCCCTCATTTTCCTTTTTTTTACCACCACAAAGCGCAGCTATGAATATTCTTGTACAAGTCTTTTTCCTTATTATCTCTTTGGGGTATAAACCCAGCAGTGCTATGGCTGGATCAGAGGGCAGACAGTCTTTAAGCTTCTTTTAAGCATAGTTCCAAATTGCCCTCAAGAATAGTTGGTTCAATTCACAACTCCACAAGTAATGCCTTAATGTCCCAATTTTGCCACATCCCCTCCAACATTCTACCTTCCTTTGCTATCATGTTAACCAATCTGCTAGGTGTGAGGTGGTACCTCAAAATTGTTTTGATTTGCATTTCAAGTGAGTAAAGTTTTAAAAAGCTAAACAGATATATAACCAAACACATATGGTATAGATATTTTAAGACATGCCAATAAAATTATACAATGCTTCAAAGTGCAAATTTTTCAAAAATAATGTTTTACTATTCAACTTGGAGATCAGAGGCTAATGGTATTGAGCTGATGGCTCAGTAGCATCATTAACTATAAATCAATTCACACTAACAGAGGAGGAGATGGTGTATAACAAAACATAATGTCAATCCACATTTTATATTTGGCTTTAAAATGCAATAGGTAACACAGGCTCACTCACTTAAGCAAACACAAAGGTCTAAGAGAAGCCCTAAACAATATTGTCCAAAAAGCCTAATTTCTCTTCAGTACTCCAACTTCTCCTCTCTTGGACCTTCTGGTATAGCAGAAAATTATGGACTTGGAGTAAAAAGACATGGGTTTCCCATATCTCTTATTTACTAGCTACATGGCCAGAACAAGTTACTAAACCATTTGGAACCTGAGTCTTCAGATGTCTGAAAATGAGACTAATACTTATATGTCTCCCTCACAGTTGTTTTGAGGAAATAAGCTTTTAAATGCTATGTAAGTATAAGTTTTTGTTACTCCTGTAGAACTTGTTATTCTTTTTCCAGTCTTAACTAGACCCAGAGACTCACCAGTACCTTCACATATTCTCTGTGTTCACTCTTTATCAGAGATTCCTCAGTAAAGAATTTTATAACAGTCATTCATTTCTTAGTATGAATAGAAGCTTATATGTTTCCTCTAATTTACAGAATTTTTTACAGAAAATTTACAGTTTAATCATATTTCAAGTTGTCAAATAAAAGTCTTTGTTCTGGCATCAGTTAATTCTTGTAGTTGGCAACATAACCCCTGACCAGACATCCCAAGACAACCATAGACATGAATACGAAGAAATCTGGCTTTCCTGAGGCATGTATCTAGATATGAAGACAGATCCATCAAAACCAAGAGCTAATATTCACTTAAGGTGAATCCTCCTTCCTCATTTCTATCTTTAAAAATCCTTGCTTTCTTTCAAAATTCATCTTTGTCTCCACCAACATGTTTCTTTCCTCAAATTAACTCATATTTTCCAACACATATGATATATCCTTCTAATTGAAAATAAATACCTGGAGGGTATGGGCTCTTTTGTTTCTATTCTTGTGCCCCCACAGAATCCAGTCCAGGGCCTTGAACACACTTTGATGGATCTATGATCTTATCAATGTAGGTGCCCCCTCTGACCCTGCAGATTCCAACCCATCAAAATCTTCTGTTTCTTGAACAGGTCTTCCCATAAATTGACAGATTTACGTTCTATGGGTCTTTGTCTAAATCTCAACATTGGGTACAAATGGAGCACAATGTCTAGACAAACTACTGGTTATCTCTTACTATGGCCAGCCTACTTCTCTTTCTTGGTACATATTTCTTTGAGAATATGTTGTAGAACTAGAAGAACTGTGTATTCATTGGCAACATGATATATAGCTTACTCATATCTACATGTCTCTCCACTGTCCTTCAAAGGTGACCTGAACCTTGAAATCTTTGGATATTGTGGTATGCTGCCATACTTGGTAGTCATATCACATCACCAGAATATTAATGCTAAAAAGATGGGCCTTTTTTTCATTAAAAGCACAGTGCAATTTCTCCATATGCAAGCCAGTCTATTTTCTTCTTTAGTCCTGTACTTCTAAAGTGTCTATTCATTATATATTCACATAAAAGGACCAGAATTATGGGCTGTCAGTCCAAAAGCCTAACAGTTATAAGGATCAAAATTAATGGTTGGACAATAATTTTATGAAATTATGTGGTCACCAATATTTATTATATCTCAAGTCAGAAATTTATTTACAAAATAGAGAGGAAACAATATAGTAGAGAAATGTGAAGGGGATAGAAAAGTTATCTATTCTATCTTAATCTAGGCAGAGCTTTCAACCAGGAAGGCTGGTAGTGAATAATCGTGCAGCCTCCTCCAAATGGAAGCTAGTCTCTCCAGAAATTAGGAAAGGACTCATCCTTTCACTGACCCCACAAAGTAGTCCAGGAGTCAGAGTCCAAGTTGAAGTCAAGCTCCAAGCCCATGATCCAAGCCACAGAATTCAAGGCTTTTTATGGTGATTTCTTGTGCCTGCCCCTGTTCACAGGGGCCAATCACAGTTTCCAAATTGTCTAGTACTGCCCAAGGGACAGTGTTTGTGGGAACCAGTTCTCACCTTCTGGAGGGGTGAGTATTCATCAAAAGGGTTAACAGGTTCCTGGCTGATTGAATTTCTGAGGGTGTAAACTGATCATAGGATTCACAAGTTTGGGACTGAATTAAAAGGGTGGAGCTCTCTAAGTAAATGACTTATGAGTTCTCTAATTACCTTGCGAGCTTCTCACCTAGTAGTAAGTAGGGTGTTCAATCTTTTCTTGTTTCAATTCAAAAGTAGACAAAGAAGAGTTAATCCTGTCCTCACAATCTAAGTAGGGGTACTTAAGTTAGTGTTAACTCAAAATAGGCAAAGGGAATAAAGGATTCCCTTTCACAAGTATAAACTCAGAGAGAACAAAGAATTCCCTTTTACACAGTCTAGATGACAGGAATTTTTTGTCTTATGGGACGTTCTTTGTGTGGGTAGTAAGGCTCCACTTAGGAAAAAAGGTTTGCAGTATTCCAGAGATTCAAGTCATCACAACATTATACACACACGCACACACAAAAAGATATCTAGAGGACCTTATCATCTATAAACATATTCTGTCAGTAATGTTGTCTATGGCAATGGTAAAGGACATGCTCTTGCAAGCATATCACCCTGTTATTATTATAGAGTTTAACTGGACACTTAATATGCACACCCAAAAGAGTTATGATTTCTTCAAACAAAACTGCAATTGATTGTGTATGTACTTAAGTTACTTCATTCAACAGCAAAATATCAATCAACAGGCATTTATTAAGTAGTGTCCTGTGCTGAGCAGGGCACAGAGAAACTCCCTGTTGAGAGCCTCCCTCTCTATCAAATGACAAACCTATAAGTAAGTAACTGATTCCTAGGAAAATTCCCAAGGCACAGAAACTAATCAGCATGCTCACTATCACTCAAGTCAAAATGAGACTGGAAAACTGGCTCTTTCCCATTCCAAGTCCAGGACTCTATACAACACACCAGAGGCATAATAATCTGTCTGCAACCTACAACACTCCTGAGTATAGACTGAACCAAATTAAGATGGGAGAAATGTTTCCCAAACAAATTAAAATACAGTAAAACATAGATAATACTACATTTTAAACTCAATTATGCAACCCAGAAGGATCTTGATATTCAGTTTAGGGACCCTCAGATTTCTATTTGAGTTTGATACCACTGTACTATACTTCATACTTTAATAAATGTAAATAAATTGAAAAATTTTAACTGAATCAGTAATTTAATTAATATAAGGAACTTTTGATGAGAAAACTCCCTTCTATCAAAGCAAACCAGCATCTAATATGCTCTTAGAAAGTGACCTGTGACAGCATAAAGTCAATCACTTACCCAGGGTGTGACAAGGAAATCACTTTAAAAGACTGATATATATTAATTTAAGGTCGCCAAGGAATTCAGCTATGTAATTCCTAAATGAAAACTCAAGTCAGCCGTCAACCTTTTATAGAGTTTAATTACAAACAGAAGGAAGAAAGGAATTAGAGATAGAGAGAGAGGGAGGGAGAGAAGGGAATAGGGCTTAAATACCCCTTCTGTTCAGGCTGGGCCAAAAGGCCCAAGCCCTTAGATAGCTGGGGCAAAGAAAGGAGATCAGTCCCTATTACTCACGTGACCAAAATGGAGAAACAGTCTCAAGGGCCTCCACCTCCAGCTTCCTTCAGAGCAAGCTTCTCAGAGCACCTCTCCAACCACTCAGAGCCAAAACTCTCCAACCACCCCCCTCAGTCCTCAGACCCCTCCCCTCTATCTTTAAGGAAAACATCCAAGTTCCCTCCCCTCAGTTCTCACATCTACCAATCACTGTCCATCATTTTCCCTGTGCCAATAGTGGCTCTAGCTTAACCCAGGACCGCCCAGAGGTCTGTGGCTTTGCACATGTCTGTTGAAGGTCATATTCTCAAATAATTAAATCTTGATCTTTTGCTACAGCCCTTCCTAAATCCTGTTACCCTGAGTAGGGTAGAGATTGGAATAATTAAATTTTGATCTATGCTGCAGCCCTTCCTAAATCCTGTTAGGACTGAGTAGGGTGGAGATTGCAATTTCCAAGACCTGGTTCTGTCATTCCAAGTATCTCCATTGTATCAATTCTAAAATCAATCATGACTCAAAGAAATTCCTGTTCTATGCTTAAGCATAGGTCAAAGCCCTTTCCATTGTTCAGCAAAAGGTTTCTGTCCTAAAGTAATCTTAAGAAGGGAGGAGGAGGAACCTCCCATGCCAATGGGGTTCACATTCCAATAGAGTTCCCACTCTCAATAGGAAATTTTTCAAGTATGAAATTTCCCAATGGTGAAATTTCCAACATTTATAAGTCTAAGAAATTTTAAGGTTTACAAGGGTCACATGACCAGTACATGTAAGAAGGAGGCCTTGAATCTAGATCTGACTTCAAAGCCACTACACCACTGCTGTCTCAAGGGGGAAATGTGAAGGAATCCATGTATTGGAGGCATGAAAGAAAGAAATTAAGGGAGAAATAGAAAAGCTATCATGGTGGAAGTATATTAAAGAACAGTCCACAAAGCTTATGATTAGTTTCCTGAATCTTAGATATTCTTATAGCAGTAATGGAGAGTAAGAATTATGTGGACACTGGCTGGCATGCACTATTAAAAGTAGAAGTAGCTGATAAATATTAAGCATGCCTACATGATCACTTTTCAAAAAAAATACTTAAGTGACAGAGGGTAAAGAGACTGCAGTTCTGGGCTTGCTTCTGATCTTGAAGGACTAGATGCTAGATTATGTAGTTAAAGATGTAGAACCCCAATGACAACTCTCATGAAGTTTTGTTACAGCTAAAAAGGGAGAAGCCTGGGCATAGTCCATGGTGCACCTAGACTAAAAACAGATTTGAATATTTCAAAAAATAGGTAGGATCCCACTGTCTGCAGTTCTGCAGGGGAAGATGACCCAAGAGGGATGGAATAGTCCCTAAGGAATTCTCACAAGTTATTTCAATGATAAGCAAGATGGAAATAGGAAATTCATCAACCGAATTACAATTTTTTTTCCCAAAAGACAAACATGAAACTGATCATCAATTCAAAAATCCAGATAAGGATTTCTAAGGCCCAGAATGAGGTGGGGGTAAGCAATGGATGTTGAAGACAAAAAAAAAATGGTCTTCCTTAATAAAGCTATATTATCAAGAGGAAAAAAGACTCAAAGAAGGTATATATCCACAGGAAGTAGGGGAAGAAAGGAATGGAATGACAAGATAAAAGAGAAAATTATTCAACTCTTATTTTTTATAGATACTTCTCAAAAGTCTTCCAGGACCCCTGGAGGCTGTGTGAATAGATATGGAAACACTTCTGGAGAAGTTAATGAAAGAATTTTAGAAAGATGACTGAGACAGGGAAAATGGCATGGGGCTTCAAAGCCTTTTGACAGTGTTGTGAACCTTGAAAGTTCCTCTCCCTCATATCAACATTATGATTGGAGGTACAAAAGCCACAATGCTGATAAAGCTACAGGAGGCTGGAAGAAGAGAATAAGGGTGACTTCTGATGTTTGTGGGGGTTTTTGCAGTTTGATGCTTCTTTGATCCCACAGAATTTACTATAATACAAAGTAATGCTCCCATTTAGATCAGTCAGTATTTTTCACTTTAGTAGGAGCTCAAGCACAACTGGTTTTGAGTGGATGCTAACCTTGATGTGCCACAAACTAAATGAGAAAGCTTTCAAGGAGTTCAAAATTGAAAGAAGGACCATGGGCTATGCTTTACCCTCCTCAACATGGCTTTCCTAAACTCTCTTCCTCAGGCCTTATAAACAATCCCTTTCTTTCTCAGGGGACTAAACAGGTCTCCTATTTTAGAAAAGAAATTGAAGCTATCTTAAGCTCTTTCTCCCTGCTCTCTACCTCCTTCTATATCATATTGTTTCTTCCTTTATTTGATAAAACAATGGTTTTTCTCCTAGTAAGGCTAAACCTTCTAATTATATCCCAAGTTCTCTTCATCTCCTCCAAGACCTTTCATCTTTAAAAATCCCATATCTTTTTCCCAGCTAAATACTTCAAAAGAGTCATCTACTCTTATTGCCCTGATCTTTATCTCAGGCTCTTTCTGCAGTCTCTTGCAGTCTAGTCTGGCTTTTGACCTACCTAAAACTGCTTTCTCCAAGAGTTCCATGGGCCCTCTTAGTTGCCTTTTCTCAGTTCTCAATGTTTCCACAGTTGCTTTGATTTTCTCTTCCTTCTGGCAACTGTTCTTTCTCTTAAACTTTATGATACTGCTCTCTGCTGGTCTCCTCATGCCTGACAACTTCTTTTTATAGTCTCCTGGGTTTTTTAAATGGACCCTAAATTCAATGAGCCAAAAGCCATCTAACACAATCCTGGACATGCTACACTAAAGCAGAGGTTCCAGGAATAAGTGTGGGACTTTGCCCAGCTCAGATGAAGCTGGAATATTATTTCATTCTGGGCATTGAATCTTGGGAAGGACACTAATAGGTACAAAAAGGTGCAAAGGGTGGTAACAAAGATAGCAGAAGGCCTCAACTATGTGCCCAATGAGGACTGGTTGAAAAAACTGGGGATGCCAAACCTACAGAAGACTGAGGAGGAATACTATCTTCATATTTTTTTATGTGGAAGATGGATTGGGTGTGCTCTGTTTAGCTTCAGAAGGCAAAAGAAGGAGCTACCAAAAAAACATTTATACTTCATGTAAAGAGAAATTTCTTAACATTAAAGTGGAATAGGCTGCCCCCTTAATGAAAGTCTTTGGACAAGGACTGGCCACTGGGTAGCCTATGGGAATGCTCAAGAGATGATCCTTTTTTTCCAGGAACAAATTAAACTTCATGACCACTAAGAATCCTTCTCATTCTAAAATTAAATAAATATATAATATTTTTGGTGTTTCATCCATCTCCCACCTCAGCTAGCAAGAGTCATTTCTCAATGGCTTATCCTGGGCTATTTTCTCTACATTTCCTTTAGAGATTTCATTAGCTCTAATGACTTAAATTATTTCTAAGTGACCCTGCCACCAAAATACATGACACTACCTACTCTGTTACAAGTAGAGCACCAGACCTGGAGTCAGGAAGATGAAAGTTCCAATCTAGCCTCAGAACCTTCCTAGCTATGTAAGTAAGTAACTGGCCTATAGTCACATAGCTAGGAAGGTCTATTCACCTCAGCTTTTCACCTGACACATTAAAGAAGGAAGTGGCAAACCACTCTAATATTGCCAAGAAACACCCCCTGGCCTCCATGGGATCATATAGTCAGACACAACTGAACAATAACACTCTATTAACAGGTCAGTTTGGCTCAGACACTTAATCCCTCCCTGTAAAGGGCATCCTAGACAATAAAGAAATTAAGAGGCACTAAACAATTTAGAGGAATCTGGTCAAAGAAAATGAAAATCAAATTTGTTGAATAGGGAGAAGCCAGAAGATCAGAAGAAAAAATAAGTAATAATAAAATGTAATCTACAAACTACTTATAAAGAGTTATAGCAAGTATAAAGGGCAAAAAGAGTATCTATACATAGATAACTCCCAAATACACACACACACACACACACACATATATATATATATATATATATATATATATATATATATATATATAACCCAAACTACTTTTGAACTCTAGATCCATATGACTGCCTGCTAAATATCTAAATGTCCCAAAGGTACCTCAAAAGGACCAAAAGAGAACTCAAGCTTTCTCTTCCTCTAAACTTTTCTTACACCATCCTTTCCTCATTTTCTAAATCCAACAAGTTGCCAAGCCTTTTCATCAATTTTACTTCCACATTTCTCATAACTTACCACTCCTAAGGCTACAACAATTATTTAAGTTTTCCCTGCCTCTTATATGAACTTATTCCAATATCCTTCTAATAGATCTCTTCAAACGAGTCTTCGCACTACTGCCAAAATAATCTCCCTAAAATGTGGACCAACCATGCCCCTCACCTGTTCATGATCCTTCAGGAAAATTCTACTAAGATAAAGTATAAAGTCCTCAATTTGCTATTTAGAGCTATGCGTCATCTGGCTAGAGCCTACCTTCCTATTTATTTGATATAGCATGCTTGGTATATAATTGTTTGCATGTTATCTCCCCCATTTAATTGTGCATTCCTTGAGGACAAGGGCTTTTCTGAGTCCTCAGGATTTTGTACTATGCCTACTACATAGTAGGTGCCTGATAAATACTAATTGATATGTTCTAGCAAAATTGACCTGGTTGACATTATTGAACTACGTATTCCACCTCCTCACATCTTACAATGATTTTCTTCGCTCCTAGAATATACTCCCTATTCACCATTATTTCTCAGATCCTCTATCCAACCCTCAAAACCTTCCCTTCAGCTAGCACTCTCTCCTTCCTCAGGCTAAGGCCTCTAGGCCAGTGTCAAGTGATGATGATGTCTGCCCTGGGAGCCAAGGTTCTTTAAGACACTCAACAGAAATGCTGTATCACACGCAAGAGAAATATCCTGAGGACTCCAACAAAAGGTCTCCAGGAGTCGAGTTACCCTTTTGCTACATATACTCTTGACTCCCAAGGTTCTGGTGGAAGACTGTGTCCCAGGCTTTTTGAGGAGGATGTTTGTACAAACTGCTCTTACTACACCACCTTAGTAAGTAACTCTCTCTAAAAGCTAATTAAAACCAGCTAAATAACTGATATGAAGATTTCCTCAACCCATAACGGATGCCATTATAATCAACATATAGGCTATGCTCTGGGAAGCTGAGACTAAAATGTGTATTATGCTTTAAAAAATATAATGGCAAACTGAAGAGGTCCTATAGAATTGGAAACTGACAAATGTCTCAACTGTCAAAACTAAGGGAGAAAATAGTAAATAGGTCAAACTAGAGACCAGCAAGCATGACTGACCTCTGGCAAAATTCTAGAATGCATGTAAGTGATGGGATGAGTATTTAGAAAGTCATAATTTCTTAGAGCCAGAGCCAGCATACTTAGAGCCATCTTGGTCACACTAAGAATCTCATCTCCTTTTCTGACATGTTATTAGACGTGGTAAGTCAGAGAACTGCAGGAGATATAGTACGTCTAGATTTTAACAGAACACTTAACTTAAAAAAAAGATATATTTATATCTGCTTTTTCACTGAACCCTAAAAACCCTGGGCCTTTTCCATCTAACTTGGAGCTGAAACCTTCTATGCATATTGTTTCCCCCAACTGTCTTTGAGAGCAATTGTCTTCTTTTTGATTTGTATTCCCAGCACTTAATACAAGGCAAACATTTAATAAAAGCTTTTTATTCTATAATTTAACATACACTTTAACATATAAAGAACTAAATTTTATTACT
Organism: Monodelphis domestica; assembly: GCF_027887165.1. Taxonomy (NCBI): domain Eukaryota; kingdom Metazoa; phylum Chordata; class Mammalia; order Didelphimorphia; family Didelphidae; genus Monodelphis; species Monodelphis domestica. Next base: position 477,665,007 of record NC_077228.1, read on the forward strand.
TTAACCTCAACTGTGAAAATTATTCACAAAACTTACCAACTTTGAAATTGTGTTCTGTCCCATTCAAACTTGTGATCTGGATGTCGGAATACTGTCTTTCCTGAAAATAAGGGATTAAATTCAGAATTCGGTGTGCTGATAATAACTGTGGTTGGAGACAAGAATCCAAATATTGCTTCTGGGAATTGGGCCAACTCTTTGGCTTCTAGATGTTCTATTCTGAAAATGTTAAAATACAATGAATTAAAATATAGTATTGATTCTTTAAAGTACCTTTTCTAAATCAGTTAATAAAAACTATATCTGGTTTGACATTGATCTCTTTTTAAATGTCTATAATGACTAATATTTATAATATCTATAGTACTATATTAGTCTTTACAACAAAATTTAGTCATCAAGTCAAAAAGCATCAGAGAGTATGCTGTTCTCTTTATTTTTTTTCCACCTACTATTTCGCTTATGAGCCTTATACTTTCTGCCCTAGATGTTGTATGAGACATATTTTAGAGACATGGAACTCCTAAACTAGCAGAGTACATATGCAGGCAGCTAATAGAGATACCAAAAAATTCCCACATATCCATGGTAAGATTTTACCATTCCTGGGTTGGAGAAGAACAAGTATTAAGGGAAGTTTCATGCAAGGGGTAGCTTCTGACTTGGATTTTAAAGGTTGGCAGAAATTTAATCAACCAAAAAGCATGTATTAATTCCTTACTTTGCACCAGGCCCTGTGCAATATGCTAGGGATGCAGAAATAAAAAATAAACAATGGCTGCCCTCACAAAGTTTACATTCTGTGGGTAAAGAGGAAGAGGAAGGACATTCTAAAAATAAAGTGGGAGTGAACAAAAACATGAAGGCTGGCAGTCATAAGATATGTGGGACCAGAAAATAATTCAATTTGACTAGAAAATTCCCTTCTTTTACATTTCCCATTTCCCCTCAGTTCAGATATATACAAAATACTTGGGATATTATAGTACTACAAATAAGATCATCAGAAATTAAATCCAGAGTTAAATCAAGGGACTATTTTGTACAATGCACATTTTGATACTATGTTTGGTGCCATAAATTTTAAGAGTCTTGGTTATTGGATCACATATATTGAGATGTAAGGCACTTGGGAGGTCACCTAGTTAAAGCATCTCATTTTATAGATGAGAAAACTGAGACTGAGAGGTTAACTAATTTGTCCAAGGTCACAAAGGAAGTGAGCATCCAAGATGAAATTTGAACCCAAGTCCTCTGACTCTAATTAGTGCTCTTTCTATTGTACCTTTTTTATTCACAAGGAGAATTCACAAGGGGAAAAAACAAGATGGACAAACCCCAAAATGATAAAAATGTCTAAAAATAAAGTTGAGGAAAAATGATAAAGTATATTTTTTCTATTTAAATATATACATATATGTGTGTATATGTTATATGTGTATGCATGTATGTATGTGTATATATATATATATATATATATATATATATATATATATATATATATATAGCCATGGCTGTGATTACCAATTAGAGAAGAATAAGAGGCAGACTGATAAGCTGAGAAGGCTTCCAAAGAAAGTGGATTTGAAATCTAGAATTGCCAGAAAAGATGTAAACAACAGCACTTGGTGAATTACCCCCACAACTTACAGGACAGTGTCAGGGCAGAACTAAAGGGAAAGGAAGCTCATGACAATGAAGTCCAATGAGCCACATATCAGGAATGAGTGGTTCTGTAAGAAGGAGGATAAAGGGGTAAATCAGGTGTTCCTCAAAGCAGAGCAATATGTGGAAGGGAAGTGGTTGGAATTTCCTCAAACAAAAATGCCCTTTGTTTTTATTTCAACTGTTGTTTACATGAAATAATAAAAATATCACCACCTAAATTATTTTTTGTGTGTATAAATGAAAAAATAAAAGATGGAACTGGAAAAAGCCTCATCAACTTCATATTTATAAGAAGACCTAAAGAAAAAGTAACTAATTACATTCTTTGGGTTTATCTAACACCTCATTTCTGAAAATATAACAAAAACTAATTTTTTAAAGTGCTCTAGAGGGCACTTGCATTATTGAAAAAGCAGGTGTCAAAGGTGGAGCCAAGAGTAGAAGCACAGAAAGCTGGAACTGCTCTGAGAATCCTTTCCACTCATATAGTGCCTCAGAATGAATACTGGAGTAACAGAACCCACAAGGGGATGGAATGAAACAACTCTCCTACAGAAAACAACTTGAAAGGTCGACTGAGAGGGTCTATTTCACTGAGGTGAGAGGGGAGCACAGCTGGCAGCAAAGCTATGCCTAGGAGTACAAGCTGCTAACCTACTGCTCCAGGTTCTGAAGCTGAGCACAAGCCAACTTCAAGACTCTGAGACCCTACCTAAGCCAACAGCAGAGTACTCTACGCTTACCCCTTGAAGTTCCAAGCCCTAGGCACAAGCCTGCAGTGAGGCCCCAAGCCCTAGTACAAGGCAGTCCATGATACCTAACCCATTCAAACCAAAGGGGAGGCCCAGAGCCACTTCCCAAGCCTGAAATAAGTCCCCAAGCTCCATTACAGAGCAGTCCATAGTGCACCTGACTGGTGAAGCTCAGAGTGAGGCTCCAATCCCCTGCTCAAATCTGCAGTGAAGGCCCAAACCCCACCACAAACCCAGCACAAAGCAGTTCACAGTGCACTAGGAAAATAAGCAAATGAAAAAAAACAAAAACCACCACCACCACCACCACCACCACACACACACAACATCTAACCATAGAAAATTATGAAAAAAAGGAAGAACAAGGCACAGATTCAGAAGGGGGAAGTGAGATCAAAGCAGCCACAAAACTTCAAAGAAAAATGGAAATTGGTCTCAGGTTCTAGAAGAGCTCAAAAAATAATTCAATAAACATTTACTAAGTGCACACCATGTGCAGGCACTATACTAAGCATCAGGGCTAAAAAAAGGACAAATGACAGACTCTCCTTTGATCATCTTCCTTAAGCAAGTTCTAGATTCATACTATATAAATCTATTACCCAACTAGATCTCAGTGGCTGTTACCTATAGACACTCAAAACCTTCTTCCCTGTTCAAAGAGTTCAATACTCAGTGACACTCTGTTCTTGCAATTCCTTTAACAAGAAATTCTATGCCTTTTCCCTGGCTGGAATACATCTCCACCTCTTAGCTTCTCTGGTTTCCTTCAAGTCCCAGTTAGAATCCCATCTTCTACAAGAAGCCTTCTCTAATCTCCTTTAACTCTAGTACCTCCCTTCCAATTTATCGTGCATATAGTTTGTTTGTACATAACTTGCATGTTGTTCCCCCCATTAGACTGTGAAATCTTCAGAATGGGACTGTCATTTGCCTTTTTTCAGCCCCAGAGCTTTCTATAGCACCTGGCACATGTTGTACACTTAGTAAATGTTTATTGACTGACTTCTCAACTCTTGCCCTCATACTAGGAGACTTCTATATATTATGATACCCCTTCGAATACCCAACTTTCTAGTTCCTTAATCTATCCAATTCCCAAAACATAATTCTCCATTCTACCTTAAGCTACATCTTTTACCTTACCATTATCTTCCATAAACTTCTATTTCCCTGTTCACATACTCTTAAATTCCTTTATCCAGTCATCATCTTTCATCATTCCATTTTCACTTAGTTTACATGAACCCTAATTCTGTGCTTCCTCCTCAAAGTGATTTCTTTTCCCTCTATTCCTCAGTTCTTTCCCAGGCTCCTGCACTGGCCAAACTCTCCTTTCACTCCTTGGTGAATCAACTCAATCCTACACTATCTTCTACTCTCCATCTTCTTGTCCCCCCATTCTATCACGGATCCTATCTAGACAAACCCCAATATGAGATGACTCCCATCTTGTCTCCTTTGCTATTTAATATAATAGCTGGAGGAAATAATAAAACTCTGCTGACTGGGGCCACTACAAACTCATATTATCTAAAGTGTCTGGGCCCTAACTGCAGGAATGCAAAGATTCTATTTCCTCCTAATAGATTCTCTGTGCCACTTTTCATGTCAATTATTCCAAAAGTTCTAGTCTCTCCTTAGGCATTACACTGTACCCTTCCTCCCATCTTCTCAGGTGAGGACTTCATCTCACTAGTACACTGAAGGAGACCATTCACCAAACCTACCTCTTTATCTCACATCAGACATTCTAGTTTCAGATGAAGAAATGATTCTCTTTGCCAAGACCAATTCCTTTAACAAACCTCTGACCTCTCCAGCAAACAGCCCCTACTATTATTCTCCATCCCCATTCTTCAGTCTCTCTCATCTACTCACTCATCCTCTGATGTCTACAAATGTTCCCAAGTCTCCTCCATCCTTCAAATTAAAAAAAAAAAATTAAGCCCTTGCTTGGCAAATCTCCACTAATTATTGTCCTATATCCCCTTACAGAGCTAAACTTATCCAGAAAGCAAAATACAACTGGTGCTTTTGATACTACACAGAAAAAAAAAAAGAATAGGCAGTCAACAAGCATGAGTGGTTAAGTAACTTGTGCAAAGTTACACAGCTAGTAGTGTCTGAGGCAGGTTTTAGACTCAGGTCTTCCCAATTCCTATTCCAACTCTATCCCCTGTGCCAATGGGCTCTTTAGGAAGTAATCTCCTTCCCATTCATATAGAGGCCAGATGATCATGTATCAAATAGATTGTAGGCAGGATCTTTTTTCTGGGTATGGGTTGAACTAGATGGTCATAAAAGTCCTTTCCAATTCACGAATTCTCTTAATATCAACAAAGAATGCAAGTCTCCTTATGTTATGCCACATTTCTTTTTTTTTTTAATTACTAAACAAGGTCCTGTGGTTACATCTAAGCCACAGTTCTAATGCTAATAAAAAAAAACAAAGTAGGGCTTTTTAAAGGCATTTTGGGGAAAAGAGAATCAAAGGAGAGAGAGGAAAATGATGATAGAGAAGACTGAGCAACTTAATTCTTACTTTGTTTTTTTCCTTCTGCCAAAAAAGGGATCTGGAGACAAGGAACAACAATGTAGCTAATCAAGGAGTAAAGAGATAATAGGAGCACCTGTCATCAATAAATTCAAGTCACCAGGACTGGAGAATATTGCCCTGGAGACCTCATAATCAGTAGCTGCAATGTAAGTTGCAATTAGTGATCTTTAAAGGGCCACAGAGAATCTGAGAAGCATCTCAACAAAGGAGGGTCAATGTTACCTTGATTAAAAAAGAAAAGATAAAACATGGCTAATATGGAAATGTTTTGCATGACTGTATATGTATAAACTATATCAAATTGCCTGCTGCCTCAGGAAAGGGAAGAGAAGGAGGGAGGGAGAGAATTTGAAATTCAAATTTTTAAAAATTGAATGTTAAAAGTTTTACATGTAATGGGGGGAAAAAAGTTTAAAGGAAAAAGTAGACCTTCAGAACCAGAGGCCAATAAGCTTGATTTAAATTCTTGTCAAAATTTTCCCATAAAGAAAAATTTAACATCTGTATTACAAGCCCTATTAACTTCAACTAGGTGTAGAACGTGAAAGGGTTAGGGGTTTTTTTGCCTTCAACCAAACAAAAATTTTCATGTATGAACCATTAACCATATTTTACAGTTAACAACTCTAATTTTCCACATATTAGTCAACCAATAAGCATTTATCAAATTTTACTAAACATGTCAGGCATAGTGCTAAGCATTTAATAAAGTAAAAATTAGTTCCTGTCCTCAACAAGAGTATACTTTAACGGGGAAAACTATTAGTCTCTATTACTGCTCCTTTAAATGTTAATAACTTCAATGTTACTCTCTCTTTCAAAGTAAAGTTAGTTGGGTCAAAAGAATTATAAACATAATAAATGCCACCAATAAGAATCTAGAGCATTTCTCCTCCAAGATGCAATTTACACACCCTTTGAAAAATGATTCTCAGAATACTGTAATGTTTTATCAAGGCCTTTTTAAACAATTGTCATTCCTCAATTCCACTTCTTCCCTAACCGAACTCTCTTGGAACCATGTAGTACAGTTAAATGATGCCCTGATCATGTCTAGTAAGTAGCACATGCCTCAATTCTGCATCTGTAGTCTCTTCCCTCTCAGTAAGAAGGAGGTATTTTCATCAGTCCTCTAGAGTCAAAATTTGTTTTTGCCTTGATCTGGGTTTTGAGGTCTTTTAATTATGTTTTCTTTGACATGTGTAGTCATCATGTATGTTGTTCCCTTGGCTCTGCCACACATGGTATACACTTACTCTCTGTTGGTTGACCCAACTGGTTGGTCTCAGATGGATTTAGGTGGTACACCACTCTCTAGGAGGTCACCATTGCATTTACATGAGTAAAAAATAGGGCTTAGAGGTAATTTAGAATATGTGATTTTCCCTTTATTTCCCACTAATTTATTCAGAAAAATTCTTTAATTAGTGTCACAGAATACCTGTCATAGTAATAATACTCACAGTTCTATACATGTTATCAAGTCAAATCCAAGGAGGCAAGGATCTTTTTCCACCACAGAGCCATGATATAAGGTAATAGTTAAAGGTCTTTCCCTGGGATCTAGATAGTCTCCAGCACCTGTATGTAACCTATAACTGTAAAAGCATAATTTTAAGAGTGACTAAAGGTGCTCTGATGCCCATAATCATTAAGTCAAAGCTCCACCAGGCCTTCAAGATGAAGGAATTTGACTCCCAAAGAACTAGTCATACTAACCTTATCTGAGAATCAAACTGTAGCATAAACTATAAAAACTCTAATGGCAAAATAGGAAAAGTTAATAGAAGAGAAACCATGCATATTATGCCACAGCACTCCTTGGCCTACAGATAACATCCTCTGAGATAACACAGATAATCATACCCTCCATAGAAATAGCCTGAGAGCTGATATTACAATAAACCTGAAGTTTAAAAGTACAAAATATCTGTAGTGAATATGTCTTCCTACTTCATGCTACATTTATTATATACATGTATACATGTATATATACAATATACATTTATTTATATAGTCATTTAAAGTTTACACAGGGTTTTATATGTGTTAACTCATTTGATATTATCAGACGAGATCATTAAACAAAATTATTTCTGCAGTTTTGTCAGCAAATTTTGTATGATCTTAATATACACATAAGAAATATCTAATGTGACAACCAAGACAAATGTTTTGTTTGGTCTTTATTTTGCTATCAACTCTAAATCTCTAATTATATGATTTTATATTCTCAATATTATGTCAATTGTGTATTTGAAGATGTGGTTCATACCTGCATGCATTTTCATCTACAATGATAGAGTATAATTAAATAATAGAGAACAAAATGGACTGGAATTTTAAAAAACAGTCTAATTCACTAAGGGTCATTTTATTGGCCTAAGAATAGTAATTTCTTTTTCTAGTTATGGTTATCACACAAATAACATGTGTTTTTTTTTTCCTTTTTAAAAAACACAATCCAACCAAGCTCAATATGGGCACTCACACTCACTCTCTCTCTCTCTCTCTCTCTCTCTCTCTCCCTCTCATCTTATTCACTGGTTTTGAGTAAGACTATTTCTTCAATCATCCCAACCTTTTCAAGCTCAAAATTTACAAAATTAAACAATCATGTTAAGTCTTCTATGATACTCATTGATCTAAAAATAAAGATCCTTTAGGGAAAAAAATTTCAAATACAATATTACATGTTCCGTGTTAATATGTTCTCATCAATATCCAGTCCAGCAAGCACCTCTATGGACTCATGATATTTTAGCCTCCATAAAAGCTTACAGTTGGCACATCCCAAATCTGCAACCTATAAATAAAATGGAAAAGATAATAACCACATACTATCTCAAAAGATATTTCATATCAGATATTTTATCACAAAAATATGCTCAAGCATGAATTTAGGAGGTTCCTGGAAATAAGAACAGAATAAATTAGTTACATGAAAAGGCAGCATGGTGCATGGGGATATGGCTGGACTTACAGCCAGGTGTGGAAGACAACATTCCCTTGCTCTGACATAGACAAATTGTGTGGCTACAAGTAAGTCACTTAACCTCTGGGTCCCAGACAACTCTAAATCTATCAGTTCTTCCCTCTATTGAAGCAAATCAGTTCTGAACCACCTCTCCCCTAGATAATGACACTGTTTTAAACCTAGTGAGGTCAAATAATTTTTAAAAACTGAATAAAATAAGAAAATGGGCCATAGCATCAGGAAAAAAAACCACAGGTATTTTTAAACATTTCATTGAATGACTCAATAAATATTTCCTTGGTTTTATAGAGTACCTTCTGTGGTGACAAACTTCCATGAACAACAAAAAAGATCTTAATAGAATAACTAATTTGAGCCTTCCATGTAAACAGAATCAATGTATCAATGTATTACACTTATATTATTACTTTGTAGATAGTTTAATATACTGTAGTTTCTTAAGTAGAAACCTAACCACCCTACTGTAAAAATACTATCAGTCTCACAGTAATGGCTCTTCCTAGTCTTTAGAAACATCTAAGTTAAAGGAATGCAAATCATTCTAGAGTCCTAAAAGAGCCATGGCATCAGCTGATCAAAACCTAACCCCAAAGGCTAGAGTATGTCCTTAGTGCCACCTTAAGACCACACTATAAACTAAAACATTCAAAGAAAGTAACTGCCTTTTGAAGATGAGATAAATTCTGACAATGTCTGTCATGTACCTAGTTCACTACTAATTCCTTCATCTGGAATAAACCACACATTTAATAGAAGCTCCCACATAGCTGTTTTCTCCACAAGATAGAGGTAGTTAAGTATAAGCTTAGGAGAAATGCAAAGATTCTAAACTCTATATAATTCTCCACTAGATATCTAAAAGCTCCAACTTTTTTCCTAACCTTAACTTTCTATCTTAGTATCAACTCTAAGCAAAAGGGCAAGGGGTTGACTTGCCCAGGGTCACACAGCTAGGGTATCTGAGGCCAAATTTGAAACCAGGTAAGGCACTCTATCCATCTGCTACCTAGCTGCCCCTTCCATCTTCTTTACTTAAGGGTCTGATATCTGTTAAAAAGCACACTAACAAAATCCTAGAAAAGATGTACATATTGATATCATTTCATCACCTTCCCACTCACTTCTTCTCCTTTCACTATTCGATTAAAATTGCTTTCTCCAAGATTACCAAGAAATCTCAATTGCCAAGTCCAGTGGCTTTTTTTTTCCATATTCACCTTCTTCACTCAATGCTGATGCTCCCTACCCCTAATATTCTCTTTTCCTGGTGACCTCATAAACTTTGCTCTCTCCCAGTTCTCTTCTTACTTGTCTGATTATGCCTAAGTCTCCTTTACAGGATCATCACACATCTCCTGCCCCCTTTTCATGTGATTGTTGGATGTTCTTCTTCACTGGTGTCAAACTCAAATAGAAACCAAGCCACTAAATTAGACATAAGGATGTCTACTGGCTGCCTGTTGACTTGGTCTCAAAAGGTAAAATTAGCTATAGTTTATTAAGATTTTATTTTTAATTTCCCAATTACATTTTAACCAGGTTCTGACCTTGCTAGGGAGTACAGTGAACTGTGTGTTTGACATCTATACTTTTCTTCATTCTCTATATTTTCTCCTGGGGGGTAGGAGATGGGGAGGAAAGAATCTCATTAGCTACCAGAGTATAATCATCTTTTTTGCAGATGAATTCCAAACTTATATAACCAACCTAATGTTCAACAGGCATCTCAAATACATCCTATCTAAAATTGAACTCTTCTTTCTACTTCTCCCCCCCATTTCCCTAATTTCCCATTTTTTTAGGAATTCAAGTTCTAAACTTTGGAATCATCCTTGATTCTTCCATCTATTTCCATTCCCACTGCCAGTAAGTTGCTAAGTCTTATTTATTTTTACTTCAGCAACAGTTTTTTCATCCCTCACCTTTGCGCACGCGCACACACACACAGCCACCATCATAATTCAGGCCCTTTGTGAAAGGCTACTGAAATCTCCTCCCACCTTGTTCTCTCTTTAGGATATACACTACAAAATATTGAGATGTTCTTGGACTAATCTGAATGAGAAATCTTTATCAGTTTTTAATTATCAATTCTGAAACAATGTCCAACACTGAAATCTTTTTAAAAAATCATTCTTATCAAAGGCCCGCTCAATCTAAAGGGAAAGTTCCAGTTAATCGAGGAAGAACTGGTCCCTAAAATGATTCACGATCAGACTAAGAGTGAGAACAAGGTTTTAATTAATGTATCTGAAAGAAGTATCTCATGAATTTATCTTTGACCACCTTGAAAGAGTGGTTAAAGAATAAATGAATGGTTTTAAGAAAGACTTTCTAGTATGCATTGAAAGCTTAAGTGACTTTTATTAAAGTTCTGTTTGATGAGCAAAATGTTAACTAAGCTTTCACCAAAAGTCTGCCACTATCTTTTATCTTTTTTGGAGAATTTTGCCATTGTTTGGGAATACTGTTAAATACTGAGTGAAAATATGCTTGAAAGGTCCTTAAAAGTAGAATGAATTTCTGTTCCACTAAAGTTTATTAAGCAGAGATATCTAGAATTAGAATTTAATTAATACATTTCTCTGTCAGAGAACCCATATTAAACCCATATTACAGCATTTTTCTTCCATATTCTTATCATTTTCTTTTCTATATTATTATAGTGGCCCCTAATTGGTCTCTCTGCTTCCAGTCTCTCCCCTCTACAAGTCATGATCCAGAAAGCTGACAAATGAATTATTCTTGTACCATATCACATTCCTGCTTAAGAATCCAAAATGCCTCTGGACTGAAATACAAACTCCTCTGTGTGGCATTTAAAGTCCTTCACAATCTGGCTCCAGGCCATATTCCTAGAATTTTTCCCTTCACACTATATTCTAGCCAAATTCACCTACCTACTATTTCCTGCACACAACATTCTACCTCCTGCCTTTTGCACAAGGTCCTCCTTGGCCAACATGCTCTTTTTTTTACCACTATCTCTTGAAGTCTCTGCCTTCCTTAAAACTTCAGCTCCCTGACCACTTTCTTTATAAGGTCTATTCTGATTCTATCTCCTCCATTAATATTCTCACCATGTCCCTCAAAAATGCTGTTTTAGAGAAAAGGGACAGCTTAGGTAGCTCAGTAGATAGAAAGCCAAGCTAAAGATGGAGGTCCTGGATTCAAATCTGACCTCAGACACTCCCTAGCTGTGTGGGCAAGTCACTTAACCCCTATTGCCTAGCCCTTACATAACTCTACTGCTTTAGAGCTAATACACAGTATTGATTCTAAGATGGAAGGTAAGGGTATTAAATATATAAATATATATTATTTGAGATATATTTTGCATTTATACATCTGTAGCCATGTTGCTTTGCCTCAGTAGAAGGTAAGTTCCTCAAAGGCAAAAGCTATTTCCTTTTTGCATTTCCATGGTCCAGTGTAGATCCTGGTACATAGCAGACAAAGAATAAACGCTTACTGAATTGAATCAAAAGATCCAAGAATACAAGTCAGTTACAGGATAGAAAGGCAAACAAGAGACACTAGCTTCCTCAAGAAAAAGAACAAAGAGGTGCTGAGAAGAATCTGGGCAAAGCAGAGAAAAAAGAAAGTTAGCTGATCACCACCCATGCACATTGCACATTCAGGAATACTATTTTAAGATGTCTATTGCAAGTCTTGTTTATTATGAACAAAGCTGCACTTATTAAACACAACTTTTTAAAACAAGTCAATTTCAACAGAAAGATAGGTAAATGGAATTTTAGTATAGGATTTGATTAAGTACAATAGGCTCTAATCTATGACAGTTTTACTACATTGACAATGCAATTGTGTATCAAATGCCTCAACCAATCCTAAATGCTATTAAATAAAAATCTAATTTTATTTATATTGGATAAATGCTTAATTCAGTTAAATAAGCCTACCAACTTAAAAGCATTCCCTCAATACAGAAAAACCAAGTTGATTAAATTTTGGCCAAACTCTCTAAAGATGTTGAAACTGCAACATACTCGACTCAACTCAAACCTTTTCATGCACCTTTGTTCCAAGTGTTGTGCTAGGCCTGAGAGATACAAAGACAGAAAAAAACAACATTCAGTTAAATATAACAGTATTTTCTTTGGCTCCTCCCACCCACTCACCCATTTCTGAGATATTTTCTGAAAAAATCCTTCTTTATATGTTTGAACATATTGAAAACAATGAAATAGCAACCAACCTTTTGAGGTTTGTGTTTCCGTACAAAATCTAAAACAAACTTATGGCGCTGTTCAGATAACGAAGGTGTGAATTTAATATTCTCCTTTACTTGAACTCCTTGAACATCTGAATCAACCATAACGTCACTCTAAAAAAAAAATAAAGTTTCTCTAAATAATGGCTAATTTTTTTAACCCTTCCCTCAGATGACTCCTAATTATATATATTTTTTAAACCAGCTATATTATACCCACATACATGCCATTATTGGAAAGGGTTTCCCAAGAGTTTTAGTGCATTTTAAAGCTATTTTTAAAAGCTAGCTCTTTAAAGCTAAATTTATGGGACAACTCATATTATACTAAATAATCCTTGTTTTCCATTATAGAATCAATATTGTGCATTGGTTCCATGGCAGATCAGTAAGAGCTAGGCAACAGGGGTTAAGTGACTTGCCCCCCCAATCCCCGCCCTCTTTTATACTTTCTCAGCTGTTGTTAGTCCTTCATTTTTGAAGAGGCACAGTGACTACAATTAGTGATGTCTCAAGTTGCATGTGGGTTGATTTTAAGACAGAGTTGCACAAAGTCAGCCTCATTCTCCCTTCTAGAGAAATCAAAGTCCAGCAGCAAGGGGGTAGGTAGGTGGGTCTGTAGATTGAGAACCAGGCCCAGAGATAGAAGCCATAAATTGACCTCAAAACATACTTCCTAGCTGTGTGATCCTGGGCGAGTCACTTAATGCCCACTGCCTAGCTCTTACTGCTCTTTTGCCTTAGAATAATAAATACTGTGTATCAGTTCCAAAGGCAGAAAGTAAGGGTTTAAAAAAAGTCCAGTAGCAAGACAAAAAATCAGGACTGGCAATTGCCATGGATACCATGGATGACCTTGGGGTAGAAATTCCCCTAGCTGAACAGATTTAACACCTGTGGGCTATCCTCAAACTGGGTTAGCTCTGAGATAGCATGGTAGCCTATGCAGATGCTACAGCTTCTTGGAACCATAGGTGAAGAGTTGCATGAAGGTGGACACCAAAAGGTGGATGAGTAACCCTGAAAAGAGGTGCTAGTCCTCCCTGAACACCCTATATACCCCACTCTGTAGATGAAATGATTCAGAAAAAATTCCTAGCCTTAAAATTAGAGGACAAAGATTCAAATCCAAGGATTGAAATGAATTTGGTAACTCTTAGAAGTATCTCCTAACCTCTCTAGGTCTTGTTTCTTTAAAGCAAAAAAGAACTGATCAACTTCTAACAAAGTTCCTTCTAGAACTAATTCTTAGTATTTTACATTCTGTCAAAGAACTTTTCTAGTACAGAAAAACCTAAAATAACAATTACTAGTAAATATTAATTCTGTCCAGAGTGTCCATGTGATTTTTTAAAATCGCTGTATCTTCCAAAGATATGTAGAATTGTTTTTTCTCAAGTTTCTTAAAATTCAATTTGTTGATTTATTAGTTTAAAATCAAATATTTTTTCAGCCTAGCCAATGCACTTTTTCTATAACACACAGTTCTCATTTACCTGGTTTACAAGCCTAAAAATGATAGATTTACGAAATCTGATAGATTTCATCAGTTTTCTCTTTTTTCATGAAAATCTATATCGTATTGCATTTTATCTAAACATACTATCCTTTGGTTCAAAAAAGTGAATTCTATGACAATGAGGGTACTGCTTTTTAAATTTGTGACTTCTGAGTCAATGTACTTAAATGATGCTTACTATAAAGTTTTATATTTAATTTAGGTTTACCAAACAATAAAAACTCAGTAGAATGACCTGGTCCTTGAACTTTTCCATAATAATTGTTCTTAACCTCTACCTTCTGTCTTAAGAATCAACACTATCAATTCCAAGGCAGAAGGGCAAGGCAATTGGGGACAAGCGACTTGTCCACGATCAAGTCACATTGCTAGAAAGTGTTGGAGGCCAGATTTAAATCCAAGAACTCCTGACTCTATCCACTTAGTCCCAAATCTGCCCCCATAATTTTTAAAACCTATGTATTGTTAAGCAAAATCCCAGTGGAAGAAGCCTCTATATTCAACTCTCATTAATGGTATAATGTCATCAGAAGCTAGTCAAGAAATTGAGAAGGAAATTAAAACTCAATGAAAGGGGACTTGGGGTGGGAAGGATGGTTTAGATCTTACAACTTCTGAGCAGTTCACTGATCATTCTAACTGAAAAGAAGCAATCAAGATGTAAAATAACAAACTGTAATCTGTGCAAAAGGTGTTCCTTTCACCAACCTATTTTGAAAAAAATGAGCATCGCTACCATTGGCCCTTACAATGCCAATCTTATATCTTTTTCAGATTTTTCCCTTTAAAACAGTATGACCTATCCATGAACTAAAACAGTGCATTAGTTTTCTCTCCTGTAATATTAGCTTTAGAAGGAATCTTGAAGGCCAACCACTCCAACTACTTCATTTTACCAAGGAAAAAAATTAAAAGCAGTTTATGCAAAGCCCCAAAGGCAATTTCCTAACTGATCTTATGAATAGTCTTTTAAAAAAACTGGCATAGTCATGTCAATCCACTGGCTTAATTCTGTAACTTTTGAGCACTGACCTCCATTTAAGTTGTACAGTTCTTATAAACTCAGGAACTACTTTTTACTGTTATCGTAAGCGTAAGCCCAAGAATAGGTTCACCTAATGGAGCAAGTAGTGCTCCTCTTCTACTCCACACCTAGGCTTCGGGCCTGCCTGCCTCTCACATGGGGCATGCCAGGTCCTGATTCACCTCTCTTGAGGAAGGTAGTGCCCCGCGGGGACCGAAGTTCATGCCCCCCTACCCGGCAGGTCCCGGAGCTTCCAGGTTCCCCCTGCAGGTGTCCAATGGCCTCTCTCCGGGCCGGCCTTTCCAGGCTAGGAGGCTCACCCGCCCCAGCCTGCTGCTGCTCCCGATGCCACTAATGCTACCTACTTCCGGCTTCCTGCCCCCACCACGCCCACTTCCGGTGTATCTCAGAGGCCCGCAAACCACGCGGTTTAGCTGAGCCTAGGCATGCCCAGGTGTCCAGCCCTCACAGCTCTGCTCCCTACCGCCCACAGAGATAAGGAGCCGGTGTGGGCCCAGAGACCCCTGGGGGCGGCCTAAGCCATATAGGTAATGAACTCGATAGAGCTTACCTGCTTTGTGCTTCTAGGCAACCCGGGAAGGAGGGACAGCTGTAAATGGGCTGGGGCCGAGGCAGAGGCGAGGCACGGGGACACAGTCAGTCCACAGCCCTCGCTGGAAAGCCATGAGAAAAGGTGTGCAAGATCCCTGTTCAGCTTTCACTCAGGCAACTAAATAATATTTTGTTGGGACCTACTATGTACCAAGAAAGGCAAAAAAACCTGTCCCTGCCCACAAGGTGCTCACCCTCTAAAATGGACTGCCAGCAAGTGAATCCAAACAAGATAGAGATGGTGTGAACTGCGTTTGGTCTCAGGGAACGCCCCACGGACAAGGAGAAGGGGGGAAAAGATTCTTGCAGAGAGGAGGCAAGGAAGCCCATAGGGAAATTTATTCCAGCCTTGTTAAAATCAGTTGAAATTCTGCGGTCCTTTAAGGGCCTACTATAGACAGAAGATACAAACGAGGACACATTTGTCACCTTGGTCCTCATGGAGCTTATGATAATAGTTTAGTTTTATGGCTTTTTTAAGGTTTGCCCAGTATTGATCTCTAGTTCTCTGCCCCAGATGACTTCTGGGTGATCAGAACTGACCCAGCTTGATGTCTTTGCTCTTTCCCTCAGGCCTTCTTGAATGTTACACAGCCCCTTCCCTCAATATCCTTTCCTTGTCGCCTCCCCTACGCCCTCTGTTCTCAGTTCTCTGGCCCAGCACTAGCAGTTCAGAGCCTGTTTTCCCAGTTACACTTCAGAGCTTTGCAGTGCTGGTGCTTCAGGGTTACAACTCCCTGCAGACTTTTGTGCCAGATTGGATGTTGAAGCCCAAGTAAATTTCTATGGCCTATACTCTGAACAATGCAATGGTCTAGGACAATTCTGAAGGACTGAAAGAGGAGGAATGCTATCCACCAGAGAAAGAACTATTGGAGTCTGATGGATGCAGAGCAAAGCATACTATCTTTCACATCTGTGTATTTATGGTTTTATTTGGGGGTTAGTTTTGTATGAATGTGCTCTTACAACAATGACCAATAAGGGAGTGTGTTTTGCATGACAGTATACATATGGCCCAGATCAAATTGCTTACCCTCTCCAAGTGGGAGGAGAGAGGGAGATGATTTGGATCTTATACTTTTGGAAAATGTATGTTGAAAATTATTATACATATAATTGGGAAAATAAAATATCTTTGAATTTTTTAAATGTTTAGGTTTGGAGAGCACTCCAGGTTTTCACTGAGAGACAATGTGATCTAGGTTCATGTGTGAATTTTAATCTATTATTTCTTCATTATGAGGGTCTCCACATTTGTTACAGCTTTCACCATATTATTAAATAATTTTAAGTCTATTCTATCCTAGGGTCTGCTAGTCATTCTCAGTGCTGGTAATGTGGAAGGTTAGTGAGAGGTGCTGAGTGAACTCAGTCAGTGAACATTATCATTTCATGAGTTTGGGTATTGTTTGGTTTTAACATTGTTTTGGATTCTGGGTGCCCTAGATCATGAAGATAGATGAAGTTACTTTATCTTTGGCAGATGGTTTCTGTTTTGGAGAAGTTTGAGAGGTCATGGAGATCAGCAAAAATATTTAGTCCCCCATCTCTTATTTACTTTACCTAGAATAACTGTCTCTTTTACTTCACATAACCACTACTCTAGTGTAAACTTACATCACTTCTTACCTGGACAATTGTAATATTCTACTCATTGATTTCCTTGCCTCAAATCTCTCCCCTTCAATCCATCTTCCATATATCTGCCAGATTTTTTTAGACAGTGACACTCTCTTCCTCAAAAAGTTCCAGAAGCTCCCAATTTCCACTAGAATCAAAGTTCCTCTTTAAAACAAACAAACAAAAACAACCTTCAAGACCTGGTCTCAACTTCCCTTTCTAGACTTATTACATATTAATAATAGCTAGTGTTTATAGGTGATGCTGTGGATAAAATGCTGGGCCTGGAGTCAGGAAGCCCTGAGTTAAAATTTGGCTTCAAACACTAGCTGTGTTCCTCTGGGCAAGTCGCCTAACCCTGTTTGCCTCATTTACTCATCTGTCAAAGCTGGAGAAGGAAATAGCAAACCACTCCAGTTTATTTGCCAAGGAAACTCCAAAGAACGGCACTAAGAATCAGACAATGCTGAAACAACTGAACAGCAACAAAAGCTTTTATATAAATGCATTAAGGTTTGTAAAACCTTATCTCATTTTATTCACACTACAATACTGATAGATATTATCATCCTCATTTTATAGATGAGGAAACTGAGGCAAAGAGAGATTAAGTGATTTGCCCAGTGGTAAATGCCTGAAGCCAAATTTGAATTTAAGTCTTCCTGACTCCAGGTGGAGCACTTTATCTACTCGGTCCCCTGGCATCACTGTTATTCTCTTCTTCCTAGCACCACTATGGTATAACCCAGTGATGGAGGACCTTTTTGGACTTTTTAGGGACCCCATGCCAAGCCAAACCCCCCAGACTGTATGCCACTGTGTACCCCTCATTGTGTGCCCCCAAAATCTCTGCATGCAGGGGGAGGGACTGAGCTCCATGGGGAGGTTCCAGTACCCCATAACCTTCCCTTGCCTTTGGAGGGTGAGGCCAAGCAACCAGCCCTGGGCCAGCTGCACCCTTCTGCTCTAGGGGCTTGAGGGATGTGGCCCCTGCCACTGCTCCACTGAGGGAGGCTGGGGGGCAGGGCCATACCAGGGGCTGAGCTGAGCTCATCTGAGCTCAGCCCCTGTGATGGTGGAGAGAGGCCAGAATGTCCCACTCCCTCCATTAGGGGGCAGGGCCAGGCTCCCAGCTGGCCAAGCCAGGGGCCTAGGTGTGCCCACAGAAAGGTCTCTCTGCCATATTTGGCATGTGTCCCATAGGTTCCTTACTATGGGTATAGCAAAACAAATCCTGTCCCTTCCAGGAAGGCACTTCTACCTCACCTCCCCCTCTTCAATTTCCTTGTTATCTTCAAAATTGCTCAAGTGCCATCTTTGGCCCCCTCTACATTTACCCCATATTTATTTTGAATATACTCATTATAGACTTATTATCTCCCCAAGAATATAACATTCTTAGATACAGCAATTGTTCCATTTATCTCTGTGTCCCTAGCATTTAGCATTGTGAATGGCACAAAATAGCACCTAAGAAATGCTTGTTTCTCTTCTGCTGCCTCAAATGAGGATAATCATTCCCCAGTGTCTTTGCAGTAGTGAGAAGTTTGTGAAACTCTTGTTCCTGACTTACTTTTTGGGGAATACTCAAAATCACTATGCTTAAGGTCCCAATCCAGAAACCCAAAGCATGTTCTATGTTCAGTAACAGCTAACTCATAATAGTCTCAAACTCTAATGCTACCCTTCTGAGAATTTCCATATTTATAGCCCCAGGAATAACTCTTGGACCTCCCCTTCTCTCAAATTGCTTTGAGAAAACAAAAGATAATAAGGAAAACCTTGTTCCCCCTTATGTAAAAAGGGAGCCAAAACACTTCTGAAGAGCTGGAACAGCTAGCATAGCAAATTGCTGTGCTAGAAAGGTTTGGAATGTTTGGTTGATTTTTTTCCCCCTCTCCTTATAAGTACTCATCATTCTGAATATTTAGAACTCCTGGTTGAGGAAATCTGTGGCATTAGCCGTTTTTTTTTTTTCCTGGCAAACAGTCTTAAAACTTGATCACCCAACAGAAACCTTAATTATGCACATGTAGGAAAGGGTAGACACCCATTTGCTTCTTCCCCTTTAGAAGTGCCTTCTTAAGATCCTGGGGCTAAGGAGTGAACCAAAGGTAAATTCTCCTTAAAATTTGAATAAGATTATTCAAATCACCTAAGGCTAGCTGCTACAAATACTATCAGTCCGTCTCACCTAGGGCAGCACTTTGAACAATTCCTGAAGCAAAATCCAGGAGAATGGGACTCAGATTTTCCTAATGAGTTTCAGAAGAGAACAAAGAGCAAGACTGCATTTTTTTTTATCATGATTGCAGATGTAAGCCCCCCCCACCCCCACTTAAGGGCCTTTTCACTTTCTCATTTTGTGAGAGGCCAAGAGAAAGAATCAGCCGGAAGGAAAATACCAAAAAGAACCAAGGTCTGTAAAGTTGGAGATGTCTCTTGTCCCTGCTGCAGTTCCTTCACCTATAAAACCTGTGGGGTAGGACTAGATTTTTTGTAAGTTCTAAACTAGCTGCAGCATTGTATGAATCTTTGATTGTAGTATTAAGTGGGGTGAAGTTAAAGTTGTTTGAAAATAGTTAAAGAAATAACTCTTTAGAAGAGAAGCAGATAAATGGTTTTTAAAAAATCTTTGCAGCATGTTTCTTCAATAAAGCACTCCTTTCTAAAGCATATAGGGAACTGATTCAAATTTATAAAAATAAAAGCCATCCCTGGATTAATAAATGGTCAAAGGATATGAACAAGCAGTTTTCAGAGGAAGAAATCCAGGCTATCTAGCCATATTTTAAAAAATGGTCCAAATAATTAATAGTTAGAGAAATGCAAGACTACCCTATGCTCACCTTTGCACTGAAATCATCAAATGTTATGTTAATTTAATTTGGAGAATATTATTGGGTCTATGTAGCTAGGTGGCTTGGAGTCAGAAAGACCTGAGTACACATCTAGCCCAAGATGCTTAACTGTGTGATCCTGGGCACTTAACCCCATTTGCCTCAGTTTCTCCACCTGCAAAATGAACTAGATTGAAGGAAATGGCAAACCACTCAAGTATTTTTGTGCTACCTCCTGCTCTATCAGGCCTAGATAGAGTTCTTTGACTGGGGAGGAGCAACTGACATTAGGCTGTAGGAATTACAGAAAGAGGAAGGAAGAGATGAGGAGCCAAAATAATGTTTGGAAAAAGTGCTCTCTTCTATGGCCCAGCTCAAGTTTTTTATTAGGAGCATCATTACATTTTGAACACCTGGTGAATATCAGTGGTGGACAGGGGAAACAATACAGATGGTCAATTCAAAGGAATATTTTTGAGTTACAAAAGTCCTGATAAAAGACAGAATTGCTAAATTCTTATTACTGGTAAAGTTCATACATTTTATGGCTATGAGACTGGAAACAATTCGTTGAGGAGAGGGGAGATGGTTTTTTTGAACCTAGGTCAGGTGTGCCTTTGTATATGCTAACTCCAAGGATGTCTAAGATGCTAATTAGAAATGCTAATAAAAATACTTGCAGATTAGGCCAACCATCATGAATTGCCAATTTATTCCTTCTGGCCAATGAACAGATTTTTTAAAAAAACTTAAATTATCCCCCAAATTCATTGAGATGGTTATGACTTGGTTAACTTGTGAAGTTTCATGATGTTGCCATGAATAGAGAATTGCTTTGGCAGGAATCTCTTCTTTTTACTGAATCTTTTGCCTTTGCCTAGATTCAGTATGACAACTTCATTTTATTCATGGTACTTCATTCCTAGGGGTTCCTACATTTTACCAAGAAAACTCCAAATGGAATCACTAAAAGTAAGACACAACTGAACAACATACCATTTCTTTAGCTCTTCATTCTGTCCAACAGACATTGGCACGTATTGACCTATAGACTGTGATTACCTTTTATGGTCATCCTTTGGTTCATGTTCATCCAAGAACACTATGAGGCAAGATGACCAAATGTTACATGCAATATGCTTGTTGCCTTTGTTTGCAGTTAAACTAATTCTATCCAAGTAAAAAAGCTTTTATTAAGCCTTTGCTATATGCCAAGCACTGTGCTAACTGCTAGTTACTAAAACAAAGACAAAAAGAAAATTGCTTTATTTTTCTCTCCCAGTAGGATCTAAGAGCTATTGTTCTATTTAGCTGCAACTTCTTTATATAGTCTGGTTTCACTTGCAAGATTTACATGATTTAGTTCCCACAGTAACATGCCCACTTATTGGTCATTGTACAATGATTTCACACTTAGTATAAAAATATAGCTAATGTTTAAGTCTAAAAATAATGTGATTTTTAGCACCTTATGTCCCATTTCCCACTATTCTCCCACTGTTATTGCAGAAGAGAACCACATGGGATTGAAGGCCATTTTTAATTTTAACTTTTCTCTCATGTTATTTATATACCATTGGGAGAAAAAAAAAAACCCTTAATATGGCCTCACCTGTATGATATTTCCTGCTACTTCCTAACTGCCCATTCAAAACAAGCTTGTCTCTTTTAATATGCTCTAAGATGCAATGAGGCAACCTTGTTTTCTTTCCGTTTCTTATTTTCTCTTGTATGGAATGTCTCATCCTCCTTCACACTACTCCAAAAAAGTCCACTGATCTTTCAAAGGACTTGATCAAAACTCCTCCAATTTCTTCCATGAAACATTTTATAAAACCTGAAACCTTCATTGCTTTTTCACTTCTCTGAATTCCTTTTGCACCTATCAAAAAGATTCCATGTTGACAACACCCAAAGAAGTGTGTCAGAAAAAGCGAATTTGACGAAAAGTACCAATTGCAAAGTTCTGTGTGGATTACTATAGTAGTCATCTGTGTTTCAAGAGCAACCTGTAATGCTATATACTTATATGTTACAGAAGAAAAGAGATTGAAGGAGGAATAGTATATGCTATTTTATCTTCTGCCATATGGTTTTTTACCAAGTTTGGTTCCATTAAAGTCAATATTTATAACTGGCCACTTTGTGCAAAGCACTGAACTGGGTAACTGTTAAGAAGACAGAGATGAAAAGACATGGTCTCCACCCTTCCAATTAAAAACTATAAAAACTATCAAATTATCCTTGGATGTTTCAGTGATTAGGGAAATCATTAGGAAGTGGAAGAAAAAAAAACAGGAGAAAAAGGGTACTAAAATAATGATGACAGTGATGATGATAGCTAATATTTACATAATATTTTAAGGTTTCCCAAGTGCTTTATATTGTCTGCTTTTATCCTCACAGCAATTCTAAGAAATATGTACTATTATTATTCCCATTTTACAGATGAAATAACTGAGGCAGATTTACGTAGGGTCACAAATTTGGTGTCTGAGGAAGTTTATGAGCAATTATTTACACCACCAAGTTATAAAGAATCATCCAACTTCATGAACCATGAACTATGGAAAAAAGAGTTGGTGAGTTGGTATGGTGAGCTGACCTCTTGAGTTGTGATTAAGAAAACAATAGGTCCTTCACTTAGAATGTGTAAATAGAGCAGGTGGCTTATACAATAGACTGTGTGAATTTAGGTATATGTGTATGTTATTGAACTGAACTAAGAATATGATTTGTATTATTTGCATTTTAAGATTTCAAGGGAGGAAGTTTGAAGGGTTTTGGAATATGGAAAGTTTAGGTGCTGTAGCTAGTGGGGTTCAAGCTCCAGCAAAGACTTCAAATCCAAGCCCAAACTCTTCAAGATATTAGAAATTGAGCCTCAGATAGTGATTATGGGCTGAATCTCAGTGTTGATCCCCATAGAAAGCCGCCATGGTCTCCAAAGTTGATAAATCTGAATAGATTTGGAAAAATTCTCATAGGCTTAATTTTTTATTTGTATTAAAAATTTTGGCTTTAATCCTTTTAGGAAAATTCATTCCAAGATTTGGTGAGCTACAATATCTAAAGACTAAACTATACCCACTTAAAGAATACTTGCTCCTTAACTGTCCTGGGGCTCTAAGGTTCTAGGGTCTTTTTCTAAACTCTTAATCCCTTTTGCCCTCCTAAGTAGTGGAGTAAGCAGGAGTAAGTCATCAAGGTTGTTTTTCCATTATTATTTTTTAAACCCTTACTGTTCTAAGGCAGAAGAGCAGTAAAGCCTAGGCAACTGGAGTTAAGTGGCTTGCCCAGGCTATACAGTTAGGAAAGGTCTGAGGCCACATTTGAACCCAGGAGCTCCCATCTCCAGGTCTAGTTCTCCCCACTCAGCTATCTAGCTGTCCCCATCATTTTTCAAATGGGACTAATGTCTTGACTTGCTTTATGAATTGGATTTAAGTGAGGAGGACTTGCTCACTCTTCCAGACAAAAGTCAAGATTCCTGGAAATATCCTCAGATGCAGTGAATCACCTTGGCATCTTCTACATCTGATCATGTTCTAAGTCCACCACAATGCCTACTTCAGCCACTTTCATGGCTTTTGGAATTTCTTCTCATCTTCCCATTCTGACAGAGGAAGTCTTCAGATGCTTGAGTCAGACTCACTAATGAGTCTGAGGCCTGTCTGTTACCTTTGTTAACTTGGAAATAACACAAAACTATTAAATAGTCAGAAAAAACAAGTCTTTAATCAGGATAGGGATAAGTCCAGTATTTAATTCTTTATTCAGAGTCTGGCACCACAACTTTTTCAGGGTATAAACCCTGGACTCTGGGGATGTTATCCCTGAGAGTGCCACCATGCTAGATGACAACTCCAAGGAACAAAAGAATTTGGGGAAGCTATATACCATTTGGGGGAAAACCAGGGGCAGGGAAAGATGATTGACTGATATCACTATAGCTACAAAGAAAATGGTAGTGTTCAAGCTTCACAGGTTACAATCAAGCTTGGGAAAGGAATCATAGCAAAAGGCTAGGGTGTAAGGAAAGGGTCCTTAGCATATGCTTAGTCCCACTCTAATAGGATTGTCATTCCCTAGAGGGTCCCCCACTCAGTCTGACACCTGGGATAGTCTCGGATTCCCTTCTGGGTAGAATCCCATGGGAACAGGGAACAAATACAAACTTTGGGGTCTCCAACCTATAAGCTAGTCCTGAAACTTGGGGTTCATCAGATCTCACTAGGCCACAAGTTTAGGATTCCTAGATTCCATGTTGACACCTTCAGCCTGCTTTAGCTAGTCTGCTGAGATAGTTATATAGGGGAGCGGTTGCTACACATGCTATAGCTTCTTGGAGCCATAGAATGAGTTGGAACGGATAAGAGGTGGACAGCAAAGGGAGATGAGCAGCCCTGAAAGGGGCTCAGAAAACCCTCACACCAGAGGTGCTAGTCCTCCCTAAATATTCCATATACCCCAAGCCAGATGCTTGGGACAAGGGGATTCATTGTCATAACTATAGGCATAGCTACCTTTTGAACCCTTTATATGTATGCATGGTAAGTAAATGCTAAAGATAAAGGCTTTGGGCTCACCCTACTGCATTTTTCAATTGGGAAGGAGCTGACCTACTTTTTCATTAAAATGTCTAATGTCATTGATAGCCAATCAGAAGAAGGAACACCTGAGATTTTGCTGGGTCTCTGGTCTGAGACAGGCCATTGACCCAATTTATTGGTTTTGACTGGTCAGTCATTTTTCCTTTGCATGTGACTCTTCATGACCCTATTTGGAGTTTTCTTCACAGAGATACTGAAGTAGTTTGCCATTTCCTTCTCCAACTCATTTTACAAATGAAGAAACTAAGGGAGAAAGGGTTAAGTAATTTGCCCTGAGTCAAATAGCTAGTGTTTGAGGCTTGATTTAACTCAGGAAGAGGAGTCTGGTAATTTACTGGATATGTGAGATGAAGAGTTAAGAGATGGATTGTGAACCCAGAAGAGTAGGAGGATGGTATAGAAGAGGAAAATTCATAAGAGGGGAGGAAGGACTGGAGGCCCTTGGAGGAAGAGGTAGAAAATAAGAAAATGAGTTCTGATTTTTACATTTTTTAATAAAATTTTCAAAATACATGTAGAAACAATTGTTAACATTCATCTTCTAAAATTTTGAGTTTCGAATTCTCTCCCCTCTCCTTGCTAAAGCAATCAATTTGATATAGATTATCTACTCATTTCACTCTTCATTATCCCATCTATTTCAAGTTTTTTAAAAAAAAATTAACCTGCTCATTGTTTCTAATAGTGCAATAGTATTCCATCACAATCAGATCCCACAATTTTTTAGCCATTCCCCAATTGATGGATATCCACTTGTTTTCCAGTTCTTTGCTACCACAAAGAGAGGTGCTATAAATTGGAACATGCAGATTTTTTTCTTTTTTCCCCTGTCTTCCTTGAGAAAGAGTCCCAGCAATACTAAGGATACATAGTTTTATAGCTCTCTTAAGTGTATTTCTAAATTACTCTCCAAAATTGTTGGATCAAACCACAGTTTTATCAACAGCATATTAGAGAGCTTTCTCCACTGTACAACAGTGAATCAGTTTAATATTCCTTAAAAATGAAACCTTTATCAGAGAAATTTACAACAAAGTTTTTCCAATTACCTGCTTCTAATTTTAGTTGTATTAGTTTTGTTTGTGCAAAAAAAGATTTAATTTTATGTATCCAAATTGTCCATTTTACCTTCTGTGAATCTCTCTATTCCTTGATTTGTCATGAATTCTTCTTCTATGCTCATCTGAGGCAGAATATGAATACAGGTCTTCTTGATTTCTTTCAGCAGTCTGTCCTCTATGCCAACTTCCAGTTATGGGGTCTCACCCTACCAAGTCTTAGTGATAATTATTAATCTGTTAAGTTTGTCCTTATGTTTCAAGTTATCTAGTTCACTTTGCTTGTTACCCATACTTTGAATATCTTATATCCACATTTATGGGCTATGTATTTTATTTCTGGATCTTTTCTTGTATTTTAGGTAGTATTAATTACTGGTTATCTCTATTACTATTCTTCCTGTGTTTAGTATGCAATTAGGTGGCACAATGGATAAAGTGCCAGGCCTGCAGTCAAGAAGACCTGAATTCAAATCTGGATTCAGACACTGACTTGTGATATGACCCTGGACAAGTCATTTAACCCTATTTGCTTCTGTTTCTTATCTGTAGAATGAGTTGGGAGATGGAAATAGCAAGCCGCTTCAGTATCTTTGCCAGGAAAACCACAAATAGGCTCACAAAGAGTCAGACACAACTGAAATGACTGAAAAACAACAGCAATTATTAAAATGGTACAACAGCATAGGTGGTATAACTTATGACTATAGCATACTCTCTCAAAGGGAGAGTATAGGGAAAAGTGGATTCAAGTTTAGATAGCATATAGAGCAAAAGAGTAACTCATTGACTCCTTGTTGCTTAAAAGTCCTTTTCTCTTCCCTATCTACTGTTCAGGAAGTTCCCCTTAAGCATGGAGGATCTACCTTTTATGTGTTCATAGCTCCTGCCACAGATATTGCTGCCAGCTGATCAGGAGATGCTGTTCTGTACAATCACAGAAAGTCCACAGTTCTCTAAGTCCTTCTAAGCTAGAATGCCCTTCTTGGGGATGGGGGAATGACTAGGCCTTAAGACTGTCCTTTCTTCTAAGGCATTTCAAAAGGGATATACTAGAAAACTATTGATTCCAATTCTATAATTTAATCCCTTTTCCACTTACTTGATAATTTATTATCCCTTGGCATATCTAAGTTTTCTCTGATTATTAGGACTGTCTAACATCACTTTACTTTATCCTGAGGCTTTCAAAAACTTTTCATATTTAGTCTAGGGTCTTTTAATTAATTGTCTGATTAAGACTTGCCTTCATCTAGTTAAGATTTCAGAACTAAAATGAGGTTTAAACCCCACCCTTACATAAATAAGGTTTATTGATTGAAGATTCTAGGGTCCATTAGTCCCCAGTGTGAGATTACCAGCAAAGATTTAGCTTGTACATATTCCCTATGTAAGTTTTACTTTACAAAGGTCATGGTCTAGTTCGGTGTATTTCTCTCTCTCTCTCAACCCCCCATCCCCTTCCCAAGGTCTCCCTTTGAATTGATATTAAATTACCAGTTCCAAGGCAAAAGAGTGGTAAGGGCTAAGCAACTTGCCCAGGTCACACAGCTGGAAAGTGTCTGAGGACAGATTTGAATCCAGGTCCTTCCAACTATAGGCCTGGCTCTCTATCCTACCTGCCAGCCCCCAGTTTTATGTATTTCAAAGTCAAATCATGACAATAAATATGCATTAATTGCCTATGTGCCAAAAATGGTTCAAGTATTAAGGTTGCAAAGGCAAAAGAAAAAAAAATCCCATCCCTGCCCTCCAGGAGATCACAGTCTAATGGGAGAAACAACATAGAAACAACTATGTATAAACAAAATAATATATGGAATAAATTGGAAATAATCCCTGGGGGAAGGGACTAGTATTAAGAATTATGAGAAAAGGCTTCTTTAAGAAGCTGGGATTTTACCCTCCTTAGAGATATGCAAATTAAAACAATTCTGAGGTACCACCTTACTCCCTATCAGACTAGCCAATATGGCAGCAAAGGAAAGTTATAAATGTTGGAGGGGATGTGGCAAAATTGGGATGCTAATATACTGCTCCTGAAGTTGTAAATTGGTCCAACCATTCTGGAGGGCAATTTGGAACTATGTGCAAAGGCCTTTAAAGGGATACCTACCCTTTGACCCAGCCATATCACTGCTGGGGGGTGGTTTGTAGCCCAGAGATAAGGAAAAAAAAAAACTTGTACAAAAGTATTTATAGCCACGCTCTTTGTGGTAGCAAATAATTGGAAAATTAGGGGGTGTACATTAATTGGGGAAAGGCTCAATAAATTGTGGTATAGGCTGGTGATGGAATATTATTGTGCTGAAAGGAATAAAGAACTGGAAGAATTCCATGTGAACTGGAATGACCTCCAGGAATTGATGCAGAGTGAAACGAGCAGAACCAAGAGAACACTGTACACAGAGACTGATACATTATGACACAATTGAATATAATAGACTTTTCTACTAGCAGCAATGCAATGACCCAGAACAATTCAGAGGAACTTGTGAGAAAGATTGTTGTCCACATCCAGAAAAAGAACTGTGGATACACGAATGCATTAGAAAAATGTGATCTATCATGTAATGTGATGGGGATATGATTAGGGTTTTGATATTAAAGGATCGCTCTGCTGCAGATACGAATAACACAGAAATGGATTTTGAACAATGATACATGTATAACTCAGTGGAACTGCTTGTTGGCTTTAGGAGGAGGAAGGAGAAGGTGGGGATCATGAATCATGTAAACATGGAAAAATATTCTAAATAAAAAAGAAAAGAAAAAAAATTTTTTAAGTAGCTGCATAAACTTTTAAAAAAAAGGAAGAAGCTGGGATTTTAGCTGAGACTTGAAGGACATCAAAAAACAGATGGGATGAGAGAGGGCATCCCTGGAAAAGTGGACAACCAATGAAAAGACAGTCAGGAACTCGGTACAGAGACTCAGAATACATATGATTGATCACGTTGTTTGATAGGGATATGATTAGGGTTTTGATGTTAAAAGATCACTCTACTGCAAATATGAATAACATGAAAATAGTTTTTGAACAATACATGTATAACCCAATGGAACTGCTTGTCAGCTCTGGGAGAGGGGAGGAAAGGGGGGTTATGAATCATGTAAGCATGGAAAAATATTCTAAATAAATTTTTTTTAAAAGACAGGGAATGAAATATCTTGTCTGATAAATATCATTAGCAAAGAGGCTAATGTCACTAGAACATGGGTGGAGGGGAAGCAAAATTTAAGAATGGAAAGGTAGAAGGGAGTCTGGTTGTAAAAAGATTCTCATACCAACTGGATTATATACTTGATTCTGCAAGTATTATTGAAAGGGGTAGGTGAAAGGTGAGGTGGTCAGACTTACCCTTTAGAAAGATCAACTTGACTGCGGGGGGAAGAGTTCAAATAATACTAGAGATTTTTAAGTAAAATTTGGTTACTTTGGACTTTGCTAATTAGCACTTTAAGATATTCTTTTCAGGGGCTGTCTTAATGTTTCCCTTTCCTCCTTTATGCAAAGAAGAACTTGCACAGGGTAGAAAGGACTTCAGGGAAGAAGTTTTAAGCTGCTTTCAGAGAGCAAACTATTTTTAACTGGGGTCCCTTAGTACTATCAGCTACATGTAAATATTTGTGCAAATTACAAACCATTTTGTTGATTTCCATAAAGCAGATAACCTAAGGAATTCGACTTTGCAACATTTTTTTATCAGCTTTGGCACCTTTTTCTTTAAAAGTTATTCACTTATCAGTCATTTGGGTTTAACTAATTTGATTTTCAAATAGTGGAGTAGGCAGAAACTAGGGTGGTGTACGGTGCACATGAATTCCTTTCTAGAAGGCTTTGGGGACTCATCAATTGCCCTCCGTCCTCCTTCCTGGCCTCCCCCCCCAAAAAAAAGTGGAGTAAAAAAAACAACCTAATTACTTTTTCCACATTGAGGCAAGGCCTCTCTTCACGGAAGAGGTGAAAAAACTCGAGAAGTGGCCGTGGCCGAGGCCTCGACCAGCTGGAAGGGCCCAAGGACCCGAGTTCGGGTACTTACTCCCTGTGGGGCCTGCATCTCGAGTCTTCCCTCTCCCAGGCTGTAAGACCGACCCTAATTATCTCCTCCGCTCGGGGAAAAATCTAGTTCTGGGTCCAGGACTAGAGGGGACATTTCTCGACATTCAGAAGGCTCTCACCCCTCAAAAACATCAGACACAGGGGCGATCTTCTAGCAGTGGGAAACAACCCGAGCCCCCAGCAAATACTGAAGATCCCAACAGTTCCAAGAGAAGCTCGGGAGGGGGAGTCTCACCAGGCGAACCTTTCTCCCACCCCCCTAGAGGCCTTTGATTGGTCCCGAAGTTGACTTGGAACGCCGGTACGTGGCTACGTCACTTCCGCTAGGGCTGCCATCTTGTTCCCAGGGGCAGTTGGCGGAAGAGATCGTGCTCCCCGGTCGCCTGCTTGCCTTGTTCCGGGAGTTGCTCTGGCCCGCGTCCCAGTTCCCAGCTTCTGCGTGGGGTTCCCTCCCCCAGTCCCCCCTTACCCCGCCTTGGCCGGGGCGGAACAGCGAGGGGGCCCCCCGCTCCTGCCGCCGGCGTTCCATGGAGTAGGGTCCCGGACCGTTGTGCCGAGGAGCGAGAGCGAGCGGCCGAGCTTCGCCGCGCCCCCACTCCCTCCTCCCCCTCCCTTCCTGCTGCTCCTTCCTGCCCTCCCCCCCACCTTCCGCTGCAACATGGCGAACAACAGCCCGGCGCTGACAGGCAGCAACTCGCAGCCGCCGCCGCAGCACCAGGCGGCCGCGGCCGCGGCCCAGCAGCAACAGCAGCAGTGCGGCGGCGGCGGCGGCACCATCAAGCCCGCCGCCTCGGGCAAGCAGGGCAACGTGCTGCCGCTGTGGGGCAACGAGAAGACCATGAACCTGAACCCCATGATCCTGACCAACATCCTGTCGTCGCCCTACTTTAAGGTGCAGCTCTACGAGCTCAAGACCTACCACGAGGTGGTGGACGAGATCTACTTCAAGGTACGGGGCTCCGAGGCCCGGGCCGGGGGCCGAGGCCCGGAGGTCAGCGCCGCCCGGGCGCCGGGCCGGACTGGGGGAGGAGAGTGCGGGACCCGGCCAGGCTGGGCTTGGCCGCGGCCCGGGCGGCTGCCCCACTTCCCTCCCCTCCCGCCCCGCCGGCCGGCGGCTCTCGTGGCTGCGGCCGCCGCCGGGGCGGGGTCGGGCAGAGGCTGCTCGCCCGCTCATCCTCTCCTCGATTCAGGCTTTGGGGCCTGGACTACCTTCCTCCGCCTGCCTCCTCCCCCAACCCCCAGCCTGCCCCCGGACCCGGTATCCGGGTAACGCTGATCCCCGCCGGGGGTGGAGGAGGAGGAGGGAGGGGGTGGGGGGAGTAACTCGATCCTCCACTTAACTGCTCTCAATTATTCCTTTTGACGCGGAGCCGCGGCGCGCCGACTCGGCTCTGATCTTGCTCACCCCGGGCCCGTGGGCGTACCGACCCCCGTTTGGGCCCCCACCTCGGGTTCTCCCGGAGCCTCGTAGCTAACCTGGACGTGGGGACTAGTCAGAGTCGAGGGGTGGGGGGTAAGGGCAGGGCAGGAGGCCTGAAAATGTACCCTGGAGGAGCCGAAATCGCAGGGGGCACGTGAAGCACCCCCTGCGTGTAGTTGAGGAGGTAGTAAGGGATCCGCTGGGCCCTGGGCTTCAGCGGCAGGGTCGGTGCTGGCTTGGCTGTGCTGGGGCGATAACCTGGCGCCTCCTCACTGCACTCTTGTCTCAGTTCTTGTTTCGTTAGCAGGATTGACTCAGTCTTGCAGCGAGGCTCGGAGCAGCCCAGGGTCGCAGGTAGAGGTATGCACTATTAATCATCCTCAATCGCCTTAAATGCATTTCCCCGGCTAAATGAACAAATAATTAGATTGGTTTGCGTGACCACTGATTTGGGTTCTTCTTGCCCTCGAGAGTTAGGCCTACTTACCCATAGCTGTGCCTCTTTTTTTTTAAGGCTAGATATATACCATATGCCATCTAGAAAATAACTTCCAGGCTTCCTGATGCTATAGCATATTTAAAAAAAAAAGCAGACTTCTAAAATATTTTTAAGACTGTTAGTATATTTTACTTAAGTGACATATAAAGTCATTTTTAGACCATAATCTACTAGAAATGTGTGATTAGCAGGACATTTCTATTGGTCTTGGAGATGATTTAATAAAGATTTTAATTTTATTAGTTTTTTCACTTGGTAAGTGCTGCAAAGGCAATAGTTATTTGACTTTTTCAGAGATTAATGTGTTGAGGGACACATGTCCAGCTTTAGGGAGATGAGTTTGTTTGCAGGGGTGATTTTGTTCTCTTTGAGAATAATCTTTACTAGTCTGTTATGAATTTAATTACAGTTTTATAAGCCAGTACTTAAAAAAACATTTACAGGGTAGGCAGCTTTTCCAATATGGTTATTACTGGAATAGTTTGGGAAATACATGTATGATTTTTTTCTTCATTTATGACACCATTGTAATTTTTTAAATTGAAAATTGGGTCATGGCATTACTTTGTATCCTCATTTTGCTAAAGAATTTTTGCACATGTATGTGCTAATAATAATAGGCATGATTTATATAAAGGGTGAAGGATGAGATGGATAGATACAGGCTGTATGTTTTAGTAGTAAATCCCAAAGATTCACTCTTGATTTGAAAATTCATTTATAAAATTGAAAGTGTGTATAGCTATCAAAGATCCTAATAAAATGATCTCTGAAACAGACTTCAAGGTGTAATAGAACTTACACTGGACATGCTTACCAAACTGATCAGTATTTAACTGAATCTCAACATTCTTTGGACAGGATAAAATATTTGCACATTGGAAAAGGGAAATGAAAAAGTGAGCGGAATGTTGTAATAGAAAGATCACTGGATTTGACATAAAGCTGAATGTTGGTGATCCCTCTACCACCAACTAGCTTTGTGACCTTGAGCAAGTCACCTAACCTTTCTTGACCTGTTTTCTTGTCTATGAAGAAGAGATCATCAATCCACCTCTTCCTACTCCCAACCCACACCCCCCAGGACCCTTCCAGTTCAGAAGTTCTATAAAAGTAGTTCTAAGTGCCTTATGACAATAAATATTGGTGATAGGTTTATATTGATCAACTACAGATATAGGTTCTTTAAGACAAAGTCACTGAAAAAAAATATTTTAAACGGTAATGATGGGTAAAAACATAGTACTTAGGATTGACTTTAATATGTTTAAAAAAAAAAAACAGCAGCAGCCTTTGAAGTACAATGTGAGAAAAATACTTCTTAACCTACCTAAGAAATGTCTTGGTGGCTATATTAAAGCTAACATTCTCTCTTTCCATTCTTGGTAGAGAAGATACATTTACAGGTTATCTGCAGTAGTAAAAGTGCTATGACATTGTTAAGAGTAATAGTGTGACCAAAAATGAGTCCCATTACTTTATGATGTGGAATTAAATTTTTTTTTAATCAAACCTAGACTAAATTGTCATAGAATATATTTAGTGAAGCTTAGAAAGCAGTGTGATGTAAAGAGTGATAGATTTGGATTCAGAAGATCTCACTTCAAACCCTGCCTCCGTTACTACCTATATGACCTACCTGTATGACCTTGGGTGAATTACTTAAATTCTTTGAACCTCAATTTCTGTATTGGTGAAATGACTAGGTGACTTCTAACAGAGGGGGGAGGTCCCTTACCAGTCTTTTATTGATGATCCTGTTAATTAAACCTACTAGCCTTTACTTCATACAAAGCCCAAAGTATATGTTTTTTCTAAAATTTGCTTATATTTTTATATACATTAATACTCTCTTCTTGTTGATAGTTTAAAATGACATGTCTTTGTGCTTTGTAGTAAAACCAGGGTTTCATTTTTAAGTAAAAGATTTGCTTTGAAGCAGATATACCCATAACAGTACAATTCTACATTGCATTCCTAAAATGAGATCTTTTTGAAAAGAAAAAATTAGTGTAGGTAAACACTGAAAACTAACACTTGATTATAGATTATATTCAGCTCTGTACAAGGTGAATTGTGAAAGAAATTAATGGCCTTTATCTGGAACTGGAATGTAAATTTTCACACATTTTTGTGATTTTATAGTGTGGTTGGTAACAGCCTGACATTGAATACAGGTTTTTTGGGGGGCCAGGGGGGGATAGGGAGGGAGTTGGTTGGTTGGTTTTTTTCATGTGTACTTTTGTTCCAATGAGAGCTAATTTAATTTAACTGTCGTTACTTTGAGGGGTCTTTGTGACTCTGAAATAATAACTTACTTGAAATCAGTCTTGGGGAGAATGTTGTATGGTCATATACGTGGTGATTTCGACTTAGTAGTTTTAAGAACAGAAATCGTTATCAACCACAAAATTTTGGTTATATCAATCATCCTTCTTCCAGGCTAGAGATATTAATCTCTACAGGCATAAAAATGAAGCATTTTATGCTTTTACTGCTACCCTACATTAAACATTCTTGCCCCATATATGGCATGTTAGTGTTAACAAAATTGTTGTAACAATTTTAAGCTATTTTTGTAAAGTCTGAATTTTATTTAAGAGAGTTGTTTTGGTATTCTTTTAAAAATCAAACTTTTTTCAGATATGGTATGGTATCCATAGCTATGAGAGAAAAAAAATTTTGCCCTAATGTAGATATGGTTTCCAAAGACATTTGGAAGAGCTTCTATGTTAATAGTTTTGGTTTTCTTTTATCAGACATTTAAGCTTAAAGAATAAATGTTGTGGTAGTTAACCTTCTTGGTATTTCCAGGTCACACATGTTGAGCCGTGGGAAAAAGGAAGCAGAAAAACAGCAGGCCAGACAGGGATGTGCGGAGGGGTAAGTAGAAGTACGTGCATTCTTAAGTTTTTCTGTGTCTGGTGACAGATTTTAAGTTTATGTATTACAAGTATAATATAGACTTTTATATCATTTAGACAAACAGTTGACACATTTAGGTAGCAAATCTTAGAATTGAAAAAAGATGAATTCAGATAACCAGTAGGGTCAGAAAATTATAGTATTACTCTTCCTCCCTCTTGGATTTTTTTTCTGCTAATATTGATACTTGCCATTATTATCTAGACCAGGGACTCTTCACCTTTTTTGTCTCATTGACCCCTTTGGCAGTCTGGTAAAACATATGGACCCTTCTCAGAGTAAGAGAATTTATTGTCCACATTCATCAATGAAAGAAATTCCAAATTTAGAAAGTAATAAAACAAAGATATAAATTTTTTCCTCCTAAATTCCTAAAACTCCTGAAATCTAGCCAAGATCTCAGGTCAACTTTTTGATGTTAACTACTGATGCTCATTCTCTTATCTCCCTCCTCCCCTCCCTTCCAAGGTTCGAGGTGTTGGAACAGGAGGAATTGTTTCTACAGCATTTTGCCTGTTATACAAGTTGTTTACTTTGAAACTCACTCGCAAGCAAGTGATGGGTCTCATAACACATACAGATTCTCCATATATTAGGGCCCTTGGATTTATGTATATAAGGTAAGTACTCATACCTTCTATTTGCTAGTCAGTGCATCACTGTTAAATATCATACATTTATAGTCTTTTGCAATTCCAGGTACACACAGCCCCCAACAGATCTCTGGGATTGGTTTGAATCCTTTCTTGATGATGAAGAGGTATGTCAGCAAGGGTAATACTTTGTTTTCTTCTGATTTCTATGGGTTTTTTCTCTTTAAAATAAATTCTTGGAGTTTTGTGTTATAGGCTTCCTTCAATTTAAATTTATTGTAATGAATTATATTGAAATTATATTCTTTTTCTTAAAACATGATAGAGTTTGTTTTTAAATCTTAGGTTAAATTTTTATAAGTAGTTTTGATGTTATTTTTTAATTTACTTTACATAACATAAATATTGTCATCTCAGAGCACAAGAGAAAAATATGGTTAAAATGTTTGAACTTCAATCTTTAAACTTTTGTTGGCCCTTGTTAAGTTTCTAAGTAATTTTTCCCTTTTAATGGCCCTTATGTTTTAGAAAAGCATAAATTTATGATTAAGAAATAATTTATTGTTTTTAAGATAATCCATGATGGTAGAAAGACAGTCTTTAGAGTTTCTGATTGTCGCTTTCAATAAACTTTTAAGTTTCACTTAGTCCCTAATTTTGTTTCTTCCAATAAATGTATGCTTATGATCATAAAATCAGTTTTTAAAAAATTAATGATTCTATTGAACAAGCCTTCATAATTTTTTTATATCCGAAATTTAGCATTCTATTTTATATTGGGTTAAATGTACCTTGAAGTTACTTATTTACCCCCAAAACCCTGACTGTTTTAGAGCTTAATAACTTATATGATTGGTTTTCTTTGTGGGTTTTTTGGTTTTTGTTTTGTTTTGTTTTGTTTACCTAGCAAATGGTGAGCTCTGGAAGACTTGAATATTTAGTAAATAATTATTGAAGGAAGAGCTCTGTTCCCTTTGATTCTACTGCCTGACATTTTGACATTCCTATAAGGCAGCTTCCTACTTGTGCTTTTTTTTTTCTGTAATGTTTATGAACAAACTAAATTGGAAAAATCTTTTTGCAATTTCCTTTTTCTGACTTGAAAAAATGTATTTCACTAAAATCTTTATACTTCCATCTATCATTTTATGAATTATCCTAAATTCATATACCTAGGCAACTGTCAGACTTGCCAAAATTATTGCTTTAGTGAGAACTTTTACATTTTTGCTTTTCATCATGTGAATAATGCCCATCAATAGATTTCATTTGTCATTTTTTAATTTCCATGTTTTGTTTTAAGCTGCCAAAAGAAGGAACATTTTAATATTGAGGCATAATCACAACCTATATAAAACTTAGTTTCTCTTTTGATGAATATTTCAGATGGAAAATCTTTCCACTTTTCCCCTTAAAAGACATGACCCTGTAACTTTGATCATCTGTAACCTCTACCTGTTTGTTTTGTTTCTGAATGCTTCTCTTAAATCTGTTTTTATTGTATACACATGTCTGAGGTGCTCTGTTTAAGCTAACTTATTGTTTTCTTCTTTAGATATCTGCAGCGATTTTATTTGGAAATACTGTATATCTGAACACTTAAATGTGTGTGAGTGCAAGCAGTTTTACCTTTAGATCTTGTTTTCCTGTTTAGATAACAAATCTCACTTTCCTTGTGTGCTTGCACTATAGGTTTGGGACTGACAATAGCTGACTAACATGTCCTGAGCTGTGAGAGGGCATAGCAAGAAGGCCTTCATGCGGTAATGACCCTTTTCAGAGACAATGGTCATCATGGATTATGCGTTTCCAATTATTTGTTCATTTATTTATTTTTTACATAACTCTAAATTAGAAACCTCACTGCTTCATGGCAGTTGGTTTGCTATTGCTTCCAATTTTGTTAGGATTTCATTTTATATTAGAACTTTTTATGATCCATTTAGACAAGAATTATCTGAAGCAGTCCATTTGTAGCTAGGCCACAATGCTAGGTTTGATTGTGCAATCATATGTCCACAAAATTACTTAAAGGAATATATACTTGAATTATGTGGGCTTTAATTTTAAAGCAAGATTGTTCCACATGACCGAGTAATAAAAGACTTGCATTTTCCTGTTCACTGAGATCAGGCCCCTTATACTATCAAAAGGCTGCAGGGTTTGTGTTTACCTGCATGCACACACTAAGCCTTAGTGTCTTATCTGTATCTTTGATTATCAAGTTAGAAAGGTACACACATTGGAATTTCTCTTAGACTTTAAAAAAACAATACTTGAAATTTCAAAAATGGTAATAAATTTTGTAGTGCTCATTTATATGGTAAAAAATACCTGGTTTTGACCATTAGGGTGTCTTTCTTTGTGTTTTTGTAGGACCTGGATGTGAAAGCTGGTGGAGGCTGCGTAATGACCATCGGAGAAATGCTTCGTTCTTTTCTTACCAAATTAGAGTGGTTTTCCACCTTATTTCCAAGAATCCCTGTTCCAGTTCAGAAAAATATTGATCAACAAATTAAAACAAGACCTAGGAAAATCAAGAAAGATGGGAAGGAAGGAATTGAAGAAATAGACCGACACACTGAACGTAGACGTTCAAGGTATAAGTTAATTTCAGAATTTATATTTGTCCTATTCTTTGTGTTGATACAAAGTTAGATTTCCCTGTAAAGCATACATACATGAAAGTATGTCTGTTCCTCATGGTTGACTTCTACAATTAGAACCCTTTAGCACTTTTTTCTACAAATAATTTTCTAGTAGATGTGACTTTGAATATGAATAAGCAAGTCCTTTGCTTTATGCAACTTTTTTCTAAAACATGTTTAAATTGAGAAATTTTAAGTGCACTAAAAGAGCTTAATAATTAAAGGAGCTCTATGGTAAGTGTTTCAAGTGTTTGTAATAGTTTATATTATCTCTTTTGGAACTGTTAGGTCACCAAGAAGGTCGTTGAGCCCAAGGCGGTCACCAAGAAGATCCAGAAGTAGGAGTCATCATCGAGAAGGCCATGGTTCTTCTAGTTTTGACAGAGAATTAGAAAGAGAGAAGGAACGACAGCGACTAGAACGTGAGGCCAAGGAGAGAGAAAAGGAAAGGCGAAGATCCCGAAGCATTGATCGTGGTTTAGAGCGCAGGCGGAGCAGAAGCAGGGAGAGACACAGAAGTCGAAGTAGGAGTCGTGATAGAAAGGGAGATAGGAGGGACAGAGATCGTGAACGGGAGAAAGAGAATGAGAGAGGCCGGAGAAGAGACCGTGATTACGATAAAGAAAGAGGCACCGAAAGAGAGAAAGAGAGGGAAAGATCAAGGGAGCGGAGAAGTAGGAGTGAAGTGGAAGAGAAGAAGCATAAAGAGGATAAAGATGAAAAGAAGCACAGGGACGAGAAAAAAGATTCAAAAAAAGAGAAAAAACACAGTAGGAGTAGAAGCAGGGAGAGAAAACATCGAAGTAGAAGCCGAAGTAGAAATGCAGGAAAGCGCAGTCGAAGCCGGAGCAAAGAGAAGACAAGTAAACATAAAAACGAGAGTAAAGAAAAATCAAACAAACGAAGCAGGAGTGGCAGTCGAGGAAGAACTGGCAGTGTTGAAAAGTCAAGAAAACGGGAACACAGCCCCAGCAAAGAAAAATCCCGAAAACGTAGCAGAAGCAAAGAACGATCTCACAAACGAGAGCACAGTGATGGCAAGGACCAGTCTGACAAACAGGATCGTCGGAGAAGCCAGAGTACAGAGCGCGAAAGCCAAGAAAAGCAGCATAAAAACAAAGATGAGACTGTGTGAAGTTTTTGGTTTTTTCTTTTCTTTTCTTCTTTTTTTTTGTTTATTTTGTAAAAGTGGATCACATTGAATCCTATAAATGTTTGATTAAATCCTGCTTATTTTTCTTCCTTAAAGTTGAGATTGTGCAGTAGTTCCGCACTCTTCAACCTCCCCTTTATAGGCTGCAGATTTTCATTTCCCATTTTGTGTAGGGAAGTGCCTTTGTAATCCCATTTATTGCATTGACGTTTCCATCCATATGTTGAGTTTAATTCATGATGCAATGATTGTTCTTGCATTTTTATTGTTTGGTTGTTTCTGAAATGTACAGTCTGTACATATGTCCTGGAAAATGTTTTAATTCTTTTGGCATGGTTGCCATGTTGGTTAAATTTGTATAAGGCAATAAACTGCCACTAATTCTACTTTTGTTTTGTAGATGTGGGATTATGGTTTCTGTACTGAAGTTAATTAGCATGGCTGTGCTTTGCATTATAGGAACTGAAGACTTTCAGAATGGGTCTTGAATGTGTATTATAACAGAAATATTTATGTGCAGACAATGTACATGAAGGCTAGGATTAACTTTCTTGTTCGTTGTATCATACCTTGGAAAACTTTTAAAAATGTATTACATTTAGATTCCCAACAATGCTACCTTTAGTGTGAATTTTCAAGAGATTATCAATTTCTGATGGCAGGGTTTTAAATAAGGCTGCAGTTTTTTCAGTAGTCCCTTTTAGAATGGTACCTCAAAGGGACATTGTGTTTAGTAAGCCTGGACTTTATACTCTTAATTTCTTTTTTTTTTTTTTAATTATTTTGAAACTTTTCATGTTGTGTAACCAATTTTTTTCTTTAATTCAGTCTCAGATTTTTTTTATTTAATATTGAAGGAAAAAATCAATGCCAGCAGCCTAGCATTCTTGCAGCAACCCTACACTAACCTATATGAGATGAGGGAGGAACAGCTTGGTAAAGAAAAAGATTCAAGCCTCAAAGCTTCCAAAGCATTTTTATAAATGGAAAAGTATTTAAATTATGAGATACCTTGATAGTGTCTTTTTTTAAAAGTCATAACATGTTTTTTATTAATACTGACAATTGCTGTTTGAGTTTGAGAACTTCATCTAGAAGAGAGAAGTATTAAAGTAATGCTATAATGCATTATTAGGGAATCATCAGTCAGCAAATTATTTGATAGGCTGTTCTTATGACATGTAAACTGATTGAGGAGAACCATCATGAGTCTGGAATAAACACTGGATTAAATCCTTTATTCTGGGTGTTGACTTTTCCCCCATCTGTTTTACAAACATTCAAATGAGAATTATGGTGGATCATTGTGAAACTTAAGTATTTAACCTTCTTATAGTTTGGTAACATTGCACTAATTAGATAATGTGGCAAAAGAATAAGGCGGAAAGCAAACCTATGACTAAACGCTTGACGTGTTCTTTGCTGATGTTATGTATTAAGTTTTTTTAGCTTGTTTTACAAGTCCAATATCAAGCAATTACTGAGGATTGAATTGCAATAGGAGGGATGTATAACACATTACTCCTTGACTTGGCTTCTTTCTCCATACTTTCCTCCATATTTTTAATGGTGTATATATATATATTTGCTATCTTTTTTTTCCTCTTTTTGCTTAGAACCAAGTTTACCTCTGGCTTTAAGAAGCCAGAATGGTAAAGTGACTGATTATTAAATTAAAAAAATGAAAATTCTTGATGATTTAATTTGATATGCTATATATTTAATTATCTGGAAAAGTGTCTACTGGGAAAGTAAAAGGAGAGTCAAAGCATTTATGAATAGGTTGTGTAATCTAAAACTACAGTTTGAATCAGCTACGTGACTGTTCAGTCTTTAGATTGACACCATCCAACCTCATACATCCTATATCATTCCCCATTTGGAAATAGTGATAAGTTTCAGTCATAGATATATTTAAGGATGAATGACATAAAGAGTTTCTTCAAAGTCAAATGTCTAAATTGTATAAATGTTAAGCGTGTATAATAGTGTTTTGTACTTAAGTCACATTAAGCAATTTTTCTGTTTCCATTTCAATGGCTCTAATGTAACTAGTGCTATTTTTCACTATAGTATCTATAATGGAAAGAGCACTGGATCTCACACTTGGGAAACCTGGTTTGTAGAGACTGAATAAAGCCAAGTCAGTCTCTTTGAGCCTCCTTTAAAAAGCAGATTGAGGATGCTGGACCAGATCTAGACTCCTTTCCTTCCTGCTTTAGCATTATGTGCATGTATATAGTGTAAAGAATCGAAGTGATTCAGGAATTTTGGATGTCTACCCAAAATGTCATTCCAGCCATCCCTCGGGAAAAATGAGGAATCAATTAGCTGCTCAAATTAGTGGTATGAAGGGGGGTTATCTTAAGTATTTAAGGGATCTGTCAATCCAGGTTGGGTATAAAAGAATTATGTATTTTCACTGGAGTCTGGAATAAAGATTCTGGTATTTTCCTATGTAAAAAAAGTAAAATGGGAAAGTTGTATAGGGAGTTCCAAATAATTTTTAAAATGTAGATGGCAAAAGGCACTTTGGGAGCATGCCTTCATACCACCATTCAGAAAAATTGAGGTGTTTTCATTACAATTTCCTTCGACTGGGATCATTTTTCAAAAGATCCTCCCCCCCACCCCCCAAGTACTAGAGTATACCATTAGGTTGGTGATAGAACAAGAAATCTAAAAGCAGGATGGTAAAGATTAATCTTGATGTCATGAAAGAAAAATCATGAGTGAATTTAAAAGTCTGAAGTAGATAATTTTAGCAACCTGCCTGAAAAGAATCCTCTAATTTTAATAATTTAAACTCCAGTATTAGAATATGTAAATCACCTGACAAATTTTGGACTATTTGCATCAAGTGTGACTTAGGCCCAATAAGAATATTGTAGACATTAAGTAATCCCATTTCTTTGTAGGTAAACATCCAAAGTCTTTAGGGTGTAAGACAAACAAGTAGAAGCCTATTATTGGCTTGAAGTTGGGGCTGGGGGGTGGATTTAGCATGTCTAAATTTTGGTGCTATTTTGAATATAATTTTACTTGTTTAAGCATTGTAAGTCTCAGTAGATAATGAAATGTAAGAAACTTAAATTTAGGGTGATGAAGGACAAGAAAATTGTTCTCACTAGTTTTTGTGTGTTTCTATTTGCTTTATTGTAACTTTAAAAGTCATAGTAAACATTTATTAGGCGCCAATTATGTGCCAGGCATTGAACCTTCAATGTTCTTTGAAGGAAATGATCCATTTTTATCCTGTACATTTAAACTATTCTAGTTATTAAGTACTGTGTAGTTGCTATGATTCATATTCTAAAAGTAGTTTCCAGAAAGACTGGGGAAAGATGTAGTTGTGAAAGTATTGTTTCATTTCTCAGTCCTTTTCCCTCCTTTCTTATGTAGGGGATTTATTTCGTATGGCTTAAAACAGAGTCCATCTCACATTCTCAAATAACTTGTTGCAACTTGAGTTTTCATCTTTTTGGAAAATGTTAACTGCAATTGTGTTA
Organism: Monodelphis domestica; assembly: GCF_027887165.1. Lineage (NCBI taxonomy): Eukaryota > Metazoa > Chordata > Mammalia > Didelphimorphia > Didelphidae > Monodelphis > Monodelphis domestica. The sequence goes on from NC_077228.1 coordinate 477,707,318, forward strand.
GTGTATCAAAATATTGTCATAAAGTAAGTGTTGAGTGTTGCCCTTTTTAGCCGTATTTAAGTTTGTGGTTTAGTCCTTCTAGGGGGCTTTCTGCATTGTTTCTCATTAAAGTTAAAGGGTTTTTCAGCTGTGATTAGAAATATTTCTAAATATCACTGAATTAGCAGCTGTAAAAATGAAAAGTATGGTCCTGAATTGACTTAAAAGGCAAATGAAAGATAAGGTGGAGCAACTGTAAATTACTAGACATTTATTTTGCCTGAAAAACTCCCTGAGTATTATAAACAATTATTTTTCTTCTTATCCTCGAAAGTACAGTGGTAGACATTTTTTAATAAGTTGGCATGGAACATGTACATAACCATTTTGACATGATTGCATATGACAAGCATGTTAATTTGCAGATTAATTCCTCCTGCTAGATTTAATGAAAGAAGATCATTTTATTTTGAATTGAAAGACATTTTTGTACTTGGGTTTGAATGTCTCCTGATTTGAAAATCAACTCCTTGAATCCAGCTTCCCTACCCTACATACCTCAGTGAACTTCCCTATTCCTGATTATCTTCCAAACTGGAATGCATCTCCCAAATCCCATTTTGAACTTGCTGATTCACATCATGCCCAGCAGTAGGAAAGAAAAACCGTTTCTGTAGGCTTTCTCTTTCAAAAACATTAAGTGCCTGCTCACAATGGGCACTGCCCTAGTCCTGGAGCTACAATGATAGAAATAATACTTTGCCCACTTTTAATGTTAAGATCCCGTTTTTCAAAAAGTACTTACGTAGATTACAAGGTCTATAAAATTCAAGTCAAACTTGTATTGTGTAATTTATGCTCAAAATTCACTCTTCTGGTCCTTTTTCATTTCTAATTCCTGAAATTGAGTCCCTCTTTACTGTTCAACCTTAAACCTATGGACACCACTCTTATATGAAAACATTCCCCTGGTCCTATAGTCCCTTAAGTTATTGGCCTATCTCATTTTAACTGCCAACTTTATAGAAACTGATAAAAATTCTCTATAAAGGCCTTTATGCCATTTATTAGATACTGTTAGCTGGTGGCTTTATTTTGATACATTTTCTAAATTCCTGTGGCATTTGTACTGTATTTCTGTCTCCACAGCTATGCCTCCTTTGGCTCCTTGTCAATGCCACGCCCCTCCCCCAGTTATGTCATTCTCACTTTTTATACATTAGTCTTGATCTCATCCACTCCTATGGCTTCAGACATTATCCCTGTGTTGCAAATCATTAATAAAGGCTTGGGTGGGATGCAGTAATTAAATCTTAGGAAATTCAATGAAAATGAATTTGAAGTCTTGAACTTCGGTTTCAAAAGGGTACAAGATACGGGGAGTTTTTTTGCTAGGCAATGTGTTTGAAAAAGCTGAGGTTTTTTGGTGGACTGAAAGCTTAAGTCAACAGGGCAAGGGGACTAGGAAAGTAGTAGTCCTGCTGTACTTGGCCACATTAGAATTGTGTTCAGGGCACCACTCTTTTAGGTGGACAAACAACATCCAGCATCAAGTTCATGCAAGGTCTCAAGACCGTATGTAAACTAGGGATTGGGAACCTAATTCCTGTCAAGGGGTATCATTTAATTATCTATTGTTGCTGAGTCCTAGAGATTAAAAAAAAAACTAAACCAAGTGCCCTTGAAGAGTTTACAAAAGGACTTGTTCTGCTTATTTTCAGAGGGCATAATTAGAATTGCTGGACCATAGATCTAGTGCTGAAAGGAACCTTGGAGACCAACTAATCAAAGTCTATTTCATAATTGAGCCTGGTAAAATGATTTCCTAAAATCTCACAAGTAGCAGAGCCAAGTTCTAAGCTCAAGTCCTGAGACTGGAGTTGTGATTGCATCATGTCGTAAGCTAGGGATAGGGAAATTGAAGCTTATGAGGGGAGAAATTCCTAATAAGTAGAGGTATTATCGAAGATGAATGGACTGTGGAGAGGTTGTAGGTTCACAGTAATTAGGGGTCATCAGGTAAAATGGCCGGATGACCACTTGGATCTGTTTTAGAAAGAATTTTTATTCAAGTATGTTTTGACCTGTGGTTCTTTCAGAGAAGTGACATGTTTAGAACTCCATCTTTCCCTCATTTAACATGATAATTCATGTGCTTAAAAGTTTGAAATATGGCACATGAGCCTCACAACAGTTTGTCAAAGGTACTAGTTATCCCCATTTTACAGATTACCTCTTAGCTTCCTTTTCTATAAGCAACTTGTCCAAGGTTATAAGAGGGCCAATCTGAGGTTCCTGACTCCATCACTATTCAACATGACATGCTGCAACCACCTACCTGACTTCTCAGAGTTAAGAGGAAAGTTATATAGACCTTGAAGAACAAGGTAGTGATATGAGTATTGCATTAACTATAAACCCACCTGAACTGGCATTTCAAGTATGATCCCCCAAAGTGAACACAATCCTAGAGTTTGAAGAGACCTCAATCATCTAATCCATTTTACCTAATGTAGGAGCTGCCCCTGCAACATCCATAACAAGTAGTCATCTTGGTTTTGCTCAAAGACTTTCAATGATAAACATTTCTTCCTAAAGCTATGTATTCCACTTTAGGGCATTAGTTGTTAGCAAGTGTTTCTTTTCTGTCTCTGCAACTCAACACTGATTGCTCCTACTTCTTCAGAGACGTGGCAGTTCTTCAAATATTTGAAAATAGCCATCAAGTCCCTTAATGCAAATTGCAGCCCATCCAAGCCTATAAGTGCTATATGGTTCTTGTCTGTATTGACCATAAACCTACTATAAAAGATCTACCCACCATACCAAAGGCCTTTCTCTGGGTTTTTTTACATTCTGTGGATACCAGTGCAGTATGTGGGATATCCATCCTTACTCTCATAAGATTAGTCCACCTCCAAATGATTTTTATACCACTTCTTTGATATATCATCAGTGGTAATATGCAGCAACCTTAGGTCCATCACATTATACCTCTCCATCTCTAAAATTGCATCACCTAAAATCTTGATTCCTCAGAGATTGTGGTAGTCTATTATTTGCAGCTTTATGACAGCGTTTGGAGAATGCCAACATTTAAAAAGATGAATTTTCATGTTGGGTAGGGATGTGAGATCTTTGGAAGTACAACACAATTTCCCCATAGCAATCCAAACCCCAATCTATACCCTATTCAATTATAGTCTCAGTTCATTGTCTCTGCAGTTTATATGCCAGACATACTAATAGGCTAACTCAATTGGCTGTCCATATATAAATACTGAAGTTGTAGATGGACTCTGAAATTTCATTCTTCAAGGATACAACTCTCCTCATTTAATGATCCAATATATTCTTATTCCCTTTAAGATCTCTGGATTGCATTGATGACAATCTCCTTTTTGACTTTACATCATAAATGGCTCAGAGAAAGTAGAGGAAATAAAGGTTTAGTTATGTGTGGCTCCAGGGGTCACAAATAGAGTAAAAGTTATGAAAAACTTGTCAATCTGGAGGGTGGCTGACAGCTTTACCACACTACTCAGCACATTCATTGTCTGGAATGGGGGTCTATTGAGTCCTGGAGGATTGATATAGACTGTTTCTATGAAGAAATATCCAGACAGGACCCTTGATTCCCATGGACTAGATCGTTAATATATTTGTCACATAGAAGAAAACCACACATTACATCTTTCCTTTTAAAAAATCCAAAAACTCTAGTATTTCAGAAAGTTTAATTCTTTAATATTAGTCCTTGATCAGATTAGTATTCTGTGAATATCCCACAGATTGGCACCCTGTTTATTTTTTTGCTCCTACCCTTCCACTTCCTACCCCATAGCCAAATTCCTATGTCTGTCCCTCTTTCTATTTTCCTCTGCCCCACTGATTAGGCCAACTCTGAGGAGAGATGGGGGTGGGGCACTTACTATATCTTTACTCAGAATTTCAGAGCTGAAAAGCACCTCAGAAATCATCTAATCTGACCCATATGTGCCTAGGAATACCCTCTCCAAATCTTCCCAACAAGAGGTAATTCAACCTTTTCTTCAAGACTACCAGTGATGAGATATTCAGTAAATCCCGGGCAACCCACATTCCATTTTTTGGCAGTTTTAATTTTTAGAAAATGTGTCCCTATGTTAAGCCAAAACTTAATTTCCTATCATTTCCACTTATTGCCCTTGGTTCTACCCTAAAGTCAGGCAAATCGAGTCTAAATTCCTTTCTACTTTGCCTCTTTACTGCAGGAAAGAATACAGATTCAGGAGCACCACTCTACTATAAGACAAGCAAGTAAGACAAATCTACTTAAAGTGTGAGCCAAATGGCTCCAAAGGCTATCTGTGTATCAAGTCAATTCCAACATATAGTTAGTAAGTGCCTACTATCTTCAAAGCATACTGGGCACTGAAGATACAAAACAACTTATTCTCAAGTCCCCTTGCCAAGTCCTCAGACCACAGTAATTTTGGGGCAAAATTGTATTCAGGAGATAACCAGTTCCATCACTGCTCAAACTCAAGTCCCCAAATAAGCCATATTTGAGATCTGACTAGCCTCGTGGCCTTGGGTAGAGCCCCCGTTGAACACGACCACTCCAACTTAATTTCTTGACTTTTATCTATCAAAAAGAGGTTGGGTGGAAATTGTTATAATTATACATGATTCTTTTCATTGTCCTAATTTGATATTTGCTCTTTGCTGTCTTTTTTTTTTTAAACCCTTACTTTCCGTCTTGGAATCAATACTGTGTATTGGTTCCAAGGCAGAAGAGTGGTAAGGGTTAGGCAATGGGGGTCAAGTGACTTGCCCAGGGTCACACAGCTAGGAAGTGTCTGAGGCCAAATTTGAACCTAGGACCTCCTGTCTCTAGGCCTGGCTCTCAATTCACTGAGCTACCCACCTGCCCCTGACATCTTTTCTAATTAACTAATTGATGCTGACTGAAGTAACTGCTGGAATGATAAACAAGCAGTTTTTGAAGAAAGAGATGCAAGTGAAATGAACCATTAGATATAAATTATAACAACTTGGAGGTATCTCTTTATAATCATCAAATTAACAAAGAATTTTAAATGGTCAGATTCCATGTTGGAATTGTGCAAGTGGGCAAATGTACATTACTATACTGCCAATATAGCTGTGAATTGGTACAATCATTTTGAAAAGCAATCTATTAATATTAAAGATTTCTAAAACTCATGATGACTGTTGATTCAATGATCACACTTTATGAATATCTTAGGGATTTTGTTTTGGTTTGAAGACCTATCTGTACAAAAATGTTCATAACAGCTTTATTTGTAATAGCAAAACCCAGAAACAAACCATCAATCCAACAGTTAAAGAATGGTTGGATGAATTGGGGTATTTTATGATACCTCTGATGAAGTCCTCCATTGTTTCATCATGGTCAATTCTTAAAAATTATACTAACAAGAAAACAAGGTACTACTAAGCCTTAGAAAGGCTTTGAGTCCAGATCTGGTGATGGATGGACTATAGGTTATCCAAGGACCAATCTAACTAATTTTGAGAAAACATCACCACATTGGCTTCAGGGCAACAAATTTTTGAGCCACAGCAACTCTTGAAAACCATCAACTGAGTTAGAAAAGTAAAATATCACAAGTTGCTGAAGTGTGAAAGTAAATATGTCAGTGGAATATTATTGTGCTATAAAAATGACAAATATAAGGAATGGAAAGACAAAATATAATGTAGAATGGGAAAAATTTTTTCAAACAACAGAACTGACATTCCAATAATGTACAAAAGAAAAAATTTAGAAAGGAATACAGAAATATTACTGTTATTTTGTAAAGGTTAATATTAATACTTTAAGAAACAAAATGTGAATTATTTGTTTATGACTCGATTGTGATTATGTAATTTAAAATTTTGGAATATTTGTTTTGTTAATGCTATAAGATTATAATAAAATCACTTCATTTTTTCCTGTCTATTAATCAACAAATAAATATCATTAAGTGCTTACTATGAACTAGATTCTGGAGACAGACACAAATGTTAATATTTTCTTCTAGAATTTATATTAATTCTTTCTTAAGACCTCAATTTTATTTCTATTGAGTTTGATCCTTTTCACATTCACCTCTGTCAACTTAGTTTTTGGAAGCCCCAAGTTTGCCCATTTCCCTTGGGAATTTACCTTAAGGAGAGTCCCAAAGTGACTTTGTCTTAGACTAACTAAGGGATCTCCCAGTACCCATTAAATGTCCTACATAGGAGTAATAAAAATGCTCCAGTGCTCAATCACATTTTTAGTCTTAGAAGTTTTCTCCATTGTATCAGAGATCCATTCCCAAGAAGACCAACACCAATGCAGGAACCATCCTTTTAGGATAGACCACTCCCTAATACCCCAGGCTCTGGCTATAGCCTCTTTCCCAAGCCTGCTTACAACCTATCAGGTGTATTTTTGGTGTCCTGAGTTCCCCAAAAGGTATATAAGATTCCTATGTTTTATTGTTCTTTGGAGAATCATCTCGTGTAGTGATCCGCTCAGAGATACTGTTCCCAGAGTCCCAGAGCCCTTGGCTCTGTGTGGTTTGTAAGCACTGGACTCTGTGTAGCAGCTGAATATTGAACACTATCTCTTTCCTGATTAAAGTCTGGGTTTTATCTGACTATTTTAGTGGTTCTGTGTTTTTTCCAGGTTGATGTAAATGGAAACCCCAGCAATATTCTGCCTAAATTATGGCTGCTTAAGCCACCTGCTAGCTGACACCAGATGTGAGAAGTACACAGGAATCGATTGAGTTCCAGTCCAGATTCAGCTTAGCAGGTTGGCTGGGTAAGTGGAAATTCTTGAACAACAAACTCAGTCTCATATATTTGGGGAACGTGAACCTTTCTTTAATCAGAGGATAAATGGGCAATCACAGTTCTTCAAGGGCCCCAATGGGTCCCCCTTGTGGAACTGCTGTGGAGTATATGCCCATAAATTATGGACCAGGTACCTGTGGGTATTTAGATAAGTGGCAGAGGTTAACTAAATCTGATCTCAAGGAAAGTTGGCCAAAATGGGTCTCTCTCTCTCTCTCTCTCTCTCTCTCTCTCTCTCTCTCTCTCTCTCTCTCTCTCTCTCTCTCTTTTGAAGATTTTATTTAGTCAATTTAGAACATTATTACTTGGTTACAAGAATCATATTCTTTCCCTCCCTCCCCTCTCCCTACCCCTTCCCATAGCCAACACACAATTCCACTGGGTTTTACATGTGTCCTTGTTCAGAACCTATTTCCATATTATTGATGTTTGCACTAGGATGATCATTTAGGGTCTATATTCCCAATCATATCCCCTTGACCCATGTAATCAAGCCATTGTTTTTCTTCGGTGTTTCTATTCCCACAGTTTTTCCTCTGGATGTGGGTAATGTTTTTCCTCGTAGATCCCTCCAAGTTGTTCAGTTCAATCACTGCATTGCCACTAATGGAGAAGTCCATTACATTTGATTGTACCACAGTGTGTCAGTCTCTGTGTACAATGTATTTCTGGTTCTGCTCCTCTCACTCTGCATCACTTCCTGGAGGTTGTTCCAGTCTCCATGGAACTCCTCTACTTTATTATTCCTTTTAGCACAATAGTATTCCATCACCAACATATACCACAGTTTGTTCAGCCATTCCCCAATTGAAGGGCATCCCCTCATTTTCCAATTTTTTTGCCACCACAAAGAGTGCGGCTATGAATATTCTTGTACAAGTCTTTTTCTCCATTATCTCTTTGGGGTACAAACCCAGCAGTGCTATGGCTGGATCAAAGGGCAGACAGTCTTTTAGCTCCCTTTGGGCATAGTTCCAAATCCCAGGTTGTGTGAACCAATGGCTCCATGAGAGGGGACAATCAGTATGGGAGCTAGGCCCCGAGAAGGGTAAGAGCAGAAAAAAAGTAAGTAAATGGGAAAACCAGGTTAATCAAGTCAAAGGGGAAAGATATAAAAAACAGAATAGGGAACAAACTGAAAATCAGTTTGCCAAATTGCAGAAAGAAATAGATGAACTTAGAGATTTTAAAGAACTCTGGTAATCCACCACTCCTTGCAAGCAGCCTGCTTGAACCTCTCAATTCATCCAAGGTCCCAATTCCTTACTTTCCTTTTAAAATTAAAGGAAAGGAAGGCACCAGAGCACGTCAGGCATCTTTCACTCATTGGACCAGGACTGAGCTCAGAGCTATGGCTAAGGACTGTCCAAAAGCTAGAGAAAATCCTTTGGAAATAGCTAAAGAATTTGAGGTCAATCTTTCTACTAACCAACCTGGCCTCTCTGACCTTTATCAGATTGCCCAAGTACTTTTGGCCCTGGGGGATGCTGCTCACTGGTTTAAAACAGCTCATTGGGACAATCCTTTAGAGCACATAAATTGGTTAATGGCTAGAAAGGATGGGCCTGAAGTTCACCTCCAAGAGGCCAGGAAAATTAAGGAGGCCTTATTAAAAGCTATTCCCAAGGCCTTCCCAAAGTCTGTCAATAGGGGGAAAATTCAGGCTTACCCTCAAAATACAGGAAAATCTGTTATTGATTTTTATAATAAATTTCTGAATACATTTGTAACAAATTCCAATTTTTCTCTGGATAGCCCTGATGCCATAGTCACCTTTAATACTCTCTGTGTGGCAGGGCTAAACAAAAAGGTTTAAGAGGTAGCTAAGAAAAGGAATCAAATAGTGAATCTGCAGCTACATCAGTGGCAGCAAAGGAAACAAAGATCTGCTTCATCCTGTTTCTAGACATTTTCCTTCTAGGTGCCAAGCCAAGAGGTGAAGGGAAAAAAGGTGTTATTACTGTCATAAGCTAGGACATGTAAAGAAAGATTGCAATGAGTTACTACATAAGTTAAAACCTCACCATGAGAGATTTCAATCCTCAGAAGGGCCCTCTCCCACAAGCCTACATGGGGATGCTTCACAATGACGGGAGTCCAAGGATATTAAGGGTTTCTTCTATAGTATCATCATCCGCAATAGGAAGCCACTCACATCATGGTTGTTTCTCTCCCCCATCGAGACTCTCATAGACACAGCAGCCTCTAATTCTTCTGATATTGGAAGAATTTGGAGCACCCTCCAACACGAGTCCAGTTGGATCCCATTCCTTGTTGGTAATTGTTAGCTGGCATTTTGGTAAAATGTCCCAGCCTTTGTAATTCACCCGTAGACAAAGAAAGCCCAGGATTTATAATTTTATATTTTAGTCTTTTCATTCTAGTCTTGATATGGTTAATGTGAAAAATGTTATATATCAACAGCAGTTAATTTTTAATGATGTTAGTAATGAAATGCATTTATTCTAGGTACATTAACTCTGATTCGAGTGCTATCATTTCACATTTTTGTTAAGCTGTTACTTATTTCTAGAGCTAAGGCTTTTCTGATTAACATGTATATATTCTAGAGTAAAGAAAGTTAATTTGAATTTGATGCATACCTGACTAGTTATTGCAAGAAATGGACAATAAATACTTGGGGAAATGCTTTGTGTTTAATGATAAGAAAACCCTGAGCATTTACATTGAACAACCAAATTCCTCTTAGAAGGGGCGTTAGACCAAAAGAGAGGTTTAGGGCATAACTGAGAGAAATGCCATTTCTGAAGCCACAGGTAAAATTAGAGTGAAAAAAAAAGTTAAAGAAATGGGGATGTTCTGATTTAAAGATAATCTTAAATGTTTCCTTAATAATCCTAACTCTTTGTGTTTGTTGAGGAATCTTTATGAGTTCTACTTTTTGAGAAGTAAAAGACCAGGCACTACAGCCTGATTTTTGGAGGTGTTTTTTTTTTTTGTGTGTTTTTTTTTTAAGGTAAATTCCAAGAGTGCAAGCATTACATAGATAAGTTTTTGGTTTTTTTAAGACTAGTAAATCCTGATTATTGCTTTTTCTATAGGATTTACCTTTATCTCTTCCTTTTAAGTTAGGAAGACTGACTCTATTCAGCATCTGCCTTTGAGCATTATATTTCTCTGATAGATAACCATTGGCACAGATTGCTATTAGGAAAGGATTTTCCTACCTGGGAATTCTCTAGTGATACCCTGCATTTACCACCCCCACCTTGAGTGTGGGTGAAGTCATTAGAATCTATTAATGTTAATTTTGCTAGATTTCTTGTTGAAAAAGAATTTACTCAGAACCTCTAGAGCCCTAATTATTATCTCAAGTCATTTCCTAGGGAGATAAAACCTAGACAAAGTTTTTCTAAAACCTGGATCAGGAGTTGATTTAAGATATTTCTACAAAGAACCTGAAGGAGTTCCTCCCCCACCCCCCAAGATACCTTTACATAGAAATCATCTTTACTAAAAGGGGAAGTACTTCACCAAGCAAAAGACAACTGAACCGGGCTAAGTGTCTCTTTCTTTTGGTTTTCTTTTGTGACAATTAAATTTAACTCTTCCCTGATTGTGAAAATGAAAATAATTAACTCTCCCCTAATTGTGAAGATTAAATTGTAACCCCTGACTATTTTTAGAACACCCTACTTAAAAGTTGAGTATGGATATCTGCCCATTTTTAGATCTAATCACCAAAAGTGTAAACATCCCACTTAATCATTGAGTGGGAGGCCTGTGACCCACATGTGCAATAGTGGGTGATGAATCAGAATTGACTGACTGCCTTCTGGGCACATCAACTGTGATTGGTAAACATAGAATTAGGGGAAGGCACAGGAAGTGATGCAGGAGAAAATGTCTTTAAAAAGGAGCAACAACTTCCTGAAAGGAGTTAAATTCTTCATGCTTTTGAGTTGAGGCTGGTGAAGAGGGACAGAAGGATCTGCTGACTGGACCTGAGACCCTGTTCCTTTAGACTGACACGTGGTGAGTGAAAAGCTGACTCTTAACTGCTGGATATTTAGAAGAGACTAACCTCAGGAGAGACCTATCCTCTTAAGAGAGATTCCCTGCATCCCCAGGGCCTCAGCTACAGGGGCCAAGGCCCCTCCAGTTAAGAACTAACTCTCCCTGTCCAGGGAGTAATTTAGGAGTAAATTACTTAGTGTTTAGGCTAGATATCTTACCTTATCCTCTCTCTGGTTTCTTACTTCACTCTTTCTACATTTTGTAAATAAATTGTAAATAAAATCTCTTTGGAATTAATTAAATTCCTGGTGACCACACTCTTAAATAATCAAGTCCAATCCTTTTAACATTAACCCTGTTTCCCCCTTATACTTTTCATTCATTGCCTTTTAATTTTTCTGAAGCAGGTATAAAATTTGCCATTTTTATTTCCCTGGGAATTCTGATAATATTTACCCTGAGCAAGGTCCTTTTAAGTAGAGAAGTAGAAAGGAAAAGAACTAGTTCTAATATCTAGCTAGAGTAGGAAAAATTCAACTAGTAACATTTTATTTTATTATGAAGTTTAATATAATATCTATTAATTTCAAAATTTACAACAAAAAGTTTCCAGAGTGCTTTTCTAAATTTTTATAACATGTTCAGTATATATGTAGAATTCCAAACTGTATTTTCTCAAGGCGATATAAGAAGGATTTAGGAGAATAATGGACCCTGATAATGTTTATGGAGATAACTGTTAACAAGAGGAGAAAAGTTATTTTTAACCCATGTTCAATGGTAAATTTATCCCTTTCTTGCCAATGAATAGATGCTCAGGAAATTTAAAATTGTGTTAAAAATTTTAATTTAGTAAGACTAGAATTTAGTTAACTCAGGATATTCCATGATACTGCCACAAAAAAGAGAATTGCTTCAACAATAATTTTTATTCACTGGCTTTTTGATTAGTCTGTGATTTAGTTGCAACATTATTTCTTTCATGGTACTTCATTCCTGACATTTCCTGGAAGTATACAAGAGTTAAAGGAATTTAAAAAATAGTTGATATGAGTAAAATGTCTAATTCATTTGATCATGATTATAGTTGGTAAATAAGCAATTAAAAGTTATTGAAAACATGTTTTTTAGATCCCCAGCATCTCAATCTCAAAAAGGGAATGTGAGAATGTTGAATTTATAGGAAGTTAAAAGTATTTTAATTTTTTAATTTAATTTTTAATTTTGAGAATTTCTTAATTTAATTTTTTTTTAAAACCCTTACCTTCTGTCTTGGAGCCAATACTGTGTATTGGCTCCAAGGCAGAAGAGTGGTAAGGGCTAGGCAATGGAGGTCAAGTGACTTGCCCAGGGTCACACAGCTAGGAAGTGTCTGAGGCCAGATTTGAACCTAGGACCTCCCATCTCTAGGCCTGGTTCCACTGAGCTACCCAGCTGCCCCCTTAATTTAATTTTTTAAATTGCTTTGAAACTGAAATTGTCATGTAAGCATTTTTAATATGGTTTTGTGTTTTATAATAGGATACTTAATTAGAATTTTACTTAGTATTAGCCGATATTTTTATTTTTCCACAAACTGAGGAGGGTCATTTTAGATCCACAAGCTTTGATAAACCTGTGATGTGGATTTTATTTTTGATTTTATATTTCTATAGTTTAATTTGTATTTATTTTTAATGTTGCATTTGAAGTAGTCCCAAAAGGGCAACATAGAAAAATTGAAATTGATAAAACAGATTAAAAAAACAAAACCCAGAAAGCATTTTTTAGGGAACAGACTTCCCTCCCCCAGGAAGTTGAGCTGTTTATGCAGGCAGCAGACCAGATTCTGCTTAGCTTGGGGGATACAAAGGAACTTCAGGAATATCAAAGAGGTCTGGATGGAATGCAAGATAACACTTAGTAAACTAGGATAAAGGTATTAAGCTACCAGTGAAAGTTAACAACCCCTGGATAATCTAAATATTGTCTCTAACTACACATACCTGTGTTTTGTGAAAGGTTTTGTTTGATTGTCAAATGAGTACCTGTATATTAAAGGGATTAACTTTGTATCTTATAACATATATAAGCTATCCTATAATGTCAGTCTGACACACCTTCCACTAGGGAAGGTTGTCCCAGCTGGTAGATTCTTTATTTCTTCTTTTTATTAATAAATCGCAGTTCCAATAATTGAAATTCTGGGTATTTGAACTCACTTTGTGAAGTGCACCACTTCACTTTTACTATAGTACTACTTTGGTGGTATGGCAATCTTTTCTGATCAAGTATATAGCTTAGTTATATTTGTAATTGGTACAAATATTTTTACTAGAAATAATGAGGCTATTAAAATTATCTTTTGAGGTTACTTTTAATATTATCTAAGCACCAGTGTCAAGTACCATTTAGGTACTGATAACATTTAAATCAAGCCAAAATTAATAGCATATTTTAGTCCTAAAAAGAAATTGTGAGTAAATATACAGAGATAATCAATTCCTATTTGGAGAAATTAATTATAGACTTCTTATGTTTTCTCTTCTAGCAATGAAACTGTTTGGAGAACCTGTTTGTGTAAAGGAGAGTTATACAAAAGAGAGGACACTGAAACCTAATCAGGACACACGTAATTTGAAAGACTGAGAGACTTTGGAAATTGGGGTAGTCTTTATTAAGATCTTGCCAAAGGTAGAGTGCCTGTTTTTTAGTGCGTCACTGCATTTGGGGAATGCCCCCAGAATACCATTTGTCTATACTTATACCCCATGTTTTCTATCCTTAGTAACAGGGTCAAATTTTCTTGTCACTCACACTCTTTGTCCTTTTGTGTGGTCAATGACATTTGGTTTTGCCCACAAGGGGGATGTGTCAGCTTAGTTTTTGGAAATCCCAAGTTTGCCCATTTCCCTTGGGAATTTACTTTAAGGGAAGTCCCACTGTGACTTTGTCTTAGACTAAATAAGGGATCTCCCAGTGCCCATTAAGTGTCCTACATAGGAGTAATAGAAATGCTACAGTGCTCAATCACACTTTTAGTCTTAGAAGTTTCCCCCATTGTATCAGAGTTCCATTCCCAAGAAGACCAACACCAATGCAGGAAAGATCATCCTTTTCGTATGGACCACTCCCTAATACCCCAGCCTCTGGCTATAGCCTTTTTCCCAAACCTCCTTACAACCTGTCAGTGTATTTTTGGTGTCCTGAGTTCCCCAAAAGGTATATGTGTTTTATTGTTCTTTAGAGAATCATCTCGTGTAGTGATCCTCTCAGAGATACTGTTCCCAGAGTCCCAGAGCCCTTGGCTCTGTGTGGTTTGTAGGCACTTGACTCTGTGTAGCAGCTGAATATTGAACACTATCTCTTTCCTGATTAAAGTCTGGGTTTTATCTGACTATTTTAGTGGTTCTGTGTTTTTCCAGGTAGAGACCTCCTTCCCAGTCTCTTCCTGTTGAAAATATTCATGATTTATAAGCATGGGGCAAGCAGTTTACAAGACTTGTTCTTTTTAAATTTCTGGATTCTGGATCACATTTTCCAACACTTTTTTTCATTATCCTCCCTTGTATCCCAATTCATATCAAAGTTACTGTGTTAACTGTGTTCTGAGAATCTCCTTAGGGATCTGAAAGGGAGCTTAGAGGTCATCTTTACTTTATAGATGAGGAAAGAGAGATCCAAAGGATATACAGATGGTAACACCTGACCAATTTCTTTATAGAATTTCTCTGTTTCATCCTCTGACACGTTTATTGAATTATTCTCTTGATAGTGATGATCACTTCGTTCATGGTCATTGTAATTGAGATGACCAAGTGTTCAATGAAATTATTCTTCTTGTTGACTCTAGAGACAAAATGAAACCAACTCTGCTTACTTTTTCAATGTTTTTTCTGAGGAAAATCTGAAACTCATCCCTTCAACTTCTTCAAATATCCTAATTAGAGAGATGGCTAAATATAGAAGATGTCAACATAGATAAGTTTAATTTTTTCCAGAAATTTATTAAATCATAGATCAGACAAAGATTGGACATGAGTTCAATCAGTTACATGTTTTTAGGCAAAAATAAGGGGGTGGGAGGGGTAGAGAGTTGGCTAAGTGGTTAGAGAACCAAGCCTGGAGATGGGAGGTCCTGGGTTCAAATATGACCCCAGACATTTCCCAATTACATGACCCTGATCCAGTAATTTAACCACAAATGCCTAGCCCTTACCATATTTCTTTCTTGAAACCAATACTTAGCATCAGTTCTAAGATAGAGCTTTAAAAAATTATGTTGGTATGTAATGTCCCTGAACAATTTGCAGGGATCCAGGAGAAAAAAACACTATTCATAAGCAAAGGATAAACTATGGGAGTGGAAACACCGAGGAAAAGCAATTGGCTGAATACAGCGGTTGAGGGGACATGACAGAGGAGAGACTCTAAATGAACACTCTAATGCAAATATTATCAACATAGCAATGGGTTCAAATCAAGAAAACATGTAATGCCCAGTGGACTTACGTGTCGGCTATGGGGGGGGTGGAGGGGAGGAAAAGAAAATGATCTATGTCTTTAACGAATAATGCTTGGAAATGATCAAATAAAAAAAATTATGTTGGTACTCACTGTTCCCTTTTCAACTTCTCCAACTGTCATAGTAGCACTAGAAGACAGACAGAAACATAAGTTTGAAGACCACTTTGTCTTTTTATTGGTTTCACAGACTATTGTGACTTAAAAAAAGAAACCAAACATAGGGGACCCCCCTTTTTTAAGAACCTTATTTTCTGTATTAGTAACACCTCTAAGATAGAAGGTCAAGGGTGAAGCAAATGAGGTTAAGTGATTTGGGCAGAGTTGCACAGCTAGATTAGATTTGAAACCAGATCCTCCTGATTACAGGCCTGGCTCTCTATCCATGGTAACTCTTAGCTGTCCCATTGGGGAAATTTCTTTTTTCCCATATTATTCATTTTTATAAGTGAATAATCTTATAAAACCAAACATATGCCCAAATAAACAAGTGATAAATCACATGTTTTCATCTACATTCCTACTCCAACAGTTCTTTCTCTCAAGATGGAGAGCATTCTTTTTCATAAGTCCAGCAGAGACATTTCTCATGATGAGTCTCTTCATACTTTGCTACCCTGGTCTTCATAAAGCTGACACGATTTTGTCCACGGGGCCCACTTAAAGCCTGGCTATCTTTGTCAAATCTATCAGAGACTACCTTCACAAGGTCAAACCTTGTGCTTAGTTGTCCTAACCTCCACACACTTATAAGACAAAGAAGGATTTTCATGGAGGAAATAGTATTCTACTCCCATTTATTCATAAACTATAAAAATACCATATCGCTCTAAAAAGTAATTTATGGTGGACGGAGCTGGAAGTGATGAAACAATGGGGTTCCAGGACAAAGAATGCAACTATATGTTGAAAATCATATTAATTAGAGACTTTGGATTTAAGAAGATCAAGTTTCACTCATGCAATGAGTATATGACAGTACTGTCATAGGGTAGGGGATGGGGATACTGTGTATTTTTGAAGGATGTTGTCAAGAACCTAATATGAACATGTAGAATGCTGAAAGAACTCTGTGATCATACTAAAAACATTGTTATCATGCTGGTGGTGAATAAGAGTAAACTATACCACATTCATGCTATACTTGTTCATAAGGCCTAAATATTTACAGAGAAAAACAACTCATGTTTTATTGAGATTTCTGCCTTTGATTCAATGTAAAAAAAAAAGTCTTTGAGGACTTCCTCATGGGTTACTTTAATACTGAGATAGAAAAACTAACAAAGAATGGTTCTAGTGACTTTGAAGCTCAAGATGCCCCTGAGGCAACCTCCCCACCTAGGATGTGGTGGAACATAAATCTTACCCCAAGGTAATGACTTAAGCAAACTAAAAATAAAAAGTTCCCACCCCCTGAAATCATGGGCTTCCAAGAGTCCTCAGATAGGTCCACAAATTCCACCTGCCTTCCTAGAATAGAGATTCCCTAGAAGCATTTCAAATGGGGAACCCAAACTAGACCAGCTCATTTCTTTGAGAGTATCCAGCCAGATCCTCCAGAAAATCATACCCTCTCCTCCACCTCCTCTGGGCCTCTGACAAATAAGCCTTCTAGCTTACCACATCCACCTTCACTTTCACTCCTGCAGCTCCTCCAACTCCCTCCCTGAACTATACTTATTAGACAACTATAATTACAACAACAAAAAAAGAATAAATAAGAACTGTACTGATCTGATGCTGGAGCAAGTCCAAAGCCAAAGACACGGAGATTTACCACATCATGTCCTGGAAGAGGTTTTCAGACCTCTTAATGCATGATTTATCTCCTGGAATGGTAGAGAGTTTCCCACCCACCAGGTTGAATTTCCAGGGATGGACAGAAATCCAGTAAACTCTAGTGCTGTTAATGCCTATGACCACCTGCCCAGAGATGCTTTCTCTGACCTGTTTCTTTTTGCATATGTTTTGTTTATACCTGCATCTTTCTCCTCTCCCTCTCCCAATCTCCCCTCCCCCATTTGGGTGTGTCTCTTTTTCTCTTCTTCTTCTTCCCAAGGAAGCAATACATCATCAAATAAACCAAAAAAAAAATTGCCAACAACTTGAATTTATATAAAACTTTAAAATTTGCAAGCATTATATTCACATAGCCCTGAAAGGCAGATAGTGCAAATATTACTGCCCTTTGCTCCTAGATAAGTCAATAGGTTCCGATAGCTCATAAAACTCCCTTAGTCATAAAAGCTAGTGTTTGATATAAGATTTAAACCAAGGACTCCAAAGTCGAGTGTTTTTTCTTTAACAAAACACTCCCTTATCAAATGATCAGTTCATGTTCTATAATATGGATTTATAATAAATAGTGTTAAGCTCATAACATGTGCTTAACAAATATTTGTTAAATGAATGTGTGTTCCTTTCTGTCACATTATAAGTTTAGGTTTGCAAGGCTAACATTTGTGAGTCTAGAACCTTCTCATTCTGTTGTGGTAATTAGGGTAAGTTGTGACCAAGTGGTCACATTAGTCAGGTCTTAAGAGCCAAGCTGACAAGCTTCACATAGGCATGATGTACTTAGCTCAAATCCTATTACAATAAATATCACTAGAATAAAACTATGAAATATAAAAATCATTTCTGACCCTCAGTCAATGGCTTCTTCATTTTAAGAAAGTTTTAATTTCACAAAATTCCAGCATGATAATAAATCATAGAGACAAAGAGTTTTAGCTGAAAGTTTTAGCTGTAGCTGAAAGGTACATTTAATCCAACTCTTATTCACCTCCCACCTCCCAGTTATACAAATGAGAAAAGTGAGTCTCAAAAAGGTTAACTTGTTTAAGATCACACAAACATTTAGGGGTAGATCCCAGGTCTAATGGTCTTTAAGTAGCCCTTGGTCACCCCCTTTGAAGTGTATCATACTGAGATTTGACCTCTGATATAACTTCTTCCAACATTTAGCAGATTTATTATTACCAATAAACTCAGGATTCTCTTAAATTCTCATGTATTATACATATATATTCTATTCTACCATGAAAATGTATCTTTGAATTATCCGGTTCCCATTTACTCAGGTTGACTATAGGCACCCAAATAACATTGACCTCCAAGATGTACCAATCACAGTTGAGCAAAAGCCAGGAAAAATACAAGTTCTCATCAGGATGGTCTGACATCCGGTTAATGAAGTTTATTAAGTCCGCACTTGTGGACTATTAATAGGAATCATTCCCAGAAGCAACCTGTATTGTAGTAACAAAATAATAGTAACATCAATAACAAATAACAGATGACAAATGTAAAAAGCTTTGATATATTGTATCATTTGACATTTACAACATCCTTGAGAAATAACTACTAGGGGCATTATTGCCACTCTGTATATAAGAAAATTGAGCCAGGAGAGTTTAAGTGATTTGCCTAAAGTCATGCAGTAAGAAATGGCTTTCTTGATACTATCTATGATTGTGTTCTTAACATAGTCATTGCAAAACAACACACCAACCTAGAAACTATGAAGTTCTGAGAAAGTATGTTGAAACAAAGAAGGAGAATGATATGAGTTCAGTACATTTTCTTTCTTTTTTTTTTTAAACCCTTACCTTCTGTCTTGGAGTCAATACTGTATATTGACTCCAAGGCAAAAGAGTGGTAAGGGCTAGGCACTGGGGGTCAAGTGACTTGCCCAGGGTCACACAGCTGGGAAGTGTCTGAGGCCAGATTAGAACCTAGGATCTCCTGTCTCTAGGCCTGGTTCTCAATCCATTGAGCTACCCAGCTGCCCCCTCAGTACATTTTCTAATTGATTACTTGAATAGAATGACAAATATAAATGGGGTAAGAGTCACCATGAAGTCTAGAAAAGAAAAGCTGGACAGTAATAATTTGTCAGCGTTTCAAGCTTTGTAGAACAGAAAGAGTTCTTTGGCTAATGCAACAATACAGTCAGTTATAATAAATTTATTGTTTCGGTGGAAGAGGCTACCATGAAAATATATCTTCAAATTATGCAGTTCACCCTCTCTGGGCCCCACATCTATCAAGAAATTCAGGATCCCAAGAAGGTTTCCTTTGTGTAGAAAAATTATCTGACTGCTCCAACCTTCCTTTCCACTTGATCATAATTCTTTATAAATCACTGAATTGGCTTTCTGGTCAATAAACTATTCCCTTGTGAGATTATTAAATTTGAATCAGTTTGCTAGAGCTCAAAAACCTTGGAATGAATTAATAAAAAACAACCTTTTGAACCTGCAAAGATGAAGACTAGGCAAGTACTAGAGCAGAAGGCAGGACAATTTAGGAAGTCCAGTCTGACTCAGAAGGTCTCCCTGTATATCTTATTTCACCCTTGTATTCTAGATTTATGGGAATCTAGAACCTAGTTATAGGAATGTAGAATTTACAGCTAAAATAAATATTAGAGATAATTTAGTTCAACCCCTTAATTTTACAGATAAGGAAACTCAGGATTATACAAGTGAAGTGGTTTGCCCATGGGCACATTGCTAATAAGTGGCAAAATGGGTTTCAATTGGGGTCTCTTGACTCCAAAATCCTCTTCTTGGGGGCAGCTGTCTGGCTTAATGGTTAGAGTGCTAAACTTGGAGTAGGGAGGTCCTGGGTTCAAATCTGGCCTCAAATACTTCCTAACTGTGTGACTCTGAACAAGTCACTTAACCTCCATTTCCTAGTCCTTACCTCTCTTCTGCCTTGGAATCAGTACATAGTATTGATTCTAAGACAGAAGGTAAGGGTTTTTAAAAAATGCCTCTTCTTGTTCTGGTAGATTATTGGCTCTCTAGTTTAAGTTCATTTTCTTGTTCTTTGACTTTAAGAGAGATGGGAAATAACTGGCCTCTATCATTTTATTCAGTTTTTCTACAGGTTCCCCCACTGGATAGAGAATACTTATTCTGGCAGGCACAAACATTCCTGTCTGCTTAGTTATGGTATGTATTTCATATTTCATAGACCTTTGAATATGTAGCCCTGAACCTCCATGCTTAATATTTTATGCAGAATAATATGATGGTGCCTAGGCTGAGGATAGCAACTTTGTTGGTTACAGAGCAAATTAATGCAAGGCCTTAGGAGTATTTTAATATGTTTACTTTTTTAAAAAATCAAATGAAAATAGATGTTAGGATTTTAACAGACTGCAAGAGAACAAATTTAGAGATTATTTATTTTATTTATTTATTTTTAAGATTCTTAATATCACAATATTACTTTTCAGACTTTGACACAGAGGACAGTAGATATATTGCTGGTCCATGAAGCATATAAAGGATCAAATAAATCCTGTACTGACTTCCTCCTTTCATGTGGTAGACACATGCTTCATGACTTAGATTTTATGTTTATGGTTCAATTTGTATTCCCTAAAAACCATCTTCCCCTAGCTCCAACACCCCACCTTTCTGAAATAAGGCAAGATGTACTCAAACTATTTCCTATCCTTAACCCCTAGTTCTTGTCTTATCACTCCTAAGAAACACCATGTAATTCTTTGTAGAGGCAAACAAAGTAGATGCCCATGAATTAAGCAATGACTAAACAAATTGTGGGTTGATTTTTTTTTTCAAATTGGGGATTTTTAAGTGTTGTCTGACACATGATTTTGTGAGGGTAGATTTTTATTTTGGCTAGATTTAATGCAGTATACTGAGAGAAGGAAATATTATTTTCCCATTAGAACAAAGAATACTAAGAAATCTTTCAACAACTGATGAATCAAGCCTAAGAATCAATAGGCCAATTCAGAGAGAAAAATATGGTTGTAACACAATCTCCCTAGCGGTGGTCGATTCTACTCGTGAGTGCTTTGCTAATAGGCCTAGAGGATAACAAACCTGCCTGAGTATATTAGGGGCTGATTGAGCATGGTGGATTTATCTTATTTTATTTAATTTTATTGATTGATTGATTTGATTTAGAATATTTTTCCACGGTTACACGATTCATGTTCTTTCCTTCCCCTCCTCTTTTTCCCCTCCCGTAACCAACAAGTACTTCCACTGGGTTATACATGTGTCATTGTTCAAAACCTATTTCCATATTATTAATATTTGCACTATGGCGATCGTTTAGAGTTTGTATCCTCATAGAACCAGAGCATGGTGGATTTTAAGAAATGTAATGACCGATGTGTCATTTTCTTGTTATCTAACTTTTCCCTGGACTAGAGGAAGCTGCAGCATGGTTCTAAGGGAAAGAGGGCTAAACTTGCAGTCCAAAGAGAACTGGATTCAAGTCCATCTTACTAGTTGTGTAATTTGGACAGTGCTTAATCTTCGAATCTCAAACTCAATGTGTCCAAAACAGAACAGAGCTCTTTTACCCCTTTCCCACACTTTTCTATTTCTGTTGAAGGTATTACCATTCTTGTAGTCTAAATCCCTGATTTGGCATTCTATTCAACGCCTTATTCTCCCTAGCCAGGTATCTCCAGATAAGTAGTAACCAAATCTTGCCATTGTTAATTCCCATGACATCTCTCTCCTATATAGAGCCTTTTGGGGAGGGGACACATACACGAATACTACCACAATAATCTCTCTGCCTCAAGTCTCTTCCATTCCAATCCAAAGTTTCTCCACTTGTAGCTCCTGAAGTCATTTTTCCTAAATGGAAACCCAACCATATCACTATTCAGTAAACTCCAATGGTTTCCTCTTCCCTTTAAGATAAAATATAATCTTTTCTTGGATTGCCTTCACAACCTGTGTCCATCCTCGCTTTTCACTCTTTTAAACCATTATACTTTGCTCCTCTAAAGGTCAGTAGATCAATCACCTCACTCTACCTAAAGATGTTCTACCTTTTGATGCCTTAACAAAGTGAGATCGTGTCTCAATCAAACCCTCAGTCATGGGCTTTGGATGGTAGTCAACTGGGGTGACCTTGCACAGGAAATGTATTCAGGTTGGCAGAAGGAACTTAGTCAACTTCAAAAACTTCAGAAGTCCAGAGGATTTTAGACTTCCCATGACATTTTTTTTTAAATAATATCTTATTTGATCATTTCCAAGCATTATTCATTAAAGACAAAGATCATTTTCTCCATGACATCTTAATAGCAAAGAAGAGCTGAGGGTAGCATCTTCACTGGGAGCCAAGGACAGACTGGGCTCAGGTTCAAATCAAGGCTCTTTTGTTGAGAGCCAAACAGAAAATCTACACCATACCTAATAGTAATATCTTGAATATCTCTCTTCATTTCCCACCATGTTGTACTCCTGTGGACTTTTCCATCATGCCCCGGTTCCTGCTCTTTTCTTCCCCCACTGCCTTTCAACTTCCTTTTAGATGGTATCTTCCCCATTATAATATAAACTCTTTGAGGGTGGAGGCTTTCTTTTTGCTCATTTTTTTTCCTTACTTGCTAGTATTCCAGCACTTAGCACAGACCCCGGTGTAGAGTGTAAATCAATGAGTGTGGTGGACTAATTGATAATTAGCTAATAATCATGATGGAAAGAAAATTGTTGGCGGCTAGTGATCTGTAGCACCTACCACCGCCCATCCTTTAGGGCTAACCTTAGATGCCTGAGAGGTCTAAGTAGTCTTGCTCTGGACACCTGACTCAGTTCAGGTGAAAGCTGGGATAGTCATTCTAGAGCATGTGCTCCATTCTCTTTGCCATACTCTAAGATCCATCCAAACTGACCCTGTAACTGTTCCTCAGAGACAGAACTCCATATTTGGAACTAGTTATGCCAAATATCATGGGATTCAGTAAACTCAGAGCCCACAGACTAAGGAAAATAATTTTTCTTTCCCTAGCCACTGATGAAAGACTGTTCTATAGTACACTAAATAGAAAAACAAAACAAAACAAAACAACTCTATTTGATATTACTGCATTACCCATTCTTACCTATTTCCTCATGGCAAACATTTGCTCAGAATACAATAAATGTCGATTTTCTTTATCTGGAGACAAAGCTCGTTCCTAAAAGTGCAAAGAGACAGTTTATAAGAACAAGAAACACCCCAAAAGGTAAGAAATGTTGGTCCATCAGGAAGTAATTAGGGGAGTAAGAGAGAGGATATGGAGGGCAGATAATTTCACCAAAGCCAGCTGCTCTGCAAGATAGGCATATTCAAACAAACAAACAAAAAAAGTTCCACCCAAGTAGATCACTCCTTATTTCTCAGTAAACTAATGCTGAAGGTTTTAGTTAATCTGGAGTCACAAAGACTTTCACTGGCAATCAATCAGCTTCCAATATTAGCAACTGTTCTATCTTGTCATCTCTTTTACAGGTTTCTGCTTTATTCCACACAGATCCCTGCTCTAACAATCCTTCACTCTCTTTTTCAACCTGGGAAAGCTATATTTATCAACAGATACTGTTGCGGATTCAGGACTACATTCTTTTGGCATTTTTACCACACTGTAACCTATTCAGCCAAGATATTTCAGGTGATGGTGCAATTATTTGCTGGTGTATTGAAACTAGTCCGAAAAAACCTTTTGAAGGTACTACTAGTTATGGTCATACCAGTAAATATCAGAGCCAACATTTGAACATATATCTCCAAGTTTAGTGCTCTTTCTATCCTATCATACTGCAAAGTGCTCCCTGAGGTCTGAGGGAGACATTTATAGTCTAACAGGGAAAGATCCTCTATTTTTTAAAAAAAAATTTTTTCTTTTTCTACTTTTTTTAAACCCTTACCTTCTGTCTTAGAGCCAATTGGCTCCAAGGCAGAAGAGTGGCAAGGGCTAGGCAATGAGGGTCAAGTGACTTGCCCAGGGTCACACAGCTGGGAAGTGTCTGAGGCCAAGTTTGAACCTAGGACCTCCAATCTCTAGGCCTGACTCTCAATCCACTGAGCTACCTAACTGCCCATCTTTTTCTATTTTTTACTAGTTACATGTAATAACAAATTTCTACATAAGCTTTCCTAAGTTATATGATCAAACTTATCTCCCTCCCTCTCTTCCCTTCCCTCTCTAGGTGCTGGCAGGTGATCCAATCTGGGTTATACATGTATTATCATGCAAAACATATTTCCATATTGTTCATTTTTTATAAGTGAATAGTCTTATAAGACCCAAACCCCAAAACATAAACCCAAATATACAAGTGATAAATCGTATGTTTTCATCTTCATTCTGACTCCAGCAGTTCTTTCTCTGAAGGTGAAGAGCATTCTTTATCATAAGCCTGTCAAAACTATCCTAGATTATTGAATTGCCAATAATAGCTCAGTTGATAATTCCACAATATTGCTGTTTCTGTGTACAATGTGTTTTTTTCCTGGTTCTGCTTTTTTCATTCTGCTTCAGTCCATGAAGGTCTTTCTAGCTCTTTCTGAAATCACCCTGTTCATAAGACCTTCTCTTTGTAAAGGAAATTATAGATATCCTTAGATATAAATTTATATCTAAACATATATATATATATAAATATATATAAATAAATAAAATAAAAAAGATACACTTAAATATAAATTTAAAAATGAAGACAATTCATGAGACAAGTAAAGCATTCTTACTTTTACTTGAAACCTAAGTCATTTGAACTTCTTGGTTTGAGTAGTTTGCCTTTCTCCCTTTTTTTCATTTTTACCATCCCCATCCCCCTCCACCAAAATACAACGAATTTTAGGTCAGACAAAAGCTAGAGAGGTGGAGCTATGTTCTGGTGTCTATTGCCAGCATCACTGAGATAGACTACATTCTGGCTATCCAAAGCACCGTTTGCTCTCTTTTTTCCTCTTCGTTAACAAAAAATCAATGTGTCTGGCAGAATGGTTAGTGCATCTGGGAAGTGGGTGTCATTAATTGGAGTCAGTCTCTTCTGTTTTAAGGTGGTAAGTTTAATTAATTTCTTGTTGCAATTATTTTTGTGGTAAAGAAATATTATACGTTATTAATTTTTAAAAAGTAATTAGAACTCTTTAGACCACTCCTACAGTATTGTTATTTTTTAAAATCACATAAAATGCTACAAATACACTAAAGACAAAAAGCATTATTATTTTATCTTTAGAACTGAGAATGTTAAAAAACAAAACAAAACCAAAAACCTGCAGTAATCACTGACTCAGATTTCTGAATCAATAGGCAGATTCAGAGAGAAATGAGAAGTAGTAATATGATCTACCCAGCAGGGCTTCCTCTACTGTTGATTATTTTGTCAATGGATCTAATAGTTACAAACCAATTTATGCCAATAAATGCATTGCATTGATTGAGGGTGGCATGTAAAAAATATATAGCCACTCTTTTGTGTTGCCTCAGGTTGCAGTTGATTTCTTTGCGGTTCTAATGGTCTAAATTTTCTTTTTCAGGTTGCTTCATTAAATGCAGGTAAAATTCTCTAAAAAACAAAAAACACCAGGGTTGCTATCCCCATAAATTGGTTTTCATTTCCACTGTTTTCTTTGTGGACTGACTGAAACATTCAAATTATATCAGGCTGGTAAGATAAATTAACAAATAAAAGTAATAAGGTCTGTTCAAATGTAGTATTCTTAGTAATGTCATTTCTGAAGTAACATAAAATTAGTTATTTGGGGATTAATTAATTTGGTATGATTTGAACCAAAAAAATAAATTTTATGAAAATAAGAACAACTCAAGGCAAAATTACATTTTATTTGCCCTCAGAAGGATGACATTAATCTTAAAAACCAGTGAAAATGTTAATTATTGTCTTGTTATTAATTAATTAATTTTTCTATGAAAAGAAGTAGAAATGTTGTTTCATTCAGAACTGGTTAAGAAGAGAGGGTATAGGATTTCTTTTGAATCACTGTGGGGGGAACTGGAGGAGTAAATTGGGAATTTTATTCTTTGGTTACATTTTAAAATGTTTATTAATTTTTTTAAAATACCACCTTTACTTCTTGAAACCCTATCTCCTAAAGAGGTATCCTTCATAAAACTGGTCCAAACAAACCATTACAATAACATCTTTCAAGATATGCAGTATTCTATATTTAATAATAGCTAACATTTATGTAGTACCTTTGCAAAGTGCTTTACCTGTTATCTCATTGGATTTTCACAACTGCCCTAAGAGTTGGGTGTTGTTTTCCCATTTTACAAGGGCCCAAAGACATTAAGTGACTTGCCAAGGTTATACAGGTTCTAAGTGCCTGGGAGAGGATTCAAACTCAGGCCTTCCTCACTCTAAATCCCTTATTCACCTTACCACCTACCTGCTTATTATCTTATAGTCCATCACTTCTCCTGCTAGGAGAGAAATATTTCATTATCAGAGATCTGAAACCAAGATTGGTAAATTCATTTAATATGGATTCTAATGGATTCTAGTGCTTTCCTCACTGTACCATTTCATATATATTATATTATTCTTTGCTCCTGATTTCTTTGCTTTGCATCAGTTCATAAGGGTCTTCCCACATTTTACTAAATTCACATATTTATTGTTCTTGATTTTTTTTAGGATGCAATAATAGTCTATTATAGTCAGAAGCCACAATTTAGTTAATTATTCCTCAGAAGATGGGGATTCATTTTGTTCAGTTTTGTTTGCTACCTTAAAAAATAAGGCTATGAATATTTTTAGTATTACTCTCTTACTAAAGCTCTAATTTTTTTTCTTAGAAAAAATTTTAACCTTCTTTTTTTTTACTTTTTAAACATTATTTTATTTGGTTATTTACAAACATTATTCATTGGAAACAATGATCATTATCTTTTCCTCCCCCCCCACCCCCCCCCACCACTTCTCCCATAGCTGGCGCACAATTCCACTGGGTTTCACATGTGTTCTTGGTTTGAACCCATTTCCATGTTGTTGGTATTTGCATTAGAGTGTTCATTTAGAGTCTTTCCTCAGTCATTTCCTCTCAGCCCCTATAGTCAAGCAGTTGCTTTTCATCGGTGTTTTTACTCTCACAGTTTATCTTCTGCTTGTGGATAGTGTTTTTTAGATCCCTGCAGATTGTTTAGGGACATTGCATTGCCACTAATGGAGAAGTCCATTACCTTCGATTGTACCACAGTGTATCAGTCTCTGTGTACAATGTTTTCCTGGTTCTGCTCCTTTCACTCTGCATCACTCCCTGGAGGTTGTTCCAGTCTCCATGGAATTCCTCCACTTTATTATTCCTTTTAGCACAATAGTATTCCATCACCAACATATACCACAATTTGTTCAGCCATTCCCCAATTGAAAGACATCCCCTCATTTTCCAATTTTTGGCCACAAAGAGCACAAAGAGCACAGCTATGGATATTCTTGTACAAATCTTTTTCCTTATTATCTCTTTGGGGTACAAACCCAGCAGTGCTATGGCTGGATCAAAGAGCAGACAGTCTTTTATTGCCCTTTGGGCATAGTTCCAAATTGCCCTCCAGAATGGTTGGATCAGTTCACAACTCCACCAGCAATGAATTAATGTCCCTCCTTTGCCACATCCCCTCCAGCATTCATTACTTTCCTTTGCTGTCATGTTAGCCAATCTGCTAGGTATGAGATGATACCTCAGAGTTGTTTTGATTTGCATCTCTCTGATTATAAGAGATGTAGAGCACTTTTTCATGCACTTATTAATAGTTTTGATTTCTTTGGCTGAGAACTGCCTGTTCATGTCCTTTGCCCATTTATCAATTGGAGAATGGCTTGATTTTTTTGTACAATTGATTTAGCTCTTTGTAAATTTGAGTAATTAAACCTTTGTCAGAGGTTTTTATGAAGATTGCTTCCCAATTTATTGCTTTCCTTCTGATTTTAGTTATATTGGTTTTGTTTGTACAAAAGCTCCCCTTTTGTTTTCCCTCCCCTCCTCCCCCCCTTGGTTTTCCCTTCTCCCTACCCTTGTTGGGTAAGATAGAATTCAAGATCCCAATGGATCTGGATGTTTTTCCCTCTCAGAGTTGATTTCCCTGAGAGTAAGGTTTAAGAAAAAACTCTCTTCCTCTCCTTCTTATAGGAGTTTTCTTCCCCTCCCCTTCCTGTGTGAATCTTTGTGTGAGAAAGATTATTCTATTTGATTTTTCTTTTCCCCCTATTTACACATTACATTTTCCATATATTCATATATATAGATTGATATAAATGTAGTCCTTATAGAAGAGAGTTTGAATAAATGAAAAGATAACAATTTTCTCCTTTTCCCTTTCCATCATATTTACCTTTTCAGGTATTCCATGCTCTTTGTTTTTCGATATCGAACTTCCCACAGAGCTCTGGTCTTTTCTTTGCAAAAAGTTGGAAATCTTCTATTTTGTTGAATGCCCATACTTTCCCTTGGAAGTACATAGTCAGTTTTGCTGGAGAGCTGATTCTTGGGTGAAGACCCAGCTCTCTTGCCTTTCTGAAAATCATGTTCCATGCCTTACGATCATTCAGAGTGGAACTTGCAAGGTCTTGTGTGACCCTGATTGGCATTCCTTTATATCTAAATTGTCTTTTTCTGGTTTCTTATAGGATTTTTTCTTTTGCTTGAAAGCTTTGGAATTTGGCAATTACATTCCTGGGAGTTGTCTTTTGGGGATTTAGTGTAGAGGGTGTTCTGTGAGCTCTTTCAGTGGCTGTATTGCCCCCTTGTTCTAGAATCTCTGGGCAATTTTCTTTGATTACATCTTGTATTACGATGTCGAGTTTGCTGTTTATTTCTGGCTTTTCTGGTAGTCCAATTATTCCTAAATTATCTCTTCTTCCTCTATTTTCCAAGTCTGTCACCTTGTCAGTGAGATATTTTATGTTGTCTTCTAATTTCTTGATCTTTTGGGCTTTGCTTTATTGATTCTTGCTCTTTTACCTGCTCGTTGTCTTCCAGTTGCCTAATTCTGACCTTTAAAGCCTGGTTTTCCTTTTCAGTTTGGTCAAACCGGTTTTGTAGTTGCGTGAAATTCTTTTGCATTAATTCCCACTTTTCCTGCCAGAAGGCTTCCATCTTTTTGATCATTTTCGATTCAATTTCTTCAAAAGTTTGTGGAGAGTTTCCATTTCCTTTGGAAGGTTTCGGCACATTTGCTTGTGTTTCCTCTTCTATCTCTTCTGTATTTTGTATTTTTGCTCCATAAAATGTGTCCAAAGTTGCCCCCTTCTTGTTTTTCCTGTTGTTTTGAGGCTTTTTTGCTTCTGTGCTGTTTGCCATCTCTATCTGAGTGAGGGGGGCTGGCTCTTCTGTTATCTGTCTGGGGTTCAGAGGCT
Source organism: Monodelphis domestica (assembly GCF_027887165.1). Classification (NCBI taxonomy): domain Eukaryota; kingdom Metazoa; phylum Chordata; class Mammalia; order Didelphimorphia; family Didelphidae; genus Monodelphis; species Monodelphis domestica. The sequence continues at coordinate 477,736,789 of NC_077228.1, forward strand.
TTAGCCCCAGGCAAATTGTCTATCTTCCCCAGGAAGCCCGGAATTGCTGGTGTTTCGGTGTTACTATCCTCCTCAGTTTCCTCCCGATGCTTCTTTGTTGCCTTACTTCTATGCTCTGCGCCTGGCTTGACAGTCTCAGATGTGTTTCAATGTCTTTGCTGGCCAGAGGAGCCTGCCCTCTGAGGGGGAGGGCCAGTGGCTACCAGTAGCTCTGAGGGCTGGTGATAGGATTAACCTCAGACTGAGTATGCCCTGAGGCAGGGACCTTTGGTGAGACTCAGATGGAAGGATCTGGTCAGGGGGCTATGGGCTCCCCCCATATCTCTCTGTTTCCCTGCTGTCTGGGTGCCCCCTCGACTGGGTAAGGTTGTTTTCAGGATGCGGCCTTCAGAATAGTCAGCTCCTAAGGCCCTTTTGCCTGCCCTGAGGTTCCTGCTGCTGCCTCAGATTCAGAGCTCTGGGTTGGGGGGGATGGGTCCTGGGACCTTCCTTCTGCCTACCCCTTAGATCCGAGTGATCTAGGGTTCTGACTTTTGGGGGGCCGTACCTTTTGATCCAGGTCCAGGAGGAGTGTTCCCAGGGTCTATTCTGTTGTTTGTTTTGAATTCCGGTGCCCTAGAAGCATTCAGTTTGAGATTGGTAAGGAAGGGTTTCTGGAGCTCTGAACTTTAGCTTTCTCTAAGCTGCCATCTTGACCGGAAGTCTTAACCTTCTATCTTAGAATCAATACTAAATATCAATTCCAAGGCAGAAGAGTGGTATAAGGGCTAGGCAATGGGGGTTAAGTAACTTGCCCAGGGTCATACAGCTAGGAAGGGCCTGAAGTCAGATTTGAACACAGGCCCTTCCATCTCTGTCTGACTTTCTATCTACTGAGCCACCTAACTGCTCTTTTGATTTAAAAAAAAAATTCTTACCTTCTGCCTTAGTGTCAGATCTAAGACAGAAGGATGGTAAGGACCAGGCAATTGTGATTAAGTGACTTATCCAGGGTCATACAACAAGAAGTATCTGAGGTCAAATTTGAACCCAGGTCCTCCCTACTCCAGGACTAGCACTGTCTGCTGTGCTGTCTAGCTGCACCTAATTTTTTCTTTTATCTTAACTTTTTCTAAAAAGAATTTTCATCTCTGAGTGTTTAAAGGAGGGAAAATAGATTATTCTCTTTCTTGGATAGTCTCATTATCTTTTTTTTTTTGCAAAGGCAGGGGATTGAATTAAATGATCTCTTTTGGTGTCCCTTCTAGTTCTAAAATTCTATAGTTCTAAGGCAGAGCGCGAAAGCTTTAAGTCTAGAACATTTCTGTGACTATATTCAAGACTCATATGAGCTTTATCAGAGAATTTTAAAACTACACATTTATTACAGTTTAAAATTAGAAAGGACAATATTTTGGTTTATTATTAGTGTCTCTCAGCGACTTTTTGGCAGTTCAACTATTTGATCAGCATAGATTGACAGCCAAAGCACATATACTTCAGTACCCCCAAAAACAGCCTTTTCTTTTTTTCCTTTCTCCTCTCTTATTTCTCCTTCTTGAAAATCATTGAATTCCCTAATGATGGCACCTGGTACCCCTCAGTTCGGAGACCATGCATCTGCCCATGACATGATACCCCTAATAACCTAATGCTACCAGAAGCACTTGGGGCAAGGGTTCTGATTCACCCTCTAGTAATCAAAGATATTTCTTAAGCCTATAATATTCATTTAGCTTTGGGTAAAATACCTTTGTTTAAACAAAGATATTTTACCCAAAGCTAAATATATCACAGGATACTACTTATTGAATACATGTTTTATCTATATAAACCAATTTTTCCTACTTTCCCCCTTAAGTATAACTGTGGAAAGAGAGCATCATAATCTTTCCTTGTCTATATTATTGCAACTCCTATTAAAATTAGTGTTTACTGTATGCCCATGTTTCAGAGGAATTAGGTCAAGTTTTTTGTGTTCTCTTCCCTTCTCTCCCCAATTATGCCCCCTTGCCAAGCTGAAATGTATACTAAAGAAGAGCAGTGATGGCTTATTCCATACTGATGGAGGGTAATACTCTCTGTAAATTTAAAAAAATTAATATCCAATACTCTAAGTATTTCATTTATAAAATTTATTAATAATAAAACTTGAAGCAAAGGAAAATAAAAGGCCAGGGAAACCGAGAGAGCTCACGAGCCTCATATATGAAAAAAAAGAGAACGAGGGAGGTGTTCCCCACAGCTTAAAAACAATAATGTAATGGACCCATGTAAACAGAAAGGGAAAAGAAATTTTGGGATGAGGGAAGAATTTTGGGAGATGGAATCCAAGGGTCCAAGATCTCTAATTATACAACTTTAGAGTGTCCGAAGACAAATCCAGTCAGTGTCAATAAAGACGTAAACAGTTAAATTGTCAATATGCATCATTCTTCTTGAGGCAACAAGGTAGTATAATGATTGGAGTGGTAGACTTGGAGTTAGGAAGACAAGTTCAAAGGCTGCCTTCAACTCCTACTAGCTTGGTGACCTTACGTATGTCATTTAAGCATCCTGTTTCCTCATCTATAAATTGGAGATAATAGAATCAATCTCACAGGGTTGTTGTGAAAATCAGATTATGTATTTGTGTTTATGTGCTCTTCTTTTACCCAACTCTCACTTGTGACTCCAAGAAGCTATTGTTTCCCTCTCCTTCTCCCTATATCATCTAGATTACATTTGTGCCCAAATCACAAAATAGTCCTAGCCAGTATATAACAGTTTTTCACATTAAAAACTCAGCAACTACCTTAGTACTCAATCAGACCCAACCCTTAGCCACTGTCTTTCAGAATAACTATAATAATATAATAATAATAATAATGACTCTTAAAATTCTGAACAGGCTTAACTAAAAAGCAAACATCAGAGAGATGCTACATTAAATATTTGTTCTCCTTCCCATTCTTTTTCTTTAGAGTTCTTGTTTCATTTATTACTTTGTATCTCCTGCTTCATTTCTTCGAACCACTCTTGTAGTCCCAGTGATATATATATATATATATATATATATATATATATATATATATATATATATATATATTTTAACATTATTTTATTTGGTCATTTTCAAACATTATTCCTTGGAAACAAAGATCATTTTCTTTTCTTTCCCGCCTCCCACCACCCCTCCCATAGCCAATGCACGATTCCACTGGGTATCACATGTGTCCTTGATTCGAACCTATTTCTATGTTGTTGGTATTTGCATTAGTGTTCATTTAGAGTCTCTCCTCAGTCATGTCCCCTCAACCCCTGTAGTCAAGCAGTTGCTTTTCCTCGGTGTTTCTACTCCCACAGTTTATCCTCTGCTTGTGGATAGTGTTTTTTTCTCATAGATCCCTGCAGATTGTTCAGGGACATTGCACTGCCACTAATGGAGAAGTCCATTATGTTCAACTGTACAACAGTGTATTAGTCTCCGTGTACAATGTTCTCCTGGTTCTGCTCCTCTCGCTCTGCATCACTTCCTGGAGGTTGTTCCAGTCTCCATGGAATTCCTCCACTTTATTATTCCTTTTAGCACAATAGTATTCCATCACCGACATATACCACAATTTGTTCAGCCATTCCCCAATTGAAGGGCATCCCCTCATTTTCCAATTTTTGGCCAGCACAAAGGGTGCAGCTATGAATATTCTTGTACAAGTCTTTTTCCTTATTATCTCTTTGGGGTACAGACCCAGCAGAGCTATGGCTGGATCAAAGGGCAGACAGTCTTTTACAGTGATATATATTTTTTAAAAATAGATGTATATTTGTTGGAAAAAAAGAATAAGCCCAATCAAGCCTGAATTCTGGAATACTTATATGACCCTCAGTGCTACATATATCATTTAAAAGACAGGATAAGCTGCTAAGTGAATGGCTGAAGAATATAGACATTCCCTGGGTCATGATGCCCTCAGACCAGATATCAGAGCCTAAGATCTCGCTCAGGGTCAGACTTTAAATTCTTTAGAGATAGATTTGGTTTTCTTTATTGCATCATTTTTCCACATGTATCAAAAGAAGTGGACAGTAGTGGGCAACTGCATGGTTCAGTGGAGTGAGAGAGCCAGGCCTAGAGATGTAAGGTCATGAGTTCAAGTCTGGCCTCAGATACTTCCTAGCTGTGTGACCCTGGAGAAGTCACTCAACCCCCATTGCCTAGTCCTTACTGCTTTTCTCTCTTGGAATGAATTCATAGCATTGATTCTAAGTCGGAAGGTAAAGAAGTAGACAGTAATTAGTTGGTCTAACTAGTGACAGCAGACTTTCCATTATATCTTGGGTACATGCTACTGGAAGAAAGCTTTCATCTTGACTCTGCATGTTAGCTTTACATGTTTAGCAGAAAATTACCAACTATCATTTTATCTCTCTTCTTCCTGGGATCATGGATAGCCTTCTTTTTATCTATTAGTTCCTGTAAATTCTAATCCTTTTTCTATAGAACATAGGATGCTCCTGTTCCTTTGAAAAGTTTAGATTCATACTCTAATGAGAACAGTTCCATAAACTCCAGTAGGACACAGATTCTTTTTCCTCGATCTCTTTATGCTCTTCTGCAATCAACCTCTGGATATTGGTTGATCTTTTTCCTCCTCCTTAAAATATTTTCTTCCTATTTTTCTTCTTGAATGTAATTTCTTCTTTTCTGGCTAAGAATACTTCTTCCCATCTAATAAGCCAGGGCTTAGTCAGATATTGCTGAAGCCTTTTCACTTTCTTCTCCTCTAATAGCAAGACTATTTTGCCTTTATTGCACATAACTGGTGAAGGGTTGGGGAGAGAAGGGGAAGAAATCAAGAAAAGGGCTAAGGAGGGGAGAGGAGGAGAAGGGAGCTTGCTCATAACACATACTTCTCAGACCATTGAATAGTTCCCTTGATGACCAAACGTGGACAACAAAATCAACTACAGCTACTCAGGGTTCTACCTGGAAAAGTCTCATGTAAAATACCCATTTTCTGTGCCTTTCACTTCTGGGTCCCACTGATCATTTGAGATTTCTGGGAGTGCTGCCTTTAAGCCAACCTGCTTCCCTTGCTTGTCTCTACTAATATGCGGAGGTAGTTCTAGTATTTAACCATGCTCACTAACTTGTGCCTACCATGTATGAACCCACCCTCATTCGGAAAATTCTAAGCATCCCAAGAATTGAGTACAGGTAATGAGAATCTAATGGAATGATCTCTTAACCTTTAGGAGACTTCATTATCTCCATCTGCGATGTGACTTCCACGAGCATCAATCTGAGGTGGACCAAGTTTGCAGGGGCTGTGTCTTACCAGGTCACAGCCACTCCTGTCAATATGTTAGGCCCCTCAATATTTGCCCTTTTCAATGGTGTCACACTCCTAGGCACAGTTGCCTCCCTCAGACCCAACACTGTCCATACCATCAAAGTGGATGCCTTTGATAAGAACGGGATGTTGCTGGCTGAGGCACTGACAATGCAATTAACAGGTTAGTTCTGGGTAGTTTACCCCAGCGTTGGATTCTTTTACTACTATGGAAATGGGGATTTGTTTTTCTGGGTGGTTGTTTTACATTCTGTTCTAGTCATCATGGGGATCCCACAACTAGGATCATATTTTTTGTGTGTTTATTATTTTAAATTAGGCCAATTATTTGTCACTGAGTTGGAACTGAATAGAACACATAGATGCTGAATGATTATTCAAAAGTATCAAAGCAGTGAAGACTAGGATTGTAGAATACATAGAAAAAATATATAAGCTCTCTCTTGTGGCACAGTAGATAAAGTCCTAAACTTACTGTTAGGTAAGACTGAGTTTGAATAAATCCTCAGACACTTAATAGCTGTGTGACCCTAGGCAAGTCACTGAATTGATACTGTCTGCCTCAGTTTCTTTATCTGAAAAACTGGGATAATAATAGCTCCTCCCTCCTGGGTAGTTGTGCAGATCAAATAGATAATATTTGTAGAATATCTGGCATATAGTAGGCATTAAATAAATGCATGTTTTAAAAAACTGGTGAATGGAATAAGTATGCAGTTTTTCACAATGGACAATGATTGTTTTAAAAGACTTTATCAAAACAATAACATATATATCACTTTCTTATCATCTCTGAGGTTATAGCAACAGGCTGCATTATTGAATAAGCTTATTGCTTGGTCCACAGAATTTTTTTAAATTTTATTTTTATTATCCTGCAAAACACACTTATGTATTGGTCATTGTAAGAGCACACTCAAACAAAACCAAAACCCCAAAATGAAACCATAAATACACTTCTGTGAAAGACAATTCCAACAGTTCTTTCTCTGGAGGTGGATAGCATTCTCCTTCACAAAGCTTTTATGATTGTTCCAGATCCTTGCATTGCTGAGGGTGGCAAAGTTTTCACAGTTGATTGTCATACCATATTGCTGTTCCTGTGTACAATGTTCTCACAATTCTGCTTTTTTCACTCTGCATCAGTTCCTACAGATCTTTCTAGATTTTTCTGAAATCATCTTGCTTATCATTTCTTATAATACAATAGTATTTGATCACCAACATGGACCACGATTTGTTCAACTATTCCCCAATTGATGGACATCCCCTCAACTTCCAATTCTTTGAAGTATGCCATGGATGGCTACCAGAGGAAAATATGCTCACTTCACAGTTTGTCTAAAGGACTAGCCCTAACTCTAATAAGAAGGAGGAAAGGACATTTCTGTATAATTATACCCATTTTAGGGGGCAGTGAGGCACTATATAAATATTTTTGCACAGTAGGTCCTTTTCCCTCAGTCCACAGAAATTTTAAATAACATAGGAGCTTGGGGAGGGGGTGAATTGATGAAAAAGGAACATGCTTGTAAATAATTATCCTTTTTTAATATATTTAAATGAGTATTGGAAATGTAAAAAAAAAAGAAGGGAATAATCAGGCAACACAAATTATTAAGCACCTCCTGTATGCCAGGAACTGTTGTTAAGTCCTGAAAATACCTTTAAAAAAAGATAAAAACAGAGACCCTATCCTCAAAGAGCTCATATTTTAATAAGAGAGATACCATGTAAATATTCATGTATATACTAGTTAGTGTTTATCACAAGGGGGACCAATAGTAGCTACCTAGACCAGGAAAGACATTCTGGAGAACGAGAACTTTGAGCTGAGTCTTGAAGGAAGCTAAGAGACAGAAGTGAGAAGAAAGGACATTCTGGCCATGGAGGACAGCCAGTGCAGGGTAGAGAGTTGGAACATTTTATGGAAGTAATAGCAAAAAGACAAATGTAGTTGAATGGGATGGGGAGTGTATTGTGTGGAGATTGCAAAGAGGTTGTGAAGGGCTTGTGAAGGGTTGTGAAGGAAGATTTTATATTTGATCATAGAAGAATAGGGAGCCACTAGAGGTTGTTGATGAGGGGGCATGGCAGAGTCAGAACTTTTCTAAAGGAATAGTGAATCCTTAACTGTAACTTTTAGGAAGTCACTCAGCTTGTCTGTATCTTATATATAAAATGGGTATAACTATTACTATTATTCTTTAAAATCCTTACCTTCTGTTTTAGTATCAATATTATGTATTGGTTTCAAGGAGAAAAGTAGAAAGAGCTAAGCAGTGGAGGTTGTGACTTGCCCAGGATCACACAGCAAAGCCAGATTTTGAACTCAGGACATCCCATCTCTAGGTCTGACTCTCAAAACACTGTGCCACCTAGCTTCCCCCTAAATGGGACTAATTATTCAAAAGCATCCATTTTCTCATGTTATTATTATCATCATTCTTTCCCTCCCTCCCTAGTCTCTGTGGATCTCTAGATCCCCTTAGAGCTCAGGTTAAGTGCCACCTCCAAACAGCCTTTCTTGGTTCCTCCAGTTTTTCCATCTCCTATTATATTTTTATTTGTTGCCCATTCTGTGTTTAATTAAAATCTGTGATCATATGCACCTCACCCCAGCTCCCACCCTCACACAAGCTCCCTGAGTTCTGTCACTCCAGTGCCTAGTACAATATCCAGGACATGCTGGTGTTTGTGCTTATTGATTGATTATCCTTCCTGTGGCCCTTGGACACTTCTTCTGAGAAATGTCATTTATTCTGAATGTTGAAAAATCTCCACTGCCATCTCCTCCCTATCCCTAATACCTTATTAAAAATGACTTGTCTCGTGTTCTATGCCAGATAATTGGGTAGTTAGTTAGTCTGAAACTTATTTGATAAGGAGTCAATGAATTATAATGCCTTAACATGTTACCCCTCCAAGCTGCCATTAAAACAGCTTTAACTTAATTTAAAGTAATGTGTGTGGGAATCTAGGGGAAATATCAATGGGGAAGAAGGGAAAGGCCTTAAATCACACCATGGAGCCAGCAGCTCATGCTGCCAAGGCAAAACCTGAGGTTGGTTGTCATTCCTTAATATGTCAAGTATTCTTTTTTTTTTTATAAAATTGGAAAATTTTATTTAGTGAATTAATTTAGAATATTTTTCCATGGTTACAAGATTCATGTTCTTTCCCTCCCCTCCCGCCACCCCCGTCCCATAGCCGACGTGCAATTCCCCTGGGTTTTATGTGTCATTGATCAAGATCTATTTCCATATTATTGATATTTACACTAGGGTGATCAATGTCTATATCCCTAATCATATCCCCATAGACTAATGTGATCAAGCAGTTGTTTTTATTCTGTATTTCTATTCTGTATGGGGTTTTCTTTCTTTTTTTTAACCCTTACCTTCCGTCTTAGAGTCAATACTGTGTATTAGCTCCAAGGCAGAAGAGTGGTAAGGGTTAGGCAATGGAGGTTAAGTGACTTGCCCAGGGTCACACAGCTGGGAAGTGTCTGAGACAAGGTTTGAACTCAGGACCTCCCATCTCTAGGCCTGGCTCTCCATCCACTGAGCTACCCAGCTGCCCCCTATGGGGTTTTCTTGACAGAGCTATTGGAGTGGTTTGCTATTTCCTTCTCCTTTTGCAGATGTAGAAACTGAGGCAAATAGGGTTAAATGACTCACCCAGGGTCAACACCCAGAAGTTTTCAAGACCAGATTTGAACTCAGGAAGATGAATCTTCCTGACTCCAGGTCTGACACTACCCCTTAGTCACTCAAAAACTTTTTAGAGAGCCTATGGCCGTTCTAATTATGGCAGTAGCTGATTGGGCAAATTCATTGAAGAGAAAATTCTCTTAAGAAGAAAGAGGAAAACAGGAAACATGGATGAGCCCAAAGACTTCATCCTTAACTTTTCTGCAGGTTTTTATACTCTTCCTGGGTATTCCATCTTCCAATCCAATCCAACAAACATTTATTAAGCAAATATTATATTCAGGGTACTATTCTAGACAAAAATAAAGCAACCTCTCCCTTCAAGGAGTTAATGTGATCCAGGGGAGCACACTGTGTGGTAGAGATAGGTAGAGATGAGATCATTAAAGAAGAAAAACAACATGGATAACTGGGAAGATCAAGAATGACTTCTTATGGGGGTTTGTAACCTGGATCTGTGAACTTTAAAAAATATTTTTTCTGATAAATATTCCAATATAATTTTCCCTTTGTAGCCCAATGAGTTTTATTTTGTGCATTTAGAATATGATTTTGAGGAGTCCAGAGGTTTTACCAGATTGCCAAAAGAGACCTTAAAACAAAAAAAAGGAAAAGAACCTCTACTCTGGTGATGCCCAAGCTGAGTCTTGAAGGGAGAAGTGAGCAGGGACTGTCTTACAGTCCTGGTGAGCGATGGCATACCAAGTCTGGGGAAATAGGGCTAATCTGTCTGGAAAACAGTGGGTGGCAGGGGAAGTGTTGTGTAATGTCTGGAACCCTAGGCTGGAACCTAATTATGAAGGACCTTAATTGTGAAGATAAAGAGTTTGTATTATATCCTAAAGGCCTATGCTTTGCCTAAAGGCAAAAGGTTCCCCAGCAGAGGAGTGACACAGTCAAACTTATATTTAAGGACATTATTTTGACAGTTCGCAGGGAGAGATTTGGAGAAGGGAGAAACTGGAAACTAAAAGTCTAATGGGAGACCGTCTGTCATTCAAGAGGTGATGTAGACCTTGTCTAAGGGGGTGTTATTATTAGTAGAAAGATGTGAGATATGTTATAGCACTATAAGTGACAAGATGACAATTGATTGGACGTGAGAAAGGAAGGAAGGGTTGGGGGGGAGTCAAGGATGACTAAGATTGTGAACTTGGGTGACTAGAAGGATGTCAGTCTCACTAGATACAGGGAAACTTAGACAGAAAAGTATAGGAGGGAAAATAATGAATTGGGATTCTCCTTCCCCATGTTTTGAATACATTTTTTTTCTCATCCCTGCCTTTTACAATGCCTGCCTTCTTTCAAAGCTCAATCAACAAGACAAGTCAGTAGGCATTTATTTTTTTTTATTTTTTTATTTTTTAAGGCTTTTCCAACCTTTATTTTTTAAAATAATATTTTATTTGACCATTTCCAAGCATTATTCATTAAAGACAAAGATCATTTTCTTTTCCTCCCCTCCACCCCCCATAGCCGACGTGTGATTCCACTGGGTGTCACATGTGTTCTTGATTCGAACCCATTGCCATGTTGTTAATATTTGCATTAGAGTTTCGTTTAGAGTCTCTCCTCTGTCATGTCCCCTCAACCGCTATAGTCAGGCAGTTGCTTTTCCTCGGTGTTTCTACTCCCACAGTTTATCCTCTGCTTATGAATGGTGTTTTTTCTCCTAGATCCCTGCAGATTGTTCAGGGACATTACACCGCCACTAATGGAGAAGTCCATTACGTTCAATTATACCACAGTGTATTAGTTTCTGTATACAATGTTCTCCTGGTCCTGCTCCTCTCGCTCTGCATCACTTCCTGGAGGTTGTTCCAGTCTCCATGGAATTCCTCCCCAGTAGGCATTTATTAAGCACTTCCTCTATTCCAGGTATTTTCTAAGCACTGGAGATAAAAAAGAAAGACAAAAAAAATAGCCCCTGCCCTCAAGGAATTCACAGTCTAATGGAGAAGATGAAATGCAAACAATTATGCACAAGTAAGAAAGATATAAAATAAATTGGAGATAATCTGGACTTGAAGTACAAAAAACCTGGATTCAAATGTGCTTACTAACTGTTGGACCACAGGAAGAAGTTGTTAACATCTCTAGAACTCAGTTTCCTCATTTATAAAATGAAGAAGCTCAACTGTATAGCATCTAAAGTGCCTTCCTTTTCTGAAAGTATGATTTTATGACTCCCTCTTAAAGGATCAACTGCCCCAGAAGAATGGTTCAAAATAATTAACACCCCTACTGAACTTTGAAGTTTACAAAGTACTTTGCTCTTTGACGAAGGGAGTGGAAAAACATTATCCTTCTAGGCTTAAATATTTGAAGCTACAAAGAATCAATTCATCTAGTTCAACTTCCTCATTTTTTGTTTACATTTCTTTATTTTTTAATAGTTGAGGAAACTAAAGCTCAGAAATATTAAATGATTTAGTCAAGATCATACAGGTAGTACTTACTATCAAAATTTAAATTCCGACTTTCTGTCTCCAGTCCTGGAATGTTCCCCATACTACTGAAATAAGTAACATGAGGTTCAGAGATTTGCCCAAAGTCACATAACTATGGAGTGACTTAGCCAGGACAGGCTCCCATATCGCCCAGCTCTGTCCAATGAGTATCTTCTCCATTACATTACACTGCCTTCAGTGTAGTACCTCCTTTCTGGCAACAGAAGCACTGTCATAATTTTTTTTAAGAGATGGCAAGAAAGAAACATACCTACATAATGTTGAAAGAATGCTTGGCCATTGCACAGTGAGTATATTGTTCATCTTTGGAGAATTATTATTCCTGAGAAACTGCCAAATCCCTAGGCCATTGTACAGAAAGAAATGGTTGTCTGTGAACAGGAACAGAAAAATTTGAGGTTTTAAAAAAAAACTCTCCACCTCTCTCTCTCTCTATCTCTGTCTCTCTGTCTTACTCTCTGTTTCTGTCTTTCTCTGTGTCTCTCCCTGTCTCTGTCTTTCTCTCTCTATCTTTCTCCATCTCTCTCTCTGTCTCACTCTTTCTCTCTGTCTCTGTCTTTCTGTTTCTGTGTCTCTGTCTCTCTCTGTCTTTGTCTCTCTGTCTCTCTGTGTCTCTCTCTTGTACTTAGATGAGAAGGCAGTCACAGTAAAGTTGTGAGATAAGGAAGAATTTTTATTTTGGAGGATTCAATAGTTTCCCTTTCTAAAAAATCACAGTGCTGTATTAGATAATTTCAGCTCTAAAAGTCCATGATTTTAAAGGAAAGGCAGAATGTTCCAGTGGGTCACCACAAATCCAATTAGGCCAGTTCCCAAGGTACCTGGCTCTAGGAAGATTTCCCACAGGCAGAAGGCCACTGCTGATTTCACCTTTCTCCCAGTCTCCTTTTCACTTCCACTTTCTAAACTTTTCTTTTCTTTTCTTTTTTTTTTAATCTTACCTTCTGTCTTGGAATCACTGTATTAGTTCTAAGGCAGAAGAATGGCAAGGGGTAGGCAATTGAAGTGAAGTGTCTTGCCTAGGATCATGCAGCTAGGAAATGTCTGAGGCCAGATTTGGATCTAGTCCTACTCCAGGTCTGGTACTCTATCCATTGAACTACCTAGATGCCCCTTTTAGTACTTTTAGAAGAGAAAATTATACAGGGAAAATTTCTCATATTCTCTCCTTCTCCCAGGCACTATCCCTCCAAATCCAACCCCAAATGATGGTCAACAACTCTTAGCTCCAATTCTACGTTTCCTTTGTTGATGTCTCTGGGTAAATTGCTTTACCTCTTTTTTTCTCTGTCTTCATCTAAGAGATAGATATATAAAATATTTATTAAGGGCTTACTCAATGTCGGGCACTATCACAGCTCTGGGGATACAAGAACAAGCAAGCAAGATAGTCCTTGCCTTCAGGGAGCTTATATGCTAATACAAGAAGACAACAAATGAAGGGAAAAGGGGATGGGTGAGCCCCTGTTTTTAGTGTGGTGAAGAGATGGCAGAGAAGTGACTTGGCAAATTATGACAAAAACTCACCCTTGAGACCAAGAGGACACGGGGGAAAGTCCAGGGAGTGTGATAGGATGATGGCCCAAAGCAGAAAGAATGGGAAAAGAGGAAGGAGAATGGAACAAGAATAGATACCTACTATGTACCAGCCACTACTTCACAAATATTACCTCATTTAATCCTCACAACAACCTTGGGAGATAAGTGCTGTTGTGTTTTTTTTTTAATTTTATAATTGAAGAAAGCCAGACAAACAAATTAAGGAATTTGCCCAGAGTCACATAGCAAGGCTGGATTTGAACTCAGATCTTCTTGGCTCCATGCTCAGTGTTCTATTCATTCCACCACTTGGCTGACAGAGAACTTGTTAGAAGTGTAATAAGAATAAATGAGTTTTGAAAGGCAAAAGGGATATGAGACATGGTTATTGTCTATGTACTTACTAACACAATATTCTATTATTGATTTTGTTTATAGCTCCAGAAATACCCATTATTGATCAGGCTTATTCCAAACTTAGCAACAGCATCACTGTGGAGTGGACACCTGTGCCAGGGGCTACCAGTTACCTGCTCACAGCCCAAGATGGAGAATCCTTCATTGAAACAATAGTCACCAATTCACCAGGCACCGTGTCAGGCCTGAAGGCAGCTACCATGTACAAAATCACCATCAGATCAGTCAATGCTGGAGGGAGAAGCCAGGCATCACTTCCCAAGAAAGCAAAGACAGGTAATCAATCCCCAGACAACTTAAATCAGGAAAGGAACATGAGTTTGCTTTGGAGTTGGTATTGCCAATATGCATTAAAATTTGGTACAGAATGAGTATGTGAGGTCAGAAGAATTATGAAGAAATGGTACTGCTTGACGAGTTGAATGTATTTGGTGGGGAAAATATAACTTAAATGTCAAATACAAGTATCTCAAAATAGGCCATTGTGGAAAGGAGGACCTTCATTCCTTTCCTTCCTTGCCCTCCCTCTCTCCCTCTCTCCCTCCCTCCCTCCCTCCCTGCCTTCCTTCCTTCCTTCCTTCCTTCCTTCCTTCCTTCCTTCCTTCCTTCCTTCCTTCCTTCCTTCCTTCCTTCCTTCCTTCCTCCCTCCCTCCCTCCCTCTCTCCCTCTCTCTCTCTCTTTCTCTCTTTCTCTCTGTCTTTCTCTCTTTCCTTCCTTCTTTCTCTCTCTTTCTCTCTTTCCTTCCTTCTTTCTCTCTCTCTTTCTCTCTTTCCTTCCTTCTTTCTCTCTCTCTTTCTCTCTTTCCTTCCTTCTTTCTCTCTCTCTCTCTTTCTTTCTTTCTTTCTTTCTTTCTTTCTTTCTTTCTTTCTTTCTTTCTTTCTTTCTTTCTTTCTTTCTTTCTTTCTTTCTTTCTTTCTTTCTTTCTTTCTTTCTTTCTTTCTTTCTTTCTTTCTTTCTTTCTTTCTTTCTTTCTTTCTTTCTTTCTTTCTTTCTTTCTTTCTCCCTTACCTTCTATCTTAACATCAGTTCTTTTTTTTAAATGTTAAAACCCTTACTTCCCATCTTAGAGTCAATACTGTGTATTGGTTCCAAGGCAGAAGAGTAGAAAGGACTAGGCAGTGGAGGTTAAGTGACTTGCCCAGGATCACATAATTAGGATGTGCCCAGGAACTTGTATCTCTAAATCTGACTTTTAAACCACTGAGCCACCTAGTTACCCTCATTTAATATCAGTTCAAAGTAGAAGAGAGGCAAGAGCTAGGCAATCCGGGTGATGCAATTTGCCTGGGGTCACACATCTAAGAAGTATTTGAGGTCACATTTGAATCTAAGACATCCCTACTCTAAGCCTGGTATTCTATGCACTGTGCTACCTAGCTGCCCCTAATAAGAGGCTTTCTTGGAGAGTATCATTCTCCTTAAATTGGGAAAATATTTTTAGTTGGTGCCAGGAAGACCTAGAATCCAATCCCACTTCTGATACTAAACTACATGGCCCTAGGCAAATCACTTAAGTTCTGTATGACACTGACACTTATCTACTAAATTGGAGAAGGTAGAAATCTTCAACTGTCAAAAGCACTTCCCACAACCCCAAGCTCCCTGTGTATAATGAAATCACTGGGCCTTCCCACATATCCATATCCCCAAAGACCACCAGTGAATGAATATAGCACAGGTGAGTGAGATTTTGTAGCAGTATGACACATTGAAACACATGCCAAAAGTTACTCTTTTCTGGGCTTGGCTGGCAACATTAATCATTTAATAAAAGTGTATACAAGTGCACCATGTCATGGAATGAGTGTTCCTGAGTGGTTATGTCTAAGTCAAATCATATTTTCCTGTTGACTTACATTTGAATTCCGTAGACCCTTCCATTTTCATTTCTGACTCATCTAAAACTGTCAGAAATTCCCAATACTTGTCATTTCTCTCCTACCTGGATCTCATTGCAGTAGTTAGTCATCTGTAAGCAAATACCTAGATACCCTGGAAGAGTTACTATTTGAAAGACCTTCCTGGAAATCTTTTTGTGAAGCCAAGAAATTTTTAGCAACATAAATGGTCATCCCACATTTACTTGCTTTTTTATTTTAAATGCCCAACAGTCTACATTTTATAGCAATTGGCAGGTGTAAATGTGAAAGGACGTGAATTGTTTTCTTCCTTTTCAGTCTTGGCTGCCCCGATCTTGGATGTGAGCTCTCCAAGTTCTGACTCTATCCTAGTACAGTGGGAAGCTGTGTCCATGGCAGTTGGATTCTCTGTGTCCATCATGCGCTCCAATGGCTTGGGTAGGATGTGGAAAGAGAACACCACCAACACTTCTTTGACTTTCACCAGTCTGGACGCAGGAACGCTCTATACCATAAAGGCATATGCCTGGAATGCTAATGGAATTCCTGGAGATGATTCTACTTACAATCAGAGAACAAGTAAGCCCTTTAAAGAGAATTCATTTAGCTTCACATAATGTAAAGAGTCATTTCTAAAACCTAGTGAAAGAGAAGATAAGTGGGGGAAGCTAGGGGGCTCAGTGCATTGAGAGCCAGGCTTCAAGTCAGAAAGACTCAATCTGGCCTCAGATACTTCCTAGTTGTGTGAACTGGGAAAGTCACCTAACCCTGTTTGCCTCAGTTTCCTCATCTGTAAAATGAGCTGGAAAAGGAAATGACAAGACTAACTTATGACCCTAGGCAAGTCACTTAACTCTATTGGCCTCAGTTTCCTCACTTGTCAAATGAGCTAGAGAAGGAAATGGCAAACACTTACTAGCTTATAACCCTGGGCAAGTCACTTAACCCTATTGGCCTCAGTTTTCTTAACTGTTAAACAAGCTAGAGAAGGGAATGACAAACACTAGCTTATGACCCTAGTACCTTTGGTCACAAAAAGTTGTACACAACTGAACAAAAATAATTCGGCTTAGCAAAGACAGAAGATAAAGGTAAAAAAAAATTCCGTTTATGTGTATGAGTATGTGTGTCTTAGTAGCACAAAGAAGGCTTCACATAGACCTTTTGGTACAAATTAAGAGATTCTTTGTGGAGACCAGGATGAAGATCTAATAAAATATTATTTTTAAAGGTGTTTCCTCTTTATTTTCCATTTTTTCATATTCTAAGGGGGAAATTATGAGTTATATAATTTTCCCTCGAGGGAGAGTTCTGGCCATTGAAAATCCTAAAAGAGTTTAGGAAATCATGCGTATGCATTTATAATCCATGTGACAATGACTTTTGGCACTGCACAGTGACTGCTACAGGGCTTGCTTTAAAAGCATTAAAACAGAGAATAGGCATGTGTGTTTTAGAGCTTTTTGATGTCTGTCATTTGCTAGGCATTTGGTGGTGCTTTAGGTTGATGAAGGGAAGAGAAGCTGCCCTTCAGGAAACTTGAAAATTAATTTTTTTTAAACCCTTACCTTCCGTCTTATAAACAATACTGTGTATTGGTTCCAAGGCAGAAGAGTGGTAAGGGCTAGGCAATGGAAGTTAAGTGACTCACCCAGGGTCACACAGCTGGAAAGTGTTTGAGGCCAGATTTGAACCTAGGACCTCCCGTCTCTAGGCCTGACTCTTTAATCTCCTGAGCCACCCAGCTGCTCTGGAAAATTAATTTCTTTTGATTGAAGATTGACCCATCGAGTCAAAATTGTAAACATTTCCTTCTGTCATTTCAGGAATGAGACTGTTTTTCATCAATATCATCTCCAAAAAAACACTGAAATATAACTCAATTATGTATATATAGTTTTTATATAGTCATGATAAAACTATATAAATTCATGTAGACAAATATTATATAGTTCATATAATCTTCAGGCATGACAGCAATAAATGCAAGATTCTACAAATCATTTAGTCTGAACCCATTATTTTACAGATGAGGAAACTGACTCCCAGGGATCTTAAATAATTTATCCAAGAGCATACCTCTAGTTAATAGCAGAGGCAAGATTAGAACGTGGGAAACCTGTGTCCCAGCCCAGTTTTTGCCAATTGTCAGAGGTTCCTAATAGTTAAAATTTCTCTTTAACTAGACTCTTTGTGGATACTAAGTAATCTTTAAACAAATCTACTACTCAGTAATAGCTTACACTTACACCGTGCTTTTAGCTTGTAAAAGAACATGTAGGACTATCATTCTCAATTAGGGCAGGTACCATACTACCCATTTTACAAATGAGGAATCAAAAGTTATGTGACTAACCCCAGGTCCCACAGCAAGTTTGCTAGAATTCAGGTACCAGGACTCTGAGGCTTGTGGAGAGCTAATACTCAGAGCTGGCTTCTGAATTAGTTGGGATTTTTTTGTTTGTTTTTAAACTGGGTCTCCCTATTTCACCCAGGGAAGAAACTCAGAGGCTACAAATAAGCCTTCTCCCATTATTGATTGGCACAGCACCTTTGACCCACCTAGTTTCCAATCTGGGCTAATCTAAGCCTTTTTAGGCAACCTGATGGCCCCCTACACCCAAGGACTCATCGTAATGAATTCAGAATAGTCACCCAGTCATTATAGTTCACTACAGCTTAGAACTCCCCACTCAAGAGATCCACCATCTTCCATTTTTCTAGTATCCATCTTGGAGAACAGGCTTGTAACACCAAACCTGGGCTAAGTTCTGAAATTCTACTAAATCTTACCTTGATTCTTGGTGGAATATCAAACAACTTAACAAATTATTTCTCAAAAAAATCCCTCTAGGTCCTCATGCCCCAGCAGACATTCAAGTTTCTTTTGATAGTGGGACTCAGAAGGCAACTGTTTCATGGATGCCAACCGAAGGAGCTTTCAGCTATACTGTGACAGCTTCCAGTGGAGCTTCAAAACTGAATTGTAGTACTGCATCTACCTCCTGCACCATCTCTGCCCTCCAGTGTGGAACTGAGTACACCCTTTCCATTTTGGCAAGTAATGATGCTGGATCTAGTCACTCAACAGCAACAGTGAGCTTAAAGACTGGTATGTAAAATAAGACCTGTTCATCATGGGTCCCACTTCTCCAGAGATCTTGAGCTCTAAGGCTCCTTGGCACTGGAAGAAGCAATTTATGAAACAGGGGCCTGATTATTATTAGAATATGGAGCCCATTCTAAAGGGCACAAAGTGAAGGGATAAAGGGAGGTGGAGAGAATTCTGCAAAATTGAAAATATTTCTGACAGATACTGGGAACTCTGACCATAATTTTAGATTTAGCTATACATAATTTTGATTCTACTAACAATAGCCAATTATCCATAGGATCATAGATTTAGAGATCAAAGGAACCTTGATAGCTACCTAGTCCACCTACATCATTTTACAGATGAGGAAACTGAGGCATCTATAATAGTTGGCAAAGAAGAAAGGATTTGAACTCAGACTCTGAGATACCAGAGATAGTGTTCTTTCCTCTTTATCATAGAATCCAAACTATCTAGACCTGGGATTTATGAGAACTAGTTCCTTTTTTTTAAAAATTAAGTTAAATTAACTTTTTATTGTCATGCAAAGCACACTTCCATATAAGTCACTGTTGTAAGAACATACTTGTACATAACCAAAACCCCCAAAATAAAACCAGAGACACACTGTTGTGAAAGACGACTCAAACAGTTCTTTCTCTGGAAGTAGATAACATTTTCCATTATAAGTGTTTCAAGATTGTCTGAGATCATTGCATTGCTGAGAATAGCCAAGTTTTTACAGATAATCACTGTCCAATATTGTTGTTATTGTGTACAATGTTTTCCCAGGAAAACTATTTCCTTATTAAAAAATGGAATTTCACAATTGGAGGGGACCTCCCATGTATGAAAAGAAATACCCCCTATATCCTACCTAACAAGTCATTTAATCTTTACTTGAAGACTTTTAGTGGAGGAAAAACCTGCTGTCTTATGTTACAACTTGTACTTTGGGATAGTTCCAACTATTAGGAAGTAAAGTCCTAAATGTACATATTGAAATATTTCTATATTTTTATTTCAAAATTGTATTACTTTTTGTACAAATAAAAA
This sequence comes from Monodelphis domestica, assembly GCF_027887165.1. Taxonomy (NCBI): domain Eukaryota; kingdom Metazoa; phylum Chordata; class Mammalia; order Didelphimorphia; family Didelphidae; genus Monodelphis; species Monodelphis domestica. The sequence continues at coordinate 477,756,250 of NC_077228.1, forward strand.
AGAATACTAAAACATTACTCCAATGTTTCCTAATGGTGTGCAAGTGATCCTGAGTTCTTGAAGACTATACCAGTGGAATAAGTAGAAAGAAGATGATGTCCTAAAAAAAGTTGGAATTAAAATAGCCTGGGACCTTAAAAGAGCAAGACTTCAGTTAACTGGATAATCCATTTATTCAGGATACTTTATTCCCCATTGACACTGGATAACGAGGCCCAGACAATAACAATAAAAGTTAGCTACTTCTATTTCCAAAATGGTTTGCCCTGAATGACTTACTAGAAATTCTCATGATATTAAAAACAATGCATCTCTTCTTCTAATTACCACTGAGTAACATTTAGATCTCTGGTCTATCCATTGTGATAGTATCTTACCTGCCTTTCTAAGATTCATTCCAGATGGATGCAGAAATATATATTATCTCAACTACTACCTGTAGTGCAATCTGGGAGATCAGAAAATAGGGTTTTTTCCTTATCCAAAGATGTTTCATATAGGCATATTTTCTTTTAAAAAATATGACAGCAGTAAAATGGTTACCCATTCTACTTCTTCACACAGTCTAGATTTGCTTCCCCTTTGGTACAGGTAAAATCCAGTATAACAAATGAAATCCAGTTCAACAATTAAGCTGGAGAGTGTCCAGAGGGGAGCAAGCAGTTTGATGGAGAGTAATATAAGTTGCAGGAATTAGAGATTTTACCTGGGGAAGAGGGGAGTGGGGGGTGGCAACTGGGTTCTAGTATTTAAGGTGTTGTTACCATTTGGAAGATTTGGATTTGTTCTGATTTGCCCCCAATATCAGAACTAGAAGCAATGTATAGAAGTTATAAAAAAGGTAAACTGAGGCTTGAAGTAAGAATACAATTAAAGTCATCTAAAAATATAATGATTTGCCTCCAGTGAGCTTTCCTTTCACTAGAGGTCTTCAAGCAGAGGCTGAATCACCTCTCAGGTGTGCTGAAGAGATAATTTTTGTTCAGGTATAAGTTGGATGAGATATCTATGAAGCCCCTTTTCAAATGAGATTTGACTGATTCACCCTGATTCAACAGGGTGGTCTCAGAGGCCTTTCTTTAGATAGTCAAAGCATAAAACTGCAGTAAGACTTTTGGGAAACCTAGAATTATATTGAAAGCACTAGGAATAGAAAGGTAGATGAGGTAAAATCTCAACCTGACCTCTCTTCTCTCAAAATCTTTATCTCCTTGCCTGGAAAGAATGCTTCTCCCTCATCCTTCTCTTCAAGTCCAGTCCCTCCCCCCAGACACAACTCAGGCACTTTTTGATCCTCTGAGCCTTCCATGATCTTCTTGTCTCCCCAACCAAAGTGACCTCTTCTTCCTCAAATTGCTCACAGCACTTTCCTTTAAACTTCTTTTTTGTATGTATTTATCACTCTCCATTATATTTATCTCACTTTGCCCTAACTAAGTCATTTGAACATGTGTATCCTCCCTCCTCCCAAAATGCATCCATATACCACCACTGGATTGCAGGCTCCTTAATTATAAGTTTATTAATAGTATCTACCTTCACATCCCCAACACCTTATATATTATAAATGCTTAATAAATGTTTGTTGAATTAATGTCTTCATTGCTATGAAAATTGCTTTGTAACCAAATGGATTTTCAGCTCTAACCTTCAACTAAGTTCAAGCAATATTTGATGTACCTCCCTGCTCCCCACCCACCCACCTAAATCTAGAGAGTTCATTGGATTTCTTCTAGAATGTCCTGAAATTCATCTGGTCCCAGAAATATTTTCTAATACTGATTTAAAATATGCTGCTGATTCTCGCTCTTTACAACAGTTTACTAAGCCTCGTCTGTAGAACTCAAACAATTGCTCTCTTGAATTGTTCTAAAGTCCCATGCAATGGCAAAGAGGCAGCTAAAATTTCTCTGTCTTTAAATGTTTTCCTAGTTGCTTGTGCTCCCAGAAGCATATTAATCCAAGAAGACAATCCTGGCCATCTGTCTGTGTCATGGTCTGATGCTGAACTTGGAGACTACTATGTGGCCTTTGTGAAAAGTGATGATGGTTTGGAGATGCATTGTAATACATCATTGACCCAATGCAATTTCCCAGCTGAGTGTGGATTCACATACTTTATTAGTGTCTTTGCCTACAATGAGGCAGGGCAGAGCCCTCTGGGTGATGTGTTCAACTACACAACAGGTAAGTATCATGTGATGCCTACCCAGGGGGTTAAGGATTTTCCAAACATGAGACTGTCACAGATCATTCATTTCCCCCACAGAATTCACTTAGTTACTCAAAGGAGTTGAATAAATAGTGGAAAATTTGACCATCAGTTACTGCTAGCCCCCTAATCTGAGCCAACAGTAAGGGTTAGGTGTTAGAAAGCTCCAACTCACCTCAACTGTTACTCAATGTTGGAAGGTCCACAGGGGAAATGCCAAGTTTTTTATGGTTCTCAGAAATCTGATTACCTTTATCCTCTAGCTCTACCCCTTTGGCTGATGGTTCACATTAGTCTAGGCTATGTGATCTGTGTTGATTTAACCAATTAGTCTCTTGGCTCAACTCCTACCCACTGGGGAAACTCTACATTCTTCTCTTTGGGCGGTGTTTCAGCAAAGTCACATTAGCATAGTAGAGTGGAAATTCTCTTATAAACATGGTTTTTCCGTATATTGTTCTTTATTGATACCCATATAAGCAAAAGAAATAAAATAAAATATATTAAAACATCTCCCATGCCATCAGCAGGTCTGCAACTCTATTCAGACTCATGCCAGATGCATAATCCAAACTCCTGAGTTCTAGGAACACAATTAGATTGCTTAAATTCAGACTTCTCCAACAGCCATTTCCCTCAGGATCAAGCAGGAATTCCCAGTGCTTTTCCACTCACAGCTTTCCAGAGAATCAATGTCTAGTCAGTTGAGGAAACTCAGGATCTTGGGCATTAATTCCTCCTCCAGATGTTTCCCCCCACCCCCCATTAGTCTATTAGTGGCTAGAACCTCTGATATTGCAGCAGCCTCCCAGAATGGCTGACTCATTGGCTACACTGAATGAGAGTCCTTATAGCTATCTTTATAGTGTCATCTTCCATCATATGCTCCAGAAAATTGAACTACTGGAACTTTATACACTCTGGTCTTTCCTCCCTCTGTCTTGTTTTTCAGGGTTTTTTTTTTTGTTTGTGTTTTTTTTTTTTGCTACTCCCTCACATCTCCTATAATGAAATCCTGGTGGTCCCTGCAAAGCCAGATTAAATGCCATCCTCTCCTTTTAGCCTTTGCTGGTCCCTCCTGCCAGAAATGCTCATATAGTACTTTATATGTCTCCTATTATACTGATCACATTCTATATTATATAGAATTTTTCTGTTTGTCCATCTTATGTTTCCTAAGAAAGCTTCTTAAAGGCAGAGATGATGCTTTGATCATCTTTGTAACACCTACAGTATTTAACACAATATCTTGCACACAAGTTGTTTAATCAACATTTGTTGAAGTAACAATGAGGCAATCGTTTGAAGAAGAAAACACTATTGCTGAAGCAGTCAGGGAAAGTCTCATGGAGAAGCTAAGTCTCAAGCTGGACTTTGATGTGTCGGTAAGATTTGGTGATGATTAAGAGGAAAGATTTTCTAGGGGAAAACTAGACCTTTCCATGGGCAGAGCCACAAAGTTGGATCTTCACCAGAAATCTTTGGGGAAGTTCTTTAGGGTTTTCCCAGGATCTGTTTATACAATAATACCATCTACAATTTTGTCTGGCTTGACATTTGGAAGAAATGATAGAGCTAAAGTTCAATACTCCTTCTGCCACAGAAAAGCAAATATTAAAACCGATGGATGACTCTTGGAAAAAATAATTGGATTTTTTTTTTGGATATTTATTTTATCAAATTGAATTAACTATATCGCAGGTATTATTTCCATTTTATGGAGGGTAAAGCATAGACCACATTATGTATCATTGGTAGAGACAGAAAAATAAGCTAAATTGTTTGATTCCTAATAGCATAGTCCCACTCTAGGATAATGTCTCATTCTGACTCTCATTGTTCATGACAAATATAACTGACTGTCACTCTCTGTGCTTATGTCCTTTAGCTCCTTGCTGCCCTGGTGACATTAATCCAGTGTTTGTGTCCAGTGATACAGCCCAGCTTGTCTGGTCTCCTGTCCGTGGTGCTGAAATGTATGAAACAAAAGCTGTTGATGGGAACCACGTAATTGAGTGCAACGACACTGCCACTGCTTGTACCCTTTCTGCTTTGCAGTGTGACACTGTGTACAATGTCACTGTATATTCTTTCAGTGAAATCAAGGGGAGCAATACATCTTGTGCTCCCCAGTGTGTGACAACAGGTACTCCATAACTTCTATTCCAAACCTTGTGATAGTTTCAAAGCAAAGGTAGATCTTCACTGACCCATATGAACCCATTCTTTAGCAAAGGAACCAGCAATTTTTTAATAATGTGTGTGTAAAGAAGTACTAGCAGTATGGATGATGGTGGTAATGGTGGAGATTATGACAATTTTAATACTTAAGGGATCTGTGATTTTGTTTCTGTAGGTGTACCCTTTATAAAAAACCAGTTCACCCCCCCCCCCTTTTTAAGACATAGGAGATAATATTTGAAAGTTTATTTGGGAAAAATATTCATCATCCTGTGGTCAATTTAGACAGGGCGATACTTTGATGATAGACCTACAGTCTGACGCCAAGCTTGATCATCCTAACTTTATAGGACCTAACAAAATTTGGGCCATTGCTGGCATAGCCTTTGAGATCCTAGGGTTACTTCCATGTCACAACACAAACATTAAGGGAGCTAATAAAAATAATAATATAATGATGACAAGAGCCAGCATTTTTTCATGCACTTTAAAGTTTACAAGATTATTTACATACATAACCTCACTTGGTGTTCCCAATAGCCCTGTGAGATAAAACTAATACTTAGTAAAGGGAGGATAAAAGGGAAAGAAGTTCAATTTAATTAAACAGATCTTTATTAAGCATCTACTGCAAGGCATTGTGCTAAGAACTAGCAGAAAAGTTAGGAGAGAGAAGAAGAAAGGGGGAATAAAAGGAAGAAAGGAGGAGAAAGAAAGTTCAGTAAAAGCAAATAAGAGAAAGGGATGAAAGAATGTGACCACAGTAGAGAGTAGAAAGTGCCATCAATAACTGACCTGAATGCCACTCAGGGTTACCCATGTCATCCACAGGTTGCCCAACTAAATTTTCAAGCTAGTACAATTCGACATAAACCAAATACCATAGTCTCAAACTTAACATTTTAAAACTTGGATGAATCTGTGATGCCACCATCCAAGGTACTGTTTACATTCTCCAATATACTGATTTGTATGGGAGGTATGGTTTGTGGTACTTGGCTGCAGGTAGAAAAAAATCGTATTATACTTTGTTATATACTGTTATATATTAAGTAAATAACCCAAACGATCTTAGCTCCTTGCAGTCCAGAAATAAAAAATGTATCCAAGGACACTTTCCCCATCATTAATGTGCACTGGCAAGCTACTAATGATGAAGCCACTTATATAGTAACTGCCAAAGGAGAAGCTGGACTTTACCACTGCACAAGCTCTGGAGAATTCTGTACAATAACTGACCTGCCCTGTGGATCCATTTTCTCCATCAGTGCTGTGGCACAAACAGAAGCAGGACAGAGTTTGCCAAGCTACAGTGTGCCTTTAGAAACAGGTATGTCAGCAAAAATCAAATTGGATTTTGAATTTCGTGGAAACTAACAATTTCTCTTAAAAGTGGTGGTGGTGGTGTCATTTTCCATATTCAATAACATGCAAAAGAGTGATGTGTGGGAACTGGGGCATAAGTAAGTTCAGAAAACATTACAAGTGCCCCATTTTTTTAGGGGAAAATGACTTTCAGTTAGAAAATGCATTATATACAATAAACTCTTTAATGGGTATTAGAGGAATATATTTATAATTGTAATCAACCTATTTTAGTCAATAATTCTTATCTTTTCCTTTCCCACATTTTACAAGACCCATTAACAAGTAGTAAAGTGGAATGATTCTAGTTTCTGTTCCTCTACCCTATCTTCAGTCACCTTATTTCTAGACGTGTCAACAAGAAATAATATGTTTGAAAAGGCAGCAGTAGAGGGTTGGGAGAAGAGATAAAGTTTCCATAAGTCTCTGAATAACTGAATGCTGTCTGTAGTGCCTTAAGTGGGTAGGAGAATCTCAAATTATGATAATGAACTGTATAATTTGTTGGCTTTTTTAGTGAGATAGGTTAATACATGTGTATGTGTATGAAAGTTCCTTTGTATTCCTATGTGTATCTGTAGGTATATAGTCATAAAATATTACATCAAGAAAAATCCAATTAATCAAGCAAGTCAGGAAACTTAATAAAGATACCTTTTGTCAGAAAAAAGTTGTTTTTGTACTACCTTTTTTGGATATAACCACTGTGGTTGCTTAGGAACATCAGATGAAAAGAGAAAAAAATGTTTACTAGCCAGTTTTAAAGTTCAGGATACCTAATTCAATTCAATAAGCATTTATCAATCTATTATTATAAAACACTGTGCTAGGCACTGGAGGTACAAAGGTAAAAAGCAAACCCACTCATGACAGGAAGTTGTTTATGTCTTTTTGGAGAAAGACTTGTTCATAGTTAAGTAAATACAATATATATGTATAATAAATAAAAAGTAATTTCAGGATGAAGATGGAAAACAATATTTCAGCAACTGGCAAGATTAGGCAAGGCTTCAGGTAGCAAATAGGAACTGAGCTGAGCCTTGAACAATTCCAGCAATTCCAAAAGGCAGAAATGGAAGAAAAGAATTCTAGGAATAGGAGATAGGCTATGCAGAATTATGAAAGCAGGACAGAGGACGTCCTGTATAGAGAAGAGTCTGTCGGCCAGTTTGGTAGAAGCATCAAGGGTGTAAGTAAATTGAAAATGTGGAAAATAGGTTGGAACCAGTATATGAAACAGAAGTCTAGATAATGGGAAGCTTCTTCAGGAAGGTCAAACCCATGTTTTGGGAATATCAGTTTGGTGGTTATACGAATGATAAATTGGAGAGGGGTGGAACTGAAAGGCTAATTAGGATGCAATTTCAATACTCCAGTAGAAAGATGATAAAGTGATAAGTTAGAGTGGTAGTAGGAGAAAGAAAGAAAGGGATAAAGAAAGAGAGAGAGAGAGAGAAAGGAAGGAAGGAAGGAAGGAAGGAAGGAAGGAAGGAAGGAAGGAAGGAAGGAAGGAAGGAAGGAAGGAAGGAAGGAAGGAAGGAAGGAAGAAACGAAGAAACAAAGAAACAAAGAAACAAAGAAAAAGAAAGATGCATAAGATTTGGAGAAAGTAAAATCTGCAAGACTTGGCATTGATTTTATATTGATTGGGGAGAGAGTGTGGTTAGTGAGCTAGAAGAATTGAGGATGATTCTAAAATGCCAAGCCTAGGAGATTGGAAGCATGCTGGTGCCTTCAACAGAAATTGGGCAGCTAGCCAGAGGGATGAGCTCAAGGAGAGAAATAATGAATTCTGCTAGGGACATTTTGAGTTTAAGATATATAACAAGGCATGAACATAATCCCTGACAGTTCAAAGATGATTATTTAATGGACATGAAATCAAATTCTCTTTTTTTCTTCCTTTTGAAGTGCCATGTTGCCCAGCAGATCTGAAAGTAATTCAAGTCACTCAGTCTGTAACCAATGTAAGCTGGACCAGTGGGACTGGGGCACAAACTTATGTGACAATTTTAGAGTCTCCCAAAGGACAATCTAAGTGCCATACTTTGCAAAATCATTGTATCTTGGGATGCATCAGCTGTGGCACCAATTATACAGTGGCTCTAAAAGCTATTAGTGCTACAGGATTGACTGCTGTTTGCACCTACCAAGACTATTCTTCCAGTAAGTATTTGCTAAGATCTGGCAGTAAATTTCATTTGAATCAATGAGGACCCTACCTATTCATTCATTCAACAAGCATTTACTATATGGCTAATATATGCCAAGTACTGAAGATTGAAAAACAAAAATGAAATAATTCCTGACTATGAGGAGTTTGTGTTCTATTAGAGAGAAACAACACATACAAATATAAGTATATACACTAAATGTATATGTGTGCACATATGTAAATATGGAATAGGGAAGAAAAACCCTTTTTCTTAAATTATATATGTGTATATGATATATTTGTAAATATATGCTAAATCTCTTTCTGTCATGTATACTGGAATGGTAAATGTTTGTGGTTTAGTTGTTTTTCATTCTTGTCTGACTCTGTAACCCCATTTGGAATTTTCTTGGCAAAGAGACTGGAGTGATTTGCCATTTCCCTCACCAGCATTATAAATTAATATTCTCTAAAATGTCTACTTTTTTGTTTGAAATTATTTTAAATCCTAGAGCTTGAAGTTTCAAAGGCATTCTGTTGGAAATTAATAAATTAATTGTTCTGGAAATGCCTAGATATTTTTATCCTAAAGGTAAAAATATTTTAATAATTCACAGGTCTGTACAGCACATATGGTCAAAAATATAATATTGGAAGAGACCTTAGAGGCCATCCAGTCCAAACCCTTCACATTTCAGATGAGGAAACAGAGGTTTCAGAAAGATTAAAGTCTTTTCTTTGCTCCCTCATACAACCCTCAGCTTCTTTCAAAACTCAAATCAAGGGGCATCAAGATGGCTCAGTGAATTGAGAGCCAGATCTGGAGATGATGGTCCTGGGTTCAAATCAAGCCTTGGACACTTCCTAGATGGTGACCCTGGGCAAGTCACTTAACCTCGGTTGCCTAGTCCTTACTGTACTTCTGCCTTTGAATAGATTCTAAGACCAGAAGGTTAAGATTAAAAAACAACAACAACT